>NC_090372.1:31824309-32424309 GCF_036365525.1 Heterodontus francisci
CATGATGTTCAATGGCATTACCATCGCTGAATCCCCCACCATCAACATGCTAGGAGTTACCATTGACCAGAAACTGAACTGGACCAGCCATATAAATACTATGACTACAAGAGCAGATCAGAGGCTGGGAATTCTGCAGCAAGTAACTCACGTCCTGATTCCCCAAAGCCTTTTCACCATCTGCAATGCACAGGTCAGGAATGTGAGTGATAGTCAACAACACTCAACAAGCTTGACACCATCCAGGACAAAGCAACCTGCTTGTTCGGCACCCCATCCACCACCTTAAACTTGCACTCCCTTGACCACCGATGCACAGTGGCAGCAGCGTGTACCGTATACAAGATGCATTACAGCAACACGCCCAGCCTCCTTTGATAGCACCTTCCAAACCTGCGACCTCTACTACCTAGAAGGACAAGGACAGCAGACGATAGGAACACCACCATCACCTGCAAGTTCCCCTTAAAACCACACACCATCCTGACTTGAAACTATATTGCCAATACTTCACTGTCACTGGGTCAAAAATCTGGAATGCCCTGTATACAGCACTGTGGACGTACCTACACCACATGAACTTCAGTTCAAGAAGATGATTCACCACCTTCTCAAGGGAAATTTGGGATGGGCAACAAATGCTGGTGTTGCCAGCAACTCCCCCATCCCATGAAAGATTTTTTTTCAAAAACTATTGACTCTGCTTAGTGTCATGAAGACCCCCACCTGCCAAGAATGAGGCATATTAATTTCATCATATGAACATCAATTTGAAACTGTTGCTGGAGTGAAAAGATGACGTGTTTAAAGAGATCAGCAGTAGCTGGGAAACATTTGCATACTAAGAGACTGTGTTTGGAGAGACAAAATAATTGCTCACTGATTCAATTAACAGAGATTGGGCTGGGCAATGGTGATCCCCATTTTGTCAGGATAAGAGACAGCACTACCCCCGCCCCCCCACTGAGAGCTTTGAAATCCAGAAAACACAGGAGTTTGTTTAAACAGTGAATCACATGACTAACCTGCTGGCCCAGGTCTGGTTTTGAATTTTGCTCTCAGGACAGTTTGAAGACAGAATGCGGATTGCAACTGAACCTGGAACAAAAGAGCCTCTCTCCTGGCTGGCGCGCTCCTACTTTCTCGCAAGCCTCCGGACCCACTGAAGTCGCTTAAACCTCGAGAGAAAAGACTCCTACATCGAAACCAGTTAAAGTGTGCACTGGGCCCAATGAACAGTAAGACTTACTGGCAACAAAGACTCCACATTGAACTCAAAGGACTGTAAATACACCCAGCTATTACTCAAACCTTTCCCCTTTATTCTTTCTACCTTTTCTGTCTCTATCTGCGAATTTGTTTATCACATATGCATGCTAGCATGGTCGCATACTCGTAGTCTTTAACCAAATTGGAGCTTAAGGTTAATAAACTTACACCTTCTTGTTTAAATCTAAGAAAACCTGTCGGATTGATTGCTTTGCCTTACAATTGGAAAGAAGTGAACAAGGATTCACTGAGGGGGGAGCTAAAACATGGTATTTTTAAAATTAAATCCTGTTATGGTGAGGGGGAGGGGGAAGTGGGGGGAGGGGGAGGGGGAGGGGAAGTGGGGGGAGGGGGAGGGGGGGGGAGGGGGAGGGGGAAGTGGGGGGAGGGGGAGGGGGAAGTGGGGGGAGGGGGAGGGGGAGGGGGAAGTGGGGGGAGGGGGAGGGGGAGGGGGAAGTGGGGGGAGGGGGAGGGGGAGGGGGAAGTGGGGGGAGGGGGAGGGGGGAGGGGGAAGTGGGGGGAGGGGGAAGTGGGGTGAGGGGGAGGGGGAGGGGGAGGGGGAAGTGGGGGGAGGGGGAGGGGGAGGGGGAAGTGGGGGGAGGGGGAGGGGGGAGGGGGGAAGTGAGGGGGAGGGGGAGGGGGGAGGGGGAGGGGGGAAGTGAGGGGGAGGGGGGAAGTGAGGGGGAGGGGGGAAGGGGAAGTGAGGGGAGGGGGGAAGGGGAAGTGAGGGGGAGGGGGGGAAGGGGAAGTGAGGGGGAGGGGGGAAGTGAGGGGGAGGGGGAAGGGGAAGTGGAAGTGAGGGGAGGGGGGAAGGGAGGGGGAGGGGGAAGGGGAAGTGGAAGTGAGGGGGAGGGGGGAAGGGAAGTGAGGGGGAAGGGGAAGTGAGGGGGAAGGGGAAGGGGAAGTGAGGGGGAGGGGGGAAGGGGAAGTGAGGGGGAGGGGGGGAGGGGGGAAGGGGAAGTGAGGGGGAGGGGGGGAAGGGGAAGTGAGGGGGAGGGGGGGAAGGGGAAGTGAGGGGGAGGGGGGGGAAGGGGAAGTGAGGGGGAGGGGGGGGGAAGGGGAAGGGAGGGGGGGGGAAGGGGAAGTGAGGGGGGGGGAAGGGGAAGTGAGGGGGAGGGGGGGAAGGGGAAGTGAGGGGGAGGGGGGGAAGGGGAAGTGAGGGGGAGGGGGGGGAAGGGGAAGTGAGGGGGAAGTGAGGGGGAGGGGGGAAGGGGAAGTGAGGGGGAGGGGGGAAGGGGAAGTGAGGGGGAGGGGGGAAGGGAAGTGAGGGGGAGGGGGGAAGTGAGGGGGAGGGGAGGGAGGGAGGGAAGGGGAGTGGAGGGGGAGGGGAGTGGAGGGGGAAGTGAGGTGGAGGGGGAAGTGAGGGGGAGGGGGAAGTGAGGTGGAGGGGGAAGTGAGGGGGAGGGGGAGGGGGAAGTGAGGGGGAGGGGAAGGGGGAGGGGAGTGGAGGGGAAGTGAGGGGGAGGGGAGGGGGAGGGAGGGAGGGAGGGGGAGGGGAAGGGAGGGGAGAGAGTGGGGGGGAGCAGCGGAACGGAAGAGGAGTGCCTTTTTCTGTCCATGCGCCATAAACACAACAGCAAAAGACTTACTGGCCAGTCCCTGGACCCGGTGACACCAAGGTCTTCGCACGCTCGCTCCGGCCCATTCCATTCAGCCGTTCCCTCCAGCTGCGGATGCCCAATCCAGTTGCTTTCTCCCTTCTCCACAGTACTTCAGGCATTGCAACTGTCTGGTCCCTGCATTTTGCATGCTCCCTCTCCCCACCCCTCCCCCTCTTCACCCACCCCTACCTCCACCCCTACCTCCACCCCCCTACCTCCACCCCGCACCATAGTTGAATATCTGAAGTGCAGTTGCAAAGTCGGGGAAATAGCATGCAAAACAAAACCTCAACAATTCTGGGTTTAATTATTGAAAAGTTTTATTAAGTTCATTAAGTATCCGAGGAACTGTTGTGCATGGATGTGTCCAGCATTCCCGTTAGACAGACAGGCCGAGTCTCTGCTATGCACAGCTAAAGAGATACTTCCTGGAGAGCCTTGTGGTGAATGAACGCTTGGCTCTCTATTCCACTACTGTATTGTCCATGTGAAGAAGGCAAAGTCACAAGAGTCTGAGCTCAGTCTATTCTTGGTGAATGTTCCCCAAGCGCATCCCAATGTGCATTCCCAATTCATCCATAAATGCAATGTTCCTTTCCACATCGTGATGAGCTCCGCAGCATGATCCAGTTGCCTTCGTTGCTTGAATGCTGACCATAAGTCTCGAGGATTGTTTTCTCGACGGCATGTTTTACATGAAAAGAAGAAAAGCAAATCAGAGTCAGAGCTTGCCTCCCTCCATCCACTGAAATTACTGTTGTGCACACCTTTTTAAGTTCTGCAGTGAAGGCACCAATTGATAACGTCGCCAATGAAGCACTTATTACCCACCTCAGATGCAGGAATAATCACATCCTTGCGTCATCTCCTGCACTGCCTCCTTTGCTGGAATGCCTTCCTTAAGTGTCAAGGATTGTTTTCTCAAGGGCACATTTTACATGAAAGGAAATAATGAAAGAACATCAGTGTCAGAGCTTCCCTCCCTCCAATGAAATTACTGTTGCGCATGCTTTATGCTCTGCAGTATAGGCCAATGAATCACTTAGTACCCACCTCAGCTGTAGGAGTCAGGATGATGTAACTGCCCCTATCCCGTGATGGTTCAATGCTGCTCTCAGGGAAAACATGAATGATGTGAGGGTGCTGGAAAAAGAAGCACATTTCTTTTGGGACTATGAACATAAAGCAGGCCATTTAGCCCAGCTGTTCCCTGCTAGTGGTTATGCTACTCGTGCGTCTTCCCATCCATTCCCATTTAATCCTGCCTACTATTATCAGCATCATCTTCCATTTCTTTCACTCTTATCTACCTTTGCCTTAAAGCAACACTGAGGATGGAGAATGGTGTGGCTGCACTCCCACCTCACCAGTTGTGTACGCAGCAAGAGCATTCACATTTGTGCTACCACTGGACACGGCATGCTTGTTTCTTTTAGTGCTCAGTCTCTTCTTGCTGAATGTTCCCCTTTGGATGCCTTCTCTGCTTGACAGGCAGCAGCTGGCAATTGCGCAGTCTCACAAGGCTCTGCATGGTTGTTTCAAGGGCGGATGGGGAAACAAGTGGCTGTGTGTCCACGTGCACTGCTTGGATGGGTGCAGGAACAGGTGACTGTGTGTCCATGTGCACTGCTTGGATGGGTGTAGGAACAGGTGACTGTGTAACTGAACAGCAAGGAGAGGGTACCGCAGGTGGGGGAAGTGGAGCTTTGAACAGGCAGGCATATGTATGGACCATCAGATCATTAGGCCAGGGGGTGAGTCGCTCAGGATCCATGGATTGTGGCACGTGACTGATGTCCAGCGCGTGGCCACCTCCATCCGAAGGTGCTTCCGGGCAATTGTTGGGCAAATTAATTGGCTCCATCTCATCAGCCAGTCCTTGTGTTTATGGCGCATGCACAGAAAAAGGCACTCCCCTTCTGCTCCGCTGCTCCCCCCCGACCTCCTTCCTCCCTTCCCTTCCCTTCCCCCTCCCTTCCCTCCCTTCCCTCCCTTCCCTTCCCCCCTTCCCCACTCCCTTCCCCCCCCCCTTCCCCCCCTCCCTTCCCTCCCTTGAAATGTATTTTCAGAGCAACTTACCTTGGAACAATCTCCTCTGTCTAATAAAAATGAAGCAAATGTCCAAAATGACTAAATAATTGAGATAAAATGCCCGACGAAACCTCTCCTCCTTCCATTTTCAAAAACTCGCGCCGAAGCTTTCGGAAGATTGACGCACATGCGCACACGGGCTCCGGTCATCTGCGCATGCGCTGTGGTCCGGATTGCCAGGACCAGTTGGCGCATGCGCAAAGGCCAACCTGGCGTGTTCCCCGAGGAAGATGACGTTACGCGATGACGTCATCTGCGCATGTGCAAACTGGTTCTGGCAATCCGGACCGCAGCGCATGCGCAGAGGGCCTGAGACCATGTGCGCATGTGCGCACCGCGGCGCATTCTGATGACGTAGCGTTGTCATCAATCACTTTGATCTTTTTGTCTTTCATTGTTAGCCATGGTTCAAGGCCCACTCCACGGCTTGAGCACAGAAATCAAGGCTGACACTCCAGCGCAGTACTGAGGGAGTGCTGCACTGTCAGCTGAGATGTTAAACTGAGGTCCCATCTATCTACTCTTGTGATTGTAAAAATGGTACTATTTCGAAGACGAGCAGGGGAGTTATCCATGCTGTCCTGGCCAATATTTATCCCTCAATTGACATCACAAAAACAGATTAGCTAGTCATTATCACATTGCTGTTTGTGGGAGCCTGCTGTGCGCATACTGGCTACCGTGCTTCCTACATTACTACAGTGACTACACTTCAAAAATATTTCATTGGCTGTAAAGTGCTTTGAGATGTCTGGTGGTTGTGAAAAGTGCTATATAAATGCAAGTCTTTTTTTAATGTGATGACAGGCACAAAGTATTTAAATGTCTCTGCAATTTCCTCTTCCCTATTATGAGTTCTCCTGTCTCTGCATTTAAGGGACCTATGTTTACCTTCACTAATCTTTTCCATTTTACATACTTCTAAAAGCTCTTAATATCTGTTTTTATATTTCTTGCTAGTTTACTTTCATATTCAATTTTCTCCCTTTTTGTCAATTTCCTGGTCATCCTTTGCTGATTTTTAAAGCCCTCACAATCATCAGCTCACCTCTGTTCTAAGCCTCTTTTAAAAAAAATCTGATTCTATCTTTAATTTTTCTAGATGATCATGGCTGTACTATTCCAATGGAGTTTTTAATTCCTCAAGGAAATGTACATTTGTTGAGAATTGTGCTCTTGTTGAGGGAGAATTGTAATGTCTGCTAATGTTCTTGATAAATCAATGACTATCTCGTTGGCAACAGAGTGCTCTCATTCAGAAAGTCAAAATTGCAACAGAGAGCATCTGGAACAAATGTCAATAAGCTAAAAGGTTCTTTTTCAGTAAACTGATTCCTGAGTATGGGCAGAGGGTCTGACTAGCATGCTACCCGTGTTTAGATAGATTCAGATGTAATATCAGTTGGCTGTAACTATAATAGTGCTGTCTACAGCTGTGCCCCACATTTAAAAATGTGCAATTGTGATGTCTGTTAATTTTCTAAAATCTGCGACCTAGCTGGATAGTAATATTTAGATGGTAAAGTACATTACTGACGGGCAACATAATATGTACATTATGGTTAAAAATCAAGTAACAATTTATAATAAGATCAGCACAATATAGCTATATCTTTAAACTTTTAATTGGAACTGTTCTTTGATTATGATACATTGTTATAAATTACATTCATACTATACAGTTTTTTTTATTTGGTCCTGGGATGTGGGCCTGCCTGGCAAGGGCACATTTATTGCCCATTCCTAGTTGCCCTGAAAAGGTGGGGTGAGCCTTTTTCTTGTGCTGATGGTGCTCCTGTGATGCTGTTAGGTAGGAAATTGCAATCTATTCACTCAGCAACAATGAATTCATGGTTTAAAAAAAAAGTCAAAATCAGCATGACATTAACAGATGGCATTCCCACAATATTTCTCTGTCTTTCTTGGCGATAAAGATTGCAGGGAAGGGAGGTGCTGTTGAAGTAACTCTGGTGAATTGCTGCCCTACATCCTGTAAATCATATTGCAGCAATGCAATACTGGTAGTGGGGTGGAGATTGAGTTCAGCAGCAGGGCACTGATCAAACAAACTGTTCTGTCCTGAATGGTGTCGGGCTTATTGGGTAGTATTGTGACTGCACCCATCCAGGCAAGTTGTGAGTATTCCACTGCACCCCTGACTTAATCCTTGTAAGTGGTAGATGGACGTTGAAGGGTCAGGAGGTAACCTATTTGTCCCAGAGTACATAACCTCTGCCCTACTCCTGTGGTCACAGAGTGTATATGGCTGAAATGCATAATGCATATGATGCATACTGGTAGAGAGTGAGCTTTACTGAGTGGTTTGCAGTCCAAATGTTACTGGAGACTAATTCCAGGAACTGGTAACGATAGGATGGCTATTAAATATTTCAGCAAAGATAAAGGGTACATCTTTTTAAAGGACACTTGGAACTTGTATTGTCTATAATGTTTTTATTCTTTTACTCTGAACTCCATATTCTCCACCCTCAGTATTTTTCATTCCTTTAGGTACCATCATTGATAGTGGTAGCACGTATCCCTCTGAGACAGAAGGTTGTAGATTCATGCCGTACTTCAGGAACTTGAGTACATAATCTAAATTGACACTGCAGTGTACTTTCAGAAGTGCTGTCTTGCATATGAGGCATTAAACTGAATAAAATATGGCACTATTCAAATTTATCCAGGTGTCCTAATTAACATTTATCCCTCAGCTAACACCACCTAAAATAGATCATATGGTAATTTCTCTGTTTTTATTCAGAGGGTATGAACTTCATTAAAATCCATTAACCATATTTTTTCAACAGATAATTAGCTTATAATTGATGTAACTATACAATGAGAGCACATTTACAGTATTCTGACAACCAGTACAATGAACATCATCAAAATAAAAACAGTCTATCTAATATGCCATATATCCTCTGTATTCCTTGGCAGCAAGCTCATGTCGCTAACTCCTATTGAATGAAATATGCATCCATTTCATTTTTGAATTTAAAAAATAATGAATGTTTGCAACAAGTCTGTATCCAGTTTAACTCATGCTACATCTGAATTGGAAATGCTTGATGCTGACACTGGTAAAAAGTGTTCCATCTCCTATAATATTCCACATTTGATGAATGCAGAATTATTTGCCAAAAATAGTTATAGCCCTAGCTCCATTCTCTTCTAGTTTTGCACAAATAGTTTCTCCACATCTTTTCATGATTTTGGAACTGAATCATATATTGATTTATTTCTGCTAATGTTTAGTTATCCTTTACCTGGCGGTAGTTATAATGCCTTTTGCCAATCATAAAGTCTTTACAGTACAATTAAATACAGTTAAAACACATGTTATTGATCTGAGCTGTGATTTCATTATTTGATGGTAGAAAGTAATATGTTGGCCTTTTGCAGTATTTGACTAGGCAGCTATCCAGTTTTCAGTTAAAATATTGTAGGTCAGCCTTGTATCAGTAATTTATCACAATTAAAAAGCCTCAGGTCTTTCTTATGGTGTAAACTAATACTTGTTATCCTGGATGGGTCTTATTATTTCCTCTTCCTCTGCCCCAATTTATCTCTCACCCTCAACAGTCCTGGCATTCTTTCTTTTCTGGATCTATTGGTCTCCTGGTCTTCAATGATTTTTCTTATGCTCAATGTTGATTTCTTTTCTGGACTTCAGCTTGTCTTCCAACGTGCATTGGTTTCCAGGTTTGTATGAATCTTGAAGTTGTATGGTCATCATATCGAGTGCAGGATATTCACTGTCGTTGAAGACCTGTTGCTTTACTCACAAGACACCGCATCTGTTATAGCAATTCACAATACCAGGTAATGCAGATTTTAAAGTTTTTGTTGACAGGGTTATTCTATAGACTGGCATAATCCCATCTTTAAGTGAGTAAATTGCTTCAGTGTCCGATACCTATTTTTGTGAGTATTACTCTGAAAGTTTGAAGTCTTGAAATATCACCAACAAATGGCACCTCGTAATGTTAAAAAAAAAACATGCAAACTAAGATTTATTTCAATATACCCAGGAGTTTTGATTTTTGAAATTATTTATTTCTTCAGTTGTGCTACTTTTTCCATCCCTGTTTTGCGTTTCACTTTTAAATGCATTTGTCTTTCTTTCTGGAGGTACCCCCTGCATCACCCCTTTCCCAGCCTGAGCCAAGTGGGAGAGATACCAATCTAGACTTTCTGCCATTGACTTAGTTTAGATCCAAATGGTGGTGGGCTTTATCCTGACTCAAATTGAAGTGTGCTGTCTGCACCCAAATTTACTAAGTCAGTCCATTATCATAACTTCAGATATAGATTTTGATGGGTCTAGGAAATGCACTCATGATGGTAGTGGAAAATTGCATGAAGTAAAGAGAAATGCAAATAGTAAAAATCTCTGGAAAGGCTCAAAAAACATCTCAACTGAGTGTCGGCTTTTGCCAAGATTGAAGGCTAGCATACTCACAAGAGACAGAAAAAGTGGAAGGAAACTAAACCCAATTTCCAGTTACGTAATGGAGCCACCCAACAGCCAGCTTGCTGTTGGTTGCTGCTGAAGTGCAGGTGGTGTTATATGGAGGTGGTTGCAAGGATAGTGGTCCTTTGTGCCAGTTCACAGCAGCATCGCCACAGGTCATCATTACTGCAAGCAGGTGGAGCCAAGTTTTAGTAACTTTTTTACTGACTGTAGATAAGCCAGCCCTATGTTGCATGATAGCTGCAGGTGTCCTTGCAGCAGATGGCACAGTTCTATATCTATCTCTCTGATCATCATACTCATTGCCAGGTAGGTATGTCAGGACATGCAGTAATAGTTGGTGGCATCTAGCATGTGTGCACAATCAGGCTAGGCTAGCTCTTGATCATCTTGATGTCTTTTTTCATTTATTGCCACTGAAGGCAAGACATATGGTGATTTGGATACTTTTGAGGATTTTGCTACTTATAGCACACAGAAATATTTTCCCCAGGTTTGTTAATTTTGATAGACTGTAATGAACGTTTTCTATTAACAGCCATTCTGTAAATTGTGCAAATTGGCTGCCAGTTTCCAAGATTACAACATTTCAAAGGTCCTTCATTGGCTGTGAATTGTTTTGGGATGCCCTGAGGTCATGAAAAGCACTATATAAATGTAAATTATTTTTTTCTTTTGCATATTCCATCACCCAAAACAATGCAGAAGTAGTCTGGCATTAGCATTCATGTAACGATCCCTACTTCAGTACAATATAAAAGGATAATCCCAACTCTAGAGCATCAATTTATGTCTTGGAGCACAGGCAAACTTTTGATGTCGTGAAGGAGTACTTCTGTTCAAAAGGTTAGTTGTGAGGCTAAAAGTTCTGACAAATATATTTCTTCAAGCTCTTCTTCAGCATTTACCACGTTCAAATTCAAAGAAAAGCAGGAAAGTTTTCCCAGTGCCAACATTTATCCTTCAACCAACACCTAAAATAGATATCTGGTCATTTATTTCATTGCTGTTTATGGGAGCTTGCTGTGTGCAAATTGGCACCCACACTTCCTACATAAAAACACTGACTATACTTTAAAGGTGGTACTTTGGCTTTAAAGGGCTCTGAGACAACCTGAGAAAGGTGCTGTGTGAATGCAACTACTTTCTTATTTCTTTCTATTCACCTGCAAAAACATCCCTCTTCATTCAACTGGGCCCACCAAAAAATGAATTAAAAATCTCTTAGGCCCTTTTCTGAACCCACATCAGCAGTACCTTTAACGACTAGTAGGAAGGAACTTAAGCAAGGAATCAGGAGGGCTAAAAGGGGTCATGAAAAGTCATTGGCAAACCGGATTAAGGAGAATCCCAAGGCTTTTTATACGCATATAAAGAGCAAGAGGGTAACCAGGGAAAGGGTTGGCCCACTCAAGGACAGAGGAGGGAATCTGTGTGGAGCCAGAGGAAATGGGCAAGGTACTAAATGAGTACTTTGCCTCAGTATTCACCAAAGAGAAGGACTTGGTGGATGCTGAGTCGAGGGAAGGGAGTGTAGATAGTCTGGGTCATGTCGTTATCAAAAAGGAGGAGGTGTTGGGTGTCTTGCAAAGCATTAAGGTAGATAAGTTCCCAGGGCCTGATGGGATCTACCCCAGAATACTGAGGGAGGCAAGGGAAGAAATTGCTGGGGCCTTGACAGAAACCTTTGTATCCTCATTGGCTACAGGTGAGGTCCCAGAGGACTAGAGAATAGCCAATGTTGTTCCTTTGTTTAAGAAGGGTAGCAAGAATAATCCAGGAAATTATAGGCCGGTGAGCCTTACGTCAGTGGTAGGGAAACTATTAGAGAGGATTCTTCGGGACAGGATTTACTCCCATTTGGAAACAAATGAACTTATTAGCGAGAGGCAGCATGGTTTTGTGAAGGGGAGGGCATGTCTCACTAACTTGATTGAGTTTTTTGAGGAAGTGGTGAAGATGATTGATGAAGGAAGGGCAGTGGATGTTGTCTATATGGACTTCAGTAAAGCCTTTGACAAGGTCCCTCATGGCAGACTGGTACAAAAGGTGAAGTCCACATGGGATCAGAGGTGAGCTGGCAAGATGGATACAGAACTGGCTCGGTCATAGAAGACAGAGGGTAGCAGTGGAAGGGTGCTTTTCTGAATGGAGGGATGTGACTAGTGGTGTTCCGCAGGGATCAGTGCTGGGACCTTTGCTGTTTGTAGTATATATAAATGATTTGGAGGAAAATGTAGCTGGTCTGATTAGTAAGTTTGTGGACGACACAAAGGTTGGTGGAGTTGCGGACAGTGATGAGGATTGTCAGAGGATACAGCAGAATATAGATCGGTTGGAGTCTTGGGCGGAGAAATGGCAGATGGAGTTTAATCCGGACAAATGTGAGGTAATGCATTTTGGAAGATCTAATACAGGTGGGAAGTATACAGTAAATGACAGAACCCTTAGGAGTATTGACAGGCAGAGAGATCTGGGCGTACAGGTCCACAGGTCACAAAGTGGCAACGCAGGTGGATAAGGTAGTCAAGAAGGCATACGGCATGCTTGTCTTCATCGGTCGGGGCATAGAGTATAAAAATTGGCAAGTCATGCTGCAGCTGTACAGAACTTTAGTTAGGCCACATTAGAATATTGCGTACATTCTGGTCGCCGCACTACCAGAAGGACGTGGAGGCTTTGGAGAGGGTACAGAAGAGGTTTACCAGGATGTTGCCTGGTCTGGAGGGCATTAGCTATGAGGAGAGGTTGGATAAACTGATTGTTTTCACTGGAATGACTGAGGTGGAGGGGTGACATGATAGAGGTTTACAAAGTTATGAGTGGCATGGACAGAGTGGATAGTCAGAAGCTTTTTCCCAGGGTGGAAGAGTCAGTTACTAGGAGATTTAGGTTTAAGGTGCGAGGGGCAAAGTTTAGAGGGGATGTGCGAAGCAAGTTTTTTTTACACAGAGGGTGGTGAGTGCCTGGAACTTGCTGCCGGGGGAGGTGGTGGAAGCAGGTACGATAGCGACGTTTAAGAGGCATCTTGACAAATACATGAATAGGATGGGAATAGAGGGATATGGTTCCCGGAAGTGCAGAAGGTTTTAGTTTGGACAGGCATCTTTGTACTGTTCTTTGTTCTTCGACTACTAGTTTGACTGCTCAATGCCTGTTACAAATGGGCAGAGGAGTGTAAGTGGCCCACGGTCTGCTCATTTGTACCTGAAAATTGTAATCCAGCTCCTCGATTGGCATAGGTTCCCTTTGAATAAGTAGCCTATCACCTATTTCTGGCAGGCAGGCTGCTCCCCCATTTACAAGCTTGCTTGAAAATTCTATGGCTGGAATTTAACGTCACCCCAGCGAGCGGGACGGTGGAGGGGGGTGGCGTTAAATGGAGCAGGAAGCTCTGAGAAGCTTTCCTGACCTGATCCCGCCTCCACCGCCACCTTACGTAGGATGGCGGGGGCGAAAAACAGGCTGCCTGCCCCAGGCAAACCTAAGTCCTTGAGTGGCCTTGGTGCAGGGTGCCCAATGAAGAGATGCTCCTGCTAACCCAACCATCCCCAACACGCCCCCCCTTTTTCCCCCCCATCCGACCACCCTTGCTGTGCCGGGGACCGATCGATTACCCCCAGAGAGGCAACCAAAACTTACATGGACTCCCAGCTCCATGTCTTTGGCTGGGCTTCAGTCCCAGCAGTGGCCACTGCTCCCAGTGGCGCTGAAGGGACTAAGAGCTACTGGCCCGCTGATTGACTGGCAGCTCAATGAGGCGGGACTTCCTCCTTCAAGCGAGTGGGAATCCTGCCGCAGAACAATTAAAGCCTGGGGACCCATAAAATGTGGGCCGGATCCCCAGGCGAGGCGGAAGCAGGTTCACCACCGACTTTTCAGTGGGTGGACGGGAGACGGCCACCAAATCAGTCAGGCCTTGGGTGCTAATGGATGGCTGAGGTGCTCCTCAATGACCCATTCCCCAATTTTAAATGGCTGGCCACCTGTTTTCAAGAAGAAGCTGATGACCAATAGATAAAAATTTCACCTCCAAAGTCTTGGGTTGAAGTGGCTTGCAAAAGATATCATTTCACAAACTAGTTTGCCTAGATTTAATCCACATTCCCTTTCATTCCCTTGTGAGCTCAATTTGAAACCATCATTTCATTATAAATTATACAAGACCCTTGGAGAAATAGTCAGAAATTGTGAAATGCAACAAATGAGATGGCGAGAAGGGAAAGTGATGTATTTAGTTTTGGACTGCTCTAGCAAACAAATAGTATAAGACAATAATGCTCTGAATGCCCCCCTTATCTGCTGTAAATCTAAGGTAGGAGCTGACACTTTATCTTCTTCGAGTAGTAAGATCCATGATAACCCTTCTATTCATGAAATAGATTCATGCTGAACAACTGCTATAAATAGATAAACCTAACAAGTTTACATGTTTGCAAATGTATTCCAAATAGTATATTATTTTAGCCTTATATAGACAAATATTTTCAAGAAAAACATAACCTGCATAAAATTACAGATATTTCAGTTGCAAAATTTCTGTCTTTGGATAGTGCTACACTGCAATCCAGTAATCAGTACATACTTCGGAAGACCAGTGACTACAAAGTGAAATGAAATAAAAACAAGAAATGCTGGAACCACTCAGCAGGTCTGGCAGCATCTGTGGAAAGAGAAGCAGAGTTAACGTTTCGGGTCAGTGACCCTTCTTCGGAACTAGTCTGATGCATATTATTTGCCTAGTCATGTGGCTGCTGGATAATGATCAAAAAACTTTGTGTTCTTGAAGATGTAAAAGCAAAACTGGAGACTACACACAGAAATTATTTATCATGAATCTTGAATTCTTTATTCTTAGGAACTGGAAACAGTAAGGCATTGTATCCTAAAGAATGAGCCATGCATTCTCTAATACCTTTCCCTCAGGATGTCCCAAACAACCTCATGGATAGCGAATTACTTGTGAAGTGCTGTCATTTGTTTTGTAGGTAAACACAGCAGGCAATTTGCACACCGCAAAGTCTGACAAACAGCAAATGAAATAAATGACCATTTAATTTGTTTTGGTAGTGTTGGTTGCAGGATGACTATTGGTCAGTACCACTCCCCCATTCTTCTGCAAATAATGCCACAGGATCTGTTATGTTTACCAGAGCCTCAGTTTAATATCTCTTCTGAAAGACAGCACCTCCAATATTGCAGTACTTCCTCATTAGGGCTTGAATCCACACCTTCTGACTTAGCGACAAGTGCTAACACTGAGTTAAGCTGACACTTAATACTAGCAATAGGAACAGGGGAATAATAAATTAACCTGCAATATCTTATTTTATAATGATTTTATCCATAAATTCTGTTTGAGATACCCGTATTGGACATCTCCATTACTGGTGCAGAATTCAAGTCAAACTGATTTTTTTCCAGATGTTAATATTAATTAGAAACCATAGTAAATCAATTGTTCCTTTCTTATCTGAACAAAAACTATTGCTGAAGGCAAAAAATGTGTTATCAGGGTGTGTTAGTAATAACAATATGAAACCAATCAAATAAAGTAATTCAGTTGATCGCAGTAGCAATAACAGCAAACACTATAAATAAACTAAAATAAAAGCAAAATACTGCGGATGCTGGAAATCTGAAACAAAAACAAGAAATGCTGGATTCACTCAGCAGGTCTGGCAGCATCTGTGGAAAGAGAAGCAGAGTTAACGTTTCGGGTCAGTGACCCTTCTTCGGAACTATAAATAAACTGATATATTGTTTTCTGTCATATACTTCATAAGGGGAATGTTATAGTGTGCTGTTTGTGATATAATTGAAACATTACTTATTCTTCATATATATCGGACTTCTTGGCAATCAGAGACAAAAGAATTTGAATCTTTCATTTAAGTCCTGTTAGATAATGTACAGTAGTATGACACAAATACACTGATATATTTTGGATATGTACTGCCATGAGGGCATTAACGGTCATTTTTATTGACCTCATGTGTTTTTCATTTTAAGCGTCAAAGCTTGGGAGAAAATTAGATGCTTAAAAACCGCGCGAATTCAGAGAAAATCAATAAAAATCTACTTTTATTCTGAACATCATTAATTGCCAAGAAGACCAGACGCTATCATGGTGGAATTAAGCTCAATAACAACCTACAATTCTTTTCATCATTCATAGATACCACCTTTACAGTGACAGTTCCAAAAATAATTTAGGTTTTCAAAATAACAAACTATTGTGAATTTGTTTTAGCAGTAAAATGCATCAGAAGTAATTGTGAATGGACTGTGTGGTGCAAAGTGATGACTGATAAAATTAACACATTATTTGAGTATTGTAAGTGCAGATATTTTTGAAGTATAACAAGTACAGTTTTGCAGTATGTGCAATGAACAATATATTGTGATCATTGTAAGCAGAGTATCAATTTTGTTAATAACATACTTGTAATAATTATCAAGGTTCTTCAATGGTGTCCTGACAAAACAGACGCAATCTTCAGAACTGATTTTTTTGAAAGATGAAAATGAGGAATTGGGGGATTAAAATAATTAAATCAGTTTTTACCAATTTATCACCCCCATACAATATGGGAATTTATCTGTGGAAATTGGTAAACTAATTCTAAAATGTACTTAACGGTAGTACTTTTACATAATACATTAGGAGAAAAGGCTGAGTAGGAATTTTATCAATTGTTTACAGAGCCAGTGAGTGCTAAGAAGTGTTGCTAAGGGGATCATCAGTACCCTTCTGACATAATGAAATCAATCACTATTTGCTGTATGCCAATTCAGCATCCACCATTGAAATGTGACATATAAATAGTGCACATCGTATAATGGATGCAGAAATGATTAATAATTCACAAAGCAGTAAAGGACTGGAGTTAGCTCCTTGGTCCTCAGAAAATAATATATTTCTAAACTATCTTAGTGATGTAATACGAAGTTCATCCAATAATTTCAATTAGAGCTTATTGCGGTTGCAGTCTTTAAAAGATGAGGAATGATTTAACTTCACTACGGAGGGCCAATGTCAAGACTACCTTCAAAAGTTTGAAAGGATTTTGCAGATGTTTTGAAATCAAAATTGCGCAACACTCTCAAAAGATAGAACAGCTAGAGTGAAAAGGTAAAAACAAAATGAAAATGTAAAGGGGAAAGGAAAGCCAGAGTGGTGCTATATTATCCAGGCAACTTAACATCTGAGGATGCACAGGCAGTTTCCATTCCTCAAACATCAACTGTTTAATTCTCCAGATGGTGCCTGACCTGCTGAGTGTTTCCAACACTTTATATATTTTTTTTAAATAAGGTGCCTTTTTGTAATATTTTAGAGATTACAACGCCATCCTGTGGGGAAAGTAAGAATAGCTGTTACTGTCACTATTTCGGCAGTCAGTGTCAGCAGTTCAAGGATACACTTGACCTTCCATGCTGTTGCACATGACAAGTGAAAACCAAGTATGGGCTTCGGATGACAGGTTTGGGGGAAGGTGTTAATCGGACCAGGTTTTGCAAATGTAATCGAGTGCCCGCTTTAAACTCATCCATTCTGTCTTATTTTTATGTAATAATTTGAAATAACTTAAGCAGTTTGGGAAGCCAAGAACTAGTTCCTGCATAGCAGTGTCTCTGCAGTAGTCGGAGATGCAAAACTGATTTGCGACTATTGGTGACAGCGTGTAATAACAACGAAAAATTTAAAAAGGGAATTTGCATTAGGTTAGATGGCAGCAGTGTGTAATAACCGTGCAAAAAGTTTACAGTGGGAGTTTCTAGTAAGTTAGAGGTTACCAGATAATCAGAGCAAGGCATAGGAGAGGAAAGCTGGGGAAACTGAAGAGCGAAGGGAGAAGGTCGGAGAGGCAAAGGGGTGGAGTTGGGAAATAGAAGATGAAAGATAGGGTTGGTAATCCAAAGAGACATGGAAAGAGGAGGGAAGCAGAGGGGTAGGGTAGGACAGTATTGTATGCAAGGTGATGGAAAGGGGATAAGGAAAAGATGAATGGGAAGAATATGGAAAAATACTCTGAGCAGCATGGAGGAGGGAGTAAAGGAAGGAAATGTGCTCAGGCACAGAAAATGGTTACCTATGGAGGGACAGAAAAGGTTTTATGGGGAGGCTGGCAAGGGTTTCAGTAATGGGGAGTGGGAATAGGGCAGTAAATGTTTTTTTGTAAGGAATAGGCATAGGATTCCATAGTTCTGGTAGAAGGGGGGTGGTAAGGAGCAAGAAATGGATACAGCCTAGAGCTGATATCACTTGGCCAAGTGAGAAGCAAACAGGAGAATAGATGGGCTGAATTTTCCAGGCCCATTGGAGATGGGCTGGAAATATGGTGGGGGAAAGCGTTGGGAGGAGAGCCCGACGCCTTCCTGTAGCTATGACATATTGCCAGCAGTAGGAACCTTGGTGGCACAGACACCCGCCGGGCAGCCAGTTGAGCTACTTAAGTTGCCAATGAAGGGCCACTTCCTGCCCCCGCGGTCAGGAGGACCTGGTGCCGTGTTGGGAGAGCACCAGGTAAACCCTGGTGGTCTCCCAGCAACCACCAGGTAAACCCTAGTGGTCTCTCAGCTTGTTCTAGGCAGGAGACCCTGTTTGATGAGCGTTCCAAGGCCCACGGAGGGGTCTACAGTGGCAATAGCTGCTGCTGTGGTATCGGTGCCAGCAGTGCACCACAAGTCCTAACCCCCACCCCCAATCACTGGGGCCTATCTGCCCACCTGCCCCGGCTTCTCCCAACCAACTCACCACTCTCTGAGGGAGCCTCACCATTCAGCACACTTTCCCTGGTGATGCAACCTCAGCAATGGTCACCGCTAGCAGTGATACTGCTGAACTGTCAGCCCTCTGGTTGGGCTGGCAACTCTTGAGGATGAGCTGCTGTCTTCAATAGGGCAACAGCCAGTTAAATGCTGCTGCCCACCAGACCAGGACTTGACCATCAGTGAAAAAATTCAGTCGAATGAATTTAGACATTGTAGGACATTAAGGACAATAAATGGGCAATTTGGTAGTGAGCACAGTTGGTTAATGTTAGTGCAGAATAAGCTTCGGTGTGGGGGCTCACCTCTTCTAATTATTTTAGGCAAATCTTTAATTTATTCATGCAATGCAATATCTAGGAAAAACAACTCATCACAGATCCAGGTAGGACAGAGCGTGAATAGATTGAAAAATGCAACAACGAGGTTGTGGAAAGGAGCAGGCAGAGGTGAGGTGAGAGTGACTCCCCTTGACATCAAGGCAGCATTTGACTGAGTATGGCATCAAGGTGCCCTAGCAAAACTCGAGTCAATGGGAATTGGGGGAAAATTCTCCACTGGTTGGGGTCATTCCTAGCGCAAAGGAAGATGGTTGTGGTTATTGGAGGTCAATCATCTCAGTTCCAGGACATCACTGCAGGAGTTCCTCAGAGTAGTGTCCTCGGCCCAACCATTTTCAGCTGCTTCATCAATGACCTTCTTCCAATCATAAGGTCAGAAGTGGGTATGTTCGCTGATGATTGCACAATGTACAGCACCATTTGTGACTCCTCTGTTACTGAAGCAGTTCGTCTAGAAATGCAGCAAGACCTGGACAATATCCAGGCTTGGGCTGATAAGTGGCAAGTAACATTCACGCCACACAAGTGCCAGGCAATGACCATCTCCAACAAGAGAGAATCTAACCATTTCCCCTTGACATTCAAAGGCATTACAATCACTGAATCCTCCACTTTCAACATCCTGGGGGTTACTGTTGACCAGAAACTGAACTCGAGTAGTCATATAAATACCGTGGCTACAAGAGCAGGTCAGAGGCCTGAAATCCTGAGGCGAGCAACTCACCTCCTGCCTCCCCAATGCTTGTCCACCATCTACAAGGCACAAGTCAGGAGTGTGATGGAATACTCCCCACTTGCCTGGATGGGTGCAGCTCCAGCAACACTCAAGAAGCTTGATGACATCCAGGACAAAGCAGCCCACTTGATTGGCACCCCATCTACAACATTCACTCACTCCACCACTGACGTACAGTGACAGCAGTGTGTACCATCTACAAGATGCACTGCAGCAACGCATCTATGCTCCTTAGACAGCACCTTCCAAACCTGCAACCTCTACCACTTGGAAGGACAAGGGCAACAGATACATGGGAATACCACCACCTGCAAGTTCCCCTCCAAGCCACACGCCATCCTGACTTGGAACTATATCACCGTTCCTTCACTGTCGCTGGGTCAAAACCCTAGAACTCTCTTCCTAACAACACTGTGGGTGTACCTACCCCGCATGGACTGCAGCGGTTCAAGAGGGCAGCTCACCACCACCTTCTCAAGGGCAATTAGGGATGGGCAATAAATGCTGGCTTAGACAGCAACACCCACATCCCATGAATGAATTAAAAAAAAAAGGTATAGCCTGGTATAAGGGAGTCATCAGGGCATTAAAAAAGGGAATTCATGAAGAGGAGCCAGGAACGGATGCAGTGGAGGCCTTGACGGAAGGCTTGAAAGGCAATAAATAAATTTTGAAAAGAAAAAGATCTCTTTGAACATTCTCCAAAGGGACCATAAATGTTAGTTTTATTTGGATTCGTTGCTATTTTTGGGACTTACTGCTCCTGATGTATTGCCACAACCATGCCATTCGATTAGATCTAGTGGGAGCCAGCTTGTCTCAATGTTAATTCAGATGCAAAAATGGACACAGTAAACTTCATAGGAAGATCTAGCACTGTGCCAATGACAGGTGTAACAGATACTGTACTTAAATTGGCACTTTTTACAATGGATTTTGTCACAGAGCATAACGTAGAAATTGTGATTTTGTATCATATTTGGCTTAAAACATATCTACTGTTTCACGGAAATTAATTTGAGTTGCCTGGAGCTGCTGCTAAGTTTTAACACCCAACTAAGATGGTAACGAAAGAAGGAGCCAGTCATCATGAGGTAAGCTTAAAATAAATGTTTGAAATTTGGAAATTTTGGAGAATTTAACTATTATGGCATTTTTCCTATGTGTACTTGTATCTTAGTGAATTATGACTGTCTGTCTTGTGAAGGAGACAAGCCTAGATTTCTCACAATGATCCACTTGATTGGGTTAGAACAGGGTTGTCCAACATACAGCCCGTGGGCCAGGATCTGGCCCGCCAAACGTTTCTTTCCAGCCCGCGGATGTAAACTGTTCCCAGGGAGTTCCTCAGCCTCACTGTACTGGAGATGTGAAATTTCCCATTGTTAGTCTGGTTTTAAACTATTGCGCTGTCAGTTTCACAGGTGACAGCTGCTGACTCTCACACAGTTGCAGAGAGTGGAACGTTCTTTTCAAAGTCAGTTCTTTTAAAAAAAAAAGTTTGTTGTCGGTTTCACAGGTGACAGCTACTGACAGCGGGAACAGCCGTTTCCCAACAGGCTCGGCGTTTTCCAGTGGGTTCTGATTTTTTTTTTTAAAAAGCCGTCCCGGAATCCCCGAGTCTGCTGGGAAACGGCTGTTCCCGATGTCACTATCATATCTGCTTCCACCACCTCCCCTGGCAGCAAGTTCCAGGCACTCACCACCCTCTGTGTAAAAAAACTTGCCTCGCACATCCCCGCTAAACTTTGCCCCTCGCACCTTAAACCTATGTCCCCCAGTAACTGACTATTCCATACTGGGAAAAAGCTTCTGACTATCCACTCTGTCCATGCCGCTCATAACTTTGTAAACCTCTATCATGTCGCCCCTCCACCTCCGTCGTTCCAGTGAAAACAATCTGAGTTTTTCCAACCTCTCCTCATAGCTAATGCCCTCCAGACCAGGCAACATCCTGGTAAACCTCCTCTGTACCCTCTCCAAAGCCTCCACGTCCTTCTGGTAGTGTGGCGACCAGAATTGCACGCAATATTCTAAGTGTGGCCTAACTAAGGTTCTGTACAGCTGCAACATGACTTGGCTTAGTCTGGCAGGCTTTTCAGGAGAAATGCGGCATCAGTTTCTCCAATCCTCACACTGGATTTGCAGAGTGAGATGGTGGTTTTTCTCTTAGCAGACTTACCCCCAACTGAACCAGTTTGTTTTTAAACAAAGTCCCAAGTCCTTCCAGTGAACATTTTAAAAAAAAATCCAAGTCCAGCAACTCCTCAGATATTTCCAGACACCAAGTCCTCAAAAAATACTAAAACATGGAAACACCTCATAACAAAATGAAAAAACTTGTTCAGTTACCTTTTACTAAAACTTAGTGTGCTTTTTTTCTGTAGCTTCCACCTGAATTGCTACCTACCATTGTCCCATTTACTAGGAAGCTGGCATTTGCTTGAGGATTGCTATTTACTCTTCCCCCTTTTAAGAAAGAAGGAATGGAAGAAAACCAGGCGAAGTTTGCATCACAGAAACATGGCACCTACTTACTGATACCCCCACATTAGAGTATAAATACAGAGGCACTCCAACCTGCATTTGACCAAGGAGCGGTTCCTGTGAACACTTTGATTTCCAAGGAAGCTGTCACAGAGCAATGCCACCATTGGTATTCACACTGTCAGCCCTGGGCACATCCTCCACTGGCCTGGAATTGACCATTGTGTCTCCTTTCCATTTACTTATGGCTGCCCCTGGTGTATGTAATTTATTGCCCCCAAAATAGTCAAGCTCTCGATTCAAGGCACTTCCAATGCCTTGAGCTTCCAGAATTATGCAAATCTTGCTGAACCCAGCCATTTATCATTTGTAACAAGGGGTGGCAGAGGTTCTGTCCCATCACATTTCCAGCAGAGATTGCACCCCCACAGCAAATCTAGCTTGCTATTTCTTACTGAATATTTACTAGTCACGGGCGCTCTTTTATTGAATGAGTCTTCTTTGGCCTCCTTATCTCGAGAGACAATGGGTAAGCGCCTGGAGGTGGTCAGTGGTATGTGGAGCAGCGTCTGGAGTGGCTATAAAGGCCAATTCTAGTGTGACAGGCTCTTCCACAGGTGCTGCAGAAAAATTTGTTTGTCGGGGCTGTTACACAGTTGGCTCTCCCCTTGCGCTTTTGTCTTTTTTCCTGTCAACTGCTAAGTCTCTTCGACTCGCCACACTTTAGCCCCGCCTTTATGGCTGCCCGCCAGCTCTGGCGAACGCTGGCAACTGACTCTCACGACTTGTGATCAATGTCACAGGACTTCATGTCGCGTTTGCAGACGTCTTTAAAGCGGAGACATGGACGGCTGATGGGTCTGATACCAGTGGCGAGCTCGCTGTACAATGTGTCTTTGGGGATCCTGCCATCTTCCATGCGGCTCACGTGGCCAAGCCATCTCAAGCGCCGCTGACTCAGTAGTATGTATAAGCTGGGGATGTTGGCTGCCTCGAGGACTTCTGTGTTGGAGATACGGTCCTGCCACCTGATGCCAAGTATTCTCCGGAGGCAGCGAAGATGGAATGAATTGATACGTCGCTCTTGGCTGACATACGTTGTCCAGGCCTCGCTGCCATAGAGCAAGGTACTGAGGACACAGGCTTGATACACTCGGACTTTTGCGTTCCATGTCAGTGCGCCATTTTCCCACACTCTCTTGGCCAGTCTGGACATAGCAGTGGAAGCCTTTCCCATGCGCTTGTTGATTTCTGCATCTAGAGACAGGTTACTGGTGATAGTTGAGCCTAGGTAGGTGAACTCTTGAACCACTTCCAGAGTGTGGTCGCCAATATTGATGGACGGAGCATTTCTGACGTCCTGCCCCATGATGTTCGTTTTCTTGAGGCTGATGGTTAGGCCAAATTCATTGCAGGCAGCCGCGAACCTGTCGATGAGACTCTGCAGACACTCTTCAGTGTGAGATGTTAAAGCAGCATCGTCAGCAAAGAGGAGTTACCTGATGAGGACTTTCTGTACTTTGGACTTCGCTCTTAGACAGGCAAGGTTGAACAACCTGCCACCTGATCTTGTGTGGAGGAAAATTCCTTCTTCAGAGGATTTGAACGCATGTGAAAGCAGCAGGGAGAAGAAAATCCCAAAAAGTGTGGGTGCAAGAACACAGCCCTGTTTCACGCCACTAAGGATAGGAAAAGGGTCTGATGAGGTGCCGCCATGTTGAATTGTGCCTTTCATATTGTCATGGAATGAGGTGATGATACTTAGTAGCTTTGGTGGACATCCAATCTTTTCTAGTAGTCTGAAGCGACTATGTCTGCTGACGAGGTCAAAGGCTTTGGTGAGATCAATGAAAGCAATGTAGAGGGGCATCTGTTGTTCGTGGCATTTCTCCTGTATCTGACGAAGGGAGAACAGTATGTCAACGGTCGATCTCTCTGCACGAAAGCCACACTGTGCCTCAGGGTAGACGCGCTCGGCCAGCTTCTGGAGCCTGTTTAGAGCGACTCAAGCAAAGACTTTCCCCACTATGCTGAGCAGGGAGATTCCATGGTAGTTGTTGCAGTCACCGCGGTCACCTTTGTTTTTATAGAGGGTGATGATATTGGCATCGCGCAGGTCCTGAGGTACTGCTCCCTCGTCCCAGCACAGGCATAGCAGTTCATGTAGTGCTGAGAGTATAGCAGGCTTGGCACTCTTGATTATTTCAGGGGTAATGCTGTCCTTCCCAGGGGCTTTTCCGCTGGCTAGAGAATCAATGGCATCACTGAGTTCCGATTTTGTTGGCTGTATGTCCAGCTCATCCATGACTGGTAGAGGCTGGGCTGCATTGAGGGCAGTCTCAGTGACAACATTCTCCCTGGAGTACAGTTCTAGGTAGTGCTCAACCCAGCGGTCCATTTGTTTGCGTTGGTCAGTGATTATGCCCCCTGATTTAGATTTGAGGGGGCGATCTTCTTGATAGTTGGCCCAAGAACTCTCTTAATGCCATCATACATTCCTCTGATGTTTCCGGTGTCTGAGGCCAGCTGAATATGACTGCATCGGTGTTGCCAGTAGTCATTTCGGCAGCGCCTGGCTGTTCTTTGTGCAGTGCTTCTGGCTACTTTAAGTGCTACGGATGTTAACTCGCTGGGGGCTTTCTTGTAGTTCAACAGTGCAATGCGCTTAGCGGCTATGACAGGTTCCAGCTCTTCATTATGAGATTGAAACCAGTCTGCATTTCTCTTCGCACATTTGCCGTAGGTGGTCAAAGCTGACTCATCGATGGCGTCTCTGATGTGGGCCCACTTGGTCTCTGCATCCCCTGTGGGAGTGTTTTGAAGGGCTGTTACAAGTGAATTTAGAAATTTTTGTAACAGCTGTGGATGAGAAATTCTGCTCGTGTTGATGCGCGGGTGGCCCTTCATATTAAAAGGTACAATCTCTAGAGTGTCCTGAGCATTATTAATACCACAACCACCATCACTAAAATATTATCTGGTCATTATCATTGCTGCTTGTGACACCTTGCTATGTGTAAATTGGCTGCTACATTTCCTACTTTTAACAGTAACAAAACTTCATAAGTACTTCATTGGCTGTAAAGGACTTTGGGTTGTGAAAAAGCCATTAAAGTGCTGTATAACTATCAGTCTTTCTTAAATGTACTTTAATGTGGAAGGGATCTAACATTATTGAATCCTGTTTGTAAGTTAATGGGATACATTTAGTGGATTTAGAGCAACATCGAATTCTAATTCTAATGATCTAATAAAAAACAATGGGGTCACTTTTTTTATTTCCAAAATATACTTTATTCATAAAAATCTGTAAAAAATACATTACCAAACAGTTTCAAACCGCACCAAGTCAAAAAATACAAACAGTGCAAAGGTGATCAGTTTCCTTCAATACAATCATGAGTTGCCTCACAACCCCACCATTTCATTTGTCATGCCTTTTACATTTTACAGCACACAAAATTTTCCCCATACAGTTCGAGTGGTTTCCCATGGATCCAGCCCCTCAGTTCAGCTTGGTGGGGGGACCTTACACAGTGGTCTTTCCCCATTGAGCCTTTGCTGCGGCTGCCATAAGCTTTAGTGCGTCCCTCAGCACATAGTCCTGGACCTTGGAATGTGCCAGTCTGCAACATTCAGTCGTGGACAACTCTTTGCGCTGGAAGACCAGCAAGTTTCGGGTAGACCAAAGGGCGTCTTTCACCGAATTGATAGTCCTCCAGCAGCAGTTAATGTTTATCTCGGTGTGCGACCCTGGGAACAGCCCGTAGAGCACAGACTCCTGTGTTACAGGGTTGCTTGGGATGAACCTCGACAAAAACCATTGCATCTCTTTCTACACCTGTTTTGCAAAGACACATTCCAGAAGGAGGTGGGCAACCGTCTCTTCCCCACCACAGCCACCACGAGGGCATTGTGCGGAGGGGGTGAGACTTCGGGCGTGCAGGAAGGATCTGACGGGGAGGGCTCTTCTCACCACCAGCCAAAAACAATGGGGTCACTTTTTTTATTTCCAAAATATACTTTATTCATAAAAATCTGTAAAAATTACATTACCAGTTTCAAACAGCACCAAGTCAAAAAATACAAACAGTGCAAAGGAGGTCCATTTGCTTCATTACAATCATGAGTTGCCTCACAACCCTTCCATTTCACATTTGTCATGCCAATTACATTTTTACATTTTACAGCAAATGAAAAATTTCCCGATACAGTTCATGGGGTTTCCCATGGATCCAGCCCCTCAGTTCAGCTTGATGGGGGGACCTTACACTGTGGTCTTTCCCCATTGAGCCTTTGCTGCGGCTGCCCCAAGCTTTAGTGCGTCCCTCAGCACGTAGTCCTGGACCTTGGAATGTACCAGTCTGCAACATTCGGTCGTGGACAACTCTTTGCGCTGGAAGACCAGCAAGTTTCGGGTAGACCAAAGGGCATCTTTCACCGAATTGATAGTCCTCCAGCAGCAGTTAATGTTTATCTCGGTGTGCGTCCCTGGGAACAGCCCGTAGAACACAGACTCCTGTGTTACAGAGCTGCTTGGGATGAACCTCGACAAAAACCACTGCATCTCTTTCCACACCTGCTTTGCAAAGACACATTCCAGGAGGAGGTGGGCAACCGTCTCTTCCCCACCACAGCCACCGCGGGGGCATTGCGTGGAGGGGGCGAGACTTTGGGCGTGCAGGAAGGATCTGACGGGGAGGGCTCTTCTCACCACCAGCCAAGCTACATCTTGGTGCTTGTTTGAAAGTTCTGGTGATGAGGCATTCCGCCAAATGACTTTGGTGGTCTGCTCGGGGAACCATCCGACAGGATCCACCATCTCCTTTTCCCGTAGGGCCTTGAGGACATTCCGTGCAGACCACTGCCTGATGGATCGGTGGTCAAAGGTGTTTTCCCGCAGAAACTGCTCCACGAAGGATAGGTGGTACGGCACGGTCCAACTGCATGGAGCGTTCCGCGGCAATGTGACCAGGCCCATCCTTCGCAACACCGGGGACAGATAGAACCTCAGCACGTAGTGACACTTGGAGTTTGCGTACTGGAGGTCTACACACAGCTTGATGCAGCCGCACACGAAGGTGGTCATCAGGATTAGGGCCACGTTGGGTACATTTTTCCCACCCTTATCCAGAGGTTTGAACATCGTGTCCCTCCGGACCCGGTCCATTTTAGATCCCCAGATGAAGTGGAAAATGGCTCGAGTGACCGCCACAGTGCAGGAGTGGGGTATGGGCCACACCTGCGCCACGTACAGCAACAACGTGAGCGCCTCGCACCTGATGACCAGGTTCTTACCCACAATGGAGAGAGATCGCTGCCCCCACATGCTCAACTTTTGTTGTACCTTGGCTACTAGCTCCTCCCAGGTTTTGGTGCACGCCCCGACCCTTCCGAACCATATCCCCAGCACTGAAACTGGCTGAGTTAATTAGCATGCAATTGGAGATCTAATCCCAAGGCATACCAATCTCCACAACAGTCATTCTGGTGAGGGTGGTTCTGAGGTCCAACTCAGAATGCCTTAACATTGGTTTTAATGTGCTTCTCCATCTAATGAAACATTCAGTTTAGTTTTTGAGAGCATATTTGTTCAACTCAGCTTGTGTTAATCAAAACAATTAAGAACATAAGAAATTGAGACAACCAGGTGACCCCTCGAGCTTGCTCTGCCATTCAAAACAATCATGGCTGATCGTCTACCTCAATTTTCCCACACACTCCCCATATCTTTTGATGCCCTGAGAGACCAAAAATTTGTTTCTCAGCCTTAAATATATTCAACAATGGAGCATGCACAACCCTCGGGTAGGGAATTCTAAACATTTACAACCCTTTGAGTGAACATATTTCTCCTCATCTCAGTCCTAAATGATCAGACCCTTATCTTGACTCTGCTCCCAGGTTCTGGATTCCCCATCAGGGGAAACAACCTCTCTGTGTGTACCCTGTCAAGCCCCTTTGGAACCTTGTATATTTCAATGAGATCACTTCTCATTCTTCTAACCTCCAGAGAATATCGGCCCAATTTACTCACCCTCTCATTCCAATCCTCACATTCCAGGAACCAATCTAGTGAACCTTCCCTATACCACCTCCAAGCAAGTATATCCTTCCTTACATATGGAGATCAGAACTGCACACAGCACTCCAGTTGTGGTCTTAGCAAAGCCCTATACAAGTGTAGCAAGACTTCTTGTATTTCAGTCCCCTTGCAAATAAGGCCAATGTGCAATTTGCCTTCCTTATTGCTTGCTGTACCTGCATGCTAACTTAGTGTTCCTTGTTCAAGAACACTTAAATGTCTCTGAACATAAAAATTTAGAAGTTTCACAACTTTTAAAAAATATTCTGCTTTTCTATGCTTACTACCAAAGTGAATAACCTGATACTTCCCCATATTTATTCTTGATCTGCCACCTTGTTGCCCACTTACTTAACCTGCCTCTGTCTCTTTGCAGCCACTGTGTCCACCTCACAGCTTACATTCCCACTTAGCTTTGTATCCATACTGTCTGCTTCCTGTTGTCATGAGAATTTTGTTTTTTTTTAAACTAAGAGGTCTGTATGCCTTTAAGACTGAGAAAAAAGGACTTTGTATGAATAATGACTGCTGAGACCTGGTGTTTGAACTGTAGGCTGTAAAATTTGTAGCCAAGCAACCAAAAAAATGTTATGACTGTCTTGTGACTACGTTGTTAAAAGTTTTAAGTTTTGCTTTTGGGTTGAGAAGCCAGTTGCTGTTGGAGACCTGGGTTTGCCGACCAGAAAAAGAAGTCTCCATGAATGGAATACTTATCACTCTTGTAAAAAAATAATTTTACATTTGAGTTGGGGCTGTGCTATGCCTGGAGAGAGAAAAGACCCTTGGAGAGGAAAAGACCCAGGGAAAGATGAGTTGCTGCTCTCTAAGAAGAAAGGCCCTTTGCTGAGAGGAAGCCTGCATTGTTAAAGGTAGCAAAATTCCTATTGGTCCAGTCTCTGGAAAGTGTCTGCCTCATGAATGAGCCCTGTTGATTTTTGTGAAGATCCTGAAATCTCAAGAAAGTTTCTTCTGTTAGACCGCTACTTTAAAATTTATGTAGACCTGTTGTTACAACCTTTTGCTGAAAGATGTGTGTGACGCCTGCTGCAGATGAATTGCCTACGCATCACAGACTGTTCATTAATCTCACCTGGAGAGACATCGAGTGGCATCTGACTATTCGACTCTGGGACACATCATCAATCTGGAAATATCGTACCAGAAGTTACAACCCAGTTATTTTATTATTCCTAAGAAACGGTTCTAATTTAAAACATCGTTTTTAAAACCAGTTAACCATTGTTTTTTGAATGTATGCGTATGCGTGAGGGTTAGGAAGAATATGAGGGTTAGGGCGGCACAGTGGCGCAGTGGTTAGCACTGCAGCCTCACAGCTCCAGCGACCCGGGTTCAAATCTGGGTACTACCTGTGTGGAGTTTGCAAGTTCTCCCTGTGTCTGTGTGGGTTTCCTCCGGGTGCTCCGGTTTCCTCCCACATGCCAAAGACTTGCAGGGTGATAGGTTAATTGGCCATTATAAATTGCCCCTAGTATAGGTAGGTGGTAGGGAAATATAGGGACAGGTGGGGATGTGGTAGGAATATGGAATTAGGGTAGGATTAGTATAAGCGGGTGGTTGATGGTCGGCACAGACTTGGTGGGCCGAAGGGCCTGTTTCAGTGCTGTATCTCTAAACTAAACTAAACTTATAAAGTCTTTGCATACATATAGATTCATTATCGTTTAAAACTTGGTTTATTAATAAATAGTTAATTTTGTTGTTGCTTAAAGAAACCTGGTTTGGTGTGCTTTATTCTGGGGGATAAATAAAGTGCTTAATTTGGCTAATTTCCAGTAGGTGGGAAACTTTACTAATATGCTGTGACCTGTGGAGTAGTGGGATGAATTAACAGTGCATTACTTCCGCCTTGGTCGTAACATATTAATTGGGGGCTCTTGTCAGGATTCAAATCCAATGCTAATTATGTGAATTATAAGGGGAGTAATAATTTGAAAGAGAAAAATAAAAGGAACCAGGTTTTTTTTGTATAATAAGGTAAAGGCATCATCAGAATGGCATTAGCAGTTGCAGCAGGTTTTCTGGAAAAGGAGAATGTATCCCTCAGTGACTTGAAAAGTTTAACCAAGGTTAAATTGATAGTGGCAGCAAAATTGGGGTTAGAATTGAAATCAGGTGCTAAGAAGCAGAGATAATTGACGTAATAACCCAACATTTAAAATTGGAAGAACAAGAAAAGGAAGAAGATAGTAAGTCAGAGGGCGATGCAGTTGACTTGGCAATAATTCAGTTACAAATGAAACAACTTGAGGCTGAAAAAGAAATTACAATGAAAAAACTTGAATTTGGAAAAAAGGAAAGGGAGAAAGATACAGCTCTTGAAAGAGAAAGTGAAAGAGAAGCAAGGGACTTCAAATTAAAAGAGATAGAACTAAGACAAAGAGGTGGTCTTGAATCCAGTGTAAATTCTGGTCAGGAAGAATCTGAATCCAGCAAAAGCAGTTTAAATTTATACAAGCTCTCCCTAAGCTTGAGGAAAGCGACATAGAGGCATTTTTCATTTCTTTTGGAAAAAATGGCCAAACAAATGAAATGGCCGAAGGAAAGCTGGACACTGCTTATGCAAAGCAGATTGGTCAGCAGAGCTCAAGATGTTTATGCCATGCTTCCTGAAGAGACTTCTGCGGATTATGCGATGACGAAAAAGGCTATTCTCGCTGCCTATGAGTTAGTCCCTGAAGCTTACCATCAAAGGTTTCAGAACCTACGGAGATTGGCTGGGCAGACGTATGTAGAATTTGAGAGAGTGAAGCAAATTAATTTTGAATGTTGGGTATGGGCATTAAAGATGGAAGCATGTAGAGAACTGATTCACTGGGAAGAGTTTAAAAATTCAAGCCCTCCACTAGCGAGAACTCATGTAGATAACCTGAAAGTTTTAAAAGCCAGGCAAGCAGCGGAAATTGCTGATGATCTTGAGCTTGTGAATAAGCCAAAACCTTTTGTCCATCACTCCCACAAACCGGAGAAGAATAGAAGGTGGGAGAGTGAAAGGAAGTCAAGTAGCCGGGACAGGAAGGAACAGCTGGGAATGCCCCAGGATTGTTTCCTCAGGCCAGAAAGGAAGGTGCTGAGGATAGAAGTGATGTCCGCAAACTGAAGTGTTATCAATGCCGTAAGGTGGGACATCTTGTTCAGAATGCTGGAAGCTGTGAGGTAAACCCATGGGACTTGTTGGAGTACACAAAGTTAATGTAGAGAAAGAGGCTCTGACTGAGAGTATAGCAGACCAGTCTGTAGCTTTAACGGCAGCTGTAAAAACAGGCATAAAAACTAAAGTAAGCGTAGATGTTGAGAATAAGATACCTGAAAGTTATAATGAATTCTTGTTGAAGGGAAAAGTAACTCCATATCCATTAAGTGAGGCAGGAAAACCTATCATTATACTTAGGGTACCGGAGCAACCCAAACTATTTTGCTGGGGTAGATTGTAACATTTCCACCAGAGAGCACACTGAATGCTAAAGGTTTAGTTAACGGAATTGGCTGGGAGTATATACCCGCACCTTTATAGAGAGTGCACCTAGAATGTGGTCTAATATCTGGGATGGTAACTGTAGGAGTTGTCCATAGTTTGCCAGTGGAGGGAATTGACCTACTGCTAGGGAATGATTTGGCTGGATCAAGAGTATCAGTTTCTCTCATAGTCACAGAAAAACCAAGTGAAGTTAAAGAAATGGAACAATTACAGGAACTAGTTCCAGGAATATTTCCTGCATGTGTTGTAACCCGAGCAATGGCTAAACAAGTTCCTTTGTCAGAGGTAAAATTGGTACCACAAACAGATAGCTGAGTCTCTGAAACTTTCCCTGGGGCTTTGGATAATCCAAATGAAATGTTTAACAAATCTTCTATAATTGCAGCACAACAAGCTGATCCAGAGTTACATAGAATAGCACAGTCAGCTCTAACAGAAGTTGAGGCAAAAGGAGTTCCAAAAGGCTTTAATAGAACATAGAACAGTACAGCACAGTACAGGCCCTTCGGCCCACGATATTGTGCTGAACCTTTAACCTACTCTAAGATCAAACTAACTACCTACCCTTCATTCTACTATCATCCATGTACCGATCCAAGAGTCGCTTAAATGCTTCTAATGTATCTGCTTCTACTACCACCGCTGGCAGCGCATTCCACGCACCCACCACTCTCTGTGTAAAGAACCTACCTCTGACATCTCCCCGAAACCTTCCTCCAATTACCTTAAAATTATGCCCCCTGGTGATAGCCCTTTCCACCCTGGGAAAAAGTCTCTGACTATCCACTCTATCTATGCCTCTCATCATCTTGTACCCCTCTATCAAGTCGCCTCTCATCCTTCTTCGCTCCAATGAGAAAAGCCCTAGCTCCCTCAATCTTTCTTCGTAGGACATGCCCTCCAGTCCAGGCAGCATCCTGGTAAATCTCCTCTGCACCCTCTCTAAAGCTTCCACATCCTTCCTATAATGAGGCGACCAGAACTGAACACAATATTCCAAGTGTGGTCGAACCAGGGCCTTATAGAGCTGCAGCATAACCTCGCGGCTCTTAAACTCAATCCCCCTGTTAATGAAAGCCAACGCCTTCTTAACAACCCTATCAACTTGGGTGGCAACTTTGAGCGATCTATGGACATGGACCCCAAGATCACTCTGTTCCTCCACACTACCAAGAATCCTGTCTTTAAGCCTGTATTCCGCATTCAAATTTGACCTTCCAAGGGGCAGCACAGTGGCGCAGTGGTTAGCACCGCAGCCTCACAGCTCCAGCGACCCGGGTTCAATTCTGGGCACTGCCTGTGTGGAGTTTGCAAGTTCTCCCTGTGTCTGCGTGGGTTTCCTCCCACAAGCCAAAAAGACTTGCAGGTTGGTAGGTAAATTGGCCATTATAAATTGCCCCTAGTATAGGTAGGTGGTAGGGAAATATAGGGACATGTGGGGATGTGGTAGGAATATGGGATTAGTGTAGGATTAGTATAAATGGGTGGTTGATGGTCGGCACAGACTCGGTGGGCCGAAGGGCCTGTTTCAGTGCTGTATCTCTAAACTAAACTAAAAACTAAACTAAAATGAATCACTTCACACTTTTCCAGGTTGAACTCCATCTGCCACTTCTCAGCCCAGCTCTGCATCCTGTCAATGTCCCGTTGCAACCTACAACAGCCTTCCACACTATCCACAACTCCAGCAATCTTCGTGTCATCGGCAAACTTGCTAACCCAGCCTTCCACTTCCTCATCCAAGTCATTTATAATGTTGAAGATGGGGTTTTGAGGAGGAAGCGGAGACCACCCTATAGACCTGTGGATAATGACTAGACAGTTATTCGACAGATAGTGGTACCACCTAAGTATCGCCAGGAAATATTAAGGAAAGCCCATGAAATTCCGATAGTGGGACATATGGGGATCCGGAAGACTAAATCGCGTATAAGTCAACATTATTACTAGCCAGGCCTTACAAAGGACGTGAAGCAGTTTTGTAGGACATGCCATGCATGCCAAATGGTGGGTAAGCCACAACCTACCATAAAACCGGTGCCACTAATTCCCATACCAGTTATTGAGGAACCATTTAGTAGGGTATTGGTAGATTATTTAGGCCCCTTGCCAAAAACAAAAGCAAGACATCAATATATATTTACTATCATGGATATAGCTACTCGATTTCCAGAGGCTATTCCTTTTAGGACAATTACTGCTAAAGTAGTAGTCAAGAAGTTAACCCATTTCTTTCCAAGATATGGATTACCACTTGACGTTCAATTGGGTCAAGGTTCTAATTTCATGTCTAAAATATTTCAAGAAGTCATGGGTAATTTGGGTATCAAACAATTAAAATCTTCAGCATATCACCCACAGACACAAGGAGCTTTAGAGAGGTACCATCAAACTCTCAAAACAATGATTAGATCATACTGTCGCAAATATCTGCATGATTGGGATAAAGGGCTAGCCTTTCTTTTATTTGCTACCAGGGATTCACTGAATGAGTCTACAGGTTTTAGTCCTTTTGAATTGGTTTACGGACATGAAATAAGAGGTCCTCTAAAACTCATCAAACACAGATTCTTAAAACAAGGGAATGAATCTTCGATACTAGGCTGTGTATCTGTGTTCCAGGAAAGGCTCACGAAAGCTTGCAGTGTGGTTCAGGAACACCTAAAAGTATCATAAGCCGATATGAAAAAATAGGCAGACAAGAATGCAAAGAATTTTCAACCAGAGGATGAAGTATTAGTATTGTTACCATTACAGGGTGAACCATTAAAAACATGGTTCAGTGGTCCATATAAAGTGGTCAAAAGAGTGGGTAAGGTGAATTACTTGATTGACACCCCTGTTCGCTGGAAGAATAATCAGTTGTGTCATATCAATATATTAAGGCAATATTATCGCAGGGAGGATGATAAGCTAGTAGAGGTATGTCAAGTAATGGGGACTGTTGAGAAGGAAAAGAATAGTGAGGATGAGGCAGAAGGAGGCCAAGACAATTCTCAGAATGAACCTCCTGCTATCTGGTTAGCAAATACAGAATGGCTAGGAAAATTGAACAACATGCTTTTGCATTTAGATGCAGAACAGCATGAAGACCTAACAAGGCTACTCACAACATTCAAAAGAGTCTGTAGGGATAAGCCAGGATGTATAACCTTAGCCACACGTGATGTGGATGTAGGGGAATTCGTTCCTTTAAAACAGCATCCTTACCGCTTAAGTCCAGACAAACAGGCCCAAGTAAAAGCAGAAATCCAATACATGCTGGAAAACAACTTAATTGAACCTAGTCAAAGCAGCTGGAGTTCACCAATAGTATTAGTGCCTAAACCCGACGGGTCAATTCGACTTTGCATAGACTACAGAAACATCAATGCGTAACAAAGGCAGATTCCTTGCTTAGAAGACAGTATTGACAGAGTGGGCAGTGCTATGTTTCTTACATTGACAGATTTGTTAAAGGGATACTGGCAAGTTGCTTTGACACCCCAAGCTAAAGAAATATCAGCTTTTGTCACACCAGACAGTCTTTATCAGTGCGAGTGATGCCATTTGGACTGAAAAAAAGCCCCAGCAACTTTTCAGAGATTAATGAATCAGGTTGTAGCCAGTGTTCCCAACTGTGAAGTGTATCTTGATGATGTACTAATATACAATAACACTTGGAAAGAGCACTTAAAATAGCCAGAAACTCCCTTTAAAAATTACAAGCCACTGATTTAGTGGTAAATCTGGCAAAAAGTGAATTCAGAAAAGCAAGAGTGACCTACCTTGGACACATAGTGGGGCAAGGATAAGTATTGCCAAGAATGGCAAAAGTACAAGCCTTAGTGGAGTTCCCTATCCCTAAGACTAAACATGAAATCATGAGGTTTTTGGGGATGTGTGGTTTCTACAGAAAGTTTGTACTGAATTTTAGTGCTGTAGCTGCTCCACTAACCGATTTGCTACAGAAAACGATCCTGAAATCTCAAGAAAGTTTCTACTGTTAGACCGCTACTTTAAAATTTAATCAGACCTGTTGCTACAACCTATTGCTGAAAGATGTGTGTGATGCCTGCTACAGATGAATTGCCTTGAAAGCCTACCCATCACAGACTGTTCATTAATCTCACCTGGAGAGACATCAAGTGGCATCCGAATATTTGACTCTGGGACACCTCATCAATCTGGAAATATCCTCCCAGAAGTTACAACCCAGTTATTTTATTATTCCTAAGAAATAGTTCTAATTTAAAACATCATTTCTAAAACCAGTTAACCGTTGGTTTTTGAATGTATGTGTGTGCATGAGGGTTAGGAAGAATAAGTTATAAAATCTTTGCATACATATAGATTTATCTCATTATTATTTAAAACTTGGTTTATTAATAGTTAATTTTGTTGTTGTTTAAACAAACCCGGTTTGGTGTGCTTTATTCTGGGGGATAAATAAAGTGTTTAATTTGGCTCATTTCCAGTAGATGGGAAACTGTACTAATATGCTGTGACCTGTGGAGTAGTGGGATGAATTAACAGTGCATTACTTCTGCCTTGGTCATAACACTGTCCATTAACCAATCTCCATCCATGCCAATATATTAACCCCAACTCCTTATCAAATGCTTCTTGGAAATCCGAGTATATTTATTGATTCCCCTTTATTTACCCTAGTAGTTACATCCTCAAAAAACTCAAATTTGTCAAAGACTATTCCCCTTTTGTCTGATCATACTATGATTTTCTAAGTGTATTAAGACTTTGTTAATAGATACCCATATTTTCCCAGCGATTTATGGCCAGTAGTTCCTCTTTTCTTCTCTCCCTCCTTTCTTAAATAGCTAGGTGCTCAGTAAATCATTCAATTGTCACAATGATTTACTGAGCAACCAGATGCATTATTTTCATATTAAGCATTTTAGCTAAGTAAATTAACTTCCACATTACAATATACTTAAAACATTTGCTCTCAGTGATTTTAATCTTGAATTGAGATAACAAGCTTTACAACTTGGGTAACTGAAAATAAGTATTGATCCAACATCAACTTGCAATTACATAATCACCTTTAACATAGAAAAATGTTCCAAGGTACCTCACAGAAGTGTACTCACACAAAAATGGATGCTGAGTCAAAGAAGGAAACATTAGGAGGGGTGACAAAAAGCTTGTTACAAAGATGTGGGTTTTAAGGAAGTCTTAAAAGGAAGAGAGGAAGGTGCTGAAACAGAAGTTTAGGAAAGAATGCACAAGTACCTGAGTCAGAAGAAAGCAGTGTTCAGGAGCAGAGAGGTAGGGCTGGAGGAAGTTACAAAGATGGGGAGGGATGTCATGAAGGGATTTAAACAGGATGATGAAAATTTTACAATTGGAATCCTTGGGGAAATCGGAAGTGAACATAGGTCAGCAAGCACAGAGGTGATGGGTGAGCGGGACTTATGACACAGGCAGATAAGCTTTGGATAAACTGAAGTTTATGGGGTGTGGCAAATAGGAAATCAGTCAGGAGAACATTAGATTAATCGAGTCTGGATGAATGTTTCAGAAGGGCAGTTACAGCAATGTTATAGAAGTGGAAGTAGGCAGCCTTTGTGATAGAGATTTTTCCCCTTCAGCTGTCTCTTAAAATAAGATTTTCTCAATCAAACCCATCATTTGCATTTAATTTTAAGTTTTGTGACGATTAGTTGCTCTATGTCCTTCTTCTCACTTTTGTTACGAGTGCTTCCATTTTTTTTGTTAAATGTTGATGATTTGTGTTCTAAAAACTGAAAAGTCCATGGAACAGTGTGGCGCAGTGGTTAGCACCGCAACCTCACAGCTCCAGGGACCCGGGTTCAATTCTGGGTACTGCCTGTGCGGAGTTTGCAAGTTCTCTCTGTGTCTGCGTGGGTTTTCGCCGGGTGCTCCGGTTTCCTCCCACATCCAAAAAACTTGCAGGTGATAGGTAAATTGGCCGTTGTAAATTGCTCCTAGTGTAGTGAAGTGATAGGGAATATGGGATTACTGTAGGGTTAGTATAAATGGGTGGTTGTTGGTCGGCACAGACTCGGTGGGCCGAAGGGCCTGTTTCAGTGCTGTATCTCTAAATTTAAAAAAAATTACAAGGGTCACCGAGAGGTCTGGATTGTAAAAACAGTTACCGGAAGGCAGATACCTTCAGATAAATTACCCAGCAGGGGTTGTTTTTGACTTTGGGAAAGATGTTTACGAAGAAGTGACAGGTCAAGATTTATAGGGGTCAATTGTGAAATTATTTTGGTTTCACTTTGGACAGTGAATTGGGATATGGCCAACAGTTTGAAAAGACAGCTGGAGAAAACTTGCTAAGAGAGCAGCACCCACCTCAGTCTGTTCCAGCTCTTTGAAAAAGCCTGCCAGTTTTCCATCTCTTGAGAAGCAAGTGTAAGAAACTGCCTGAAACCCGTTATTGCATTTCCCCTGGAAAAACCTGCCCAAACCTGACAAGAACTGTTCTAGGAAGATCCCAATGACAACTATCTATACGTATTTGGGATGCCAAACCAAAAAGGACTTCTGATATCTTTTTACTTCTCTTTTTTTTCAAGAATTAGCAAGTATTTTGGCCAATGTATTTTTTTGTGCTAGAGATCTAAAGAGTAAATCTCTACTTTTTCAATTAACCAGTGTGTGCGTGCGTGTGTGTGCGCATGCGTATAGGTGTGTGAGGGGCTAAGGTAAAAACAGAACTTTTATATTTCAATCTGAGTGTTTATGCTTTGCTTCATTACTAGTTAAGACTTGTTTTATAATAAACTGATAATTTTGTTTATTAAAAAAACTTGATATGTTTTATTCTGAGATAAAAATAGTCTATGATTGATCGTATCAATAAGTGGGAAAACATTTAAATATGACCTGTGAAGAAGTGGAACTAGGATAAACCGTGCACTCCTCCCACCTCAGTCATAACACTTTGTGCTGAAGTATCTCCCCATGAAGTCTTACCTAGACCAGCAGTAGGGTCATTAAGCGGATTTATCCCCCTCATATTTCTCATCTACATGCTACCCGTCACCGCCATCATCCGAAAGCACGGCCTTCATTTTTATATGAATGCTCAGCTTACCTCCCCACCACTCAACTCCAACTGTTGCTAAGTTATCATACTGCTCATCTGATATCCATTAAATGTTGGGAAGACTGAAGCCATTTTTTTCTTCTTTTCGGTACCTGCTCCAAACTCTGTTCCCTAGCTACCGACTCCATCCATTGCCCTAGCAACAGTCTGAGATTAAGCCTATCTGTTCGCAATCTTAGTGTCACATTTGATCCCAAGATAAGCATCCCACATCATATGCGTGCCAGCACAAAGACTCCAAGTCAAGCAATGTCCTGATTTTAAAATTCTCATCCTGGTTTTCAAATTCCTCCATGACCTCACCCCTCCCTTGCTCTAATCTCCTCCAGCCCCACGACCCTCCGAGGTCTGTGCTCATCCTTAATTTTATCACTCCACCATTGATGGCCACATCTTCAGTTGTCTTGGCCCCAAGCTCTGGAATACCCTCCCTACACTCTTCCACCTTGCTTTCCTCCTTTACGATACTTCTTAAAACCTACTTCATTGACTAAGCTTTTGATTATCTGACCCAATATCTCCTTTTGTGGCTCAGTGTCATGTTTATAATGTGAAGCACCGTGGGACGCTTTAATTACATTAAAAGTATTATATAAATACAAGTTGAACAATTTTATTGAAGGAAATAAAAATGCTAGGTGCAAACCATTAGCTAAAGTTGGCATATAATCCACAAAAGGATTCAGAATTAATTTGCTGCATTTAGGTTTGCCACCACCTTGTTTAAATAAATACATACATATTTTATGGATCAATAAAATACACCAAGAACAGTGCCAACAACTGTTCCAGAAATTCAATTGCTGAAGGATAGTACTGGTGGCCATCTTTACTCAGTCTAACATTTATTTAGAGAGTGCAACATTACAAACATACATGTCCTAACTTAAGCAACAATACAGTTTCAATAAATGCCTATGTATAAGTGTTCAAGTGAAACCCTAATTGATGCCCTCCACCTGCGTATTATTAAATACAATTGATACACCATTAACAATACTTATTCAATGGATGCGTTTAGGTGGTTACAGAAAATATTTTTCATTTAGAGACTGGAACCTCAAAACTGTTGCAGGCGTGACAGCATTTGCAATAGCTTCAGATACAATTCTGTTAGATGATTAAAGTTGAATTGTAGTAAATATTTTGAAAAATATGAAATGCAAAACCAACTGTTACTATCAGTTAGGTGTTCTTGGTGTTTTACATGGAAAGAAAATGAAATTGTAGAAAGATCAAACTATACTTTAAAATAAAAGCTATACTTTTAAAAGGGCATTTATTATTTGAAGCACAATAGCACATATACATACACACCATTAAAATACACAGAATGGTTACAGTACAAAAAGGAGCCTATGCCTGCTCTCTGCAAGCACAATTTAGCAACTTCAACTCCCGTGCAGCCCTGCAAATTTCACCACCCCGCCCCCTCCCCCACTTCAGGTGATTATCCAGTTCCCTTTGAAATCCACTATTGAATCTGCCTCCACCACTTTCAGGTAGTGCATTTTAGATCCTAACCACATGCTGCATAGAAGAAATCTTTTCATGCCACCTTTGGTTCTTTTGCCATTCACCTTAAATCAGCCTTCTGGTTCTTGACCCTGCCGCTAATGGGAACAATTTCTCACTTTCTAGACTCCATGATTTTGAACACCTTCATCAAATCTCCTTGCAACCTTCTCAGAGAACAACCCCAGCTTCTCTATCCATGTAACAGCATTCATCTACCATGTGCAGATTTTGAAATTGTGCCCCGTACACCCAAGTCTAAGTCATTGACATAGATCAAGAAATGAAGCAGTCCTAGTACCGACTCCTAGCGAACACCAATGTATACCTTCCTCCATTCTGAAACAACCGTTCACCACTACAGTTTCCTGTCACTCAGCTAACTTTGTATCTATGATGCCATGTCAAAGATTATGCCCAGTATCTTTGCAATTTCAACCCTTACTTTCCTCAGCACCCTCGGATGCATCCCTTAGTGGCTTATCAACTTTAAAGTATTGCCAACTTTTTTCATACCTCCTATCAATTTTTAGCCCATCCACTATTTCAACTATTTCCCCTTTCACTGTGATTTTGTTAGTATTTATCATAAGGTCACAAAAGTGGGCTCTAATGTAAATGTTCAATTCTCATCAGCTGAAAATCATAACACACTTCATAAATTGAAATATAAACTAAAGGCTCCATGTTGAGTATAGGGAGGCACCCACGTCTTAGCTACTGGTCTGCATCAGTTCCCTCAACAGATTCACAGTCCAACTCAATAGCAAAGGGCTATACATAATCCAGAACAGTGATGTTGTCAGTATTAACTAGTTATGGAACATATATTGTTCAGCGTAATTCCACTGTTTCAAGATGTAAAGTTTTAGAAAGGAAGAGGTTTAAAACTACTGTCCTGTCTAAAATTTAAGGAATGGATTTGAATAAAAAACACTGATCAGCCACACAAAAATCCTGCAAACTACACCCGACTTCCCATAAAGTAGACTTTAAAAAAAAAAGATATATTCTCATTACTTTCCGTGCACCCAAATTGTATTTTTCTCACATTCCAGGTGCTTCTCTTGCTGGAGTCCTAAGCAAGTCACAAGGCTAGGATGCTTGCCTTATGACAAGATCTCCTAAAATTCAAACTGAAGTACAACAACCATTAAGGAATCAGCCAAAAAGAAACCTTATCCTCAAAAGATGTCCCCAAATTCTAAAGACATCATAATGAGCATGTATGTTAACATTTTTCCCAAATGGCAGGTCTTTTATTAGAACCCAAGAACACAAAAATTAGGAGCAAGAGTAGGCCATTCAGCCCCTTGAGCCTGCTCCGCCATTCAACTGTGGCCTCAATTTCACTTTTCTGTCTGCCCCCCATAATCCTGGACTGGCTTGCCATTCAAAAATCTAACTCAGCTTTAAATACATTCAATGACCATCCACTGCTCTCTGGGGAGAGAATTCCAGAGACTAACAACCATCAGAGAAGAAATTTCTCATCTCAGTCGTAAATGGGAGACCCATAATTTTGAAACGGTGTTCCAGTTCAAGACTACCCATAAGGGGAACATTCTCTCAGCATCTACCTGTCAAGTTTCCTCAGGACCTTACTGAAACAAAGATCACCATCAATCTTCTAAACTCTAATGGGTATAGGCTCAACCTTCTCAACTTTTCCTCACAAGATAACCCCTTCATCCCAGGAATCAAACAAGTGAACCTTCTCTGAACTGTTTCTAATGCAATTATATCCTTTTAAGTGAGACCAAAACTGGACACAGTACTCCAGTTCAGTCTAACTAAGGCCCTGTACAGCTGTGCCAACACTTCCCTACCCCTTGTAATAAACGCCAACATTCCATTTGCCTTCCTAATCACTTGCTGTATCTGCATACTAACCTTTTTTCATAGATGTACTAGGACATCCAGGTTGCTCTATACCTTAGAGTTCAGCAGTCGCTCTCCATTCAAATATACTACTTTTCTATTCTTCCTGCCAAAGTGGACAACTTCACATTTTTCCACATTATACTCCATCTGCCAAATTTTTGCCCACTCACAACCTACAAAAGGAATTTAGATAGGTTATGTCCTCTTAACAGCTTACTTTCCTACCTTTCTTAGCATCATCAGCAAATTTAGCTACCATACATTCAATCTCATTATACAAATCATTGATATAAATTGTAAATAGCTGAGGCCCCAGCACTGTTCCCTGTGGCACTCCACTAGTTAGTTTACCAACCTGAAAATTACCCATTTATCCCTACTCTGCTTTCTGTTAACTAATTCTCTATCCATGCCAATATATAACCCCCGACATCATGAGCTCTTATCTTGTGCAGTAACCTTTGACGTGGCACCTTACTGAAGGCCTTTTGGAAATCCAAGTACACCACATCTACAGATACCCTTTTATCCACCTTGCTTGTTACTTCCTCAAAGAACTCTTAATAAATTAGTCAAGCACCATTTCCTTTTCACAAAACCACATTTTCTCTGCTGGATTAGAAAAATCATATTATAATCTCTTATTACCTCCTTAATAATGGATTCTAGCATTTTTCCTATGACAGATGTTAGGCTAACTGGCCTATATAGTTTTTTGCTTTCCAAATTCCTATTTTCTTAGAGGTATTACACTTGCAATTGTCCAATCTGCTGGGACCTTTCTCAAATCTAGGGAATTTTGGAAGATCACAACCAATGCATCCACTATCTCTGCAGCCACTTCTTTTAAGACCCTTGCATGCAAGCCATCAGATGCAGGGGACTTGTCAGCCTTTAGTTCTAATAGTTTTCCCTGTACCTTTTCCCAAGTGATAGTGATTGTTTTAAGTTCCTCCCTCCATTTTACCTCTTGATATTCAAGTATTCTCCTATTTTAGGGGATTAGCAAAAAGTGCTTAACAATCCAGATTCAAGCAATCACTGTTTGAGGACTTGATTTATTTTTAAAATGTTGTTCTGGGACAAATTGAGCACAGAAACAATGGATAGTCATTTAAAAACCTCTACCTACCCATAGAGTTACAATGTTTGCACTATGTACAGCAGCGTGAATACCACTAATTTTTTTAATTTCTACCATTTTAGATTTCAAACTCAATTTAACATAATCCTGACTTATCAGTATGTTTAAAATATCTGCCTTCCAGACACAGTATAATAACTTTTCAAAAGCCAAATGTTTTAACAATATGTTGTTTTGTACGGACACAAAATTGATCCAATGTGTATTGTAAATGGGGTTGTTTCATTGTAATTATTAGTCTTTATGGCATCCAACTTTGCAATGTATTCAGCAGGCAATCCATTCTGTTTTGCACCTGTACAGATTACCTGCAAAACATAATTCAAGTAAATAAAAGGTGAAAGCAACTGTTTACCATCGTTGTTATACAATACAGAAAGCCCTCAAGTGCAAAAGATAATTAATTCTTCTACAGGTTAATTTTCAAACACCATAGCTGTATGATTTTAAATTCACATCATTCCCGAATGACTTGGCCTCAAAAATATTGTTCCCGCTAAGCTGTACGCTTACACAGCCATGTAGCAGCCTGTAAAGTACTGCGCAGGCCTTGTTCTATTTAAATAGTGTGCGTGTGCCGCCATACAAAAAATTTAAAGGGACCACGCATTCAAAAAATTGGCTCATGCAAAATTTTAAAAGGGAACGTTACAAAAGGAAACTGTGCAAAAGCAGTATAATCCTTAAACCTAATGCTGATATATATGGTGTGGCTTTAAGGCGGGAAAAAGAGCCGTACTGCTTTAAGGCAGCAAGCTCTAAAGACGGAGTCTAAGAGTGCATTCTCGTTGCCCAGGATACAGCCAGCCATTCAGGACCAGAGATCGAGAAATGTATTGTTCCAATTTAATTTTGAACTGGCTTATAGTGGAAATAGACTGTTCTAACTCCGAGAAACAGACATATAGCTGTGTTTTAGCACCTGAAAGGAGATCTCAGATCATTTAAACTGAAAGAAGAGAATTTAGTCTGTTTGTTTATTATTCTCTCAAAATTACAAAAAAAAAAGTCAAGCTAAAACAGAGATCTGATTATTTAAACCGAAAGAAGGGAAGTTAGACTGTTACAATCTTTTATCCCTCAAAAAAATTCTGAAGCCAAATTGATTCATTAAAAAGTGTTTGCAAGCTGTTAATTGTTGAAATTCATCGCTGGAGAGGAGCAACAATTTTGACTTCTGAATTAGACTATTGAGTGTTCCGCCCCAAATCAGACAGCTGTGTGAGGACTTCAAGCAACCTTGGACCGTTCCACATCCGGCAAGGGCATAAATCTACAAAGACTATTTTTTTCTATTTTAAAATGTTTATATCTTAGTGTTTAAGAATTTAATTTTTCTAATTAAAACAGTTAATTTGTTGATTTAAAGACATCTGGTTTGGTTAACCTCATTCATGGGTTAATAGATGGTACAATGTGGCTGGGTCTTTTAATTTGGAAAGTTTAAAATGTTAGGTGACCTGTGTGTGTATGAATCACATTATTGCTTTCCTAAGATCCTTAAATTTCTTGCCACAGTTAAAGGTTGAGTGGTCATATCCCACAAGGAGGGTCCCAAGCTACAAAATGTGAACAACTTTGTACGAAATTTCCTAATCCCTCCATTAATCTTTAGCAGTCATAAGTAAAGAAGTACCCAAAGTTTAGTCACAATAGTAGAACATTAAAACACAATGCCAGTACTAAAGGGGAAGCAAAGTCTGCAGAAAAATACTCCCGCATCATTTAGAAGTGTCCAAGATGATTTTTGAGTCTCTGCTGGCAAGAATCTAAAACATTAAAACAAAAATCTACTTCATTATTCACTTCTAACGGAATTTAGAAGTGATTTGAACAAGAAACACCCCCTATGTTTTTCTGCCCCTGTAATGTTAAGCAGCAGCAGGTTTGGATTGCATGGTACTAATAAATTTTAAAAAACATGTATTTTGTATAAACAATAGCACTGTGCTAGCAATGACCTAAGATACAGGAAAGATTATGACCGACAATCCCCAATGATAAGTGGATTATGAAGTCAATCTTGGATGCAAAAGGATCTAGTCAAAACAATTCAGCATTGTCCATCTCGACATCAAGTTCTTTGAGTCACATAAAGCCAGGGGGTCAAAGGTTTAAAAAAAAAAGTCTGCTAGCTCCAGCCAACTTTCAGGTGGATAATTGTTTGAAAAAGGATGTGTGACTTGTCCTGCAAAATAGAACATGGTTAAAAAAAGCAACTGGAATAGAATTCAGGTCCTCTTCTACAAAAGGCCTGACAGTCATCTCAGTGTTGGCACCAAAAGTAGAACTCTCCAGGAGTTCAAAAATAACTATCTATTTACTAATATCACAAAGTTGACTTCCAAGTACCTAATGTACAACTTTGGACTACTTGTAAATAAAAAAACACTTAAATCAATTGCTTTCCAACAGTAACATGTAAATGGTTTAGGATTTTTTCACGCATCTCGGCACAAGCAAATGAGAATTACATAAAAAGGTGGCTAAATTAATGTGGGGCATTATGATCACAAGACGTCTGCAAACGCGACATGAAATCGTGTGACATTGATCACAAGTCGTGGGAGTCAGTTGCCAGCATTCGCCAGAGCTGGCGGGCAGCCATAAAGACAGGGCTAAATTGTGGCGAGTCGAAGAGACTTAGTAGTTGGCAGGAAAAAAGACAGAGGCGCAAGGGGAGAGCCAACTGTGCAACAGCCCCAACAAACAAATTTCTCTGCAGCACCCTGTGGAAGAGCCTGTTACTCCAGAATTGGCCTTTATAGCCACTCCAGGCGCTGCTTCACAAACCACTGACCACCTCCAGGCGCGTATCCATTGTCTCTCGAGATAAGGAGGCCCAAAAGAAGAAGAAAGAAAGAAAGAATTATGATCACAGAAAATTTTCTACCTTCATTCTCATTTTATGTTTGTTGTTACAGTGGAAGACATTTAAAAAAAAACTACCTCTTTGTAAAGTGGGGATGGCAGGACAGAATTAAAATAATTAATTTGGTAAGTCAGGCACATCATTTCTCCCGCATCTTCTCGTTCAATTTTAACTTCAATTGGACTGTAGAACCCTTCCTTCACATTTTCTTGACTGTTGGGAAGGGGGGAAAAAAAAATCAGATGTTTAATCACTGTACCTCCCCTGCCCACCACTCCCCACATCCCAGCATTTTAACATCAAGATTTGGAAATAAAACAGACCTGCAATCACTAACTTTAAATGACAAACATTTTCTTACACGAGATGGGATAAGATTTATTAATAAAAAAAAAAAATTTAGCTGAGGTATTTTACATTATGTGGTCACAGATTTGAATTTCATCTAAAGCAAAATAGGTCTGTCTTGTCCTATGAACTCACTTCTGGATCGGATGCAATACTAAATCATAAATAAGCTTGAATGCAAAGTTTCCCCTTTCATTAAGGCCTCCCACCATCATTACAATATAGATGAAGGTAATTACCTTCAAGGAGCATAACGGTGCAACGTTAAAACAAAAACTGCAATGTAACCAAAAGTAGTAGCATACCCACTTCCTTCACTACCATTCCCTGAAACATCAACACATCCCTTAAATGATGATTCAAAGGAACATCATAAACAGCACCGTAACCACACACATTTATGTACATAGTAAACCAAATGCATAAAGCTAGGGTTTTAAAAGCAGTGTATTTTTGTAGAAGAAAATACTCTAAGATTTGAGACTACACTGGCCTTAATTGTACACACACTTGTGGTGACTCAAGAATATGTTTAGAAAGCTTTCTTTAAAAAAAAAATTAGGACAACATTACTCATCAACAGAGAAGTCGTCCATCCCAGAGCTGCTCTGTTCATTGCACAAGACACTGTGGCTTCATCCTGGCCTGGGAACTGATGCAGAGTCGAGTGATACTCTGAAAATGCACATCTGACTGGTTATGCAATATTTAGGACAGGTTAAATTACAGGTTTTAATAAAAACCAAGACATTTTCAGGGAATGATTCACATACCTTCATATTATTTATTTACTGTAGGAGAGTAAATGTATTCTTTTCCCCCATCATTTACTGAAGGGCAGAAAGATAACATTTGGGGAACCATCCAGCCAAAAACAAAACTCATGAAAGGAAATTTTTTTTAAAAATGACAATATTGTACTCTAATATTTAGATTTTCAAAAACAGTAGCTCAGAGTTAATCACTCATGATGTTGTTAAATGAGGTGTTTCAATTTATCTAGCAGAGAACAGGTTCCTACCCATGGTATTTTCTTCCCCTCGTAAAAAGTGTAGCACCATGACTAACTACTTAACCATGTCAGGCAGCCTGCCATTTTCCTCTTCGAGTGGCTGAGTATGATAAAAGCATTGAACATCCAGCTGAATAAAGCACGCTTATGTCAATAATGCTAAATGAGATTGCATTTTTGAAAGTTCTTCACAACTACATCTACTACAACTGCATCCTCTGACACTTTTTTGACTACATCTGCCTTGGTTTTTCTTCTGTTTGCAACCTTTAGCCCCTTGACAATTGCGTCTTCCAAATGGCCACTCATACTACATTTAAAAAAAAAACTGCAGTGTTGCTCATTTAAGCCCGCTATATGTTGCACTTCATCTAGCGGACGCTCGAACAGAAAAGTGTTGAAGCAATATAACGCAAGATTTCTCAAAATGAGGGGCCACACTGGAATGTCTGTTTAGCAAAGTTATTTGGTGATATACAATATCTTCAGTTGAATTTAGTAGGTAATAGAAAAAGTGTTAAGGGTTAATGATTGATTCATTGGATAACTGACTGCAGGTATATGATAATTTAGCACCACTATGCTTAATTCTCTTAATGCAAGGTTACTGAGCATGCCATAGCTGTGTAATTTTAAACTTAACCAGGAGAAAAATATAGTTTTAAGCCACTGTATTTTTAAATAGGTTAGCACCGCAGCCTCACAGCTCCAGGGACCCGGGTTCAATTCTGGGTACTGCCTGTGCGGAGTTTGCAAATTCTCCCTGTGTCTGCGTGGGTTTTCGCCGGGTGCTCCGGTTTCCTCCCACATCCAAAGACTTGCAGGTGATAGGTAAATTGGCCGTTGTAAATTGCCCCTAGTGTAAGGAGGTGATAGGGAATATGGGATTACTGTAGGGTTAGTATAAATGGGTGGTTGTTGGTCGGCACAGACTCGGTGGGCCGAAGGGCCTGTTTCAGTGCTGTATCTCTAAATAAATAAATACCTAGATTGTTTTGTATGTTTGAGCAGGTGGTCCTGCACAAGAAAATGGATAAGGAAGTGAAATCTACAGGAACAGATTCAGGAACATAGGAGGAAGAGTAGACCAGTTAGCCCCTTGAACCTGTTCCACCATTCAATGAGTCGTGGCTGATCTGGGACCTAACTCCACGTACCCACTTTTGTCCCATATCGCTGAATACCTTTTGTTAAAAAAAACTATCAGATTCAAAATTTACAATTTTAGGATCATAGAATGGCTACAGCACCAAAGGAGACCATTCAGCCCATGCCAGCTCTCAAAGAGCAACTCAGCTAGTCCCACTCAACTGCCGTTTCACTGTAGCCCTGCAAATTCTCTCTTCAGGTGCTTATCCAACTCCCTTTTGAAAGGCCTGATTATATCTGTCTCCATCAAACTCAGGTAGTGCATTCCAGATCATAACCAATCACAGCATTAAAAAAAGCTTTTCCTCGTCTCGCCATTAGCAAAACAACCAATTTTCTTAAATGGGTGTTCTCTGGTTCTCAACCCTTCCACCAATGGAACACTTCTCTATCTACTGTCTAGACCCTTCATGATTTTGAACACCTCCATCAAATTTCCTCTCAACCTTCTCTTCTAAGGAGAGCAACCCCAGCTTATCCAATCTAGCTACATAAATGAAGTCCCTCATCCCTGTAACCATTCTCAAATCTTTTATGCACCTTCTCCAAGGCCTTCACATACTTCCTATTTGTAAAGCCCAGAATACCATTTGCCTTTTTAACCAATTTCTCAACCGGCCATGCCACCTTCAAGGATTTGTGCACATATACCCCCATGTCTCTGTTCCTGCAGCCTTCCCGATTCGAATTATACCCTTTATTTTAAATTGCCTCCCCCTTAGTACTTCCTACCCAAATGTATCATTTCACCCTTCTCTGCATTCAATTTCACCTGCCATGCGTCCACCTATTCCACCAGTCTGTTTATGTCCTTTTGAAGTCTATCACTGTCCTCCTCACAGTTCACAATGCTTCCAAGTTTTTCTGTCATCTGCAAATTTTGAAATTGTGCAAGACACACCCAGGTCTAGGTCGTTAATATATGCGAAGAAAGGCAGTGGTCCTCGTACTGACCCCAGGGAACCTGATTATATACCTTCCTCCTCCAGTCTGAAAAACAACTGTTCACCACTACTGTTTCCAGTCACTCAGCCAACTTTGTATCCAAGCTGCCATTTTCTTTTTTATTCCATGGGCTTCAACCTTGCTGTCAAGCCTATTATGTGGCATTTTATCAAAACACCTTTTGGAAGTCCACATACACCACATTAACCATTTGTTACATCAAAAAACACAATTAAATTAGTTAAACACAATTTGCCTTTAACAAATCGGTGCTGGCTTTCCTTAATTAATCTGCACTTGACCAAGTGACTGTTAATTTTGCCCTAGATTACGGTCTCAAAGCTTTCCCACCACCAAAGTTAAACTGACTGGCCTGTAGTTATTGGGTTTATCCTTATACCCTTTTTTGGATAAAGATGCAACATTTGCAATTCTCCAGTCGTCTGGCCCCACCCCCATAAATCGAAGGAATATTGTAAGATCATGGCCAGTGCCTTTGCATTTTCCACCTTTACTTGCACAGCATCCTTGGAAGCATTCCATCGGGTCCGAGCGAATCAACATCAAGTAAAATGAGCCTTTCTAAAATCTCTATCAATTGATCTGGCATCAATTGCCCTTTTCAGGAGAGTTACAAACTTCTACCAACTTTTGTGCGTTGAAATGTTCTGAATTTCACTCCTGAATAGTCTGGCTCTAATTTTTGAACTATGCCACCTAGTCCTAGACTTCCCAACCAGCCGAAATATTTTATTTCTATCTACCCTCTCTATTCTCCTTAATATCTTGAAAGCCTCAATCAAATCACCCCTTAAGCTTCTAAAGTCCAGGGAAAACCACCTTAGTTTTTGCAACCTCTCCTTGGAGTCCTGGTAAATCAACACTGCACTCCCTCAAAGGCCAATATATCCTTCCTAAGGTGGGTGCCTAGAACAGCTCATTGTACTCCAGATGTGATCTAACCAAGTTTGTAACTTTAGCATAACTTTCACCCTGTTGAATTCCAGTCCATTAGATATAAAGGCCAGCATTCCATTAGCCTTTTGATTAAAATTTTATGAGCAGGTACAGAAAATAAAGCTCTATCTACCTGGAACCCCGTCTCTTTGGGACTTCAATGTTTCTAGCTAGAGGGGTCAGTAGGCCTGGGTATCAACAGAACAGTAATTAGAAATTGAAATAATGTACAGGCGGTCGGCAGTTCATATTTACCAATGCCAATTGCAAGGATATAGCGTTAACTGAGATAATGGATTATCTGCTCAGACATTTGTAAAAGTTTATGTAAAGTCTGGGAAACAATGTGAAGCTGCAGCTAAAGTTGCTGTGTAGTAGCGATAAAAAAGGGTTTATACGGAGAAGGGAGGATCTTCACGTATATAGGGAGCTGCAGTGAATTCTCTACAGAAAGGGAAGAGATGTTGGCCACTTGTGCTCCTCGGATAGAGATAGTACTGTATTTTGCAAGCTAAGGTTGACCCATAGCGGCAGGCATTCATATTGCTATGGTCGATGTTGCTGTGCTTTAAGAATACTTGGAGCCTGTCCTAAATAAAAGGATAAATTAATTCCTAGACACAAGTATGTGTTTGCATGTCTGACTCAAGAAGCCTGAACCCAAATTATATTTACAAACAAGACTGTATCTGATTGAAAAGGTGAGGGCCAATTTCCAGGTCTTCATGGAGATAAACATTAAAAAGAGAAAAAAGGGAATTTGAAGGTCTTTATAAAAATAAAGACTAGAAGGGGGAAAAAGGATGCCTTTGAGAATATTGAACAGGTATACAAAAATAATACTTACTCATCTAAAGACTGCCGATCAGCAGCTTTTAAACGCCATACAACTCCCCATACATCATCTTCAGGACTTTGGATAATAGTAGCAACACCTCCTCCCCACTCGGTCAGATTCCTCTTGTAAAGGCCAAATGCAAGCTTATAGCCCTGGAAAAGAAAACAAGATTTCAACCATAGGCTTCACTGAACCAATACATGTCTGAGACATTGTGAATCCCATTCCCGAATGTCAGGTTTGTAATGTACAATAGCTGAACACACTTAATACCAAGTCAATCAAGCAGGATTTACAAGAAGCTCAGAGGCAAATGCATAAAAGAAACAGAAAGATGAAGGAAAATGTCAAATAAACAAAGTATTGGAAATACTCAGCAAGTCTGGCAGCATCTGTGAAGAGAAACAGTTGATGTTTTGAGTCGTATATGGCTGTTCTTCAGAAGAAAATGTGTTTGTTTAAACTCAATGATGTATGTCTCCCACCAGGGAAGTTTGTTACATACCAGTCACATGATACTTAGTGCTTCCAAATGAATCAAAACTGATATGAACTCTTCTTTGGCCTCCTTATCTCGAGAGACAATGGATAAGCGCCTGGAGGTGGTCAGTGGTCATATGAACTACATCACAAGTTAATGATGGGGAGTGCACTAGGAACATAATATATGCATATGTTCTGTAAACTAATATATTTAGGCTCTAGACGGAAATTGACAATATAAAGAATGCAGGAGCCCATCAGATGACATGAATCATTCCACAAATACACGCAAGCAGGAAAAGAAACTGTAGAAATCCAAGTACAAATGGATACAGAGAACACTTCCACCACAGCCAGCATAACATAGCCAAACCATAGGTTTATAAAATGTACCTTCTACGTTTTACTATGGAAAATAAAACAGTGCAAAAGGAACAAGTTAGCAGTGGGGTGAAAATTCTGAACCACGGGGTTAGTGGGAAATTATAAATGCCAACACATGGAAATTCAACATGAGACACACGATTTCGGAGCCTTATTCATAATCTTGTGACTGGATTTGCAGCCTTTTTTTTTTAAACCTCACACACATGGGGCGGCGAAGTGGTTAGCACCGCAGCCTCACAGCTCGAGTGACCCGGGTTCAATTCTGGGTACTGCCTGTGTGGAGTTTGCAAGTTCTCCCTGTGTCTGCGTGGGTTTCCTCCGGGTGCTCCGGTTTCCTCCCACATGCCAAAGACTTGCAGGTTGATAGGTAAATTGGCCATTATAAATTGCCCCTAGTATAGGTGGGTGGTAGGGAAATATAGGGACAGGTGGGGATGTGGTAGGAATATGGAATTAGTGTAGGATTATTATAAATGGGTGGTTGATGTTCGGCACAGACTCGGTGGGCCGAAGGGCCTGTTTCAGTGCTGTATCTCTAAAAAAAAATGTCTGTGAAAGAAAGAGGCCAAGGCTCCTGCCTGTGAGACCCAACAGCTTGTGGCCACAGCAACCTGAAGGTGAACTGAACTTTTCCCTTTAAGAGAAATGTGCACGCAGAATATAGCATTGGTGCCCTGTCCAGTCTCAGTCAAGCATGAGGACAAACACAGATGAGTCACTTTGATGACGCAGCTCCAGCAACTTGTGGTCAGTGCTGCTTTACTGCACCTAGTGGTCAGATCTGCATGGGTTTTTAATGTTTTAAAACTTCAGACATGTTTTATTCACTTTCTCTGAACTATTTGTGTTTTACAAATATACAAAGCTAGGTGAGAATACAAGCTGTGAGGGAGGACAAAGAGCCTGCAAAGAGATAGAGACAGGTTAACTGAGTGGGCAACAAGGTGGCAGATGGAGTATAATATGCAGTGAGTGGGGCAGTGTGAAGTATTCATGTTGGTAGTAAGAATAGAAAAGTAGAACCTATTTTTAAAAGATGTGAAACTTGTAAATGTTAAATTTCAGAGGGACTTGTGTGTACCTGTACAAGTTGAGAACACACCTGTAGTATTGCGCACAGTTTTAGTCTCCATATTTAAAGGAAGGATACACTTGCATTGGAGACAGTACAGCAAATATCCACTAGATTGGTCCCTGCGATGAGGGTTGTCTTATGATGAAAGGCTGAGTAAATGGAGTCCATATTCTCTGGAGTTCAGAAGAATGAGGTGATCTCATTGAAACATACAAGATTCTGAAGGGACCTGACAGAGTAGACACTAAAAAGGGGTCACAGTCTCAGGATAAGGGGCTGATCATTTAGGACTGAGGAGAAATTTCTTCTCAACAGGTATTGAATCCTTGGAATTCTCTAACCCAGGGGGATTGTGAATATTCCATGGTGGAATATATTTAAGGCGGAGATAGACAGATTTTTGGTTTGGCCTCCAGGGAATTGAGGGATATGGGGAGTGGGCAGGAAAGTGGAATTGAAGCCAAGGATCAGCCATGATTATATTGGGGGTGGGAGGCTCGATGGGCCATATGGTCATCTGCTCCTATTCCTTATGTTCTTATGTACAGTGGAAGGTTAATCTAAGATTCGTAAGACCAGATTTCCAAGATGTAGCAAGTTGCAAACTATCCAATATTTTATCGGACTGAGAACCAGCCCATAAAGGAGAAGCTACTTGTGCAAATAACTGCATTTTACACCCAGCAGGCTTTCCAGCTTCGTTGATTTCCATTTTTCCAGTTCAGTGTATTCTCAACTGGATCACTGAACACATGGATTTGTTACTGTTTCCTTGTACAGTATTTTAATTTGTTCCATGTTACTATGGTATTTATTCCAAGAAGGCAGTGTCTATACTATAGACATTTGACATGAGATTACAAGATGTTTTCCTTTTTGGACCATTTTGTGTCAGTTTATCAGCTTTATTTTCTCTATATTGAATTATGCTTGAAGCAAAAACAGCAAGTCAGGATTATATACCAAATTGCTTGATTTTTAAGAACCTGTCCTTTGATTTAGGAGACCATAGAGTTGGCATTACTGTAAATAATTCAACGATAGCTAACTTGATCAACTGTCCAATTATTGTTTGGCAAGCTTTTTTTTTAATGTTAGAGCTACAGCTTTGGAAACAACAGTAGCAGATCTATCAGCTTCGGGGAAAAAGGTTAACCTTTCAGGTGGGGACCCCTTCATCAGAACCAGAAAATAAAAGGAAAATTGCCCATCCCAGACACTCAGCAACAGCAATACTATAAAAGCAAAATACAGCAGAAGCTGGAAATCTGAAATAAAAACAAAGTGCTGGAAAAACTCAGCAGGTCTGGCAGCACCTGTGGAGAGAGAAGCAGAGTTAATGTTTCAGGTTAGTGACCTTTCATCAGGACTGGCAAAGGTTAGAAAAGAATTAGGTTTTAAGCAAGTGAAGGGGGGGTGGGGGGTAATTTGGTGGGGACAAGAATAAAAGGGAAGGCGTGTGATAGGGCAGAGAGCAGGAGAGATTAGATAATAAAGCTGTCATGGGATAAACGCAAAGAGCGTGTTAATGCTTATAGTGAAAGACAAAAGCATTTGTCCAGAGACAACGTTAATGGCAGAGTAATGAGCAACTCTGTCCACATGAAAATACAGGCACATGGTTAAAAAAAAATGTAGAATACAAAAATATAAAAAAGTCCTCAAGGAGCAGCACCTGATCTTTCGATTAGGCACTCTACAGCCTTGCATACTCAACTGTGAGTTCAACAATTTCAGAGCACGAATGGCCTTTTCTATTTTTTTTAATCCATGTTCTCTTCTCCACAACAACCCCCCCCACCCCCACCCCTACCCTTCACTTGCTTTAAACCCAATTCTTTTCTAATCTTTGCCAGTTCTGATGAAAGGTCACAAACCTGAAACGTTAACTGTTTCTCTCTCCACAGATGCTGCCTGACCTGAGTATTTCCAGCATTTTGCTTTTATTACTGCACCATTAAAACAGTGCAGCACTCCATCAGTGTTGAGCTCAAATGTTTAAAATGGGACAAGAAATCTCAGAGGCCAGAGCAGATACCCGATTAGCAGCAAGTGCAGTAGAGAACGGATACATGTAGAGCATGGCTACAACGTGTCAGGTTCGGTCGGGTCGCTCTTCCGGGTCCGGCATTCGGGGTTGGACCGGGCCGGATCGGACACAGTGACAGCCAGGACGTCAAAGCAGGAAACATGCATCTGGACTCTGCACTAGTCTGCAGTGAGCGATTACATCCAAGGTACAGCACAACCTGTTTAATATAATCAACTTCATTCCGGTGGTCGGGTTGGGCACGGGGATAAAAAACCAAAAGGACTCGGGCTGGGTTGGGCTCGGGTCGGACGTGGTTATACGAACATATGAATTAGGAGCAGGAGTAGGCCACTCGACACTGCTCCGCCATTCAATAAGTTCACGGCTGAACTGATTACTCCACATTTCCACCGACCCCCAATACCCTTCCATCCCCTTGCCTATCAAGAATCTATTTACCTCTGCCTTAAAAATATTGAAAGACTCTGCTTCCACTGCCTTTTGAGGAAGAGAATTCCAAAGACTCACAACCCTCATAAAAACATTTCTCCTCATCTCTGTCTTAAATGGGTGACCCCTTAAACAGTGACCCCTAGTTTAAGATTCTCCCACAAGGGAAACATCCCTTTCACATCCACCCCGTCAAGATCCCTCAGGATCTTACATGTCTCAATCAAGTCGCCTCTTACTCTTCTAAATTCCAGTAGATACATGCATGGCTTGTCCAATCTTTCCTCATAAGACAGCCCACCCATTCCAGGTATTAGTCTACTAAATCTTCTCTGTACTGCCTCCAACGCATTTACATCCTTACTTAAATAAGACCAGTACTGGACACAGTATTCCATATATGGGCTCAACAATGCCCTGTATAACTGAAGCATAACCTCCCTACTTTTATTTTCAATTCCCCTCACAATAAACAATAATATTCCATTATCTTTCCTAATTATGTGCTGTAGTTGCATACTATCCTTTTGCGATTCATGCACTAGGACACCCAGATCCCTCTGAAATCCCTCACCATTTAGAGAATATGCTTCTTTTTTATTCTTCCTGCCAAAGTAGACAATTTCCCACATTACTCCATTTGCCAGGTCTTTGCTCACTCACTTAACCTATCTAGATCATTTCGTCATAAAAGCAAAATACTGCAGATGCTGGAAATCTGAAATAAAAACAAGAAATGCTGGAAATACTCAGCGGGTCTGGCAGCATCTGTGGAGAGAGAAGCAGAGTTAACGTTTCAGGTCAGTGACCCTTCTTCAGAACTGACAAATATTAGAAATGTAAAAGGTTATAAGCAAGTAAAACGAGGGTGGGGCAAGAGATAACAAAGGAGAAAGTGTAGATAGGACAAGGTCACAGAATAACTGACCAGAAGGTCATGGAGCAAAGACATTGAACTCAACATTCAGTCCAGCAGGCTGTAAGTGTGCCTAATCAGTAAATGAGATGTTGTTCCTCAAGCTTGCGTTGATGTTCATTGGAACACTGCAGCAATCCCAGGATTGCTTGTTCCGAAGAAGGGTCACTTAATTCTGCTTCTCTTTCTACAGATGCTGCCAGACCTGCTGAATGGTTCCAGCATTTCTTGTTTTTATTCCAGGATTGCTTTGTTGCCTCCTTATGTCCTCTTCACAAGTTATTTTCCTACCTATCTTTGTGTCATCAGCAAATTTAGCATGATAGATAGATAATTTATTTAGTTTTCAGGTTTCAATTGCAGACCCGAGCAGGCTTTTAGAGACAAGGACTTGATTACATGCAGAGTCGTGCACTGTCACGTACCTTCAAGCGGCCGACAGAGGCCCGCACAGCCGAAGGATTCAAAAGCAACAACCGTTCCCGCAGCAGGTTACTCCCGTAGCCGAAGTAGTAGAAGTATTCTTCTCCATCGACAAGGACGTAAGTCCTGTTCGTGCTACTGACCGTCGCCATCAAGAAGGCAAAGACCATTCCGCCCCAAATCACACAGGCCACCATGAGGCGCAATAATCGGAAAACGGAACTCATCCCGGAATTAAATAAAAACAAGAAATGCTGGAGCCACTCAGCAAGTCTGGCAATATCTGTGGAGCAGATTAAATTACACGGCACCGTTTACAGGCGCGCGTTTTGATAGCCAACGCGAGCTAGTGCGCATGCTCAGCACCCTCTCTCTCTCCTCTTGTTTGTTGTTGTCAGGCCTCTGGGCTGCCGTCAGCCCGAGCAAATAATGTTCATAGTCGCGGCCTTTTTGGCTTTCGAGGCAGAGTGAGATGGCAGAGGATAGCCGAGCGGGTGGATATGAACGCCGGCATCATCGGCGCAAACGTAACACGGCGGAGGAGAAGGAGCCGGAGAGGAAGAAGAAGAAACGATTGCACCAAGAAGTGAAGAAAATCAAACACGTCGAGACCTTGTAAGGATGAGAGAAACATGAAGAGGTTGATGAGAGAGCCTCGGGGTCCGTGCGCAAACCGCTATGGAGAGGTCGCCAACCCTCCCTCTTGTACCCTTATCAACGGGAACCATTTACTCGAAGCGCCTTTCACGGCCCGTGCGCACTGCAGGACTTGCCATAGATTCTTTAGGGTGTAAATGCCCAAGAATTATATTGGCCTTGGCTTCACTCTGAGTGGTGAAGTAATAGCCGCTGCCTAGAGACTTTTTTTTGCAGGCTTGTCAAGGAGATTTCCCCTTAGCCAGTCAGCGCAACACAGGGAATTTGTGCTTTATATGAATAGAGCTAGCAACAGTGAGGCGCTGCAACCTTGCACAATCTTCAGTGAAATACCAGTAAGCATAAGGAATATAAATTAGATTTTTTATTTTTATTTAGAGATACAGCACTGAAACAGGCCCACCGACCATCAACCACCCATTTATACAAATCCCACACTAATTACATATTCCTACCACATCCCCACCTGTCCCTATATTTCCCTACCACCTACCTATACTAGGGGCAATTTAGAATGGCCAATTTACCTATCAACCTGCAAGTCTTTACGCATGTGGGAGGAAACCAGATCACCCCAAGGAAACCCACGCAGACACAGGGAGAACTTGCAAACTCCACACAGGCAGTACCCAGAATTGAACCCAAGTTGCTGGAGCTGTGAGGCTGCGGTGCTAACCACTGCGCCGCCATTAAAAAGTCCTTTCTGGGAAGTGATGTAATGTTTGGGAAACACAGATGGGGTTAAGGACCGTGGAATTCGAGCCTTTGTTTTAAATCTCAGTGCTACACAAAGGGTAGGGAGAATGTTCTGAGTTTGTTTCAGTAAAGAATTTGCGCTATTTACCAGACTGTTAATGATTACCCATTGCGGTTGATCAATTTCCTATTATTGACATAATTCTAATCTGTCATATATATTCAGTGTATATTAAAAATCCCAAAACTCTCTTCCCCGTCAATCATGGTGGCTCATTGGTAGTATTCTCGCCTCTGAATCGGTTATGGATTAAAATCCCACTCCAGAAACCTAACCACAAAACACAGGGCAACGCTCCGCTATAGTACTGAGGGAGTACTGCACATTTGCAGGTATCATCTTTCAGATAAGATGTTAAAACCAAGGCCTCGTCTTCTCAGATGAACATAAAATATTTTGTGGCGCTGTTTTGAACAAGAACCGGAGAAATCTTTTTCCTGGCTTGCATTGATCACTAAAACAGATTATCTGGCCATTTCTTTTATGGCTGTATCTGTGGAAAGAGAAGCAGAGTTAACGTTTCGGGTCAGTGACCCTTCTTCGGAACTAGCAAATATTAGAAATGTCAATGGTTATAAGCAAGTGAGCTGGGGGTGGTGCAAGAGATAACAAAGGAGAAGGTGTAGTTTGGACAAGGCCACATAGCTGACCAAGAGGTCATGTTTTTATTTCAGACTGCTCCATGACGGGGGGGGGGGGGGTGGGGGAGCGGCTGATAGAGCGGAGTGGCCGGAGAGAGCAGTGAGGGGGGGAACGGAGCGGCCAGAGAGAGCAGCAAGGCGGGGAGCGGAACGGCCAGAGAGAGCAGCAAGGGGGCGGGGTAGTAGAGCAGCCAGAGAGAGCAGCGGGGGCGTGGGGGGGAGCGGAGCTTGGCACATGGGTGAATAACCGTTAGCGTTACATTGCTGTAAGCATAAAGCGCGTGCGCAGAGGCCGACCAGGCGTGTTGCCCGAAGATGCACACGTCACGCGATGACGTCATCGGCGCATGCGCTAACCAGTCCTGGCAAGTCAGAACGCAGCGCACGCGCAGAGAGTAGGTGACCATCTGCGCATGTGCGCACCTTGGCGCAGTCTGATGACGCCAGTGGCCGACTGCGTTGTCAGGAATCACTTTGTTCTTTTATCTGCTGTTTGTGGAACTGCGTGTGTATATTGGCTGCTGCATTTCCTACATTACTACAGTGGCTGTGCTTAAAAATACTTAATTGGCTGTAAAGCCCTTTGGGATGTCCTGAAGTTATAAAATGCTCTATATAAATGCAAGTCCCTTTCATTTGCTTCTTTGTTGTGGACTATATGTTCACTGAGTCACATATGAAGAATTACAATACATACTATCCACTTCAAGTAATATGTTAAAAGCTGTCCCATGCTATCTTCCCTCCGCCCTCGAGATAAATGATGTTAACTGTTTGAATTTGTTTGTGCAAGCACACTCAAATTGGGCATGCACAGGTTGCATCCCATTACGGAAAAAGCCTGACAGTTGCTTCATGCTTTTGCTGTGGCACATGCCCAAGGCCTGCTACAGCAAGTCACTGTCCCAGTCTGGGGTGACTGCCTAGTAGAGGCCATGCATCTGCCTTCTGTGAGCTAGGGCTGGAAGTCTTGTGTCTGAAAAGTCAGATGAAATCCTGTACATAATGGACACAGAAGATGAAAAGAAAGATCTGCTCCATAATAAAGAAAAATTAAGCCTCTGCAAATCAATCTAATTCTACAATCCCAGCTTGCTACAAATATATTCCAGCCCTTAGTTCTGCTAAATTTTAGGAAGTTTAATACTTGTTTTTATTTATTCTTTAAATTTGGGCAACACTGGCAAGCTGCATTCATTGTCCATCCATACTTGTCCTGAAAAAGAGGTAGGGGAGCTTATCCTTGAACTGTTGCCACCTTTGTGCTGCCACAATGCTGTTAAATGGGGAATTCCAGGATTTTAATAGTGATAATGAAGGATCCGCGATCTATGTCCCAGTTAGGATTGTGTATGGCGGAAGGGAATTTGAAGGTCATGGTGTTCTTATAATCTTGCTTCTCCGGTTCTCCTTGGATGTAGAGTTCACAGGGCTGGGACATGCTGTCCAAGTAATTTTGAAGAGTGATCCAGTGGATCCTGTAAATCAATGCTCTACAGCTACAGAACACTGGTAATAAAAGTGGTGAACACCAATCAAAAGATCCTGACTGGTGTTGAGCTTCTTGCGAGTTGCCGTGGAGTCCTATCCAGTGAGTCTGAAATTCGGGGTGGGAAGAGATGGAGACTGGGAAATTGAGGCTCAGGGGCAGGGGAAGAGATGGAGAATTGAAGCTGAGGGAAATGAGGACTGCGGAATGGAGTCTTGGGAGTGAAGGAGAAGGGGACTAGGAATCTGGAGGGTGGGGCTCAAGCAGGGAGTGGGGGTGAACACCTTGTCCAGTGCACATTGCCAGTGTAGCAGATCCCAGGATGTCCATGAACTGGGATGCCCAATTGACGGTAAATAGAACTGAAATCACATCCCATTAGCAGGGCTCCAGAATTAGACATGATACCAGATAAGGCAAAAAAATGCTGCAGTAGATGCAGCAAATCCTGGGATATTTTGCTAGTCTGGTTTATTGTACATAAAATGAAGCTCTTGCTTCTAAATCAAAAGGCTATGGGTTCAAGACCCACTCCAGAGATATAAGCACCAAAATCTAGGCTGACACTCAAGTATAATTACTGAGGGAGAGCTGCAGTGATAGAGGTGTTGTCTCTAGGATGATCTGTTAAATCGAGGTCTCATCTGCTCTCTCGGTTGGATTTAAAAGATCCCACAGCACTTTTCCAAAGAAGAGCATGGGTATTCTCACTGGTGTCCTGGCCATATTTGTCCATCAGTCAACATCATTCAAACAGATTATCTGATCTTTATCATGTTGCTGTTTGTGAGAGCTTGCTGTATGCAAATTGACAGCTGTGTTTCCCACAGTACAACAGTGACTACACTTCAAAAGTACTTCATTGGTTGTAAACGCTTTGGGATCTGAGATTGTGAAAGGCAAAGGACACCAGATACATGTTTCTTGGTGTCCTTCATTTACAGGATTCACAGTAATTAGGAGGAGGTTAATAGGACAGTAATAGATGAAGTAAGATTTGTCCTGCTTTTTGTGGATGGGACACCCTTAGCCTATTTTCACATTGTTGGGTAGATGCCAGAACTAGGATACCTTGGCTAGGGACAGCTAGATTTGGTGCAGAGATGTTTATTACAGTTGAGATTTTGTCAAGGATCACAGCTTTCTCTGTGTATACAGTGCATTTGGCCACTTCTTAATGTCACGTGGCGTGAACTGAATTGGCTAAATCTATTATAGGTGGGACTTTGGAGGAGACCAAGTTGGATCCTGGCACTTTTGGCTGAAGACATTTGTAAGCACATTTGCTTCGTCTTTTGCACATAACTGCTTGGCACTACCATAGTTGAGCATGGGGATGTTCATGGACTCTCCTCCAGATTGTTAAATATGCACACAGCAAGTAAAGACCAATTGTAGTAATCAGGTAAATATAAGAACATAAATAGGAGCAGGAGTAGACCATACGGCCCCTTGAGCCTGCTCCGCCATTCATATGATCATGGCTGATCTTTTGTCTCAGCTTCGTTTTCCCGCTCACACCACACATCCCTTGATTCCCTGAGAGATCAAAAAATCTGTTTTATCTCAGCCTTAAATATGTTCAGCAATAGAACATTCACAACCTCTGGGGTAAAGAATTCCAGAGATGCACAACCCTTTGAGTGAAGAAATTTCTTCTCATCTCATTCATAAGGGGGAAAAAAAGGAGGCTTACGGCAGATTCAGAGGGCTGAAAACAGCAGAGGCCCTAGAGGAGTATAGAAAGTATGGGGGGGTACTTAAAAAAAAATAATTAGAGCGAAGAGGGGGCATGAAAAAACACTGCTGGGCAAAATATAGGAAAATCCCAATTTTGTAAGTATATTAAGGGCAAGAGGATACCCAGGGAAAGAGTAGGGCCTATTAGGGACCAAAGTGGCAATCTTTGTGTGGAGCTGGAGGACGTAGGTGAGGTTTTAAATGATTACTTTTCATCTGTGTTCACTATGGAGAAGGACAATGTAGGTGTAGAGATCAGGGAGGGGGATTGTGATATACTTGAACAAATTAGCATTTAAAGGGAGGCGGGCTTAAAAGTGGGTAAATCCCCAGGCCCAGATGAGATGTATCCCAGGCTCTTATGTGAGGCAAGGGAGGAGATAGCAGGGGTTCTGACACAAATTTTCAAACCTCTCTGGCCACAGGAGAGGTACCAGAGGACTGGAGAACAGCGAATGTGGTACCATTATTCAAGAAGGGTAGCAGGTATAAACCAGGTAATTACAGGCTGATGAGTCTAACATCAGAGGTAGGGAAACTATTGGAAAAAGACTCTTATGACTCTAAGTTCTGAGGGACAGGATTAATCTCCACTTGGAGAGGCAGGGATTAATCAAGGATAGTCAGCATAGTTTGTCAGGGGGAGATCATGACTAACAAACTTGATTGAATTTTTCAAGGAGGTAACTAGATCTGAAGATGAGGCTAAAGCAATTGATGTAGTCTACATGGATTTCAGTAAGGCTTTTGATAAGATCCCGCATGGGAGATTGCTTAAGAAGGTAAGAGCCCATGGGATCCAGGACAATTTGGCAAATTGAATCCAAAATTGGCTTAGTGGCAGGAGGCAGAGGGTGACAGTCGAGGGTTGTTTTTGCGATTGGAAGCCAGTGGTGTACTGCAGTGATCGGTGCTGTACCGATGCTGTATCGGTGGGACCCTTTCTGTTTGTAGTGTACATTAATGATTTAGACGTGAATATAGGAGGTATGATCAGAGATTATAGGATGATATAGATGGGCTGGTAAGATGGGCAGAGCAGTAGCAAATGGAATTTTATCCTGAGAAGTGTGAGGTGATGCATTTTGGGAGGACTAACAAGGCAAGGGAATATACAATGGATGGTAGAACCCTAGGAAGTACAGAGGGTCAGAGGGAGCTTGGTATACCTGTCCATAGATCACTGAAGGCAGTCGCACAGGTAGATAAGGTGGTTCGGAAAGCATATGGGATACTTGCCTTTATTAGCCGAGGCATAGAATATAAGAGCAGGGAGGTTATGATGGAGTTGTATAAAATGCTAGTTAGGCCACAGCTGGAGTAGTGTGTACAGTTCTGGTCGCCACACTATAGGAAGGATGTGATTGCACTGGAGAGGGTGCAGAGGCGGCACAGTGGTGCAGTGGTTAGCACCGCAGCCTCACAGCTCCAGCGACCCGGGTTCAATTCTGGGTACTGCCTGTGTGGAGTTTGCAAGTTCTCCCTGTGTCTGTGTGGGTTTTCTCCGGGTGCTCCGGTTTCCTCCCACAAGCCAAAAGACTTGCAGGTTGGTAGGTAAATTGGCCATTATAAATTGCCCCTAGTATAGGTAGGTGGTAGGGAAATATAGGGACAGGTGGGGATGTGGTAGGAATACGGGATTAGTGTAGGATTAGTATAACTGGGTGGTTGATGGTCGGCACAGACTCGGTGGGCCGAAGGGCCTGTTTCAGTGCTGTATCTCTAAACTAAACTAAACTAAAAAAATAAACCAGGATGTTGCTTGGGCTGGAGCATTTCAGCTTTGAAGAGACACTGGATAGGCTAGGGTTGTTTTCCTTGGAGCAAAGAAGGCTGAGGGGGGACCTGCTTGGGGTATACAAAATTATGAGGGGCATAGATAGGGTAGATAGGAAGAAAATTTTTCCCTTCGCAGAGGTGTCAATAACCAGGGGGCATAGATTTAAGGGAAGGGGCAGGAGGTTTAGAGGGGATTTGAGGAAATATTTTTTCACCCAGAGGGTGTTTGGAATCTGGAACACACTGCCTGAAGGGGTAGTAGAGGCAGGAACCTTCACAACATTTAAGTATTTAGATGAGCACTTGAAACACCATAGTATTCAAGGCTACAGGCCAAGTGCTAGAAAATGGGATGAGAATAGATAGGTGCTTGATGGCCGGCATGGACACGATGGGCCGAAGGGCCTGTTTCTGTGCTGTATAACTCTATGACTCTAAATGATTGGCCCATTATCTTGAGACTGTGCCCCCATGTTCTAAATTCCCTAGCCTGGGGAAACAACCTCTGTGTCTACCCTGTCAAGCCCTTTCAGAATCCTGTATGTTTCAATGAGATCACCCCTCATTCTTCTGAACTTGAGAATGTAGGCCCAATTTACTCAGCCTCTCATCATAGGACAACCCTCTCATGCCAGGAACCAATCTAGTGAACCTTCGCTGCACCACCTCCAAGGCAAGTATATCCTTCCATGGATATGGAGACCAAAATTGCAGGTGTGGTCTCATCAAGGCACTGTGCAATTGTAACAAAACATGTTTATTCTTGTACTCCAATTGCCTTGCAATAAAGGCCAGCATGCCGTTTGCCTTCCTAATTGCTTGCTGTACCTGCATGCTATCTTTCTGTGTTCCTTGTATGAGTATACCCAACTCCCTCTGAACATCAACATTTACAAATTTTAAAAAAAATCTGCTTTTCTATTATTACCAAAGTGAATAATCTCATTCCTTGCATTATATTCTATCTACCACCTTGTTGCCCACTCACATAACCAGCCTATATCTCTTTGCAGCCTCTTTGTGTCCTCCTCACTGCTTACATTCCAACTTAGCTTTGTATAGTCAGAAATCTTGGATACATTACTCTTGGTCTCTTGGTTTAAGTCATTAATGTAGTTTGTAAACAGCTGAAGCCCCAGCACTGATCCTTGCGGCAGTCCATGAGTTGCAGCCTGCCATTTATCCCTACTCTTTGTTTCTTGTCCATTAACCAATCCTGTATCCATGCTAATATATTACCCCAATTCCATGAGTCCTTATCTTCCATGTTAACCTTTTGTGTGGCACTTTATTGAATTCCTTTTGGAAATCCAAGTATACTACATTTATTGGTTCCTTTTTATCTACCCTACTAGTTACATCCTCGAAATATTCTTAATAAATTTGTCAAACATGATTTCCCTTTTGTAAAACCATGTTGACTTTGTCTCATTATACTATGATTTTCCAAGTATGTTGTTAAGACTTCCTTAATAATAAATTCTAGCATTTTCCCGATGACTGTCAAACTAATTGGCCTGTAGTTTCCTGTTTTCTCTCTCTCTCCTTTCTTGAGCAGCGGTGTTACGTTTGCTAATTTCCAATCCACTGGGGCTGTTCTAGAATCTAGGGAATTTTGGAAAATCATAACCAGCACATCCACTATCTCTGCAGCTACCTCTTTTAGAACCCAAGGATGTAGGCCATCGTGTCTGGGATTTATCAGCCTTTCGTCCATTTAGTTTCTCCAATGCTACTTCTCTGCTGATAATAATTACCTTCACTCTTATTAACCCCTTGGTTATCCTCTATTTCTGGTATGTAATTTGTGTCCTCTACATTGAAAACAGACAAAACATTCAACGTCTCTGCCATCTCCTTATTTCCCCATGATAATTTCTCCTGTCTCTGCCTGTAAGGGACCAAAGTTTAATTTAGCTACTCATTATATATATTTATAACCGGTCTTATAATCTATTTTTATGGTCCTGGCTAACTTACTCTCATTCTGTTTATTTGCTTTTTATCAACTTTTTGGTCGTCCTTTGCTGGTTACTACTTTCTTTGCAATATTATAAGCCTCTTTTAATCTAATACTATCCTTAACTTCCCTATTAAGCCAGGGATGGATTTTTGTCATTGAGTTTTTGTTTTTTAACTGAACGTATTTTTGTTGAACATTTTGAATTATTTCTTTAAATGTTTCCCACTGTTTATTTACTGCCATACCTTTTAGTTTATTTATCCAATGAACCTTAGCCAGCTCTCCCCTCAAATTTATGTAATATGCTTTGTTTACGTTTAAGATTCGTGTTTGGAACTGGAATATGTTACTTTCAAACTTGATATGGAATTCGATTGTATTATGATCACTTTTTCTCAGCAGATCTTTTACTATGAGATTACTAATTAACCCTACCTCATTGCATAATATTAGATATAAAATAGCTTGATCCCTAGTTGGTTCCATAATATGTTCTAGGAAACTGTCAGGAAAGCATTCTATAAGCTCATCTTCCAGACTACCTATGCCAATTTGATTTTTGGCCAGTCTATATGAAGATTAACGTCCCCCATGATTATTCTATTGCCTTTGTTACAAGCTTCAATTATTTATTTCTTAATGCTCAGTCCAACGATATAACTACTGTTAAGAGACCTATAACCTACTTCCACCGGTGTTTTCTGACCCTTGCTATTCCTAATCTACAACCATACTGATTCTACTTCCTGATCTTCAGACCCATATCCTTTCTCACTACTGTCCTTATGTCATCCTTTACTATTAGGGCTACTCCTCCTTTTCCATTCTGTCTGTCTTTTTTGAAATGCTGTGGAACTTGGAATATTTATCGCCACACTGTTATATTGTTTCGACTTTTCTCTTTAGATTTCTAAATCTCCCTTCATCTGAACCCTACCCCCCCCCCCCCCCCCCCCAACAGGGCTTTATTTTAAAGCCCTATCCATAGCCTTCGTTATACGATTCGCGAAGACACATGTCCCAGCCCGGTTTAAGTGGAGCTCGCCCCAACAGAACAGTTCTCTTTCCCAAGTGGTGGTGTCAGTGCCCCATGAATTGAAATTTCTTCTTTCCACACCAGTGTTTCAGCCATATTAAATTCTCTAATCTACTTGACCCTATGCCAATTGACATGTGGCTCAGCTAACAATCTTGAGAATATTACCTTTGAGGTTTTGCATTTTAATTTGGACCTTAACTCCTCAAAACACTCTCAGCAGAACGTCATTCCTAGTTCTACCAATGTCATTGGTTCCTACGCGGACCACAACATCTGGATCCTCTCCCTCCAAGTTTGTCACCAGCCAGAAGGAGATGTCCTTAGCCCTGGCACTGGGCCAGTTACACAACCTTTGGAACTCCTGCAGCTGCAGGAAACCGTATCCCCATCACTACCACATTCCTTTTCATTCCCCCCCCCCCCTCCACTTGAATGGCGTCCTGCACCATGGTGCCCTGGTCAGTTTGTTCATTCACCCTGCAGTCCTTGTTGTCACCCACGCAGTTAGTAAGTACCTCGTACCTGTTGGTCAAAGTCAAGGGCTGAGGATCTTCCATCACAAATAAGATCCTGCGGGGTCTTGACAAGGTGGATGCGGAAAGGATGTTTCCCCTTATGAGAGAATCTAGAACTAGGGGTCACTGTTTAAAAATAGGGGGTCGCCCATTTAAGACAGAGATGAGGAGAACTTTTTTCTCTCAGACGGTCATGAGTCTTTGGAATTCTTTTCCTCAAAAGGCGGTGGAAGCAGAGTCTTTGAATATTTTTAAGGCAGAGGTAGATAGATTCTTGATAAGCAAGGGGGTGGAAGGTTATCGAGGATAGGTGGAAATGTGGAGTAATCAGTGCAGCCATGAACTTATTGAATGGCGAAGCAGGCTCGAAGGACCGAGTGGCCTACTCCTGCTCCTAATTCGTATGCTGCTATGTACAACATGCTGGTTCCCATACCTGCCTGATTCTCAGTCACACCCTCCTATCCCTAACCATTGACCTAAGTGCTACTTAACCTAAAGGGCGTGACTGCCTCTTGGAACAAAGTGTAAAGGTAACGCTTCCCCTTCCCTGATGCCCCACAATGTCTGCAGCTTAGACTCCAGCTCAGCAACTCTGAGCAGAAGTTGCTCAAGCTGCAGGCATCACAGATATGGTTGTCCGGGACTGCAGTGCATTCCACAAACTCATATGTGACAGTCATGGCACACTGCCTTCCCCTGCCATGTCTGTCTAACCTTATTTATTTATTTGATTACTTTACTAAATTAGTAACTAGTTAACTAAAGTAATAGCAAGTTACTGTCTCCTAGCTTGGAGACGAAAGAAAAACACGCACTGCTACTGAAGATAAAACAAAAAGAATAAAAGGCAACACCAGCTCCTGCCTCTGCACCAAATTCCCGACTTAACACTCAGTTTATGATGCACTCTGTTCCCATATTACTCTGTGCTCCACACTCTGTGCAGTAGCAAACACTGTCTACTTTTATATAGAGAGGTTATGACTCACACCCAAGTTACAACTGCTAAGTAATTAACATGTATTCAGACAACCACTTTCAGTTGATTAATGGAAAAATACTGTGGGTGCTGGAAATCTGAAATAAAAACAGAAAGTGCTGGAAATACTCAGCGGGTCTGGCAGCATCAGTGGAGAGAGAAGCAGAGTTAATGTTTCAGCTCTGTGACCTTTCATCAGAACGTTAACTCTGCTTCTCTCTCCACTTTCAGTTGATTGACAGTTAACTGCCACTGCTAGGCAGTTTCTGTTAACTAGGTATCTTAAATAGCTTGCAATTTCTTTTACAGTTTTAAAATTCTAAGTCAAATTCTAACTATTAATCTAAATTACAGCTTGAGAAATACTTACCAGAGAGATCCTACTTGCATCAAACCCCTGACTTAGTACTCAGTTTACGAAGCACTCTCAGATCACTCTGTGCTCCACACTCTGAAGCAGAGAAAGGATCAGGGTTCGTAAATGTAGTTCAGTTCTCATTTTACAGTGACAAATGCTGTCCTTATTTTTATATTTACTTCAGTTGTAAATTCATACATCCACATTTATAATGGAAACTGCCTATGTAAATTTGTCACTGTCATTGCACTCATTCTCTTGTGGCTTTGCAACATCCACCCAGGAGGGATGGCGGAGGGTTGTATTACAGCGCACAAGTTTGCATAGACAGTTTCCATTTATAAATAAGGATCTAGGCATTTGTAATGGTAAAAGTTGATTAGATTAATGCAGATGTGTCATCGGCCAGCATCAGTAACCTTGGAAATGGTAGAGATAACATTGTGTCATTGTGGTGTCCCAAACCCTTGGTAGAAGGCGAACACTTTTGAATTTAAACAGCTAACACAAAATTTGTGGTTGCTCCACTTCATTTGGTATCAGTCTAGTTCAATCTCCCTGGAGGAGGGTGTCTCGCTCAATTTCATTTGGGAGTCAGTTTGTGCCTTGGCACCCAATTTATGATGCTTTTTAACATTGGTTTCCACTTCCTACCAACACCAAATTTGTAGTATGTATCCTTATTCAATAAAGGATAGGAAGTTCATGTATAGTATTACTGTTGAATATTTCATGTTTGTGAAGTCTTTAAATTATTGTAATTTATTTTTGTTTATTTGTAATAGCTATGAGAAGCCACCACCAGGAATGATAAAGGTTAGTGATAATTTGAATTGTTGCACTTGTTAATGCCTACAAGTCTAAAAGAAAAAAAAAATTCTTTCTATCAGTTGGTAATCCTGCACTAATCACAATCTTCGACAAAATGGTTGATGGATTCTTGCCTCATATTTTGTACTATTATCAGTTACCATGAGGTATGCAAAAGTGATGTGGGTGGCTCTAGCACTGAATTTTTGTGTGTGTGTGGAAGCAGCAGGCATCCCAATGTTTTGAGATCGAAGGCTTGTTTTGTGAGAAGTAATGACCAAGAACCAGTATACTAACTCTGCTACTATGTGGCACACCAATTTAGTGCACTGTTGGTCTGCTTTAAATTGACATCTAAACGTTACTATTTAGTGTTCTATCTAGAACCAGTATTGACCACTGAGAAACTCAAACACATTCTATTTTGAATGAATATAGTTTTAATTTATTTTAGTTTGAACTGCTAATTTCAAGAAATCAAATCATCGTCAAGCTGATGTACACCACAATATATATAATGTTACTCCCACAAATATGCCAGTATGATTCTAATATACACTGACCTAGTTCTGTCTCTTCCTCCCCACGCAACCCAATAAATAGGAAAATGAAGGCTTGAAGAATAAAAGCAGATGCACTTCTCTGCCCCTGATGAGCCCAAGCAACATCGCTCCCTTAGGTCCTTGACAATGGAAGGAGGAGTTGGATCCTGAAATAATAATGTCGAAGGAATTTAACTGAGGATCTTCACCCCTTAGCTTTCTATTCCAAGAATCTTCTTCATCTCTAATATAAAAGCAAAATGCTGCAGATGCTGGAAATCTGAACTAAAAACAAAAAATGCTGGAAATACTCAGCAGGTCTGGCAGTATCTGTGGGGAGAGAGCAGAGTTAACATTTCAGGTCAGTGATCCTTCATCAGAACTGTCAAATATTAGAAATGTAATAGGTTTTAAGCAAGTAAAGCGGGGGTGGGACAAGAGATAACAAAAGAGGAAGTGTTGATAGGACAAAGTCACAGAGAATAACTGACCAGAAGGTCATGGAGCAAAGGCCTGCTGGACTGAACATTGAGTTCAATAATTTCAGAGCATGACCATTTTTTATTTTTTAATTACAGTGGTCATTTAGGAATGCTCTGGCTCAGAAGGTGGTGCTATTCAGGGCCCCCCTTTTTATTTTTATTTTTAGTTATTTTTTCTTTTTTTATATTTTATTCATTTTATTTTAGTTTGTTTCTACTGCACCTACCCACTTTTTTTTTCATGTTTGTGCTTGGTGCCAGGGCTGTTCATTTTCTGTCAATTAACACCCTCTCTGTGCTAACGCTTTGTCTTTCACCACACCATTAACATACCATTTTCCTTTGCTCCATGACCTTCTGCTCAGTTATTCTCTGTTACCTTGTCCTATCAACATCTTCTCTTTTGTTGTCTCTTGCCCCACCCCCACTTTACTTGCTTAAAACCTATTACATTTCTAATATTTGCCAGTTCCGATGAAGGGCCACTGACCTGAAACATTAACTCTGCTTCTTTCTCCATAGGTGCTGCCAGACCTGCTGAGTATTTCCAGCATTTCTTGTTTTCATCTTCATCTCTACCTGCTTCCTTTGTTAGAGAATCAATCTTCATGCTCTTCCCCTTCCTCTCCTCCACCTCTCCTACCTCCAATGCACTCCCTTCTCCCTCTCTCCCTACAAGGGTGATGAAAGTGGAGATGATTAATGATTGCAAAAGGATTTGAGGGAAATAAACTTGCAGGGCTATGGGGATAGAACGAGGGAATGGGACTGACTGGATTGCTGTACAGACAGCCAGCATTGACTCGATGGGCCAAATGGACGCCTGTGCCATAAGGTCTCTATGGAGATACATAATCTGTTTTTGCACAGAAACCTCCTCCAACTCTACAATCTTGGTTCTGCCCTCATGGGTTGCGATCTTTGGTTTGTGCAGTTCTCCCCTTTGTCAGTGTTTAGGCTAGAGAAGAGTAGAAAGGAGGCCAGCAACATTAGATGTGGTTGGGTGCTTATTTGTAGTTGGTATTGAGATAATCGCACACTGGACTAAACAATATTCTTGTAAACAGTGTTTTGTGAAAATTTCTTGATCTTTACTGATTCAGTTGAAACTGTCATGTTTGCTGGAATTTGTTACATAACATTTCATAAGTTTTTAAAGCAAAATTTAAAATGTTACAAAAACAAAGTGAATTAATTTCACAGCTTTGCACTGTGATATTTTAGTGTCACAGTTGCACGTATTTTAAAATGCTAGAATTTGGCTGTAACATTGTACCAAGATAATGTCCTGAATTGAATCAATATTCATGAAACAATTTTTATTGAATGATTTTTTTTATATATGAGTAATGTTTAGTTTCATGTTATCCTCTTAAAATACAAGCCCATTTCCTATAAACATGGGTAAATATTTGTGCGATATTAAAAATTTTAAAGTAATTTGTCCTATTATCAATCTGTGACAAAGCTACTTGTAATCACTTTTACTGTACAATTCAGTCATAGTTCTGTGAAATACCATCAGGCCTAAAGTGGAGGTGTGTTTATCTGCATTACAACATAATCCTAATGTTACAAAGTGATGCCTATTACTTTTTCATAAGTCCTTCCTTCCAAAGGTTTATGTCTGGTTAGAGTGAGCTCTCCAGTGTTATTATAGAATCGTAGAATGGTTCTCGCACAGAAGGAGACCATTCAGCCTGTCGTGTCTGCACTGGCTCTCTGAAGGAGCAATTCACCTAGTGTCACTCCCCCGTCGTTTTCCCATAGTCCTGCACATTCTTCCTTTTCAGATAACAATCCAGTTCCCTCTTGAATGCTTACCTTCATCACGATCTCAGGCAGTGCATTCCAGATCCTAACCGATTGCTGTGTGAAAGAGTTTTTCCTCATGTCGCCGTTGCTTTTTTTTGCCAATTACCTTAAATCTGTGCCTTCTCGTTCTCGATCCTTCTACCAATAGGAACAGTTTCTCCCTACCTACTCTGTCCAGACTCCTCATGATTTTGAATACCTCGATCAAATCACCTCTCAGCCATCTCTTGTCCAAGGAAAACAGTCCAACTTCTCCAATTTATATACATAAGTGAAGCTCCTCAACCCTGGAAGCATTCTCATGAATCTTCTCTGCATCCTCTAAGTGCCTTCACATCCTTCCTAAAGTGTGGTGCCCAGAACTGGACATGAAGTGGGAGCACTGCCCACAGCCCTCACTTTTCAGCAGAAAGGTAATCTGCTTGAAAGATCTCCTTTCACTGTGCCAGTGACCACCAGTTTGAGCGCAAAACATGAAAGAATTTTTTTCCCACTCCACAGTTTTCATGCCTGTAGTGGATTTTTAAAGGTTAATCTCAAGCTTAGTGGTACTTGGGCCAGTCAAAAGTTTATTATTGATTTATAACCAAAGGTCTACCTTCAATAGATTAGTTTTAGTAAAATATAGAAAGCTGCAAAGTGACGGATAAATGAGTGGGGTCCATCCTGCCAGTTCAGCTGAACAAAATTACTGTATTGTTTGTTTTTAACACTATAATACTTGGCTTCAAAAGGGAATTGGATAAGCACCTGAAGGGAAAACAATTGTAGGGCTACAGGGAAAGGGGCAGGAAGTGGGACTAGCTAAATTGCTCTTGCACAGATACAGTGGTTGAATGGCCTCCTGTGCTGTAACCATGCCTTGATTCTAACCTGATGTGTTTCTTGTATAAGTTACTTCATAATATTTAAATATATTTGGCAATTCAGTTGAATACATTTCTCTTTCATGTGAGAGAAAGGACTTATAAAGTTAAATCCAGACAGGATTCTAGCAAGTAATTTAAGTATTTGAGGATCTGGGGCAGCAGTGGGGGCTTTATTCTCCATGGGCTTTGAGAGACGGGGAAGAAACAGTCCTATTCCCGCTGCGTTGATCTGTCAAGTGATTCCTGCAGGAAGTTCAGCAATCTGTGGCTGTCAGGTGAGGGTTCAACTATGACTAACCTGCACAGTCAAATAGCTTACAGATAATAACTGTCCAGGTTTTTGTCTGAAGAATAGCCACTGGGTCAAAGTAGCAGAAGAATTCCGATATCCATGGAACTGTAATCCAGCATGAATCATTGCCTTCCAGAAAGGTAAGGAAGGATAGAAAATCAAAGGGGGAAAAGTTGAGAATGGGAATGAATGAATAATGAAAATCTGATGTTTTGTTGCACATTTCTGATCCTTTTGTGGGAATATATATGACACAGAAGTTAGAACATTCTCCAAACAAACAGGAGAATATACTACTAAGTATACTCTCTACTACTAAGAAGCCACCAAAGAAATTACTAGAATCTGATTTTGAAATTTGTGATTTCTGACAGTTTTTTTTGGGAGACATTGATTATGGAGAAAAGCAGTCATTATCAGGTTATCACTAAGAAGGAACTTCACCCCATTAGTTTTGTATTCTGTAAATTAAATTGAATAAGTTCCCCAGAGCTTTGGGTCTGAATGATTCTTCTGAATAATGTGAAATAGTAAAGCTATTTACAGAATTTATAAGGCCTGTAAAATGATTTTCATGTGTTCAGGAAGATGATGATAAGCCTGAAGATTGTATCCCAGATCTGCCCGGCAATGAAGGCGCAAGAGATTTCCTGGCACATGCTCCTACCAAAGGACTTTGGATGCCATTGGGAAAAGAAGTGAAAGTCATGCAGTGTAAGCAGAATCTTGTTAATACTATTTATTCACTGTTGAAGAGAAGCGAAGGGAGTAAATTATGAACTCAAAAATTAAATGAAACTAGTGCCAATACATGTAGAAAAAAATACTGAAATAGATGACTTTTATGTAGATAAAATAAATGTCCTTGGAAGGAGCCAGGACAGATTCTAACTTGATAAAACTACAGAGTCACTAGAGGGAATTTTAACCAAGAGAAGTGTGAGGGGGGGGAGGTAGAGTGCATGTCGGGGTGTCGGAGGGAGCGGTGAGGTTATTTGGGAGAAATGTGAGCGTGTCGTGAAGTCAACTCCAATGTGCCGGCTTCCACATTTCACTCCAGTGTGTTAGGCTGCCTGTGTGCGTGCATGCAGTCCCCTCGGGAGAGGCAGCTTGGCAATTGGCATGTTAATCTCTGTTAGGGTTTTGCACAATAACTTTGGGTCCACAGGTTATCTGGGCTTCCTGGAACCTACCAGTGAAAGCAAAGCGAGAACAGTAGCAATTGAGCAGGCTGAAGACATGATGGGGAAAAAAGCCAATAAATTCTCAGTAACCACAGCTGGTTTCTTGCTTGTGTGAAAGGATTTGTTCACGATACTTGTGCTGAGAGGTTACTTTGCACACTATCGAGGTTACTTTCCCACTTGGCAGGTTTCAGCTAAACTTTGGACTTTTAAAGGTCTGAACTGCAGTTCGGAGTTCTGATCAATCAGATCAGCATGGGTGCCACTTACGTTGTGTTAGATTTGGATCTCAGGCTGCCTGATATTTAATTCCCTCACCAGATAGCTGGCAGGCTCCATCTCCGATGGCCAGGCACGCCGAGACACCACTAATCTCCTGCGCCATTGCCTCTGCAGATGTTAATTGAGAGAAGGCTGGAGGGCCAGCTCTAATTCTCCGCCTTTCCCTGGTGTTCTGTAATCTCTTCTCTTGCAAGGAGGGAAAGAAGAGACCTATGAGTGAGAGTAATGGGATAAATTCACCTAATGGATGGTGAATATTTGTTGAGAATGACTGAGAGGCATGACAATATATAAGGATGAGAGTAAATGTCAGTGCGGATGGATAGATGGGAATGTGAGTAAGTGCACAAATGGGAATGGGTGCATCTGCAAAGTAAGTTGTGAGGAGTGATGTGCTTGATTGGGATTCAGAAGGTAGAGAGAGAGGGTTAGAGTGATATGCACATCAGGATGTAGAGCAGTGTGCCATTGTTCTCTCCTTTCCAGACCTGCTGAGGTCACTGAGTCACCTCCTATATTAGATCCAGGAGTGTAGCACCATGTTCCTGCTGCTGACCTCCACAACCTCCAACCTCTATCTCAGTTGCAGGCTTTTTCCTCCTGTCATTTAGGGAAGTATATCTCCCTCCAGGCCCTTATAGTCACCAACAGCACATCTAGGGAGGCATCACTGTAGTGGGACTCAGCTTTTGCCCATCCAATTACATAGCAAGAGGTTTGTGGCTGTCCATGACAACTCCAAACTCCTGCAACTTGCATGTTTGATGTGTCCCTTTAAATCATGCCATGCACATTGTCATCATGCCCATTGATGCTAATTGAACAGCAAACTGAGAAGTAAAATGATATAGGTGCCTGAGTTAAATAGCCACTGACAGAAGGGCTGCACTTACTTCTGAATTTCCCATCCACTATCAACCCCTCCACCCCCACTCCCAGCTCGTCTGCACATTAAAATGCAGCCCACTGTTTGCAAATTCAGCTACCTTGGATAATTGAAAGTTTTGCAGTATAATTTTTCCACCACTAAAAGTCAAAGTATGCTTTCTCTGAAAAGTAGAATCAGCTATATGTTGTGAAATACGGATAATCTTGTTTGAAATACTAATTTTGGAGCATTCATTTTGTACTGAAGTGTCAGATTGAAAAGTTGTGCAATTTTTGTGCCTATAATGCATTCATATGTTGTTAACAGTTTGCAGTTATGATTATTCGAGAATATCTTTCTGAACTTGACATAAATGTAACTGTTAAACCAATTATTTGTTTTGAGTCATTAAAATATAATGAAGCAAATTATTGTGTTTATTTAAAATGGTGTAGTTTATCAGCAGACTAAAAGCAGCTTCCTTATTCAAGCCAAACCTGAAGTTTTATTTCACTTCGAAGTTTAAAAATGCCTTCATTGATAAGCATTTAGCCATTTTCAAAGCTTAGCCGAGGAGAATTGCTATTAGTTGTTACTTGTACTATTTTACACTGTTGTTTCCAGGCTGGAGATGCAAAAAGTTTGGACACAGAACTGGGGATAGAGAATGTCCCTACTTCATCAGTGGAAATCAGAAATTGGAACAGTTCAGAGTAGTAAGTCATAACATATTTCATTCTCTTTGCTTTTGAAAATTTGTAAAAGGTATGAGCAGAATTGTTACTGACCTGACCTGCAGCATCAGTCAAAGATGGGGGGAATCCCACAATTCAGGATTCCCCCACAGACTGTGAAGTTTTAACTCCACCATATGTCTCTGATATAAGTGGTCAGTTCCCAGCCCAGAGGCCTAGCATGATTGACAGGCAGACAGTTGCCGATAGGTCTACACTGGGAATGGGGGATCAACTGGTGGGGGAGGGGGGGCCTTGGGTAATTGGAGGGATCGGGGCCTAGTGGTGGACATGGGATTGAGGCGGGATTGAGTGCCTGGTGAGGGGGTTGGGCAGGATTGAGGGCCTGGTAGGGGGGTTGGGGTGGGATTGAGGGCCTTATGAGGGGGATTGGGATTGAGAGCCTGGTGAGGGGGTGGAGGCGGGATTGAGGGCCTGGTGAAGGGTGTTGGGATTGAGGGCCTGGTGAGGGGGTGGAGGTGGGATTGAGCGCCTGGTGAGGGGGTGGGCAGGATTGAGGGCCTGGTGAGGGGGGGGGGGGAGGCGGGATTGAGGGCCTGCTGAGGGGTGTTGGGATTGAGGGCCTGGTGAGGGGTGGAGGCGGGATTCAGGGCCTGGTGAGGGAGCGGGCATAGGGGCCTGATTGTAGCGTGGAAGGGGAAGATTGTGTGGGCTGTGCCTGATTGTGAAGTCACTTCAGGCAGGCACCTGGATCCAGGAGGTAGGTGAGAAGGCATTTACTTCCTTAATCCACCATCCTTGCTTTGCGGAAGCTGCTCAGTTACCTGAAGTTCGGGAAACTCAGCCGACAGCTGTAAAATTTCAAAAGCAGAATGACAGTGAGGCTTGTAGTCTCATTACCGTATTTGAAGTTGCAACCCGCCTCCGTGGATTGGGTTGTTCTTCCACCAACCGCCAGCCTTAGTTAAAATCAGAAGTAGATCGGTTGGAGGCAAGTTTGGGTCAGGAAACCGATTTCTGAGATTTTAACCGCCCCCCCATCTGACTCAAACCCATCTGTTTCTTTGTTAAAATTCAGCCTTATGGGTTTCGCTTTTTTAGCACATTAGATTGCTGTTTTTGAAACCTATCCAATTAGAACTAACGTTTCCTGAAGCCATGTATCAGTAATAGTGTTTTTATAGTGCTACTGATATTGGTCATATTTTTTACCTGATTTGCTAAAGTGAGGTCAGATTTGTCTTGGTTTAATTGCTTAAATGTCATTGACCTAGTTTTGTAAGTTAAATAATGCAGGACTAAGTAACAGAAAAAAGCAATTTACTACACATAAGTTTGGCTTAGTGGTAGCACTCTCTTTTCTAAGTCAGAAGATTGCAAGTTTTCACTCCATGTCAGGACTTGAACACATAAGCTAGGCTCACACTTGATTGCAAAACTGAGGGTGTGCTTCATTGTCAGAGGTGCTGTATTTCAAATGATATGTTAAACTGAGGCCCCATCTGCAAGTTCAAATGAACATAAAATACCCCATGATACCCCTATTCATCCATCTCCGTAGTCTTAGTGGGATCTAACTGTGACAAAATAGCTGCTCTATTTGCCTACCTAACAAAGCAAGTAATTTTTGAAATGTTGCATTAATAGCATGGCATAAATAAAAATCACATTCTGGGGAGAGGAATCTGATTGAAATGTCTATTAATAATATGAATCAAATCATAGTGTTTGGACTTAACTAATCCAGCATTTAACAATCTTGTGCTTCATGACAGATATTTGAAAGTTGATTTTAAAGTTAAATTTAGCTTGTAGAAATTTGTAGTCACCATAAACAATTTGCTAACATGGTGCATTCTTTTACTAGGCACACGAGGATCCCATGTATGACTTAATCAGAGAAAACAAACGTTATGAAAAGGAAACCAGGTAAGCATAACCTTTAGTATTAGACTGATAGTGATAGGGCAACTATAGATAATTACTGATTAAAATACAACAGAAGTGATTAAAAAAAAGAGTGATAGAAGTTAAATTGTTTGCTTAAAAACATTTGTGCATAAGGACAGGACATGGTCTAAGTCCAATTAAAAGCTCTATAACCTAATTGATGTAGCAATAGAAATAAAACGGGCAAATTAGAAGGGCAAACTCAGCATAAAGGGTGTGCCGGAGACTTGGTTATAAGCTGGACATGACTGGGAGATAAATATTCCAGGTCATAAGGACTTTAGAATGGACAGGGAAATTGGGAAAGGAGGTGCAGCATTATTGACAATGAACATTATTACAACATTAGAAAGGGGATATTCGTAAGGGTGAGCAGGCAGTAAAAACGCTTTGGGTAGAATTGAGGAATAGAAAAGGATGCAAGACTTTGGGAGTTGTTTATTAACCTCCATGTAGCAGTGATAAAGTAGCAGGGTACATTATCGCAGAGACCAGAGAAGCTTATTGCAAAAGCAGAATAGTAATAATGGGAGACTTGAATTTTCACAGAATCTGAGGAAGCAGAGCAGCAAATTTCTCAACTGTGTTTGGGACAGTTTTCTGGAACAATAGTCCTTGAACCAAGAAGAGAACATGCCATTTTAGATTTAGTAATGAGCCTGAATTAGTCAATAATCTAGAGGTAAGGGAACACCTAGCTAACAGTGACAATAATATGATAGAATTTGACATTAGATACAAGAAGGAGGATGAGTCACGAACCAAGGTTTTAAATTTGGTACGGCTGACTAGAGCGATGAAGCAGGAATTGCCCACAATAGACTGGGCAGAAATAATAATAGGTAAAATTACAGATGAACAGTATAGTTGTTCAAAAAAGGTATTTGGTAGACTATAAGACCTGTACAAACCCTTAAAAGCAAGAGCTCTAGGTGTGTAAATAAGCAACCTCAATCAACAAAGTAAGTGAAAGGTAGTATGAAACTAAAAGAAAAGGTTTGTACGAAGGACAAGAACAGTCGAGATCCCAGGAACTGGGAGAGATATAAAGGACAGCTAAACATTATGTAGAAAGTGATAAGACCTTCAAAAAAGGGAATGTAGGAAAAAGCTTGCAAGGGATATTGAGGACAAAAGGTTTTTACAAATATATTAAGAAAAATGGTGTGGCCCCTCAGTAACTGACTGACACAGATGATATTGTAATTGGAAATCAGGAAATGGCCGACTTACCAAATAACTACTTACCTGCAATGTTTCTGTGCCCACAAATGTGACTCCAGGATGGTATGTTGCCTCCCTGGTGCTAGGGTCAAGGACGTTACGGAGCGTCTGCAGGACATTCTGAAGGGGAAGGGTGAGCAGCCTGAGGTCATGGTAAACATTGGTACCAACGACATAGGTAGAAAAAGGGATGAGGCCCTGCAACAAGAATTTAGGGAGCTAGGTAGCAGATTAAAAAGCAGGACCTCAAAGTAATCTCTGGATTACTCCTGGTGCCACGTGCTAGTGAGTTTAGAAATAGGAGGATAGAGCAGATGAATTCGTGGCTGAGGAGATGGTGCAGGAGGGAGGGCTTTAGTTTTCTGGATCACTGGGTCTGTTTCTGGCAAAGGTGGGACCTGGACAGGTTGGACCTGAACTGGAATGGGACAAGCATCCTTGCTGGGAGGTTTGCTAGTGATGTTGGGGGGGGGGGGGGGTGGTGCAGGCGGTTTAAACTAATCTGGCAGGGGGATGGGAGACAGGGGAGACAGAGTGGAGGTACAGTAGGGGGTAATATTGCATAGAAAGTGAGTCTGTCTGGAAGGCAGAGCAAATATAGACCTGGTAAGGCACAAATGAAAAATGCAAGGTTGGATTGCATCTATTTTAATGCAAGGAGTCTTACTACTAAGGCAGATGAATTGAGGGTGTTCATTAGCACATGGGATTATGATATTGCTATCACAGAGACATGGTTGAGGGAGGGACAGGACTGGCAGCTCAATATTCCAGGGTATAGAATCTTCAGGCGTGACAGGGGAGGGGATAAATGAGGAGGCGGCATTGCACCGTTGATAAGGAATTAATTACTGCAGTAAGGGGGGATGATATCTTCGAAGGTTCCTCAAATGAGGCCATTTGGATAGAACTTAAAAACAAAAAAGGAGCAATCACTTGGCTGGATGTGTACTACAAGCTTCCAAACAGTCAGTGAGAGATAGAGGAGCAGATATGTAGGAAAATTTCAGAGAGGTGTAACAATAATAGGGTAATAATAGTAGGGGATTTCAACTTCCCCAATATCAACTGGGATAGTCTGAATGCAAAAGGCGTAAAGGGGGTGGAATTCTTAAAATGCATACAGGAGAGCTTTTTGAGCCAGTATGTAGAAAGTCCTACAAGAGAAGGGGCAGTACTGGACCTAATCCTAGGGAATGAGGCCGGTCAAGTGGTAGAAGTGTCAGTGGGGAAGCAGTTCGGGGATAGTGACCATAACTCAGTAAAATTTAAGGTAGTTATGGAAAAGGATAAAGATGGACCAGAAATAAAGGTACTGAATTGGGGGAAGGCCGATTTAAATATGATAAAACAGAATCTGGCCAAAGTGGACTGGGAGCAGCTACTTGTAGGAAAGTCTACATCACATCAGTGGGAGTCATTCAAAGAGGAAATTGTGAGAGTTCAGAGCCAACATGTACCCGTTAAAGTGAAGGGTAGGACTACCAGGCTTAGGAAATCCTGGATGTCAAGGGGTACAGAGGATTGGATAAGGATAAAAAAGGAGGCTTACGGCAGATCCCAAGCACTGAAAACAGCGGAGGCACTAGAGGAGTATACAAAGTATAGGGTGGCACTTAAAAAACGTAATTAGGAGAGCGAAGAGGGGACATGTAAAAACACTGGCAAGCAAAATAAAGGGAAATCCTACGGCGTTTTATAAGTATATTAAGGGTAAGAGGATAACCAAGGAAAGAGCAGGGCCCATTAGGGACCAACGTGGCAGTCTTCGTGTGGAGCCGGAGGATATAGGTGAGGTTTTAAATGATTACTTTTCATCGATGTTCACTATGGAGAAGGACTATGTAGGTGTAGAGATCAGGGAGGGGGATTTTGATATACTTGAACATATTAGCATTGAAAGGGAGGAAGTATTATATGTTTTAGCGGGCTTAAAAGTGGGTAAATCCCCAGGCCCAGATGAGATGTGTCCCAGACTGTTATGTAAGGCAAGGGAGGAGATAGCAGGGGCTTTGACACAAATTTTCAAATCCTCTCTGGCCACAGGAGAACTTGAGGACAGCTAATGTGGTACCATTATTCAAGAAGGGTAGCAGGGATAAACCAGGTAATTACAGGCCGGTGAGTCTAACAACAGTGGTTGGGAAAATATTGGAAAAAAATTCTGAGGGACAGGATTAATCTCCACTTGGAGAGGCAGGGATTAATCAAGAATAGTCAGCATGGCTTTGTCAGGGGGAGATCGTGTCTAACTAACTTGATTGAATTTTTCAAGGAGGTGACTAGATGTGTCGATGAGGGTGAAGCAGTAGATGTAGTGTACATGGATTTCAGTAAGGCTTTTGATAAGGTCCCTCATGGGAGGTTGGTTAAGAAGGTAAGAGCCCATGGGATCCACGGCAATTTGTCAAATTGGATCCAAAATTGGCTTAGTGGCAGGAGGCAGAGGGTGATGGTCGAGGGTTGTTTTTGCGATTGGAAGCCTGTGACCAGTGGTGTACCGCAGGGATCGGTGCTGGGGCCCTTGCTGTTTGTAGTGTACATTAATGAGTTAGACGTGAATATAGGAGGTATGATCAGTAAGTTCGCAGATGACACGAAAGTTGGTGTTGTAAATAGTGAGGAGGAAATTCTCAGATTACAGGGAGATATAGATGGGCTGGTAAGATGGGTGGAGCAGTGGCAAATGGAATTTAATTCTGAAAAGTGTGAGGTGATGCATTTTGGGAGGACTAACGAGGCAAAGGAATATACAATGGATGGTAGGACTCTAGGAAGTGCAGAAGGTCAGAGGGACCTTGGTGTACTTGTCCATAGATTACTGAAGGCAGCAGCACAGGTAGATAACGTTGTTCGGAAGGCATATGGGATACTTTTATTTATTAGCTGACGCATAGAATATAAGAGCAGGGAGGTTATGATGGAGCTGGAGTACTGTGTACAGTTCTGGGCACCACAATATAGAAAGGATGTGATTGCACAGGACAGGGTGCAGAGGAGATTCACCAAGATGTTGGGCATTTCAGCTATGAAGAGAGACTGAAAAGGCTAGGGTTGTTGGAGCAGAGAAGGCTAAGGGGGGACATGATTGAGGTGTACAAGATTATGAGGGGCATTGATTAGGTTAGACAGGAAGAAACTTTTTCCCTTAACGGAGGGGTCAAGAACCAGGGGGCATAGATTTAGGGTAAGGGGTAGGAGGGTTAGGGAGGATTTGAGGAAAATTGTTTTTCACACAGCGGGTGGTTGGAATCTGGAACGCACTGCCTGAAGAGGTGGTGGAGGCAGGAACCCTCACAACATTTAAGTATTTAGATGAGCACTTGAAATGCCATAACATACAAGGCTACGGGCCAAGGCAGGGATATGGGATTAGAATAGTTGGGTGCTGGATGGCCGGCGCAGACACGATGGGCCGAAGGGCCTCTTTCTGTGCTGTTTGACTCTATGACTAACTACTTGGTATTGGGTTTCACAGTAGAGGGTGAAGCTAAAGTACCAACGATGCAAGGAAAGCCAAAAATAAATCAAGGGGAGGAACTAACTAGATTCCTAAGTAAGTAAAACAAAAGATATTGGTGATGGAGAAACTAATGAGATTAAAGATAGACAAATCTCCAGGATCTGATGGTTTCCACCCCAGGGTATTAAAAAAAAAAATAGGTGAGGAAATAGGTGGTTTGGAATACTGCCAATGTCACTCCATTATTTAAGAATGGTAATAGAAACCAACTAGGACATTATAGACTTATTAGTCTAACGTTGGTTGTGGGGAGGTTACTAGAATCTATTATTAGGGACAGAGTAATTGAGCATTTGGATGAATATGAGCTGATCAGAGCAAGTCAGCGTGAATTTGTAAAGGATAAATCATATATAAGTAAAGTATGAATTTTTTTTGAGGAGATTAAAAACATGGTAGATATAGGAATGGCTATGGACCTCCAGAAGGCATTCGACAATGTTTCACATAAGATACTTCAAAAAAAAAATTGGAGCACATGGGATTGGAAGCAACCTATTGGCTTAGATAGGGAATTGGTTAGGAAGAAGGAGATGGAGAATGGGGATAATGCATATGTACTCAAATTGGTAAGATGTAACTAGTGATGTCCTTTAGGGATTTAGCAGGGTCTCAACTTTTCAGTGTATTTATAAATTACTGGGATGAAGTAACAGAGAGCCATATATCTTAAGTTTGCTGACAACACTGAGTTGGGTAACACAGTAAATAGTGCATATGGGAGCAGAAGGTCGTAAAGGGACATTGATAGATTAAATGAGTGGGAGAATCTGTGGCAGATGGAGTTCAATGTGGGAAAGTGTGAGGTCATCCACTTTGGACCGAAGAAAGATGGGATCAAAACATTTTCTAAGTGACAAGAAGCTAGGAACTGTTGCTGAGCAGAGAAACTTGTGGGGACCAAGTACAGAAATCCCTCAAAGCTAGTGGACAGATATAAAAAAATAATTTAAAAGGTTAATGGAATGTTGGATTTTTATCTCGAGGACTGAAGTACAAAGAGGTAGACGTTATGTTCCAGCTCTACATAGCTCTGGTTTGATCCCATCTGGAGTACTGCATTCAGTTCTGGGTACATCATCTCAGGAAAGATATATTGACCTTCGAGGGGATATAATGCAAATTCACTGGAATTATACCAGGGCTAAAATTGTTAAATTATGAGGACAAGTTGAAAGACTGCTGGACTTATATTCCAGTAGGTGTAGAAGATTAAGAGTGAAATGATTGAGGTGTTTAAGCTGATTAAAGGATTTGCTAGGGTACATAAGAGAGAAACTATTTCCTCTGGTAGGGGTGTTCAAAACAAGGGGCCATAATCTTAAAAAATTAGAGTTAGGCCATTCAGTGGTGATGTCAGAGAACACTTTTTCTACACAATGGAGCATGGAAATTTGGAACTCGCTTCCCCAAAAAACTGTTGAGGCTAGGTTAGTTGAAAATTTCAAAACTGAGATTGACTGATTTTTCTTGAGTAAGGGTTATGGAATCAAGATGAGTCAATGGAGTTAAGGTACAGATCAGCCATAATCTAATTGAATGGTGGAACAGGCTTGAGGGGCTGAGTGGCCTATTCTTGTTCTAATATCTTTGGGTTTTTTGTCCCCTTAATGGGTGTAAAAAGTGAATGTACTGTGATTCAATCATCTGACTTGAACAAAAGTGGTGTTACCACAGAATTTGAAGAGCTATGCTACTTGAATCTCTTTCATTGCATTATTTTCTTCCAGCTATGAAACATGACTATATTAAATCATGATTTTCCTTTTTCATTTAAAAATATATTTATACACACATTAGTACTTTCAACTATGCTTAATCCATAGTTTCAGTCTTCATAGAGAATAATAGGTATTTGGGAGCAGCTCTAATAAGAATTCATCTCATGTGGGTTATGAAACTCATTGCCTTCTGAGGTTAGGTTTCAGTTTTTTCATCACATTCGGGTGTCAACTGCAGAATGTAATGTATAAATTTGGGCGGCGCAGTGGTTAGCACTGCAGCCTCACAGCTCCAGCGACCTGGGTTCAATTCTGGGTACTGCCTGTGTGGAGTTTGCAAGTTCTCCCTGTGTCTGCGTGGGGTTTCTCCGGGTGCACCGGTTTCCTCCCACAAGCCAAAAGACTTGCAGGTTGGTAGGTAAATTGGCCATTATAAATTGCCACTAGTATAGGTAGGTGGTAGGGGAATATAGGAACAGGTGGGGATGTGGTAGGAATATGGGATTAGTGTAGGATTAGTATAAATGGGTGGTTGATGGTCGGCACAGACTCGGTGGGCCGAAGGGCCTGTTTCAGTGCTGTATCTCTAAACTAAACTAAACTAAAGTATGCATACTGAGAGCTGTAGGATATGATTTGGACCCCACAGTAGTGTGACCTGATGACTTGAGAACAACAATCATCAGTGAATAGCTCTTATATTTTGTCTATATTACAAGCTATGGTTCTGTCACTTTTAATTTAAGTAGATCTGTAATGAATGATGCAATGACTGCAAAGTTGTCCAGTGGCATCGCTGTGTTCTTTTTTCAATTTACCCTTCAGCATGTTGTCTTTTCCCAACTGTGATGTCATGTGCATTAAAATAAGAAAACATTTCATGTAGCTGACTTTATTGCACATTTTGTATGTACTTTTTTGCTTGTCTTCTTGTGTTTGAACATCACAAAGAGTAGATTGCAAAGGATGAGAGAACAAAATAGGAAAAGATAATGAAGTAAAAGCTCAGTTGTAGTGTTAGCTCATTTAACCTTTCATTGACTATTCTACATGCTATTTTCATAAATTGTTTACCCTTTTAGAGTCATACAGCACAGAAACAGGCCCTTCGGCCCATCGTTTGATATGCTAGAAGTATTTCCGCACAGAATAATATACCCCTCCCATTAAACTGTGGCAGGATTTGTTTATAAATATTTTTCTCTTTTAGTTTCAGTGAGAGCCCTGTCTCCTTGAAGCAAAATATGTTGTGTTATCTGGCCTGTAGGCCCCTCCACAACAAACCTCAAGTTTACTGTCTTTGTATTGGGATAGTGTATTGTGCTGTTTTTTCCCTTCCCTTTGAGATGCACATCTTTTCACATTATGGCACTCCATGTAGCAGTCCAACTAAAAACCAGCAACTTGTATCCAGCAATGACACAAGAGTTCAAGTGACAATTAGCTTGAGAACTCAATCACATGACCTTCTGGTTTGAAGTTGGACGTGTAAATTCCTCCGTTACTATGCTCATATAAAATGCATTTAGATCTTATACAGTTTTTTAGCATAACAATGGAAGAAATGAAGTACGGCACATTAACTTAACTGGGGAACACCATCACCCGGGATTGTTTACTTCCTACCACTTTTGTGCCATTTTCTGACTCGGGGTTGGGCCTGTTGACCTGCTTTTCTACAAAGCATCATCAGTGTCATGGAGGATGAAAAGAAGAACCAAATTTTGTCCAATCCAGTTTCAATTAAAATGAATTATGATTAACCAGCCATTTTTCCTATTGTTTTATCTAAAAAAATTTATTTTGGATATTGTGGGTACTGAAGATATCACAGGAAAATCTTGGAAGGGTCATTGAACTTGATTTTTTTTCAAAGTTTAATTGACATCAGGTTATAATTAATATCACTGAGTTAATGACTCAACATTTTGTTTTAATTCAGCTCCCTTATACTGTTGGCCTCAGTAGCTTCTCATTAGTGTCATTGCGACACAGAAGAAAAATTCGGCCCATCGAGTCTACTATGCCAGCTCTCTGTAGCGCAATCCATTTCCCCACTTGATCCCTATAGCCCTGCAAGTTTATTTCTCTCAAGTGCCCATCAATTTCCTTTTGAAATCATTCATCGTCTCCGCTTCCACCACTTTCGTAGGCAGCGAGTTCCAGGTCATTACCACTCACTCTGTTCAAAAAAAAAAAAAGTTCTTCCTCTCATCCTCCTTGCATCTCTTGCCCAAAACCTAAAATTTGTGTCCCCCAGTCTTTGAACCATTAGCTAATGGGAACAGCTTTTGTTTATCTACTTTATCTAAATCTGTCATAATCTTGTACAAACCTGTCAAACCTCCCCTCAATCACCTTTGCTCCAAGGAGAACAACCCCAGCTTTTCCAACCTAACCTTATAGCTGAAATTCCTCAGCCCTGGAACCATTCTGGTAAATCTCCTCTGCACCCTCTCCAGGGCCCTCACGTCCTTCCTAAAGTGTGATGACCAGAACTGGACACAATACTTGAGTTGTGGCCTAACCAGAGCTATATAAGGGGTCAGCATAACTTTCCTGCTTTTGTACTCAGTACCTCTGTTTATGAAGCCCAAGATCCCATAAGCTTTTCTAACTACTCTCTCACTATGTCTTGCCATCATCAAAGATCTCTGCACATGAAACTCATGTCCCATTCTCCCTGTATACTCATTAGAACTGCACCATGTAGTCGATATTGCCTCTCCATATCCCTTCGGCCAAAATGCATCATTTCGCACTTCTCTGTATTAAATTCCATCTGCCCATTCTGCTAACCTATCTATGTCATCTTGCAGTCAATTGGTACCGTCTTCATTGTTTGCCACACTTCCAGCTTTGGTATCACGGCAAATTTTGAAATTTTACTCTGTAGTCCAATGTCCAAGTCATTATATGTAAGCAATGGTCCTAGCACTGAACTTTGGGGAACACCACTGTCTACCATCCTCCAGTCTGAAAAATAGCCATTTACCATGACTCTCTATTTTCTGTCCTGAAGCCAACTTTTTTATCCAAGCTTATACTGATCTTCCTATTCCTTGAGGCTCAGTTTTGTTAACCAGTCTCTTATGTGGCACTTAAAATCCATATAGACAAGAGGTGGAGGTAAGTGAGGAGGGGGAGTTGCACTATCGATTAGGGAGGACATCACAGCAGTACTTAGAGAGGATATCCCGGGGGGAACGTCCAGCGAGCCCATATGGGTAGAACTTAGAAATAAGAAAGGGTGTTGAATAAGAAAGGGTGATCACTTTGATAGGATTATACTATAGGCCCCCCAATAGTCAGAGGGAATTGGAGGAGCATATATGTAGGGAAATCACTGATAGGTGTAGGAATTATAGGGTTGTAATAGTAGGTGATTTTAACTTCCCTAATATTGACTGGGACTGCCTTAGTGCTAAGGGATCAGATGGGGAAGAATTTGTTAAGTGTGTCCAGGATAGTTTTCTGAAGCAGTATGTGGATAGCCCTACTAGAAGGGGCTACACTCGACCTCCTCTTAGGAAATGAAGCTGGGCAGGTGGTTCATGTGTCAGTGGGGGAGCACTTTGGTCCCAGTGACCATAACTCTATTAGCTTCAAGATAGTTATGGAAAAGGATAGGACTGGTCCTAAGTTGAAGTCCTAAATTGGGGGAAGGCTAATTTCGATGGCATCAGACAGGAACTTTCAAAAGTTGAATGGGAGAGGCTGTTTACAGGTAAAGGGACGTCAGGCAAGTGGGAGGCTTTTAAAAGTGAGATAGGAAGAGTTCAGGGCCGGCATGCTCTTGTTAGATTGAAGGGCAAGGCTGGCAAGTTTAGGGAACCTTGGTTGACGAGGGATGTTGAGGGTCTGGTCAGGAGAAAGAAGGAGTCGTATGTCAGCTATAGGCAGCTGGGATCAAGCGAGTCCCTCAGAGTATAAGGGATGTAGGAGTACACTTAAGAAGGAAATTAGGGCAAAAAGGGGCCATGAGATTTCCCTGGCAGATAAGATAAAGGAGAATCCTAAAAGATTCTATAAGTATATTAAGAGTAAAAGGGTAGCTAGGAAGAGATTAGGTCCCCTTAAGGATCAGTGTGGTAATCTATGTGTGGAGCCACGGGAAATGGGCGAGGTCTTAAATGAATACTTCTCGTTTGTATTTACTGTGGAGAAGGTCATGGAAGCTAGTGAGTTCAAGGGAGGGAACAGCGATATCCTGGAGCATATCAACATTACGAAGGAGGAGGTGCTGGAGGTTTCGAAGTGCATTAAGGTGAATAAATCCCCAGGGCCTGACCAGGTGTATCCTAGAATGCTATGGGAAGCAGGGAGGAGATTGCTGGGGCCCTGGCAGAGATTTTTGTATCATCGTTAGCCACGGGTGAGGTACCGGAAGACTGGAGGATAGCTAATGTTGTGCCTTTATTTAAGAAGGGCAGCAGGGATAAGCCAGGGAACTACAGGCCGGTGAGCCTTACATCAGTGGTGGGAAAGTTATTGGAAGAGATTCTGAGAGACAGGATTTATATGCATTTGGAAAGGCAAGGTCTGATTGGGGATAGCCAGCATGGCTTTGTGCGTGGGAAGTCATGCCTCACAAATTTGATCGAGTTTTTTGAGGAGGTGACCAGGAGGATTGACGAGGGCAGGGCGGTGGACGTTGTCTACATGGACTTTGGCAAGGCCTTTGAAAAGGTCGCACATGGTAGGCTGGTCCGGAAGGTTTGAACACATGGGATCCAGAGTGAGCTAGCCAATTGGATACAAAATTGATAGGAGGCAGAGGGTGGTAGTGGAGGGTTGTTTTTCAGATTGGAGGCCGGTGACCAGTGGTGTGCCACAGGGCTTGGCGCTGGGCCCTCTGTTGTTTGTCATATATATTAAAGACTTGGATGTGAATGTACGGGGCATGATTAGTAAGTTTGCAGATGACACCAAAATTGGTGGTATAGTGGACAGTGAAGAAGTTTGTCTAAGGTTACTACAGGATATAGATCAACTGGGAAAGTGGGCAAGAGATCGGCAAATAGAATTTAACGCAGACAAGTGCGAAGTGATGCATTTTGGGAAGTTAAACCAAGGCAGGACATATACAGTGACTGGCAGGGCCCTGGGGAGTGTTGTTGAGCAGAGAGACCTTGGAGTGCAAGTACATAGTTCCCTGAAAGTGGTAACACAGGTAGACAGGGTGGTGAAGAAGGCCTTCATCGGCCGAGGCATTGGGTACAAGAGTTGGGCCGTTAACATGGGTACATTTTGGAAATTCTAGTCTGCACTGCCCAGGATTACCTGGCCATACAAAATCAAAATGCTATGAGGAGAGGTTGGATAAACTCGGATTGTTTTCACTGGAACGACGGAGGTGGAGGGGCGACATGATAGAGGTTTACAAAGTTATGACCGGCATGGACAGAGTGGATAGTCAGAAGCTTTTTCTCAGGGTGGAAGAGTCAGTTACTAGGGGACGTAGGTTTAAGGTGCGAGGGGCAAAGTTTAGATGGGATGTGCGAGGCAAGTTCTTTACACAGAGGGTGGTGAGTGCCAGAACTTGCTGCCGGGGGAGGTGGTGGAAGCTGATAAGATAGTGACATTTAAGAGGCATCTTGACAAATACATGAATAGGATGGGAATAGAGGGATACGGTCCCCGGAAGTACAGAAGGTTTTAGTTTAGGCAGGCATCAAGATTGGCGCAGGCTTGGAGGGCCGAATGGCCTGTTCCTGTGCTGTACTGTTCTTTGTTGTTTGTCATGTTACAGTTGTACATAACGTTGGTTAGGCCGCATTTGGAGTACTGTGTGCAGTTCTGGTCGCCGCACTACAGGAAAGATGTGATTAAGCTAGAGAGGGTGCAGAAAAGATTCACAAGGATGTTGCCTGGTTTGGAGGGCTTGAGTTATAAAGAGAGATTGGATAGGCTGGGTCTGTTTTCCCTGGAGCGAAGGAGGCTGAGAGGGGACATGATAGAGGTATATAAAATTATGAGAGGCATAGATAGGGTCTGTTTCCCATGGTAGGGGTGTCTAAAATTAAAGGGCATAGATTTAAGGTGAGAGGGAGGAGGTTTAAAGGGGGTCAAAGGGGTAAATTTTTCACACAAAGAATAGTGGGTATCTGGAATGAGCTGCTAGAGGAGGTGGTAGCAACATTTAAGAGGCATCTGGACAGGTACTTGAATGAGCAAGGCATAGAGGGATATGGAATTAATGCAGGCAGGTGGGATTAGTATAGATAGGCATTATGGTCGGCATGGACGCACTGGGCTGAAGGGCCTGTTGTATGACTCTAACATCCATTGCATTCCCTTCATTAACCTCTTATTTCATCAAAAAAGTCAATTAGATTAGTCAAGCACGATCTGCCTTTTACAAATCCGTGCTCACTTAATTAACTCAAACCTCTCTGAGTGCCTACTAATTTTTTTTTCTCCACTGATTATTGTTTCTAAAACCTTACCCACCACTGTTGTTAAACTGACTGGCCTGTCTGTAGTTGCTTGGACTGTCCTTTCACCCTTTCTTGAATAAGGGTGTCACATTTGCCACTTTCCAATTCTCATGCACCTCTCTGTATCTAAGGAAGATTGGAAGATTATGGAAAGCCCTGCTGCTATCTTAACCCACAATTCCTTTGGCAACCAGGCATACAAACCATCCAGACCAGGTGACTTACCACTCTAAATTGATCATTTAGAGAGAGAGAGAGAGAGATACAGCACTGAAACAGGCCCTTCGGCCCACTGAGTCTGTGCTGACCATCAGCCACCCATTTATACTAATCCTACATTAATCCCATATTTCCTGCCACATCCCCTCCTACATTAATCCCATATTCCCTACCACCTACCTACACTAGGGGCAATTTACAATGGCCAATTTACCTATCAACCTACAAGTCTTTGGCGGTGGGAGGAAACCAGAGCACCCGGCGAAAACCCACGCAGTCACAGGGAGAACTTGCAAACTCCACACAGGCAGTACCCAGAACTGAACCCAGGTCACTGGAGCTGCGGTGCTAACCACTGTGCCACTGTGTCGCCCCCACCATGCTTGAATGGGGTTGCGAGCCCAATACAGCACATGCTGCACGGACCTAATGAGGCCAGTGGCACGATTACAGAAAATTGTTTGCTTATTACTGACGAGCAGCAGGCATCGCTCAAGGCAACTCTGCAGTGCCAGGTCATGAGAGTCATAAGGGGAGGCGAGCAGTGGCTGGCAGCAGCAGCATGTGATTTTAATATCGCTCCTACTCTTTCCAGCTTCACAATAAGGTAAGTTTAAAAGCATTCAGATTTCCAGTGCCAGCCTTGTGTCCGAAGAAACTTACCATAGCACGAGGTTAGGCGGCCCAATAAGTTGTCTAGATGAGAGCAGGAAGTTATAAAGGGACATAGACAGATGAAGTGGGTAGGCAGAACTATGACAAATGGAGTCCAATCCGAGGAAATATGAGGCCATGTATTTTGCATCTAGATCAGATAAGCTTATTCATGGTGAAAGACTAGGAGGTGAGGAGAAGCAAAGAGATCTGGGTGTCTTGGTTTGGCTGGACAGGTGCAAACAATAATAAAAGCAAATGAAATGTTGGAATTTTCTCAAGGAAGCTAAAATACAGACGGGAGAAATTTATGCTTCAGTTGTACAAAGCCTTGGTCAGACCCTAGCGGGAGTACTACATTAAGTTTTGGGCACCACACCTCAACAAAACACATATTTACTTAGTGCCTTTAACATAATAAAACATCCCAAGGTGCAAAGCAAAATTGGATAACAAGCCACATAAAGTGATATTAGGGCAGATGGGCAAAAGCTTGATTGAAGAGTTTGGTTTTAAGGAGTGTGTTAAAGGAGGAAAGACAGATAGAGGAGTGGTGAGATTTAGGGATGGAATTGCAGAGCTTTTGGGCCAAGGCAACTGAAAGCATGGCCACCAATGATGAAGCATTTAAAATCAGCGATGCAGAAGAGGCCAGAATCACACATCTCTGAAGGTTGTGGGGCTGGAGGAGTTGGCCATGGAGGGACTTGAAAACAAGGATGAGACTTTTGAAATCAAGGCGTTGCTTGACCAAGAGCCAATCTCGTGACGACACAAGTAAGGACACAGGCATCAGAGCTTTAGGTGACCTCGTTTATGGAACTAGAATGTTGGAGATGGGCCAGGAGTGCGCTGCAATTGTCATGTCTAGAGGTAACAAAGGCATGGATGAGGGTTTCAGCATCAGATAAGTTGAGGCAGGCACAGAGTTGGGCATTGTTAACGGAGGTGTTAACGGTGGTAGATGGTCTTCGTGATGATGCAGACATGGTCGGTAGCTCATCTCATGGTCACATATGACACTAAGGTTGCAGACGATCTGCTCCTGCATCAGACAGTTGCTGGGGGAGGGATGGAGTTTGTAACGAGGGGACGGAGTTGTAACGGGGTCCGAAGACAATGACTTCAGTCTTCCTAATGTCTAGTTGGAGGAGATTTCTGTCCATCCAGTACTGCATGTCAGATAAGCAGTCTGATAATTTCGCAACAATGGATGAGGCAAGAGAGGTGGGGGCGAAGTAGAGCTGGGTGTCATCAGCATACATGTGAAAACTAACGCTGTTTTCGGATGATGTCAATGAGATGCAGCATGTAGATGGGAAATAGGAGGGGGCCAGGATTAGGTCCATTGAGGGCACCAGAGGTGACTGTGTGGGAGTGGAAAGCAAAGCCATTGCAAGTGATATTCTGGCTACAGTTATAGAGATAAGAATAGTGCAGTCCCACCCAGCTGGACAACAGTAAAGAGGCATTGGACGAGAATGGTGTGGTCAAACATATCAAAGGCTGCAGACAGGTTGAGAAGGATAATGAGGAATAGTTTACCTTTGCACAGTCACAGGATGTCATTTTTGACTTTAATAAGAGCAGTTTTGGTACTGTGGCGGGGTGGAAACCTGATTGGAGGTATTCAAATATGGAGCTCTGGGAAAGATGGGCATGGACTTGGGAGGCGCTGACAAGTTCAAGGACCTTGGCGAGGAAAGGGAGGTTGGAGATGGGGCAGTAGTTTGCAAGGACAGAGAGGTCAAGAGTTGTTCTTTTGAGGGGAGGGGTAATGACGGTAGATTTAAAGAAGAGAGGGTCAGTACTTGAAGAAAAAGGAAAGATATATTGGCCTTGGAGGAAGTACAATACAGGTTCCCTAGAATTATAACGGGGCTTAAAGGGTTTAATTATGAGGACTGGTTGTATAAACTTGGCTTGTACCCTGCTGCTCATTTAGAAGGTTGAAGGGTGATCTAATGGACGTGTTTAAAATTATAAAAGGATTCAATGCAGTAAACACTGAGAAATTATTTCCTCTGATAGGGGAATCCATAACAGAGTGGCATAATCTTTAAATTAGAGCTGGAGTCATTCAGGAATAAAATCAGGAACCATTTTTTCTCACACGGCGGGTAGAAATCTGGAGTTCTGTCTCCCAAAAGGCTGCGGATGCTGGGTCAATTGAAATTTTCAAGACTGAGCTCGACAGATTGGTTATGAATCAAAGGCGGGTAAACGGAGTAAAACTCTAGATCAGCCATGATCCAATTGAATGGTGAAACAGGGACGAGAGGCTGAATAGCTTACTCATGTTCTGATGCACGGTACATGCTGTGGTCATGAATAATACAATTTTGCAAAGGGGACATAAGGCCTGATGCCTGTTTCGGCAATGTGCCTTGACTGTCTATGGAGGGGCTTTTAACAATATGATGTGTGGAATGAGTGCACCTATGCCACCTGCCATATTAGACCTTTAGAAGTTGTTTTATGACTGTAAAATGGGTGCAACACATCATATTTTAGGTATTAATATTGAGTCACTTGTGATTAACTTTTGGATGATTTTATAGCATAAATAAGTTATACAGTAGTCGTTACAAAGTTGTAGTGATCAGATTTAGTGGGTTCTTCCAGGGTTTGAACTTTGTTGACTTTAATAGAGTTTTTGTTTGACCAAAAAAAAGTTTCTGCCACTGAAGACTTCTAACCACCTATAATAAAGATGTGACTGGGTGCAACTTGTGTGCAATTGATGCTGTGGGCTTGTACTACATAAATTCATAATCATGGGCTAGTATTTCCATGTAGATACAGGAGCTTGAATGTGATGTTGCTGTTGACATAAAGAGCAGAAGTAGGCCATATGGCCCCTTCCTACTCTGCCATTCAATAAGATCCTGCAAAGATTATGGGTCCTGACAACATCCTGGCTGTAGTACTGAAGACTTGTGCTGCAGAACTAGCCACACCACTAGCCAAGCTGTTCCAGTACAGCTACAACACAGGCATCTACCCAGCAATGTGGAAAATTGCCCGGGTATATCCTGTCCACAAAAAGCAGAACAAGTGCTGTATCTCTAAATAAATAAATAAATCCAATCCAGCCAATTATCTCCCATCAGTCTACTCTCAATCATCAGCAAAGTGATGGAAGGTGTCGTCGACTGTGCTATTTAAACAGTAACAACTTGTTCATTGATGCTCAGTTTGAGTTCTGCCAGGGCCACTCAGCTCCTGACCTCATTACAGCCTTGGTCCAAACATGGACAAAAGAGCTGAAGAGGTGAGGTGAGAGTGATTGCCCTTGATATCAAGGCAGATTTGACCAAGTGTGGCAACAGGGAGCCCTAGCCAAATTGAAGTCCATGGGAATCAGGAGGAAAACTCCCCACTGGTTGGAGTCATACCTAGCAGAAAGGAAGATGGTTGTGGTTGTTGGAAGCCAAACATCTCAGCTTCAGGACATTGCTGCAGGAGTTTGTCAGGATAGTGTTCAAGGCCCAACCATCTTCAGCTGCTTTATCAATGACCTTCACTCCATCATAAGTTCAGAAGTGGGAATGCTCACTGATGATTGTACGTTTTTCAGTACCATTCGCAACTCCTCAGATACTGAAGCAGTCCGTGTAGAAATGCAGCAAGACCTGGACAACATTCAGGCTTGGGTTGATCAGTGGCAAGTAACATTCGCACCACACAATTGCCAGGTAATGACCATCTCAAACGCAAGAGAATCGAACCATCACCCTTGATGTTCAATGGCATTACCATTGCTAAATCCCCCACTATCAACATCCTGGGGGTCACCATTGACCAGAAACTGAACTGGACCAGCCACATAAATACTCTGGCTACAATAGCAGATCAAAGACTGGGAATTCTGTGGCGAGTAACTCACCTCCTGACTCCCCAATGCCGTCCACCATCTACAAGGCACAAGTCAGGTGTGTGATGGAATACCTTCCACTTGCCTGGATGGGTGCAGCTCCAAGAACACTCAAGAAGCTCGACAAAGGACAAAGCAACCCCCTTGATTGTTTGTGAATGGAGTGCCATTCACTTCCTCCACCACCGACGCACAGTTGCAGCACCGTGTACCATCTACAAGATGCACTGCAGCAACTCATCACTCCTCCTTCGACAGCACCTTCAAAACCAGTGACCTCTTCCACCTAGAAGGATAAGGGTAACAGATGCATGGGAATAGCACCATCTGCAAGTTCCCCTCCAAGTCACACACCATCCTGACTTGGAACTATATCACCGCTCCTTCACTATCCTTGGATCAAAATCCTGGAACTCCCTCCCTAACAGCATGGTGGGTGTACCTATACCACATGGACTGCAGCAGTTCAAAAAGACAGCTCACCACCACCTTCTCAAAGGCAGTTAGGGATGGGCAACAAGACCTTGCCAGTTACGCCCACATCTCATGAAACAAATAATGAAAAAAATCATGGTTGATCTGATCTTGACCTCAACTCCATTCTCCTGTCTGTTTCCCATAATCCTTGACTCCCCTATAATTCAAGAATTTGTCTATCTCAACCTTGAATATATTCAATGACCCAGTCTCCACTGCATCCTGGGGAATAGAATTCCAAAGATTAATGACCCTCTGAGAGAATAAATTCCTCCTCATCTCAATCTTAAATGGGAGACCCCTTATTTTTAAACAATGCCCCCTAGTTATAGATTCCCCCACAAGGGGAAATATCCTTTCAGCATTTACCCTGTGAAGCCCCCTCAGAATCTTAGAAGTTTCAATAAGATCACCTCTCATTCTTCTAAATTCCAACGAGTATAGGCCCAACCTGCTCAACCTTTCCTCATAAGATAACCCCTTCATCCCAGGAATCAACCTAGTGAACCTTCTCCGAAATGCTTCAGTGCCAGTTTATCTCTCCTTAAATAAGGAGACCAAAACTGTACACAGTACTCTAGGTGTGTTTTCACCAACTGTGTAGTTGTAGCAAGACTTCCCTATACTCCAGCCCGCTTACAATAAATGCCAACATTCCATTTGCCTTCCTAATTACTTCTTGTACCTGCGTGCTAACTTTTTGTGCTTCATGTATGAGGAGGCTCAGATCCCTCTGTACCACAGCATTCTGCAGTCTTTCTCCATTTAAATAATTTGCTTTACTATTCTTCCTACCAAGTGTATAACCTCAGATTTTCCCACGTGCATCATCTGCAAAATGTTTTGCCCACTCACTTAACGATTATGTCCCTTTGAAGACTCTTTTGTGTCCTTCTCAGAACTTGCTTGTCCACCCATCTTTGTATTGTCAGCAAATTTGGCAACAATACACCCAAACCCTTCATCCAAGTTATTAATGTAGATTGTAAACGTTAACAAGGCAATTAATTGATCCTTTATCCTACAGAGTTATTTAAGTTGTATCCCATTTTTTGAAAGTTGGCTGAATTTACACTGCCTAACAATCATATTTTAAGTGAAAAATACTGTTTCAAAGACAAAGTCCTATTCAATATGTAAACAGTTATTTGTTCTATTTACTGTAATGTGACATTTTCTTCCTAGGATACAACAGTTGAAACAGATGTTAGAGGACACCACGTCAGACAGTAAGAGTTCCAGCTCCTCAGATTCTAGAGACAGGCACAAAAAAAAGAAAAAGAGGAAAGAGAAAAAAAGAAAGAAGACGAAAAGAAAGAAACACAAGGCTAGAAAATCAAGTGACAGTTCAGAATAAGACAAAAGACTTGAATGTTTTCTGGTTTGTCGTAAAGAGAGAAATATTTGTTCTATTCATAGTTTATGTTGAGTAGCTTTATGAGTTGGACATTTTCAGCCAGAGTGGGGAAAAACTGTGAAAGCAATAAGCTCAGTACCTGAACATGATGGCTGAGGTTAACATGCTTCCCTTTATAATAGTGTATACAGACATTGAATGCACACTTCCAGCTGTTGTACATGTCTAATTTTGACAGATTGAGGACTAGACTCAGTGGGAATATTTTCATTGTAAAAATGCTAGCTGTTGAAAGATTACTTTTAGTTCTTACTCAAAAGGCGTGTAAACCTAACTTGTAACAATGGAATTACAAATCACTTTCTCAGTGACAAAAATAATAGTATAAAGCTGTTGTCGTCTTTTCTACTGGAAGGGAAATTACTAAAATAGCAAAAGTTTTGTGGGAAATGGTGACAGATGGTAAATACCCCCATTTGTCAGTTTGACAACTCATTTGCAAGTTAGAACCCCTGTAGTTAAGACTTATCAAGATATTGCTTGGTAAGAGTATAATTTTTGTGTGACAGAAATGTTGTGTATTGTTTTTAAAAAAGCACAAAAGAATCATAATGTAGCAGTGAGGTTGGGTTTGTTAATTTGTGAATTACTTTTGCATGCTTTGGTGATATCAAGTAGATCTGTTGGAACCCCTCCACAAGCATTATGAAGGCTGGGACAGCTTCATCTCCAGATTGTTCTTTGTTTTATTTACTTTCAAACTTGTGAAATCTGAATCCTACTAGCGTATTAGATGCCTGCGGAATATTTGTAGATCTGCTGCTGTGTTTTTGAGCAGGAATGCCCAGTTGGGGCCAGTCTCAATTGTGCATGACTTTTTTTATGAAAGAAGGTTTTTTTCCCTCAATAACTGAAATTCTTCATGTTTTAAACAAAAAATACTTATCACTACATTTGGTAGGCATAGCAGTTTGGAAAAGGTTGTTCTTAGCAGTATTGTCTTATTAAATAAAATGGGAAATAAGATGGCAGCATCTGTGGAGAGAGAAACCATTAATATTTCAGGTCGATTACTTTTTGTCAGAACTGAAGAATCAGGTTTCCTTGAAGAACAAGCAAGTTCCCCCTGTAACTTGGCCAACATTTATCCCATAACCAATGCCACTGAAACAGATTATCTGGTCATTTTTCTCATTACTGTTTGTGGGACCTTACAGTGTGCAAATTAGCTGCAGCATTTGTCCACATTACAACACTGATGACACTTTGAAAAGCTTCATTAGCTCTGAAGTAGAAATGAAAGGAACTATATAAATGCAAGTCAATTCAGTTCAATTTCAGTTTATTGTCCAAATGGAAATTCATTTTGGGTACATTGCTCATTCATTAAAATTACAAATAAAAGGGTAATTTTCAATTTTCATATCATGAAAAGTCTAACTTTCTTAAAATATATGTTAACAATTAATTCCAGTATGATAAAACAATCGAGTGCGTATCCCCATCCATTCATCAGGCTCCTGTTAAAAGTTATTATAGAGAAAGGCACGAACGAGTTCAAGACCCTATTTGTCCTGCATCTCCGGGATTGTAGTCTTTTTCCTCACCACATCCAACAGTAATACTGAGACAAAGGGTGATTCTCACTCTTCATAACACTACTTTAATCAAAATTTTTGAAAGATTTCATCAAGAAAGATCTGTTCATCAAATGCCCTCCTACCTGATTCAACAATCTCTGTACTTGTAAAGAATCTCCATTCCAGAGACAATAGTACCAGGAGAGACATCCAAAAAGGATAGTGTAGGATAAGGGTCTAAAAGGGTTAATGTTTGAGGCAGTTAGAGCAAACCCCTCCCACTATAGTGATGATGATGTAATAGTCACAAGGTATTAGGCTGGGAAGAAGCTAGAAGCAGCATGAGGTGTGCTGGCTAAATGGGCTTGTGGAGAGTGTAAATAGATATATCTATATAATAGTTATTCTTTAGCCCTAAAAGAACCCAAGACTTCTTGAAACAACATTTGATCTATGCTACCACAATATCTAACAGATAGCACTCCCATCTACAACCAAATAGAAGAGTTTCATAATTGTGGGATCTACTCAAAGATTTTAACTGAGGTAATATAATTGTGTATGTCCCTTGGCCATCACATCACTACACTGTTCCTTCCCCATCACCCCATGCCCCCCTAATTCAACTTATCATTTACTTTAATATCTAAATACTTGTAGCCGATGACTATTTCAATGTCCACATAATGAATCTTTATTGGAACAATATGATTAGCTGGCTTTTCCCTAAAGTCTATAACTAGTTCTTTTGTCTTGTTTTCATTGAATTTAAGAGAATTGTCATCGCACCATTTTACGAACCTCTCCAGCAAGTCCCTATTATTTACTTATTATTCCTGATGAGGCCCACGAGTACCATATCATCAGTGTACTTCACAATCATTTATGTTATTGTGTTCTGATCGACATTCATGTAGAGGATGCAAAGCAAGGGTGAGAGTATATGGCCCTGAGGAGAACCAGTATTCATTAACATGGGCTCTGAGTATATTCCAGAGAGAAACACCCATTGGGTCCTATTGTGAAGAAAATCACGAATCCAAAGTTAAGAGAGTAGGATTAACATAAAGGTTTTTCAGTTTCTCAGTAAGCTTGAATGGTTGCATAGTATTAAAAACTGAAGAGAAATCAACAAAGGTGGCGCAAGCATGGTTGCCTAATCTATCTGTGTACTGTTGGATCAAGTAGGCCAAGGTCAGAACAGTGTCATCCACTGACTTGTGAAGTTGATGAGCAAATTGTAACTGATCGATATGTGGAACAAGAGGATCTGAAAGACGCTTCAACACAATGCGCTCAAAATACTTCATGACTATCGATCTAAGAGCTCAACTGGCCGCAACTTCTTAGCAGCTGGAATGATGATGGCTGATTTCCAACAGCAAGGAACAGTATGCGTTTCAAATGTTTTCTGAAGGACCAGAGAAAAAGGAACTGCCAACTGATGAGCACATTCCATAAGAAGTTTTCTGCTGATCTGATCTGGGTTGCATGCTTTCCATGGATTCACTTGCTTGAATTACTTCTCTACCTCTCATTTGTTAGAAGGATCTCGTGTTACTATTAATTCATGAAGGGAAGCCTGCTGCCAAAACACATTTTCTTCAAATTCATCATTTTCCAACCAGCTAAAAAATCCATTCAATTCATTCGCAACATTGCGAGAAATGTCTGCAGACAGAAAGGGGTAATTTCTCTTTTTCGATGTGAAGCCTGTCATTTTATGCATTCACTTCCATGCATTTCTGTCCATCCTTCCTTTCTCATTTGCCATGAGCAATGTTATAGGAGGTGTGCTTGCCACTTTTTTATTGATAAACAGATAGATCTATATTTGGATCTAACAGTTTTATATAATTTCAGGTAAAATGTATGCAGAGGCTGAACAGGTATTTCAGAGAGATAGAAGTAGCAGTAAGAGTGAGGTTAATAGGAAGGTGAGTGTACTGGGAAGGAGAAAAGGTTGGGGATGTAATGAAAGCAAGGAGGTGGAGAAGCATCAAGGACTGCGAAGAGAGCTGCTGGAAGGAAGCAAAATGAAATACGCGGAAGAACTAGAAGAGAAGATAAAAGTACCGACGCAAGGACAGTAGAGACAGCTAGGGGAGAAACATGAAGGTGGCAGGATTTCTGTTTTCAGATGGCCCTGAGAGAATGTGAGGGTGCTAGGGCTGGGAAGTCTTCCGCTGAATACCTATCTCTAAAAATAGTTGCACTCTTCCTCTGACTCTCTTGCGTCATCCCTTGTTTGCCTACATTTAAATGAATGTGAGAAAGGAGCATGGAAACCTGTCGCTGCTCGACCAATCAAAGAATCACTGCAAGGAAGAGGCATTAGTATGTTCATGGCTGGAGAAAGGAGGCAGAGTGATCAGATAATTCTCTACATTCCTGCCTTTCCCCCTCCCTCCAAAAATACCCATTAATGTTCAGACAAGCTCATTCAGAGCCATATACAAATTTTCCTGTACCTTTACATTTATATTTGGTCAGGTAAGCTTGATTTCCCTCCTCTACAGTGACGAAACACTGAACTGGGTGATAGACAGAGTAACTAGAGTTCATTTAGAGCACGAGAACACCCCTTTCAAAACAGTTTCCAGCTGTTACAGAGCTAAGACCCTGCCCTGAATGAACTGGGGTCACAGCAGGGTCAGAGTAGCAGTCTGACACCTGACATGGCCTGATCTACTTCCAGCAGCAAATCTATCACCCTCTATCCCATGACTTAATCACATGCAACACCATGGAAAAGCCATTAATATATGTCAGTAAGATTTTACACATATTGTATATTTATAAAAGAAAGAACGCATTTATGACCGTGGGTCATCCCAAAAGGCTTTACATCCAATGATGTAATTTGAAGTCTAGTCTAGGTGAACAGTAGCTAATTTGCGTATAGCAAGGTCCAACAACTAGCGGGGAGAAAAATGATCAGATAGTCTGTTTTTGGTGGTTGATTGCGGGACAAGTGTCTGTCAGCACATCAGGAAAACTCCCCTGCTCTGCTTTGGTTAGTGCTATGTGATGGTTTGTCTAACCTGTGAGGGCAGACATGGCCTCAGATTAACAGTTTATCTATAAGACACCACCTCCACCAATGCAGCACTCCCTCAGTAATGCACTGAAGGGCCAGCCTGGATTCTGTGCTCAAATCTCTAGAATTGGGCTTGAACCCACAACCTTCTGAGACAAAAATGCTACGACTGAGCAAAGGCTAACATTTACATTTTTAATTAATGTATAGCGATATTCCTAATGGTAGAAGCCATATAATTTGTGTCTCAGTTCATATTTGCTATTTGGATATGACATTTTAAACAAACCAAGTTATTTGCCATGTGTTTGAACTAATTCATATGTCTGATTTGGATGCATTATTATTAATAAATACTTCAATACCAAAAGATCTGGTAATTGAAAAGAAACTGCATTTTTTCAATAAACCTAATGACCCAGAATTAGCTAGAGCAAATCAGCTCGCAGTGAGCACCGAGTTGGATTTTTTCCCCTTGCTCTTCAGCTCCAAGTAATTTTGCACCATACATTGCTGGAAATAGAAGGGCAAGGTGGCATCTGGGACCTTGATGAATGATGGAACCAACAGTCTCCTTAACCAATGACGTATAGTCAAACTTGATATATTAAGAAAGAGAAAGAAATATTGAATTAAAGGAGACGAAAAAAGGAAGAGTAAGAATTTTTTTTTAAAACACTCTAGGAGCAACTGTGACTCCACAATTTCTGGGTCATAGAGTTATACAGCACAGAAAAAGGCCCTTTGGCCCATCGTGTCCATGTCTGCCATCAAGCATCCATCTATTCTAATCCCATTTTCCAGCACTTAGCCCATAACCTAGTATCCACTTTTAAGCCTGCTCAAACCAGCTCCCTTTCAATGCTAATTTGTTCAATTATATCACCACCCCCCTCCCTGAGGTCTACACCTACAATTGTCCTTCTCCATAGTGAACACAGATGAAAAGTAATCTTTTAAAACCTCACCTATATCCTCCGGCTCCACACACAGATTGCCACTTTGGTCCCTAATGGGCCCTACTCTTTCCATGGTTATCCTCTTGCCCTTAATTTACTTATAAAATGCCTTGGGATTTTCCTTTATTTTTTTCATGTCCCCTCTTCGCTCTCCTAATTACTTTTTTAAGTTCCCCCCCCCCCCCCACACTTTTTATACTCCTCTAGTGCCTCCGCTGTTTTCAGCCCCCTGAATTTGCCATAAGGCTCCTTTTTTTTTCTTATCCAATCCTCTATGTCCCTTGACATCCAGGGTTCCCGGGTCCTACCCTTCACGTTTACGGGGACATAATGGCCCTGAACTCTCACTATTTCCTTTTTGAATGACTCCCACTGATGTGATGTAGAATTTCCTACAAGTAGCTGCTCCCAGTCCACTTTGTCCAGATCCTGTTTTATCATATTGAAATCGGCCTTCCCCCAATTCAGTACCTTTACTTCCTGTCCATCTTTGTCCTTTCCCATAACTACCTTATATTTTACTGAGTTATGGTCACGATCCCCGAAATGCTCCCACACTGACACTTCTACCACTTGTCTGGCTTCATTCCCTAGGATTAGGTCCAGTACTGCCTCTTCTCTTGCTGGCTCAAAAGCTCTTCTGAATGCATTTTAAGAATTCTTCCCCCTTTAAACCTTTTTCAGTAAGACTATCCCAGTTAATATTGAGGGAATTGAAATCCCCTACCCATATGGCCTCATTTGAGGAACCATCTAAGGTATCATCCCTCCTTACAGCTGTAATTGAGTCCTTGATCAACAGTGCAATGCCACCTCCTCTTTTATCCCCACCCCCTTGTCACCCTGAAGATTCTATATCCTGAAATATTGAGCTGCCAGTCCTGTCCTTCCCTCAACCATGTCTCTGTGATAGCAATAATATCATAATCCCGCGTGTTGATCAATGCCCTCAATTCATCTGCCTTACTTGTAAGACTCCTTGCGTTAAAATAGATGCAATCCAGCCCTGCACTATTTGCTTGTGCCTTAACAGGTCTGTATTTGCTCTGCCTTCCAGACTGACTTACTTTCTGTTCTATATTTGACTGTGCATCACCCCCGACTGTACCTCCACTCTGTATCCCATCCCCCTGCCAAATTTGTTTAAACCGCCCTCCACCCCGACAAAAGCACTAGCAAACCTCCCAGCAAGGATGTTGGTCCTGTTCCGGTTCAGATGCAACCCATCCAGCTCTGAGGTTGAATAGCATTACAGGAACATAAATCTCATTATTCATAATATGTTTACATCGTGAAATATCAGTACTAACTTTCTGCAGTGAGTTTGATTTGTACTTAGAGCAAATCCAGCAAATATTTAAATTTGTTGGGAGATTAATACCACAATCCCATTTGTGCATTTGATAAGGTGCCACTCAAAAGAATAATACACATGATAAGGGCTCATGGAGTTGGGGTAATTTATTAGCACAGATAGAGGATTGGTTGACAGACAGGAAGCAGAGAGTAGGGATAAATGGGGCATTTCAATTTGGCAAGCTGTGACCAGTAGAGCCGCAAAGATCAATGCTGGGGCCTCAGCTATTTACAATTTTATTAATGACTTTGATGAAGAGACTGAGAGTAAGATATTTATGTTTGCTGATGATACCAAGCTAGGTGGGAACATAAGCTATGAGGAGGACACAAAGAGGCTTCAAAGAGATATAGACAGGTTAAGTGAGTGAGCAACAATGTGGTAGATGCAGTAGAATGTGGGGAAATGTGAGGTTAGAGCCATAGAGTCATATAGCACAGAAACAGGCCCTTTAGCCCATCATGTCTGTGCTGGCCATCAAGGACGTACCTATTGTAATCCCATTTTCCAGTACTTGGCCTGTCGCCTTGTATGCTATGGCATTTCAAGTGCTCATCTAAATACTTCTTAAATGTTGTGCGGGTTCCTGCCTCTACCACCTCTTCAGGCAGTACGTTCCAGATTCCAACCGCTCTGGCTGAAAAATATTTCCTCAAATCCCCTCTAAATCTCCTGCCCTCTACCTTAAATCTATGCCCCCTGGTTATTGACTCCTCCGCTAAGGGAAAAGGTTTCTTCCTATCTAACCTATCAATGCCCCTCATAATTTTGTATACCTCAATCATGTCCCCCCTCAGCCTTCTCTGCTCCATTGGAAACTACCCTAGCCTTTTCAGTCTCTCTTCACAGCTGGAACGCTCCAGCCCAGGCAAAATCCTGGTGAATCTCCTCTGCACCCTCTTCGGTGCAATCACATCCTTCCTATAGTGTGGCGCCCAGAACTGTACACAGTACTCCATCTGTGACCTAACTAGCGTTTAATAGCTCCATCATAACCACCCTGCTCTTACATTCTATGCCTCGGCTAATAAAGGCAAGTATCCCATATGCCTTCCTACCCACCTTATCTACCTATGCTGCTGCCTTCAATGATCTATGGACAAGTACACCAAGGTCCCTCTGACCTTCTGTACTTCCTGGGGTCCTACCATCCATAGTATATTCCCTTGCCTTATTAGTCTTCCCAAAATGCATCACCTCACACTTCGCAGGATTAAATTCCATTTGCCACTGCACCGCCCATCTTACCAGCCCATCTAAATTGTCCTGTAATCTAAGGCTTTCCTCCTTACTATTTACGACACCACCAATTTTCGTGTCATCCGCGAACTTACTGATCATACCTCCTATATTCACGTCTAAATCATTACTGTTGACTACAAACAGCAAGGGTCCCAGCACCGATTCCTGCGGTACACCACTGGTCACAGGCTTCCACTCGCAGAAACAACCCTCGACCATCACCCTCTGCCTCCTGCCACCTAGCCAATTTTGGATCCAATTTGCCAAATTGCCCTGGATCCCATGGGCTCTTACCTTCTTAACCAATCTCCCATGTGGGACCTTATCAAAAGCCTTACTGAAGTCCAAGTCGACTACATCAACTGCTTTACCCTTATCTACACATCTAGTCACCTCCTCGAAAAATTCAATCAAGTTAGCTAGACACGATCTCCCCCTGACAAAGCCATGCTGACTATCCCTGATTAATCCCTGCCTCTCCGAGAGGAGATTAATCCTGTCCCTCAGAGTTTTTTCCAATAGTTTCCCAACCACTGATGTTAGGCTGACCGGCCTGTAATTACCTGGTTTATACCTGCTACCCTTCTTGAATAATGGTACCACATTCGCTGTCCTCCAGTCTTTGGGTACCTCTCCTGTGGCCAGAGAGGATTTGCAAATTTGTGTCAGAACCCCTGCTATCTCCTCCCTCGCCTAACATAACAGCCTGGGATACATCCATCTGGGCCTGGGGATTTATCCACTTTTAAGCCTGCTAAAACAGCTAATACTTCCTTTCAATACTAATATGTTCAAGTATATCACAATCCCCCTCCCTGATCTCTACACTTACATCGTCCTTCTCCATAGTGAACACAGATGAAAAGTAATCATTTAAAACCTCACCTATATCCTCCGGCTCCAGACACACAGATTGTCATTTTGGTCCCTAATGGGCCCTACTCTTTACCTGGATATCCTCTTGCCCTTAAAATACTTACAAAATGTCTTAGGATTTTCCTTTATTTTGCCCACCAGTGTTTTTTCATACCCCCTCTTCGCTCTCCTAATTACTTTTATAAATACCCCCAATACACTTTCTATACTCCTCTAGGGCCTCCGCTGTTTTCAGCCCTCTGAAACTGCCATAAGCCTCCTTTTTTTCCTTATCCAATCCGAAATATCCCATGACATCTAGGGTTCCCTGGACTTGTTGGTCCTACCCTTCACCTTAACGGGTATATGTTGGCTCTGAACTCTCACTATTTCCTCTTTGAATGACTCCCACTGGTCTGATGTAGACTTTCCTACAAGTAGCTGCTCCCAGTCCACTTTGGCCAGATCCTGTTTTATCATATTGAAATTGGCCTTCCCCCAATTCAGTACCTTTATTTCCTGCCCGTCTTTGTCCTTTTCCATAACTACCTTAAATTTTACTGAGTTATGGTTGCTATCCCCGAAATGCTCCCACACTGACACTTGTACCACTTGTCCAGCTTCATTCCCTAGGATTAGGTCCAGTACTGCCCCTTCTCTTGTAGGACTTTCTACGTACTGGCTCAAAAAGCTCTTCTGTATGCATTTTAAGAATTCCGCCCCCTTTAAGCCTTTTTCACTAAGACTATCCCAGTTGAAATTAGGGAAGTTGAAATCCCCTACTCGTACTACGCTATTATTTTTACACCTCTCTGATTTGCATACATATCTGCTCCTCTATCTCTCCCTGACTGTTTGGAGGCCTGTAGTATACTCCCAGCCAAGTGATTTCCCCCTTTTTGTTTTTAAGTTCTACCCATATGGCCTCATTTGAGGAACCTTCTAAGATATCATCCCTCCTTACAGCTGTAATTGAGTCCTTGATCAACAGGGCAATACCACATCCTCTTTTATCCCCTCCCCTGTCACGCCTGAAGATTTTATACCCTGGAATATTGAGCTGCCAGTCCTGTCCCTCCCTCAACCATGTCTCTGTGATAGCAATATCATAATCCCATGTGCTAATCAATGCCCTCAATTCATCTGCCTTACTAGTAAGACTCCTTGCATTAAAATAGATGCAATCCAGTTTTGCATTTTTCACTTGTGCCTTAACAGGTCGATATTTGCTCTGCCTTCCAGACTGACTCTGTTTCTCTTCTATATTTGACTGTGCATCACCCACTACTGTACCTCCACTCTCTATCCCATCCCCCTGCCAAATTAGTTTAACGCCAACCCCCCCCCCCTCCCCACAACAGCATTAGCAAACCTCCCAGCAAAGATGTTTGTCCCATTCTGGTTCAGGTGCGACCCGTCCAACTTTAAAGGTGCCACCTTTGCCAGAAACAGTCCCAGTGATCCAGGAAACTAAAGCCCTTCCTCCTGCACCATCTCCTCAGCCACGTATTCATCTGCTCTCTCCTCCTATTCCTATACTCACTAGCACGTGGCACCAGGAGTAATCCAGAGATTACTTTGAGGTCCTGCTTTTTAATCTGCTACCTAGCTCCCTAAATTCTTGTTGCAGGACCTCATCCCTCTTTCTACCTATGTCATTGGTACCAATGTGTACCACAACCTCTGACTGTTCACCCTCCCCCTCCAGAATATCCTCTAACCGTTCTATGACATCCTTGACCCTAGCACCAGGGAGGCAACATACCATCCAACGTGACTACGTTTGCGGCCATAGAAACGCCTATCTGTACCCCTTACGATAGAATCCCCTATCAATATAGCTCTCCCACTCCTCTTCCTCCCCTCCTGTGCAGCAGAGACACCCGTGGTGCCACAGACTTGGCTCTTTCTGCATTCCCCTGAGAAGCTATCTCCCCCAGCAGTATCCAAAATGGAAAATCTGTTAGATAGGGAGATGGACCTAGGGGACTCCTGCACTACCTAGTTCTTCTACTCTGCCTGGTGGTCACCCATTCCCTTTCTGTCTGAGCAGTCTTTACCTGTGGTGCCCTGTATGTGCTATCCACGATGTCTCAGACTCGCAGATGCTCCACAATGTCTCCAGCCGCCACTCCAGATCTGAAACGTGGATTTCGAGTAGCTGCAACTGGAGACACTTACTGCACACGTGTTCGCCCTGGACACTAGAAGTGTCCCTGACTTCCCACATTGCACAGGAGGAGCACTCCACGTTGCTGAGCTGCCCTGCCATGACTTATCCTTAATTTATTCCCTTAAATTACCCAACAATTAGATTATTTACACTAGGGACATTGATTCCCTAAATAAAAACACTACCTACTACATTTAAAAAAACTGTAACCTTTGCATTTACTTTAGTTACTAACCAGCTGTGTAGGGGCCCCAACAACCCCACTGCCTTGTGGGCGTCTCGGGAGAGACCAAGGCTAAGGGAGTAAACCCTAACAGAAAATCCGGAGCGGAACCCCGTAGGCGGTCATGTGTCACCTTTGGCATGTTTCCGGCAGTTCCTGCAGCCATACTGGTGCCAAACGTCGTGTCCTGCACTCCTTTGGACCCCACCAGAAAGGCCAAGAGGGGGGTTTTGACGACTGGGCAACTCTCAACCCCCATAAATTTGCCCAGGCATGCGCCATGGAGAGGTCACTCCATAGTTGCCTCACAGCGACTAAAACAACACGGAAGGCAGCAGTTACGGGTTATAAGTCCAGATAAATTGGCGTAGAAACTGGGCGCCACGGGTTGCCTTTGTCGGTGGGAGAGGTCATTGCACCTCACTGGACAGCTACCGCCCGCCTCAAACCGGGCAGCCCCCGGTCAATAAGGTTCTGTCCCGCCACAGTCTGCCTGCTTCAATGGGTGCTTGGAGCTCAGGGTCATTGCCCGAAAGGTGGACTGATACACCGCACCAAACAACATGAAAAAAGGAAAGAAGGTACCAGCCCTTCGCTTTGCAAGCTGGAACGTCAGAACTATGTGTCCTGGCCTGTCGGAAGACCTTACACAAATCAACGATTCTCGGAAGACCGCCATCATTAACAACGAGCTCAGTAGATTCAATGTGGACATTGCAGCACTTCAGGAGACTCGCCTCCCCGCGAGTGGCTCTCTAGCAGAGCAAGACTACACCTTCTTCTGGCAGGGCAGGGATCCTGAAGAACCAAGACAGCATGGAGTGGGCTTCGCCATCAGAAACTCCTTGCTCAGCATGATAGAGCCTCCCTCAAATGGCTCGGAACGCATACTGTCCACCCGACTGCTCACCACCTCTGGTCCAGTACACCTACTCAGCATCTATGCTCCAACACTCTGCTCCGCACCTGAAGCTAAAGACCAGTTCTATGAACAACTCCATAACATCATTAGCAGCATCCCCAACACCGAACACCTATTCCTGCTGGGGGACTTTAATGCCAGGGTTGGGGCCGACCATGACTCATGGCCCTCCTGCCTTGGGCGCTATGGCGTTGGAAGGATGAATGAGAACGGGCAGAGACTGCTTGAGTTGTGTACCTATCATAACCTCTGCATCACCAACTCGTTCTTTCACACTAAACCCTGTCACCAGGTTTCATGGAGGCACCCAAGATCACGTCGTTGGCACCAGCTAGACCTCATTGTCACAAGGCGAGCCGCCTTAAACAGTGTTCAAATCACACGCAGCTTCCACAGTGCGGACTGCGACACCGACCACTCCCTGGTGTGCAGCAAGGTTAGACTCAGACCAAAGAAGTTGCATCATTCCAAGCAGAAGGGCCACCCGCACATCAACACGAGCAGAATTTCTCACCCACAGCTGTTACAAAAATTTCTAAATTCACTTGTAACAGCCCTTCAAAACACTCCCACAGGGGATGCTGAGACCAAGTGGGCCCACATCAGAGACGCCATCTATGAGTCAGCTTTGACCACCTACGGCAAAAGTGCGAAGAGAAATGCAGACTGGTTTCAATCTCATAATGAAGAGCTGGAACCTGTCATAGCCGCTAAGCGCATTGCACTTTTGAACTACAAGAAAGCCCCCAGCGATTTAACATCCGCAGCACTTAAAGCAGCCAGAAGTACTGCACAAAGAACAGCTAGGCGTTGCGCAAACGACTACTGGCAACACCTATGCAGTCATATTCAGCTGGCCTCAGACACCGGAAACATCAGAGGAATGTATGATGGCATGAAGAGAGCTCTTGGGCCAACCATCAAGAAGATCACCCCCCTCAAATCTAAATCGGGGGACATAATCACTGACCAACGCAAACAGATGGACCGCTGGGTTGAGCACTACCTAGAACTGTACTCCAGGGAGAATGCTGTCACTGAGACTGCCCTCAATGCAGCCCAGCCTCTACCAGTCATGGATGAGCTGGACATACAGCCAACCAAATCGGAACTCAGTGATGCCATTGATTCCCTAGCCAGCGGAAAAGCCCCTGGGAAGGACAGCATTACCCCTGAAATAATCAAGAGTGCCAAGCCTGCTATACTCTCAGCACTACATGAACTGCTATGCCTGTGCTGGGACGAGGGAGCAGTACCCCAGGACATGCGCGATGCCAACATCATCACCCTCTATAAAAACAAAGGTGACCGCGGTGACTGCAACAACTACCGTGGAATCTCCCTGCTCAGCATAGTGGGGAAAGTCTTTGCTCGAGTCGCTCTGAACAGGCTCCAGAAGCTGGCCGAGCGCGTCTACCCTGAGGCACAGTGTGGCTTTCGTGCAGAGAGATCGACTATTGACATGCTGTTCTCCCTTCGTCAGATACAGGAGAAATGCCGTGAACAACAGATGCCCCTCTACATTGCTTTCATTGATCTCACCAAAGCCTTTGACCTTGTCAGCAGACGTGGTCTCTTCAGACTACTAGAAAAGATCGGATGTCCACCAAAGCTACTAAGTATCATCACCTCATTCCATGACAATATGAAAGGCACAATTCAACATGGTGGCTCCTCATCAGAGCCCTTTCCTATCCTGAGTGGTGTGAAACAGGGCTGTGTTCTCGCACCCACACTTTTTGGGATTTTCTTCTCCCTGCTGCTTTCACATGCGTTCAAATCCTCTGAAGAAGGAATTTTCCTCCACACAAGATCAGGGGGCAGGTTGTTCAACCTTGCCCGTCTAAGAGCGAAGTCCAAAGTACGGAAAGTCCTCATCAGAGAACTCCTCTTTGCTGACGATGCTGCTTTAACATCTCACACTGAAGAATGCCTGCAGAGTCTCATCGACAGGTTTGCGTCTGCCTGCAATGAATTTGGCCTAACCATCAGCCTCAAGAAAACGAACATCATGGGGCAGGATGTCAGAAATGCTCCATCCATCAATATTGGCGACCACGCTCTGGAAGTGGTTCAAGAGTTCACCTACCTAGGCTCAACTATCACCAGTAACCTGTCTCTAGATGCAGAAATCAACAAGCGCATGGGTAAGGCTTCCACTGCTATGTCCAGACTGGCCAAGAGAGTGTGGGAAAATGGCGCACTGACACGGAACACAAAAGTCCGAGTGTATCAGGCCTGTGTCCTCAGTACCTTGCTCTACGGCAGCGAGGCCTGGACAACGTATGCCAGCCAAGAGCGACGTCTCAATTCATTCCATCTTCGCTGCCTTCGGAGAATACTTGGCATCAGGTGGCAGGACTATATCTCCAACACAGAAGTCCTTGAAGCGGCCAACACCCCCAGCTTATACACACTACTGAGTCAGCGGCGCTTGAGATGGCTTGGCCATGTGAGCCGCATGGAAGATGGTAGGATCCCCAAAGACACATTGTACAGCGAGCTCGCCACTGGTATCAGACCCACCGGCCGTCCATGTCTCCGTTATAAAGACGTCTGCAAACGCGACATGAAATCGTGTGACATTGATCACAAGTCGTGGGAGTCAGTTGCCAGCATTCGCCAGAGCTGGCGGGCAGCCATAAAGACAGGGCTAAATTGTGGCGAGTCGAAGAGACTTAGTAGTTGGCAGGAAAAAAGACAGAGGCGCAAGGGGAGAGCCAACTGTGCAACAGCCCCAACAAACAAATTTCTCTGCAGCACCTGTGGAAGAGCCTGTCACTCCAGAATTGGCCTTTATAGCCACTCCAGGCGCTGCTTCACAAACCACTGACCACCTCCAGGCGCGTATCCATTGTCTCTCGAGATAAGGAGGCCCAAAAGAAAAAGAAGAAAAAAAAAGAAGAACTAACCAGCTATTTAGAGTTATTCCCTAACAGCAGTGACTCACCAACCAATCACCTTGCAGCTTTCCTGTGACGTCACTGTTGGATTTTTTTTTTTCAAAACTCTGGCGTGCTTGAAGAGGTCCAACTGCTCTCTGCTCCTGAAGGTAAGTGAAGGCCCCAAGCCTCACGCTGGATTTGTCCGCTCACAGTTCTCAGCATTTCCACACAGGTCTGACTGCTCTCCGCTCCTGAAGATAAGTGAAGGCCCTGAGCCTTCCTCTGGATTTATCTGCTCCTGGTTCTCAGCATTTCCACACAGGTCCGACTGCTCTCCGCTCCTGAAGGTAAGTGAAGGCCCCGAGCCTCGCGCTGGATCTATCCGCTCCCAGTTCTCAGTGTTTCCACTCAGGTCCAACTGCTCTCCGCTCCTGAAGGTAAGTGAAGGCCCCAAGCCTCAAGTTGGATTTATCCGCTCCCAGTTCTCGGCGTTTCCACACAGGTCCAACTGCTTTCCACTCCTAAAGGTTATTCACTTTGGTCGTAAGAATAGAAAAGAAGAATATTTTTTAAAAGGCATGAAACGTGTATAAGTTAGCATACAGGTGTAGCAAGCAATTAGGAAGGCATTTTGGCATTTATTGCAAAGGTATTGGAATACAAGAATAAGGAAATCTTGCTACAATTGTACAGGGCTTTGGTGAGACCACATCTGGATTACTGTGTGGAATCTTTGACCTGAATTTGTGTTCTGGAGTTGGGAACCCAATGCCCTGATCATTTCCAGGTCCCTGCCTCACGTTGATGTGACAAATGGAAAAGCAGTAATTGGCTGACAGCAAGTGACGCCCAATTAGCAGTGTCGGGACTGTAAGATTTTTGTGTTTAGGTGGGATGTTGACTAGCTTTTGACTCACAAGGTACAAACTCTGGCTTCTTAATCAAGATAGAGAGTTTATTAAGTACAGCAAGAAAATACAAGCAATACTTAATCAACGGCAGGAGTTATACAGCAGAATATAGGGTGTCCTTGGTCCTTGCCTTCTGAGCTGCTGTAGCGCCATCTTCTTTCATGAGGTGTTCTGTTGACTGTAGGTTAGTTTCTTCTTGAATTGGTGTGTCCCGAGTTGTCCCAGCACCTGCCATTTATGGCCTCCTCCGTGGGTTCCTTCCTTCCATATTAAGTTATAGTCCACCTGAACTCTTTGATTGGTCAGCTAAGACCTCACTCTCTGTACATTGTCCCTTCTTGATTAGTTTATAGTAATTAGATTACAGCAGATATGACCCTACCCTTTGTACATTGTCTCTGCAGACAGCTTGATGGCCAAAGTCATTGTCACACAATGGGGAATGTTTGCTGTTCCCATCAAAACCATTCAGTCTTGAATGGTCTCTGAATATTTTTATTTGCATTATCATCCTTCATGAGGCCTACAAGTCTATCCCTTTTAGATTTAGAGATACAGCACTGAAACAGGCCCTTCGGCCCACCGAGTCTGTGCCGACTATTAACCACCCATTTATACTAATCCTACACTAATCCCATATTCCTACCACATCCTCACCTGTCCCTATATTCCCCTACCACCTACCTATACTAGTGGCAATTTATAATAGCCAATTCACCTATCAACCTGCAAGTCTTTTGGCTGTGGGAGGAAACCGGAGCACCCGGAGGAAACCCACGCAGACACAGGGAGAACTTGCAAACTCCACACAGGCAGTACCCAGAATTGAACCCGGGTCACTGGAGCTGTGAGGCTGCGGTGCTAACCACTGCGCCACTGTGCCGCCCTTATTGTGACTGAGTCTGTCTTGCAGAATGGGCATCCGGTCTCATAGCAACACTACTTCTGCTATGGTTGTCTCCCACCATCTCCTCATTACAGTATACCAATGTACGTTTCACATTTAACAACATGATTCCAAACACAAAGTATAACTGTTCCCAAGCATGACTGCAACATCATTTGAAATCATTCTAATTTAAAACGTAACATCTCATGTGAGTTTTATCAGACAAAAACTTTTATAGATTTAACCAACAGATAAAACATGGCACAGGTTAACCCTTTAGTTCCTACAGGACTGACTTGGAGACGGGTCTCAGTAAAGGACGGCCCTTTGAAAAGGTAAACAGCAGCCATCTCTGGGTGTGCCGCTGGTTGAAGAAATGCAGGGGACTTCCACAAAAAGCGATGGTTGCAGGCATCCATGGGTAGCCTCATGATTCTCAGACACCTCCCTCGAGGCAGTAACGGTGGCTGTCAGTAAGAGGAGAGACATCTTCTTCCCATCATCTGGGAAAAGTAACCCACCGAAGGAAACAAAAAAGGCATGGATAGAGGTGGCGAGTGAGGTCAGCGGCAGGGGAGTGACCTGAAGAACATGGGTCCAATGCCGGGAGAGGTTCAATGACCTCATAAGGTCTGGAAAGGTTGAGTGGCAACAGGCACTTGGGTGACAGGTGACCAGCTCTGTATGCAGCAGCATGCAAACAAACTGGACTCAAAGAATTTTCATAGGTCTCCCTAACATTGTCAAATCAAGTGGCCAGTTGTATCGCTGAGACAGCAACCACCATCATATATGGAGCGATATTCTGAAGGGGGCATCACTGAGGAGTGTACCAGTTCATGTGAATGTCATGCTGGACTAGGTGAAGGATGGATCCTAGTCATGAATCTTTCTCTCCTCATCCTGCAGGAAAAGAAAGCCCACAATGCCCGTGAAATGGCCAGAACAGGTGACGGTATGCCCGAGCTGCATGGTCCAACACCAATGGAGGAGGCAGCGCTGGACATTGTCAGGGTGCCGATATGCCAGTCCATGGATGATGGGGAGACAGAAGGTCAAGATCAGCAGGGTCATTTGATAGCTCTATCTTGGGGTGAAGGGCACGAAGGAGGCTCCTACTCAATGCGCACTTTGGCTCTTCAACCGACGTCTTTTATTGGGTTAGTTGTGCTGGGGGCACACGATGAGTAGGACATTTTTGTGTCTCCCACAGGGCCAGTAGCTGAGGGGGAGTGCAATGCCGAAGGCCAAACATTGCCATTCTCCTCGGCCGGGGGAGAGCTACTGGAGCCAATACCATCTCATCATTCTTCAGCACCTTCCATCAGGCCAGGCATACTCATGTCGGTCAGGCCACAGACTGGCTTAGAATGGGGAGCATAGGGTGAACCTCACATCACATGTGAGCAGGAGGAGGAGTGTTAGACAGAGTCAGTTGTGGGCAGTCCCAATAAGAGGACGGAGGACAGACATAGCGATGCTCCGCTGGGTGAAGATGCTATCCTTTGGATGTCACAAACAAGGAGAGTCTTTCTTGACATTAAGAGGCTTATAAGTTCCTGTTTGTCAGAGATCCCTGAGGCCTTGAAGAGCCATGGACATGCAATGGAAGAGTCCATGCAGTGCATTTGCTCCATCACGGCTCAGGGTTTCAAGCACATGAGCTCCTTCATTGAGAGATTGGGCAACCTCTTGGAGAGCCATATACAGCACCACTCTAAGTGGATGCATAAGCAGTGCACTGATATGCACAGGAAGAGTAAGATGCTGTGTATCGTTGAAACAAAAACAGAAAATGCTGGAAATTCTCAGCGGGTTAGGCACCATCTGTGGAGAGAAAAGCAGAGTTAACATTTCAGCCTGCTCTTCACCCTGAGGTCTAGTATAGCATCAAAGGTCTTCCTCCAATGCCTGGATGCCGGCCACCTCTGGTGTGATCCCTTCATCCTCTGAGGTAGAGTGGCATTCCAGGTCATCCTCTTCATCCAGCTCCAGGCATCTTTGTACTGTCAAGTTATGCAGATCATAAGATCATAAGAAATAGGAGCAGGAGTAGGCATCTGGCCCCTCAAGGCTGCTCTGCCATTCAATTAGATCATAGCTGATGTGATTGTTGCCTCAACTCCACTTTCTTGCATGCTCCCCATAATCCTTGACTCCCTTGTCGACCAAAAATTTGTCTAACCCAGCCTTCACTGGTCTCCGGGGTAGAGAAATCCAAAGATTAACAAATCTCTGAGAGAGGAAATTCCTCCTCATCTCCGTCTTAAATGGGAAACCCCTTGTTTTTAAACTGTGCCCCCTAGTTCTAGCTTCCCCCACGAGGGGAAACATAAGAACTAGATCATAAGAACTAGGAGCAGGAGTAGGCCGTCCGGCCCCTCGAGCCTGCTCCGCCATTCAATAAGATCATGGCTGATCTTTTCATGGACTCAGATCCACTTACCCGCGCTCTCACCGTATCCCTTAATTCCTTTATTGTTCAAAAAGATATCTACCTTAGCTTTAAAAACATTTACTGAAGTAGCATCAACTACTTCACTGGGCAAGGAATTCCATAGATTAACAACCCTCTGGGTGAAGAAGTTCCTTCTCAATTCAGTCCCAAATCTGCTCCCTCTAATCTTGAGGCTATGCCCTCTTGTCCTAGCTTCACCTGCCAGTGGAAACACCCTCTCTACTTGTATCTTATCTATTCCCTTCATAATTTTATATGTTTCTATAAGATCCCCCCTCATTCTTCTGAATTCCAATATTGTTCTGAATATAATCCCAATCTACTCAGTCTCTCCTCATAAGCCAACCCCCTCAATTCCGGAATCAACCTAGTGAACCTCCTCTGCACCCCCTCCAGTGCCAGTACATCCTTTCTCAAGTAAGGAGACCAAAACTGCACACAGTACTCCAGGTGCGACCTCACCAGTACCTTATACAGCTGCAACATAACCTCTCTGCTTTTAAACTCAATCCCTTTAGCAATGAGGGACAAAATTCCATTTGCCTTCCTAATTACTTGCTGTACCTGCAGACCAACCTTCTGCGATTCATGCATAAGGACACCCAGGTCCCTCTGCATAGCAGCATGCTGCAACTTTTTACCATTCAAGTAATAATCCTTTTTACTGTTACTCCTACCGAAATGAATGACTTCACATTTATTAACATTGTATTCCATCTGCCAGACCTTTGCCCACTCACTCAATGTATCTATGTTCCTCTGCAAAGATTCACAGTCATCTGCACACTTTGCTCTGCCACTCATCTTAGTGTCATCTGCAAACTTTGACACCCTACACGTGGTCCCCAACTCCAAATCATCTATATAAATTGTAAATAATTGCGGTACCAACACCGATCCCTGAGGCACACCACTAGTGACTGATTGCCAGCCAGAATAGCACTCATTTATCCCCACTCTCTGCTTCCTGTTAGTCAACCAATCCTCTATCCATGCTAATACTTTACCCCTAACGCCATGCATCCTTATCTTATGCAGCAGCCTCTTGTGCGGCACCTTGTCGAAGGCCTTTTGGAAATCTAGGTACACCACATCCACTGGGTCCCCATTGTCCACCTTGCTCGTAATGTTATCATAGAATTCCAAAAGATTTGTCAAGCATGACCTGCCCTTCATGAACCCATGCTGCGTCTGCCCAACGGGACAACTTCTATCGAGATGCCCTGCTATTTCTTCCTTGATAATAGACTCAAGCATCTTCCCCACTACAGAGGTTAAGCTAACCGGTCTATAATTCCCCATCTTTTGTCTACCTCCCTTTTTAAACAGTGGCGTCACATCTGATGTTTTCCAATCTGCTGGGACTACCCCAGAGTCCAGCGAATTTTGGAAAATTATCGCCAGTGCACCTGCTATTTCTCCCGCCATCTCTTTTAGTACCCTGGGATGCATTCCATCAGGGCCAGGAGACTTATCAATCCTTATCTCCATTAGTTTGCCCAACACTACCTCTTCCGTAATAATGATTGTTTCCAGGTCCTCACTTACGTTCGTCTCTTTGTCAATTACTGGCATGTTATTAGTGTCCTCCACTGTGAAAACCGATACAAAATACCTGTTCAATGCCTCGGCCATTTCATCATATCCCATAACTAAATTCCCCTTCTCATCCTCTAAAGGACCAACGTATACGTTAGCCACTCTTTTTCGTTTTATATATTTATAGAAACTTTTGCTATCTGTCTTTATATTCTATGCTAGTTTTTTTTCATGTTCTATCTTACTTTTCTTTATAGCTCTTTTTGTGGCTTTCTGTTGACCTTTAAAGTTTTCCCAATCTTCTAGTTTCATGCTGTTTTTGGCCATTTTGTATGCCTTCTCTTTCAATTTGATAGCCTCCCTTATTTCCTTAGATACCCATGGCAGATTACCCCTTTTCTTCCAGTCCTTCCTTTTCACTGGAATATACTTTTGCAGGGCACTTTGAAAAATTGCTTTGAAAGTCCTCCACTGCTCGTCAACTGTCCCACCATAAAATCTTTGTTTCCAGTCTACTTTAGCCAAGTCCTCCCTCATTCTATTGTAGTCCCCCTTGTTCAAGCGCAGGACCCTGGTATTGGATTTTATCTTCACACTCTCCATCTGTATTCTAAATTCAACCATACTGTGATCACTCCTTCCAAGAGGATCCCTAACTATGAGGTCATTAATTATTCCTGTCTCATTCCACAGGACTAGATCTAGGATAGCTTGCTCCCTCGTCGGTTCCATTACATACTGTTCAAGAAAACTATCACGGATACACTCAACGAACTCCTCTTCAAGGCTACCCTGACTGAGCTGGTTCGACCAATCTACATGTAGATTAAAATCCCCCATGATAATTGCCGTACCATTTTTACAGGCATTAGTTATTTCTTTGTTTATTGCCCGCCCCAATGTGATGTTATTATTTGGTGGCCTATAGACTACGCCTATCAATGACTTTTTCTTCTTAGAGTTTCTAATTTCCACCCAAATGGATTCAACCTCATTCTCCATAGAACCTATATCATCTCTCAGCACCGCCCTGATGTCGTCCTTGAATATCAGAGCTACACCACCTCCCTTACCTTCCTGTCTGTCCTTCCGAATAGTCTGGTACCCCTGGATATTTAACTCCCAGTCGTGACCAACCTGTAACCATGTCTCCGTAATGGCTACCAAATCATATTCATTCGCGATGATTCGTGCCGTTAACTCATCAACCTTGTTACGAATGCTACGAGCATTCAGGTAAAGTGCCTTTATGCTAGCTTTCTTACCCTCATGATTTCCAACATCTCTAATAATAACTCCTGAGTTATCCTTCCTTTCTGCTTCTTTCATAGTCTGCCTTGAACTTAAACCCTCCTGCACACATGTTAACCTGCTGCTTACCTTTTTATTTACCATCATACTCCCTGTTGTTTTCCCTTTCCTTTCCCCCCGACTCACTAGTTTAAAGTCCTAGAGACCACCCTATTTATCCACGAGGGGAAACATCCTCTCATCATCAACCCTGTCAAGCCCCCTCAGAATCTTATGTTTCAATAAGATCACATCTCGTTCTTCTAAACTTCAATGAGTATAGGCCAAATCTTTTTTTTTAATCGTTTCATGGGATGTGGGCATTTCTGACAAGGTCAGCATTTGTTGCCCATTCCTAATTGCCCTTGAGAGGGTGGTGATGAGTTGCCTTCCTGAACTTCTGCAGTCCATCTGGTGCAGGTACACCCACCGTGCTGTTAGGGAGGGAGTTCCAGGATTTTGATACAGTGACAGTGAAGGAAAGGTGATATAGTTTCAAGTCAGGATGGTGTGTGGCTTGGAGGGGAACTTGCAGGTGGTGGTGTTTGTGTTCCCACATGACTGCTGCCCTGTCCTTCTAGGCGGAAGAGGTCACAGGTTTGGAAGGTGCTGTCGAAGCAGGAGTGGTGAGTTGCTGCTTTGCATCTTGTATATGGTACACACAGCTGCCACTGTGCATCGATGGTGGAGGGAGTGAATGTTTAAGGTGGTGGATGGGTTGCTGATCCAGTGGGCTGATTTGTCCTGGATGGTATCAAGCTTCTTGAGCGTTGTTGGAGCCGGCGCACTCATCCAGGCAAGTAAAGAGTATTCCATCAAACTCCTGACTTGTGCCTTGTAGATGGTGGACAGGCTTTGGGGAGTCAGGAGGTTGGTTACTCGCCACAGAATTCCTGCTCCAGTTCAGTTTCTGGTCAATGCTAACCCCCAGAATGTTGATAGTGGGGGATTCAGTGATGGTAATGCCGTTGAATGTCAAGGGGAAATGGTTAGAATCTCTCTTGTTGGACATCGTCATTGCCTGGCACTAGTGTGGCACAAATGTTACTTGCCATTTATCAGCGCAAGCCTTTATGTTGTCCAAGTTTTGTTGCATATGGACACGGACTGCTCAACCATTCCTCATAAGATAACCCCTTCATCTGAGGAATCATCCTGGTAAACTTTCTCTGAACTCTTTCCAATGCAAATTTATGTCTCCTTAAGTAAGGAGACCAAAACAATACACAATACTCTAGGTATGGTCTCACCAATGCCCTGTACAGTTGTGGCAAGACTGCCCTACTTTTATACTCCATCCGCCTTGCAATAAAGGCCAACATTCCATTTGTCTTCCTAATTATATGCTGTACCTGCATGCTAACTTTTTGTAATTCATGTACAAGGACTTCCAGATCTTTCTGTACTGCAGCATTCTACATTTCTCTCTCCATTTAAATATTCTGCTTTTCTATTCTTCCCACCAAAGTGGTCAACCTCACATTTTCCCACATTATACTTCATCTGCCAAATTTTTGCCCACTCATTTAACTTATCTATATCCCTTTGCAGATTCTTTGTGTCCACCTCACAACTTGCTTTCCCACCTATCTTTGTACCTTCAGCAAATCTGGCTACAATACACTCGGTCCCTTCATCCAAGTCATTAGTAAAAATTGTGAATAGTTGAAGCCCCAAAACTGATTCCCTGTAGCACTCCACTAGTTACAGTTTGCCAACCTGAAAATGCCCCATTTATCCTGACTCTCTGTTTCCTGTTCATTAGCCAATCCTCTATCCATGCTAATATATTACCCCCAACACCAGGAGCTCCTATTTTGTGCAGTGGCCTTTTATGTGGCACCTTATTGAATGCCTTTTGGAAATCCAAACACTACACCTACTGGTTCCCCTTTATCCACCATGCTTGTTACATCTTCAAAGAACTCTAATAAATTTGTTAAACACAACTTCCCTTTCATAAATAAAAATAAAAAGTGCTGGAAATACACAGCAGGTCTGGCAGCATCAATGGAGAGAGAAACAGAGTTAACGTTTCAGGTCTGTGACCAGTTCTGAAATGATTCTCTCTCCACAGATGCTGCCAGACCTGCTGAGTATTTCCAGTACTTTTTGTTTTTATTTCAGATTTCCAGCATCTGCAGTATTGTGCTTTTATTCCCTTTCATAAAACCACGTTTACTCTGCTTGATTGTATTTATTGGTTTATTTGGACTTTCAGAAGGCTTTCGACAAAGTCCCACGTAGGAGATTAGCATGTAAAATTAAAGCGCATGGGATTGGGGGTAGCGTATTGCAATGGACAGAAAATTGGTTGGCGGACAGAAAACAAAGGGTAGGGATAAATGGGTCTTTTTCCGAATGGCAGGCAGTGACTAGTGGGGTACCGCAGGGATTGATGCTAGAACCCCAGCTATTCACAATATACATTAATGATTTAGATGAGGGAACTAAATGTAATATCTCCAAATTTGCAGATGACACAAAATTGGGTGGGAGGGTGAGTTGTGAGGAGGATGCAGAGAGGCATCACGGTGATTTGGACCAATTGAGTGAGCGGGCTAATGCATGGCAGATGCAGTATAATGTGGATAAATGTGAGGTTATCCACTTTGGTAGCAAAAACAGGAAGGCAGATTATTACCTGAATGGCTATAAACTGAGAGAGGGGAATATGCAACGAGACCTGGGTGTTCTCGTGCACCAGTCGCTGAAGGTAAGCATGCAGGTGTGACAGACGGTAAAAAAGGCAAAAAAGGCCTTCATAGTGAGAGGATTCGAGTACAGGAGCAGGAATGTCTTGCTGCAATTATACAGAGCCTTGGTGAGGCCACATTTGGAATATTGTGTGCAGTTTTGGTCTCCTTATCTGAGGAAGGATGTTCTTGCTATAGAGGGAGTGCAGCAAAGGTTTACCAGACTGATTCCTGGGATGACAGGACTGGCGTATGAGGAGAGATTGAGTCGGGTAAGATTATATTCACTGGATTTCAGAAGAGTGAGGGGGGATCTTATAGAAACCTATAAAATTCTAACAGGACTTGACAGGGTAGATGCAGGAAGGATGTTCCCGATGGTGGGGGAGTCCAGAACCAGGGGTCATAGTCTAAGGATAGTGGGTAAACCTTTTAGGACTGAGATGAGGAGAAATTTCTTCACCCAGAGAGTGGTGAGCCTGTGGAATTCGCTACCACAGAAAGCAATTGAGGCCAAAACATTGTATGTTTTCAAGAAGGAGTTAGATATAGCTCTTGGGTCTAAAGGGATCAAAGGGTATGGGGCGAAAGCGGGAACAGGTTACTGAGTTGGATGATCGGTCATGATCATAATGAATGGCGGAGCAGGCTCGAAGGGCCGAATGGCCTACTCCTGCTCCTATTTTCTATGTTTCTATGTATTGTGATTTTCTAAATGTCCTGCTACTACTTCCTTTATAATGGATTCTAGCATTTTCCCAATGACAGAAGTTAGGCTAAATGGTCTATAGTTTCCTGCTTTCTCTATCCCTCCTTTCTTGAATAGAGGTGTTACATTTGTGATTTTCCAATCAGCTGGGACCTTTCCAGAATCTAGGGAATTTTGGAAGATTACTACCAATGTATCCTGTGCAGGGTACAGCAGACAACCACAATACGAGACACTCTGGCTGGCTTGTACTGGAGGACGCCAACCCGACCAGTCAAAGCAATGGAAGCGCATCTTCAAGATGCCAATGGTCTGTTCGATGCAGGTATGTGTTAGTCAATGGCTCTGGTTGTAATGCCTCTCTCCATCCATGTCTGGGTAGCAGATGGGCATCAGGAGCCATCTCTTTAGGGGATAACTCTTATCTCCCAGTAGAGTCTGGATGTGGGCTGAAGAGGTGTGGCACTGGGACTGTTGAAGGATAAAGGAGTCATGACAGCTGCCCAGGAACTGAGTGCAGACCTGGAAGATGCACTTCCTGTGGTCACAGACCAGCTTGATATTCAATGGGTGGTAGCCCTTTCTGTTCAGGAAATTGGCTGGTTAATCTGTCAGTGCCTTGATGGCTGCATGGAGTGCAATGGGTGACCCTGAACCTGAGGGAATCCATCAATAACAGCAAACCCCAAGGCCCTCTGTGCCTGCGCAAGCCCATCTGCTTCAAAATGGGTGTAGTCTCCTGCCCTCCGGAATAGGGACCTGCCTAAAGGTGTGATGCGCTGACAACCGTAAGATGCCACCTAGGTCTGCAGCTGATCCCTAGAACAACCTGGTTGCATAAAAATTCAATGCCATGTTGACATTGATGGCTGCAGGCAAGGGATTGTCATGGGGGTCGTGAGGCTTCAGGTCGTTATGGATCAGAGCACACAGGACCTAGACCATCTGCCTGGATAGGCACAGCCTCCTATGGCAGTGGTGCTCTGTCATTTGCAGGTAGCTGACTCTTGGACGATACACCTTATGTCTTGGGTAGAACCTTCTTCCCCTTGCAGCCACCTGCTCTACTCCTCTGGTCTCCTCCCGACCAGGAGGATGCATCTGCTGAAGCTCATCCTGACAGCTTTGTCCAATGTCAGAGTAGTCTGTTCCGATGTCACCTCTTTCAGCTGGCACTCGTTTGTTCACCGGGGCTTCCCTGTCAATCCCAGGTGCCTCAAATCCTTCTCCAGATTCTTACCACTTACCACTCAGAAATGCAAGTCTTTTAGCTCCAGCGATGGCTAGTTTGTGCCACTGTTTGAGCAGTTGAGCTCTATTCTGTGCTTCTAAAATATGCCCTTCTAATGGCCCTTGTAGCCCCACACAGTGTTCACGAGAGCTGCACCTTGCCGTGTCCCAGGAATCACATTTTCCCTGTGCCCTCCTATTGAATATCACAAACAACTCCTAACAAGCCTTTTAATGAGCTCCTCAACGAGCTCAACAACTAATCGGAGGCGTTTCCCGTTTCCCGTTCACCCCCTTCCTGGCGTCCCTTTCAAAATCGCTTTGTGTTCCAGAGGCATCAGGATCCTGAGACACCTTCAGGGAACACAATATTCAATCCGCACCCGCATCCGTTCTCACCACCAGATCGCACCAAAAGTCCAGCAACTGGTCTCCATATAAAAGGAAGGATATTCTTGCATTGGATGCAGTACAGCGAACGTTCACTAGATTGGTCCCTGGGATGAGAGGGTTGGTCTATGATGAGAGGCTGTATAAATTGGGCTTATACTCGATGGAATTTAGAAGAATGAGAGGTGATCTCATTAAAACATACAAAATTCTGAAGGGGCTTCACAGTGTAAACACTGAGAGGTTGTTTCCCCTGGCTGGGGAATCTAGAACACTGGGGTATAGTCTCAGGATAAGGAGCCAATCATTTAGGACTGAGACAAGGAGAAATTTGTTCACTCAAAGTATTGTGAATCTTTGGAACTCTCTACCCCAGAAATTTGTGATTTTTAAAAAATTAATTCATGGGATGTGGGCAACGCTGGCCAGGCCAGCATTTATTGCCCATCTCTAATTGCCCTTGAAAAGGTGGTGGTGAGCTGCCTTCTTGAACCGCTGCAGTCCATGTGGGGTAGGTACACCCACAGTGCTGTTAGGAAGGGAGTTCCAGGATTTTGACCCAGCGACAGTGAAGGAACAGCGATATAGTTCCAAGTCAGGATGGTGTGTGACTTGGATGGGAACTTGCAGGTGGTGGTGTTCCCATGCATTTGCTGCCCTTGTCCTTCTAGTTGGTAGAGGTCACGGGTTTGGATGGTGCTGTCTAAGGAGCCTTGGTGTGTTGCTGCAGTGCATCTTGTAGATGGTGCACACTGCTGCCACTGTGTGTCGGTGGTGGAGGGAGTGAATGTTTGTGGATGGGGTGCCAATCAAGCGGGCTGCTTTGTCCTGGATGGTGTCCAGCTTCTTGAGTGTTGTTGGAGCTGTACCCATCCAGGCAAGTGGAGAGTATTCCATCACAATCCTGACTTGTGCCTTGTAGATGGTGGACAGGATTTGGGGAGTCAGGAGGTGGGTTAATCACCACAGGATTCCTAGCCTCTGACCTGCTCTTGTAGCCACGGTATTTATATGGCTACTCCAGTTCAGTTTCCAGTCAATGGTAGCCCCTAGGATGTTGATAGTGGGGGATTCAGCGATGGTAATGCCATTGAATGTCAAGGGGAGATGGTTAGATTCTCTCTTGGAGATGGTCATTGCCTGGCACTTGTGTGGTGCGAATGTTACTTGCCACTTATCAGCTCAAGCCTGGATATTGTCCAAGTCTTGCTGCATTTCTGCACGGACTGCTTCAGTATCTGAGGAGTTATGAATGGTGCTGAACAGTGTGCAATCATCAGCAACCATCCCCACCTTATGATTGAAGGAAGGTCATTGATGAAGCGGCTGAAGATGGTTGGGCCTAGGATTGCTCCATTGTTGAGATTTTTGGTCTCTCAGGGAATCAAGGGATATGGGGAGTGGGTGGGAAAGTGGAGTTGAGGCCCAGGATCAGCCATGATCATAATGAATGGGGGAGCAGGCTCGAGGGGCCGTATGTTCTACTCCTGTCCTATTTCTTATGTTCTTATGTTTTGCAAGGCGAACTGAGCAAATCGGCCAGCAATTCGTGGCGATCCCAACTCACGGCATAATTCTTCCTTGCCAAAAATTGCTGGATTTTCTTTCATGCTTATAACAGCATATGCCTATATCTCTGTTATTTTGGCAGCAAATTCTGGCCCATTTTTAACACCTCATCAGCAACAAGGACTGACTACCACCCAACACTAACCATTCAGCCCTGATAAAGTCTGACCATAACGAGGTGCAATGCTGACCCAAAACAGGCCAGCAGTTGAGCATAGGGCATGGAAAAAGTGGAGTGATAAGAACAGGCACGATGGAATTGACACAGCAATACGGGGGAGACAGGCAGACTTGGATCTCAACTGGAAGCCCTGCTCCTTCGGACAAAACCCTGGGGCAGATGCAGTGGCAGAATCATATAGCAAGTAAAACTTAATTAAATAACAACGTGTAAAACTTTAATCTATAAAATACATTAATGTTGGCAGAAACTTTTTTTGTGGTTTGCTTTCAGTTGCCATCGAATAACCAGACCACATAGCTGCATGTAGATTGAAAAGTTTTTCAACTACATATTTGAAGTATAAATCCCAGCTATTATATGACACCAGCCAGGACTGATTCTGTGACATGCACTCTTGACACCTTTAACATTGAAAACTCTGATGGTCTCGTGTTAGTTGTCATAAGTGCATGTCACCTGTTCATGTCTGGTGTCACATAATAGCCACATACAGGCATAATAAGTACTACAGATTCGTAAGAGTTTTCAACACATATCTGATATACTAAATTTAATATATAACAGAAAGTACACTATTCCAGAGATATTCCAGCTGGCGCAGACATGATGGGCTGAATGGCCTCTTTCTGTGCCTTAACCTTTCTATGGTTCTATATAACATTCTTCTGTACCATATATAATGCCATACTATGTGTTGATGGTTCCAGGTCTTGTGTATTTTACAATATACAATCTGTTTATAGGGTATAGCAGCCCTGCATATTCATATAATTGAAAAAAATGCATCCACGTGTACTTGTACGGAGATGTATGAAGCATGCTGATTGACTCATATTTCATATTCACCAAAAGGAAACCAGTCAAGGAATACCTCAATGCTTAAATAAAAACAGAAAGTGCTGGAAATACTCAGTAGGTCAGGCAGCATCTGTGGAGAGAGAAGCAGAGTTAACGTTTCAGGTATGTGACCAGTTCTAGTTTAGTTTAGTTTAGTTTAGAGATACAGCACTGAAACAGGCCCTTCGGCCCATTGAGTCTGTGCCGACCATCAACCACCCATCTATACCAATCCTACACTAATCCCATATTCCTACCACATCCCCACCTGTCCCTATATTTCCCTACCACCTACCTATACTAGTGGCAATTTATAATGGCCAATTTTTTACCTACCAACCTGCAAGTCTTTTGGCTTGTGGGAGGAAACCGGAGCACCCGGAGAAAACCCACGCAGACACAGGGAGAACTTGCAAACTCCACACAGGCAGTACCCAGAATTGAACCCGGGTCGCAGGAGCTGTGAGGCTGCGGTGCTAACCACTGCAACTCCTCAGATACTGAAGCAGTCCGTGTAGAAATGCAGCAAGACTTGGACAATATCCAGGCTTGGGCTGATAAGTGGCAAGTAACATTAGCGGAACACAAGTGCCAGGCAATGACCATCTCCAACAAGAGAGAATCGAACCATCTCCCCTTGACATTCAATGGCATTACTATCGCTGAATTCCCCAATATCAACATCTTGGGCGTTACCATTGACCAGAAACTGAACTGGAGTAGCCATATAAATACCATGGCTACAAGAGCAGGTCAGAGGCTAGGAATCCTGCAGTGAGTAACTCACCTCCTGACTCCCCAAAGCCTGTCCACAAGTCAGGAGTGTGATGGAATACTCTAAACTTGCCTGAATGGGTGCAGCTCCAACAACACTCAAAAAGCTCAACACTATCCAGAACAAAGCAGTCAGCTTGATTTGCACGCCATCCACAAACATTCACTCCCTAATCCACCGAAGCACAGTGGCAACAGTGTGTACCATTTACAAAATGCATTGCAGCAATGCACCAAGGCTCCTTTGACAGCACCTTCCAAACCTGTGATCTCTATCACCTCAAAGGACAAGGGCAGCAGATGCATTGGAACACCACAGCCGCAAGTTCCCCTCCAAGCCACACACCTTCCTGACTTGGAACTATATCACCGTTCCTTCACTGTCACTGGGTCAAAATCCTGGAACTCCATTCCTAACAGCACTGTTGTTGTACCTACCCAACATGGACTGCAGCAGTTCAAGAAGGCAACTCACCACTGCCTTCTCATGGGTAATTAGGGATGGGCAATAAATGCTGGCCTAGCCAGCGACGCCCACATCCCATGAATGAATAAAAAGAACTCTGAGGTGCCACTTTACACTTCCAATGACTGGTTATATTTACAATATACATTTTACGTCACACAGTCTCTGGAGCAAACAGCCTGAGGGGTTTGACATGGGTTCTAGCCTCTCAGTGTATATGGAGGGAAGGCCTTAGACTGTGGATATTTCCCCCCTGAGCCTTTGCGGTAGCAGCTCCAAGCTTTAGTGTATCCCTCAGCATGTTGCCCTGGACCTTGGAATTTGCCAGTTGCAATGCTCAGGGCGCAGTGTTGGCGTTTGGCAGCATGCTGCAGCATCCTATTCCTTTTTCTTGTCCCTATCTGTGTCCTTCCTTTTTCATGTTTTTATTACTGGGTCTTTGTGGGGGGAGGCTTGCTGGTCTCCTCTGAGGCGGTATCTTTTGCTGTCACTTTGTCGTGCAACACCTTGATCCTTGCTGTCTGCACATAAGTAACACTTAGAGTCATAGAGTTATACAGCACAGAAACAGGCCCTTTGGCCCATTGTGTCTGTGCTGGCCATCAAGCATCTATCTATTCTAATCCCATTTTCCAGCACTTGGCCTGTAGCCTTGTATGCTATGGCGTTTCAAGTGCTCATCTAAACACTTCTTTCCTGTAATGAAATGTCCTATAGATATTAGGCCAACCCTCTATAACTTTCTCATCACGTTTCAGCAACCATTCACTGATCTGTTTTTCCCTTTCTCACTCTCTCTTTCCCTCCCCACCCCCAGTAAAACCTCTTTCTTTGTTAAAGGCACTATATAAAGTTATGTGAAGGCAATGCCTTTTTGATGCAAAAAAAGTCTCTCAAAATCAAACCAGAAAGAATTGGCAAAGTAACTATTTGTAAAACTGTTATAGACCATTCTAATTTCCCTATCAAATAGAACCCAACTGCCAGCTGCTGTAATCTAATAAACTGCCAAAGATAAAAATTAGGTCAATTTATAGGACTACAGAGGTGCAGTAAACTAGCGTGTGGACACCCTGCAGCATAGAAAAAGTTCTCATTCGTAGCTGGGTCTGTTTAAGGAGAGATACATAGTAGAGCTAGGCAGTTCCTCTAAAAACGTTGACTGATGGCTTGTGAATAGCCCAAAGCAGCACAGTAACAATTTTGTTACGCCAATGTGTTTTGTTGAATGATAATTTTCTTTACTGGAGATCTGAATTTATATATTTTTTAAAAGACAAGCTGCCAGCAAAGTCATCCTTTCAGCTTAAGATGATCACTTGGTTTGCTACACTGTATCCTACATTGCAAAGGACTGTGAGGAGAGAGACAAAATGTCTGTTCAGTCCTCAGCAAGAACCAAGACCCAGGAAGTTTAAAGGAACTACCTGTTTTCTCAGCAAGAAAGTGGGAGGAAGTCAGGGAGCATAGCCCGTGTGTAGCGCATTTCAAGCTGTCCCATCAGTGCACCCCCAGAGGGGCCAACTGGCCCGAACCTTCAATGAAGGGAGCAAGCCCTGTCCGAAAGGTCGGTAGTGGGGTTCCAATATGATGGCCCCGATCCCTGTTGTCTTAGAAGGGGACTGACAGCAGGTTATGTTCGTGGACACGAGATCAGCCATTACCATCATATATACCCAACACCACGCAAGCCATGCTGCAGCTGGAAGGGGACATTTAATCCTTACAGGCTTTAATGGGAATGAGACAACCTCAGCCATTGTAGAAAGGCCCTTGCAGTTGCAGATGGGAGCTTTAATATGGAGGGTTCCCCCATGGCTTTTATGACTACTCCAGATGGAAACAGATATGTTGAACCAATATGGGGTGGTGATTGATTATAACAATGATTGTTTCTGGTTGGGCAGATTCCCAAGTAAACTGGAGTCAATTGTAGAAATATTTGATGTACACTCAGTCTTTGTGATTAAGAAGCCATCCATCTATGTCGCTTCCAGCTAAGATGACCTTAGGGTGGTGCAGTTAGTTGGGAAGTACGCCTCTGTGTTTGCTATCAATAAACACGATTGTGAATGAATGATTGAGGAAGAGTCCATTAATAGGCCTCCCCATCCCTTCGATAAGCAATACCCCATTCCAAAGGAAAGTCACCCCTATGTTAGGGACGCAATACAGTCCTTGATACAGCAGGGTGTTGTTAGATCTGGCACTTTAACCGCTAATTCGCCCAAGAAACATAACGGCAGTTGGAGGTTGACAATTGACTATTGAAAACTTAACTCCATGACATCGGCTTGCTCACTGGTTGTACATGTATTTCTCCATCCTTGATATCTCTAATGGGTTCTGCAGTATACCCATTAAGAGGGAAGACCAGTATAAGTCCACAGTTATCTTTGAGGGTCAGAGCTAGACGTGGATGTGTCTGACCCAAGGGCTCCATAATGCTCCAACCATCTTCCCTAACTGGATGACCCAGGCCCTTAAAGAATTTTCTAGAGAGACTGCTTACTCCAGTATGTTGATGATTTGTTGCTCGCCGCCACAACCGTTGAAGAACACCTATCATTGCTGGATGAGCTTTAGGCCATGCTGAGATGCACTGGCCTGGAGGTTACCCACGTAAGGCCCAACTGTTAAAGGAACAGGTCACATTCTTCTGGGTCTCCATCTTGCCAGCCGGTTAAACATACTGGAGGAAGGTATATAGTGGGGTTTCCCAAAGATTGGTGTTAGGACCCCTGCTTTTCTTGATATAAATTAATGGCCTTGACGTGCGTGTATAGGATACAATTTCAAAATTTGCAGATGACACAAAACTTGGAAGTATTGTAAACTGTGAAGGATATGATAGACTTCAAGAGGTGTCACAGTTACGAAAAGTGTAGCGATGGAAATGCAGAAACAAACTGAAAAGTTATGAAACTTAGAACAAATTTAAAAGGTTGGGACATTGGCTGTCAACAAAATGGAGGACAAGTCAGAACTCATAACATCTTGCACTGTAATCCGCATCCATTGTTTACTAAGTCTGAAAATGAATCAACTCCGTCTGCAAAGAAATAAGAAAGATAATCACACATGGAAGTGAGCTATACCTCAACAAACTAAGACAAAGGCCTTCCCCAGAGTTTTCATCTCCAACTAACCTTCACTACAATGGGGTGTGAACAGCGCTCATATTATCAAGATGGGGCCATCAAAAGGCCATTGTGCAGCCCAGCAAGAACGAAAACATTAAGTCACATGGACAGAACTAGCACTTGTAAGTTTACCTTAAAAGGTAATCGTTTTGAGGAACAAAGTGGGGTCTGGCTAGTATAGAACGTCAGACATCAAGATCAGGCTGGTCTCTATTTAGCCACACAGAAAATATCTAAAGCCATTTTGAATTCCAGCAAGGCTGAGAGAGAGAGTGAGAAGTTCCAGCCAACACCATTGAACCCTGCTGAGACAAGTTGGAAGCTGGCTATAGCAGAGACAAGAGAGTGCCTTTGTAAAAACTACGCTGCTACCTGTGTGAATTGAACTAAGCCATCAGCACTGTCTTCAACCCAAAGAAGATTGCCAGAAGACTGCAACAGGCCAGCAATTACAAGATAACCAGCAACCAGGCCTGCAACTTTAAATTCACCATCCAAGAGGATCCCACAGGTGTTCCCTGAAACAAACAGACTTTTACACCTTGAACTCTCATCCTTTACCTTCTATCTATCTTCTCTTGAGAGTGATTGCGTGTGTGAGTGGTGTTGCAAACATTTCAAGGAATGAATATTGTTTAATAAATAGCTAATTTTCTGTTTTAAACCTACAAGAAAACCTGTCACTGTCTGTTTATTTGGCAAGTAAAGCACAGGGGTTGAAAAGTTATTAACACTAAAACACAGTGGGCAGTTGGGAGGTGAACAGTGGAAACTAGCCATACCATCATCCACCTGTCCACAACAAAGGACATAGGCATGCTGATGGAATGGGCAGACAAGTGTTAGATGAAATTTAATGCAGAAAAGTGTAAAGTGATTCATTGTGATAGGAAGAATGAGATGAGGCAATATAAATTAAAGGGTACAGTTCTAAAGGAGGTGCAGGAGCAGAGGAACCTGGGGGTATATGTGCACAAATCATTGATGGTTGCAGGGCAGGTTGAGAAAGCAGTTAATAAAACATATGGGATCCTGGGCTTTATCTTTCTTTTGGGCCTCCTTATCTCGACAGACAATGGATACGCGCCTGGAGGTGGTCAGTGGTTTGTGAAGCAGCGCCTGGAGTGGCTATAAAGGCCAATTCTAGAGTGACAGGCTCTTCCACAGGTGCTGCAGAGAAATTTGTTTGTCGGGGCTGTTGCACAGTTGGCTCTCCCCTTGCGCCTCTGTCTTTTTTCCTGCCAACTACTAAGTCTCTTCGACTCGCCACATTTTAGCCCCGTCTTTATGGCTGCCCGCCAGCTCTGGCGAACGCTGGCAACTGACTCCCACGACTTGTGATCAGTGTCACAGGATTTCATGTCGCGTTTGCAGACATCTTTATAGCGGAGACATGGACGGCCAGTGGGTCTGATACCAGTGGCGAGCTCGCTGTGCAATGTGTCTTTGGGGATCCTGCCATCTTCCATGCGGCTCACATGGCCAAGCCATCTCAAGCGCCGCTGACTCAGTAATGTGTACAAGCTGGGGATGTTGGCCGCCTCGAGGACTTCTGTGTTGGAGATACGGTCCTGCCACCTGATGCCAAGTATTCTCCGGAGGCAGCGAAGGTGGAATGAATTGAGACGTCGCTCTTAGCTGACATACATTGTCCAGGCCTCGCTGCCATAGATATATAGGGGTATAGAGTACAAAAACAAGGAAGTTATGATATACCTGTATAAAACACTGGTTCGGCCTCAACAGGAGTATTGTGTCCAGTTCTGGGCACCACACTTTAGGAAGGATATTAAGGCATTAGAGAAGGTACAGAAAAGATTCATGGGAATGGGTCCGGGGATGATGAACTTCAGTTACATGGATAGTTTGAAGAAGCTGGGGCTGTTCTCCTTGGAGAAGAGAAGATTAAGAAGAAATTTGATAGAGGTGATCAAGTCATGAGGGTTCTGAACAGAGTACATGGGGAGAAACTATTCTGATTGGGGAAGGATTGAGAACAAGAGGACACAGATTTAAGATGATTTGCAAAAGAAGCAATGGCAACATGAGGAAAAACTTTTTTACGTAGAAAATGGTTAGCATCTGGAATGCACTTCCTGAGAGTGTGGTGCAGGTAGATTCAATCGAGGTCTTCAAAAGAGAATAGGATAATTATCTGAAGAGAGAATTTTACAGGGATAAGAGGAAAAGGTGGGGGAGTGAGCAGAGAGCCAGCAGAAACATGATGGACCAAATGGCCTCCTTCTGTGCTGTAACCATTCTATGATTCCCTGTTAAGGTAGAAATCATCCAGCGACTCCAGTACTGGTCTCCAAGACAGTACTCCACTCCTTTTTAGAATTGGTCGGTGTCATGAAGACCCCATCTGCCACGAATGAGGCATATTAATTTCATCATATGAAACATTAATTTTAAACTGCTGCTGGATTGAAAAGATGACTTGTTTAAAGAGATCACAGTGGCTGGAAACATTTGCATTCTAAGAGACAGTTGCCTGGAGAAGATAATGGAACTGCTCCCTGATCCAATAACCCAAATGGATTTTGATCACCAGACATTGAATGTGTAAAAAGCCAGCATTCCATTCCCCTGTCCCCCTGCTGAGGGTGTCTGCTAAGATGGAGAATCCTCAAAAACGCAGAAGAGTTTGTTTTTATAAAAACTGTTCATATGACTAACCTGCTGGCCCAGGTTTGGTTTTGAATTCTGTTCACAGACCAGTTTGGATCAGACTGCAATTTGAAGACAAAAAAGAAGGAAGGTCTCTCCCTGGTTCGCTCTTTTTCACGAATTTCCAGATCCACTGAAGCCACTTAAACCTCGAGACAGAAGACCCCTAAATCGAAACAAGTTTGAAAGCGTGTTGAAATGGCAAGAGTTAACTGCAATCAAAAGCTCTATATCGAACTCAAAAGACAGTAAATGACCTCCAACTATTGCTTTGAACTTTTCCCCTTTACTCATTCTCATCTTCCATCTCTATCTGTGTGTGTGTGTGTTTATCGCATATGCATGGTCACGTTGCGTATTTTGTAGTAGTTTTAACCAAATTAGAGTTTTAAGACTAATAAACTTACACCTTTCTTGTTTAAATCTAAGAAAACCTGTCTGGTTGATTTCTTTGCCACTACAATTGGAGAGCAGTGAACAAGGATTCACTATGGGGAAGTTAAAACACAGTGTTATAAAAATTAAACCCTGTTACGGTCAAACCAGGAAAAAGCTGAGAGGGAACTCCTAGACCCCTTTCTCACCTGTCATAATAGTTGGATAGCAAGAGAAATTCAGGTGTCAGCCATGGTTCAGTTGGTAGCACTCTTACCCTTAAATCACGAGGTTCTCAGTTCAAGTGCTGTTCCAGGGCTTGAGCTCAACGATTGAGGCTGATGTTCCAGTGCAACACTGGGGGAGTGCTGCAATGTAGGAGATGCTGCCTTTTGGATGAAATATTAAACCAAGGCCCTATCTGCCTGCTTGGGTGGATGTGAAAGATCCCTTATGGCACTATTTTGAAGAACGGGGGAGTTATCTCCCTCTTTCAACATCACAAAAACAGATTATTTGGTCTTTATCACATTGCCGTACTGACTGTAGAGCACTGTGGAGAGCCAGCATGGACTTGGTGGGCTGAACGGCCTCCTTCTGTGCCGTAAATGACTCAATGATTCATCCCAGGATTTAGTAAGCTCGCTAAACAGCTTTGTGATCTGTTGAAGGAGGACAAGGATGACATCCACTCCAAGTAGACGGCTCAATATACCAAGGCTGTTCAATGACCTGTCTTGTCACCCCTGCCCCTAACCAACCTTTCCATCTTGAAGTCGGTGCCATGAATCAGAGTACTGCTGCCATGCTGTGTCAGTGGGTGCAGGACAAGTTTCTCTCTATCGCATTTGCCTCATGAATCTTTGCTGGAGTCAAGAAGACGCGTAACCTTTGTGAGCTCCATCTGTTGGCAACCTTCTGGGCAGCGCAGTATTTCACCTTCATCACCAACTTACAGAGTTGGATCTTGCACTTGCCCCACACCCCCTCGAACTTTCTGATGAAACCAGGGGACCTGCTTATCACATTGCAATGAATTAGTTGATGGATAGTTACCCTTTTGCAGCGGGACATTGGCATCACACCCCAGCAGAAATCATTACTGCCACAGCTGCTCTAATATGAAGTTGATCCCCTTAAGTGCCCACTTACGCTCTTGAACTTAAACCCACATCCTGTACAAAGGATACCTATAAATGGGGCACCAGACATATGCATCAACGAATCATCTTACCATGTCCAAGGATCACCACGCACAGGTTTTGTGGCTGTCCTGCCGGATAGTGATCCAACATAAGTGTGTGTCACATTCTGCCCAATACGCTGAGATAGCAGCCTTATTGACTGCCATCATTGAAATTTCTGATCAACCTGTTAGTGTTTTGTCTGACAGTGTCTATGCTATCAGGTCCATGCTGTCTCTCCCACTCTATCATAGAAAGCAATACCACACAGCAGATGGGAAAGCTTTAGTTTACGTGTCTCTCTTTAAGTTACTCTGGGAATCTCTCAATAACTGAAAACAGCCATGTTTTATTGGTAAGGTGCAGACTCATAACAAGGGAGAGTCCCACCAGGAAGGTAAGAATCGGGCAGATCGCGCAGCAAAGGAAGCTACAGAATCAGGGAACATGGATAGCCCTTTTTATCATAGTATGGTTAATTCTGTAACCTATGTAAAGCTACCTTAGATAGACCTTGTGTCTTTACAGAGGAAATATCTCCCTTTTCCGTTGCCTTAGAGTGGCATCTCCAAGGTAAACCTCTTCCTCAGCCCATTGCCTGGGCCCGGGCAACAATCCTGGTGGCTCTGGACGGGCCAAACAACCCCAAAGACAAGATCCTGATGTACCACTCTGAAGCAGCTGCATAACCAGAGGCTTGTGTTCTGCCAATGGTTGGAGACAAGCTTTTTGGGCTGTTCAATGGCTACACTGTGGGAGGGCATTACTCAACTGAGAGTACCACCCATAAAATGGCTAAGGTTGCGTGGTGGCCCGGTATGAAGGAAGAGATACCTGGAAAGTGGCGTGCTGCCTTGTCTGTTTGCAACATAATCCTGCTTCTCGATCCAACTGCACATATTTATAGAGTATAGACCACAGAGGGTCCCAAATTGATGATATCTGCCAATTTCCACAGACCCAGAACAACTATGTGCATGCCTTAATTTTAGACCAATTTACGAAATGGATTGAGGCATTTCCCTGTTGTACTAACATTGCTTTGACTGCTGCCAAACTTTTATTGTGAGGTGATCTGCAGGTGGGGAGTGCCAGTGCAAGTTGATAGCAATCAAGGGTTACACGTTAATGGGAAAATCTTTATACATCTGCAAGAAATGATGGGAATCAAACATAAATTACACATATCTCATCACCCACAAACATCGGGCGAAGTAGAAAGGGAAAACAAAACCCTGAAAAAGATGCTCAAAAAGTTATGTGTAGATCATCCCACCCAATGGGCTAATATGCTGTGTATGTGCCTATGGCTATACAATCAACTCCACATAGAGTACTTACACGTCACCTTATCAGGCGATGATCAGATGCCTAATGAGGAGCCCTGGACACTTATTATTACACTACACTAGTCCTCTATCACAGGGAGCCTGTGAAGAGGACATATGGAGGGTATAAAGGGATATAGATAGGTTGTGAATAGGCAAAGACCTGGCAAATGGAGTATAATGTGGGAAAGTGGGAAATTGTCCACTTTGGCAGGAAGAATAAAAAAGAAGCATATTATCTAACTGGTGAGAAATTGCAGAGCTCTGAGATGCAGAAGGGTCTGTATGTCCTAGTGCATGAATCGCAAAAGGTTAGTATGCAGGTACAGCACATAATTAGGAATGCTAATAGAATGTTATTGTTTATCGCCAGGGGAATTGAATACAAAAGTAGGGAGGTTGTGCTCAGCTATACAGGGCATTGGTGAGACCACATCTGGAGTACTGTGTACACTACTGGTCTCCTTATTTAAGGAAGGATGTAAATGCGTTGGAGGCAGTTCAGAGAAGGTTTACTAGACTAATACCTGGAATGGGCGGGCTGTCTTACGAGGAAAGATTGGACAGGCTAGGCTTGTATCCGCTGGAATTTAGAAGAGTAAGAGGCGACTTGATTGAAATATATAAGCGGCACAGTGGTTAGCACTACAGCCTCACAGCTCCAGCGACCCGGGTTCACTTCTGGGTACTGCCTGTGTGGAGTTTGCAAGTTCTCCCTGTGACTGCATGGGTTTTCGCCGGGTGCTCCGGTTTCCTCCCACAGCCAAAGACTTGCAGGTTGGTAGGTAACTTGGCCATTATAAATTGCCCCTAGTATAGGTAGGTGGTAGGGGAACATAGGGACAGGTGGGGATGTGGTAGGAATATGGGATTAGTGTAGGATTAGTATAAATGGGTGGTTGATGGTCAGCACAGACTTGGTGGGCCGAAGTGCCTGTTTCAGTGCTGTATCTCTAAATAAAATAGATAAATAAATCCTGAGAGGCCTTGACAGGGTGGATGTGGAAAGGATGTTTCCCCTTGTGGGAGAATCTAGAACTTGGGGTTTCTGTTTAAAATAGGGGGTTGCCCATTTAAGACAGAGATTAGGAGAAATTTGTTCTCTCAGAGGGTTGTGAGTCTTTGGAATTCTCTTCCTCAAAAGGCGGTGGAAGCAGAGTCTTTGAATATTTTTAAGGTAGATAGATTCTTGATAAGCAAAGGGGTGAAAGGTTATTGGGGGTAGGTGGAAATGTGGAGTAATCAGTTCAGCCATGAACTTATTGAATGGCGGAACAGGCTCGAAGGGCCGAGCAGCCTACTCCTGCTCCTAATTCGTATGTTTGGATGTTCATAAATCCAAATGGTTGGACCAAATGGTAGACTCGGTAAACATGACAAATCAGTTCGTGGCACGTAATTTGGGAAAATTCAAAAAACAGATTAAGAAGAACTTTGATTTTTTAAAACATTCAGCCATTTGCATGCCAAATTGGGGCTATGGTTATGGTCCTTAACTTTGGCAAAAAGGAACATGCCCTTGCGATCAAATAGAAGGGACCCCATACCTGATTGTGGACCATGCTGTATCTGATCTAATTGCTGGGAAGAAGGGTTCAAAGTATACCAAGTGGTATCATACAAATCAGTTGGAAACTGTAAAAGAATAAGTACTCTGTTGACTTGTTAAAGAGCACGAACCTTAAGGATGGGGACGCAACATGATCCTCACCTGTTGTGATCATCAGACAGGGAATTACTTTGTCGAATCAGTCCAGTAGAACTTAGAATAGTGACCAGTGCAAATGGACCATCAATGACAACACCGACACTGGGGATGTGACAGTAGAAGAGAGTGAGGGATTGCTCATGGCTTGCCAATGTCACAGGTCTGGTAAGGTTAATTGGTCATGGACTAACACAGCAGCTGATTTGTCCAGGTGGAAAGATTGTGCTAATTCAATCCTTTGTGAATGATAGTATGATCGGCGAATGGATTATAACAAGACAAAAGGGGCTAGACAATACAGGCTATCCGATTTGGTAAAAGGACAACTGAGATCATGAAAATGGAACTATAGTGCCAGTGGGGCTATGGTTACCGCGCCTGCAGGCAGAGGATGAGTGGGAAGTGTTCAAGATGGAATCCATCGGGACGATGGACCAAGGTGTCCATGCATACGTAGCTCCTCTGTCAATTTTAATCAATCAAAATCAGACCTGGGGTAGCCCAAACACTGAATGTTGTTCTGATAGAGAAAGTGCTTACCTGTACCGTTGTGTTGTTAGAAACCTAGGACGACTTGACTTTGGCCTTACCTTAGTCCAGGAATCACCCATGTGTGATATGAGCATCCAAAGATGGGGGGAAGGCCAGTGACAAGTAAATCTACCTCCAACTAGCAAAGTTTTGTGTTACAACTAACGCCCATACAAGTGAGCCATGTCTTATTTTGAAGACTACCTTTTGCTTCAAACCCACTCAGACCACCATGATAGGAAGCCACATCTTGTTCCCTGTACCAGTACACAACATTACAGTCCATCATAGAAAGGACCACCATGTCCCAGGAACATCGTATCGAAATCTGGCAGGATAATACCCAAAGAAGAGAGGAGATAGAAGAACTAGAAGAACATCTGTGGTTGGACATTGTGTAAACTGTGGGCTAACACCTGTGGCTCTGAATTGCATTAATGCTCCTAGTCTTAACCCAAGCAGTTGTGTTGTTTATTGGGATTATTATACCTTCTTATTTGAGATGTTTGGTGTGAGAACTGAATCGGAAAATGTATAATTTGGAGCTTGCTGCTGTATTTAGCAAAAGGTAGTGAGGAATCGGCAAGGATGCCTCTCCCTCAAGGTGGGGAGTTTGTAGGATTTTGGGTAACCTATGATCTTGGGTGCATGATGGTAAAATATGTGAAATAACAGAAAAGTGCTTGAGCAAGCTGAAATGGTACAATTACAAGTTACCACCCGATTTGTAGCAATAAGCGATTAACAGAAGTTAGAATAGGATAATCGCAGAGGTGTAAAGTTTGTAGGATTGGTTAAAGGTTGGAGGAGGGGTGCGAATGGAAAAGTATAAAATGATGTATTGTCGACAAATGGTACAGAGAAGAAGACCCAAGATGAAGAGAGAGAAGAGGAAGAAAAGGACTTTGAGACCCATGGTTGCGTGCTTCTCCATCCAACATTGAAACGGGAAGTATATGATCCTTATGATGCTGTGTCTCATTGCCTAAACATTGTGTCATGAAAATGTGCTATGCCGAATGATTTTTATTAGTCCATTAGTTGGAAACCTAAATGAAACTTTTAAAATGAAAGCAACTAAGATGGCCACCACAATTTGCATTGAAATACCTCACATTCCAAGATATTGAGGTGGAGACGCATGTCTGAATAGCCTTCATCCAGAACAATGGCTTGAGCCATTTGAGTGAGCTACCTGGTGTAGCCTTCATTACCAAAACATCCAAAGCCATCTTGGAATATTAACACTGGTGGAGAGGAACCTCAAAGAGAAAACACTGAAACAATGAGACCTGAGAAAGATTGGAATTTTTAGACTTGGATCTCATTAAAATGCAAAAGAGAATACACTGGGACAATCACATTACAGTCTCTCCATTTGTGTGGAAACTTGGAGTTTCTTTTGGCTACATCAGACACGCATCTGAGTTTTTAACAAGTGCAGGACCCAAGTGGGGGGGGGTGGGGGGGGTGGTGGTTCTGTCTGTCTGTCTCTCCAGGCAACGCTGTAAGTTCCACCCCTGCCTGCAAAACATCCTAGTCTTTAATTTAGAGATACAGCACTAAAACAGGCACTTTGGCCCACCAAGTCTGTGCCGACCAACAACCACCCACTTATACTAACCCTGCAGTAATCCCATATTCCCTACCACCTACCTACACTAGGAGCAATTTACAATGGCCAATTTACCTATCAACCTGCAAGTCTTTGGCTGTGGGAGGAAACCAGAGCACCCGGCGAAAACCCACACGGTCACAGGGAGAACTTGCAAACTCTGCACAGGCAGTACCCAGAATCAAACCCGGGTCCCTGGAGCTGTGAGACTGTGGTGCTAACCACTGTGCCACTGTGCCAAGTTCTGCCAGAAGACAACGGAATTACAATATTCCACTGACTCTATATTCTTTTATTTGTTCTGGACTCCAATCTAACCAATCTATCCTTCTTCATTCTGTAACCTGTGTGTGTGTGTGTGTGTGTGTGTGTGTGTGTGTGTGTGTGTGTGTGTGTGTGTGTGTGTGTGTGTGTGTGTGTGTGTGTGTGTGTGTGTGTGTGTGTGTGTGAGATTCTTGTTTGTGTGTGTGTGTGAGAAAGTTGGAGCGTAGTTTATCATCTTACTTAGATCTGGCTTGGATCTTTAAGTACAATAAACTAACCTCCTTCTTGTTTAAACTCAGGATTAATTCTTTTATGATCATAGCACATAAAGGATTAAACACTCACTGAATTGATAAGCATATTCACTGTTTAAAAGAAATAAACCCCGTCGCGGTCAAACAAGGAGAGGGACAAGGGCCTTTCGACCCCTCCTCATCTGATCGTAACAATTGATATATGTTAATCTCTGCTTTGTAACAATAAAGTATTAGTGCCACAGCCTTTGGTTTTCATGATTGATCCCTTACCAAGATCAAGAAGAGTGAAATCTTACACCTCAGTGCTGTTCCCAGTCACTTCAGTGTACCTGGTGAGGAACGTGAGTACATCCACAACAGGGATATGGAGGTTGCAAAATGGGTTGTCACTACACGATTCGTGATGATAGTCGTGTGAACAGCGGCTCCCTTGTGAGGATCGACAGCAGTGCCTCATTCCCGTTCTCCTTGAAGGCCTTCAAAAGTTTCAGGCATCCTGTGACATTTTTAAACGTCACATTGAAATATTGGAGACCGTAGATGTCCGCGCCTTGAAATCCACAGCAGTCGAATGCTTCCTTCTTCCATCTTCATCACTGTCACTCTGACAGTGGTATGTACCCCTGGCTTGGAGGTCAGGTGTTGATTCCAGTCTTATCATTATGTTTAACAGGACCTCCGTATCCCAGTCTTCCATGGTTCCTTGGCTGTTTCCAGTTTTCTCCACACTTGCCCAACCTCCTTGTAAATATTGGGGCCATGATCTTTCTTTTGAAAAGTGTGAATTTATTGATGCTGAATGTATTATTTATAGCTCCTGACTGAATGTGACAGCAACTTTTTGCTTCTGTTGTTAAGAGGATTTTAGTGAGTTGTACTTGTATAATTTAGACTCTCGCCTCCAGACACTTATGAGTTGCTAGTCACCACAAAATAGTTGCTGATGCCTGGATCACAGAAGCTAGAACCTCTATTAATATTTCTATTAATAGAAACTAAAGAGATTTGGGGATAGATTTTGGTCTGGTCTGTTTTTGGAGCAGGTCAGACACCCACCCCACTTATCAGGAAATTTTGAAAAGGAGTCCTTCAACAGTTGTTAAGCTTCTAGTTTGCATATTCATACAGTCTAATGACATCTGCCCGGAAATGCAAAAATAGTCACGCAAATTTAGCAGTGGGACCACTGCCTTTGCAGATTGGGCACAGACTATACGGGTGCTACATTGGTATGTTCTACACCCAAAAACAGGTGCAATGCATACCAATATTTAATCCGTTTATGTGTAAAAGGGACATTAATAGAAAGTGAACCCATATCTCTCATTTGACGCAATTAGTAATTTGTAATTCTTAAGGTTGTCTACAGGCAAAGGAAGGAAAGCTTTCATTAATATAGTGCCCTTCACAGCCTCAGGACATCCTAAAGTGCTTTACAGTCAATGAAGTACTTTTTGAATTGTAATCACCGTAGTAATGTTGGAAATACGGTAGCTGATTTGCCCAAAGCAATGTCCCACAAACAGCAATTTGATCACGAACATGAAAATTTTCAAAGTTCAGCTGCAACTCCACTTTACATACTTCCCAAGGCACATCACAGGAGCATTATCAAATCAAATTTGACACTGAACCACATAAGCGCATATTAGGACAGATGACCAAAAGGTTGGTCAAAGAGGTAGGTTTTAAGGAGTATCTCAGAGGAGGAAAGAGAGGAAGAGAGGCGGAGAGATTTGGAGAGGGAATTCCAGAGCTTAGGAAAGGTGGAGCGATTAAAACCTGGGATGGTCAAGAGGTCCGAATTGGAGGAGCACAGTGATCTCAGAGTAGGGATGGAGATTACAGAGATCGGGCGGTGCCATGGAGGGATTTGAAAAGAAGATGAGAATTTTAAAGTCAAGATGTTGCTTGACTAGGAACCAATATAGGTCAGTGAGCACAGGAGTGACGGTTGAAAGAGACTTGGTGTGAGTTAAAATACAGGCAACAGAGTTTTGGATGACCTCAAGTTTATGAAGCGTAGAATATGGGAGACCAGTGAGGAATGCATGGGAATAGTCAAGTCTAGATATTACAAATGACAGTTTCAGTGGCAGATGAGTTGAGGCAGGGGCAGAGTTGGAAATGTCATGGAGATGGAAATGGGTGGTCTTATTGATGGCATGGATATGTGGTCAGAAGCTCATCTTGGACCAAGATAGCGAACAGTCTGCTTCAGCCTTAGACAGTTGCCAAGGGGAGAGATGGAGTTGGTGGTTAGAGAATTGGGTTTGTGGTGGGGACCACAATTTAGCCAAAGGAAATTTCTGTTCACATGGTCCTGGACATCAAACAAGCAGTCTCAAAATTTAGACACAGTGGAGGGATTAAAAGAGATGAAGCAAAGCTGGGTGTTTTCAGCTACAGATGGAAGCTGATGCTGTATTTTCGGACGATGTTGCCAAGGGGCAGCATGTAGATGAAAAAATTGGTGGGGGCCAAGAATAGAGCCTTGGGAGACACCAGAGGTAATAGTACAGGAACAGGAAGAGAAGCCATTGCAGGTGATTCTCTGGATATGACTAGATAGACAAGAATGGAACCAGGCGAGTGCAGTCCCAAATAACTGGGCAACAGGGAACAGGTGTTGGAGGAGGATGGTGTGGTCAACCATGTCAAAGACTGCAGACAGGTCAAGAAGGACAAGGAGGGATAGTTTACCTTCGTCATAATCACTTACGATGCAGTTATGACTGATAAGAGCTGTTTCGATATTATGGCAGCATGGAATCCTAATTGGAGGAATTTAAAACATGGAGTTCTGGAAAAGATGGGCATGAATTTGGGAGGTGACAACACGTTCAAGGACATTGGAGAGGAAAGAAAGATTTGAATGGAGCAGGGATGGTGGGGTCAAGGGTTGTTTTTTTGAGGAAAGAGATGATGGCAGCAGATTTGAAGTAGGTAGGACAGTAATTAAGGAGAGAGAACAGTTAACAATATCAGCTAACATAGGAGCTAGGAAGGGAGGTTGGGAGGTCAGTGGTTTAGTGGGAATAGGGTCAAGGGAGCATGAGATGGGACTCGTAGACAAGATGAGCTTAAAGAGGGCTTGGGGGATATAGGAGAGTAATTAGAGAAAGATGCAAATTCAGGATTCGGGCGGGGGGGCGGGGTGGAGCCTTAGTGGATGTTTGGCTTGGTCGGCGAGGGGAATGGAGGGAAGCAGCATAGGTAGCTGATTGGATTGTTTCTATCTTAATTGCAAAGCAGTCCATGAGTTCTTCACACTTGATGGAGTGAGGGTGGAGGAGACAGAGGAAAGGGAATTAAGAAAATGGTTCATATATGAGAACAGATGCCAGGCATAATCCCCTGCTCTTCTTCAAAATAGTGCCATGGGATCTTTTACATTCACCTGAGCAGACAATGGGGCCTCAGTTTAGCATCTCATTTGAAAGATGGCACCACTGACAGTGCAGAAACAGAAAATGCGGGAAACACTTAGCAGGTCTGGCAGCATGTTTGGAGAGAGAAATAGAGTTAATGTCTCAGTCAATGGTTTTGAACTGAGATCCTGTGAATAGGGTTCCAGTGACATTTCAGATTTTATACCATGAAAATTCCAGGTGAAAGGAATTTTAGAAACAAGCCATAGCAATGCCACACATCGGACCATAATGGCTGATTGTGTTAGATACCGCTTGACCTTTGTGGAAGCAACTACAGTCTAATCCTTTTAATTCATAATTGTTTAATTGAAATTTTCTGCTAATTAGTGCTTGGCAAGAAATTCCCACTTTATTATTTCCATTGCTTAATTCAAATTATGAGATACTTCAAATTTTTTTAGCGTGAAAAGTGACTTTGAATTGTCAGGAGTGGACTATTCTCATTACACTTTAACTTTTTATAGATAGAAAGAGGCTGGAAGAGAGAGGCTGTTAATTTTTTTTTTATTCTTTCATGGGATGCGAGTGTCGCTGGCAAGGCCAGCAATTGTTGCCCATCCCCAACTGCCCTTGAGAAGGTGGCAGTGAGCCGCTTTCTTGAACCACTGCAGTCCACTAAATATAGTGACATGCCTTTCCAGTTTTTTATGGGATCAAATCATTTTGTAAGAAAATGCACCACATTCTCTGTATGAGGCTCTATTTTGAACCTGGCCCTACAGGTGACTATAGTTTGAGTTCAATACCAACAGGACAAATATTATTGCAAGTGTGACCGCCCCGCCTCAACCCCACACTCCTGAGGAACACATCACTAAAACAAAGCAGGCGCCCCAAGCAACTAAAAGTTTGTGTAAATGTCAGATAGTAATTTTATTCTCATCATTTATGAGACAGATAACATTCAGCCCTTGATGGCAACTTCTTTTCCAGTAACCCATCTGCACAAGTCACAGCCAATAATTTCACAGTTTCAATAGTGTGGTAATGGCTGTGCATATGGAAAGCAGGAGGAAAGGGGCAGTCTGAATTAAATTGTGCATTTATACTGGTGCACATTGGCGCATTGCTTGGTTTTGTACATTAGTAATTCAGAACCAGACATTAACTTGTGCAAAGCTTTGAGCAAAGCAGAGCACACCATCTGACCTGACTCCAGGGGTCTATATAGGACCTTTCACAACCTCAGGACATCCTAAAGTGTTTTTCAGCCAAATAAATTCTTTTGAAGTGTATTTACTGTTGTAATGTAGGAAATGTGGCAGCCAATTTGCATATAGCAAGGTCTCGCATACAGCAGTGAAGTATGTAACCAGGTAATCTGTTTTAGTAATGTTGATTGAAGGATAAATGCTATTGCCAAAATAATGCCCCAGGATCATTTATGTCCACCTGAGGGGGCAGACAGGATGTTGGTTTAACGCCTTATCCAAAGAACACTGCTAACATTCCAGCACTCTCAGTACTACACTGGATTGTCAGCCTAGATTTTATGCTTAAGATTCCAGAGTAGGGCTTGAACCCACAACCTTAAAACTCAGAGGTTAGAGTGATACCACTAAGCTACATGTGACAGCGCAGCACAGAATTGCAGCAAGCACTTCACAACCCTCGCCGCCTCACACCACCACTCCTACCCACCCTTTTCAGTACAATGATGGCGAACAATAGATGCCCCTCTATGTTGCTTTCATTGATCTCACCAAAGCCTTTGACCTCATCAGCAGACGTGGTCTCTTCATGCTACTAGCAAAGATCGGATGCCCACCAAAGCTACTAAGTATCATCACCTCATTCCATGACAACATGAAAGGCACAATTCACCATAGTGGCGCCTCATCAGACCCCTTTCCTATCCTGAGTGGTGTGAAACAGGACTGTGTTCTCGCACCTACACTGTTTGGGATCTTCTTCTCCCTGCTGCTCTCACATGCGTTCAAGTCTTCAGAAGAAGGAATTTTCCTCCACACAAGATCAGATGGCAGGTTGTTCAACCTTGCCCGTCTAAAAGCGAAGACCAAAGTACGGAAAATCCTCATCAGTGAACTCCTCTTTGCTGACGATGCTGCATTAACATCCCACACTGAAGAGTGACTGCAGAGACTCATCGACAGGATTGCAGCTGCCTGCAACGAATTTGGCCTAACCATCAGCCTCAAGAAAACAAACATCATGGGATAGGACGTCAGAAATGCTCCGTCCATCAATATCGGCGACCACGCTCTGGAAGTGGTTCAAGAGTTCACCTATCTAGGCTCAACTATCACCAGTAACCTGTGTCTCGATGCAGAAATCAACAAGCGCATGGGAAAGGCTTCCACTGCTATGTCCAGACTGGCCAAGAGAGTGTGGGAAAATGGCGCACTGACACGGAACACAAAAGTCCACGTGTATCAATCATGTGTCCTCAGTACCTTGCTCTACGGCAGCGAGGCCTGGACAACGTATATCAGCCAAGAGCGAAGTCTCAATTCATTCCATCGTCGCTGCCTCCAGAGAATCCTTGCCATCAGGTGGCAGGACTGTATCTCCAACGCAGAAGTCCTCGAGGCGGCCAACATCCCCGGCATATACACCCTACTGAGCTAGCGACGCTTGAGATGGCTTGGTCATGTGAGCCGCATGGAAGATGACAGGATCCCCAAGGACACATTGTACAGCGAGCTCGTCACTGGTATCAGACTCACCGGCCGTCCATGTCTCCGCTTTAAAGACATCTGCAAATGTGACATGAAGTCCTGTGACATTGATCACAAGTCGTGGGAGTCAGTTGCCAGTGATCGCCAGAGCTGGCGGTCAGCCATAAAGGCAGGGCTAAAGTGTGGCAAGTCGAAGAGACTTAGCAGTTGGCAAGAAAAAAGACAGAAGTGCAAGGGGAGAGCCAACTGTGTAACAGCCCCAACAACCAATTTGATCTGCAGCACCTGTGGAAGAGTCTGTCACTGTCGAATTGGCCTTTATAGCCACTCCAAGCACTGCTTCACAAACCACTGACCACCTCCAGGCACTTACCCATTGTCTGTCGAGACAAGGAGGCCAAAGAAGAAGAAGATAGTTAGACATCCCATGGACTTACTGCCAGAAAATTACCTACCAACCTTATTGATAGAAATGCTGAGTTCAGGCACAATCTTCTTAAATGTTAAGTGCGAAACTTACTACTGGGGGGTTTTAATGAAAGGTGCTGGTTTTGTTTCCCAGTTGTGGCGGGGAGGAGAGAGTGACCAGCAGGAGGCGCATGTGCGTGAGTGACAGGTCGGTACCGTGCGCTCGGCCACTGGGGCCAAGACGGTGGAAAAGGCAGGGACAGCAGGAAGGTCAGTTACTGTTTCTTTCAATCCTCTTCAGAGTGAGCCATTAATAATTAAAGTCAACGTCCTCACCACCTCCCCTCCCCGGCAGAAAGATAGAGATTTATTTTTGTAGTAATTATAACAAATAGAAACCGTGTTGGAATGGATTTGTACCCCTCCACCCCAGTGTTTCTATTTGTTTGAATGGAGCTTTGTGCATTGATCCCTCCCAGCCCGGTAAATTATGTCACTAGTTCCAGTTTGCAACTGGGCCCTGCGCTCTCTGCTTGCATTGCTATCCTTTCGAATCACCAGTTGCCGACAGTCCCAGTGAAACATCCCCCATCCCCAATTCCACCTCACCTCACCTCTCTTTCTCGATGTGATGTTGGGGTTTTGCATTTATGACGGCTGCATGCACGGATTTGGAGATCGGTGCACGCAGTGTCAGCGCGCGCGGGGGGCCACTTGCAGAGCGTGCCCTGGGCACGAACAGCAGACTCAAACCACCTCTCTGCTTTTGACTTGATTTGCAGATTATTACAGTCGTGCTGCCTCCCTCGCCCCAAGCGGCCCGGACATGGCACGGAGCCGATCTTCGCAAAAACAAAAGTGCGCGCGCCCACCCGGCAAAATGGTGCAGCGCGCGGCTGCGAGCCCGGCTCGAGCCCCCGGGACAGGGGCTGCAGGGCAAGGAAGGGCCACCTCGCCTCGCCTCGCCTCGTCTCACCCCGGCCCCACCAGTTCCAACAAGCAGACTGTCTGCATCATCGGGGCAACCAACCCGAGTGCAAAACAGGAGCACAATCTGGCTTCGGTTTCTGACTTCTCTTTGTGCCAAACAGTTTGAAAGCTTCATTCTGCTTAGTGGGGTCCCTTTAATGCAGCAACGGCCTGCTCAACTCAGTCACTGGGAATGGAAAGTATGACAGTCTCATTTACTTCAGAGGGGTTGTGCTCGACACTGAAAGGATGATCCAAATCATTTCTTTTAAAACACAGTAATTCCACCCCCCCCCCCCCCCCAACGCCGCCACAAACACGGCTGGGCGATGGTTATTTTGAAACCCATTTTCTCAAGAGTTATAAAATGAAGCAACTTGCAACTGGATAAAACACAAGTGCAAACTGGAGTCATTGTTGCAGAAGCCGGGAAACTTTTATTGCTTATTGGTGTGTTTTCAAAAGCAGAGTTGGGTTTTCTGAAGAAATAGTTCTGTAAATGTATATTGATCTGTTTGACATAGACTCTGTTTCTTTTCAGTTCCTGAGAAAGAAACCAATTCATCCTTTCAGGCACTGCAGCTTGTAACAACAAATATAATTGATATGTTACTTATTGTCACTTTAAAAAAGGTTTCAACTGTCTTTGAAGTGTAACTCTGTTAAATGGGAGCAGGGGATTTGAAGAGAAGGATCTTGAACCTCGGGGCCACAGATCCTGGCCTTTGGTGATAGTATCTTATTCTGGCCTCTTGACTATCCCTGATTTTAATTGCTCCACCATTGGTGACCATGCCTTCAGCTGTCTAGGCCTTAAGCCCTGGAATTCCTTCCCTAAACCTCTGCCTCTCTTTCCTCCTTTAAGACACTTCTTAAAACCTGCCAATTTGACCAAGCTTTTGGTCATCTGCCCTAATATCGCATTATGTGGTAGTATCCAAGTTCATAACGCTTCTGTGAAGCACCTTGGGATGTTTTATTCCGTTAATGGTGCTATATAAATGCAAGTTGTTATTTACGTTATGGTCTTGAAAAGTTTGGAAAGGAATTATTGTCAGCACTGTTATCACAGTGGTGGATAATTCCTAAATCAGAGTTCTCGGTGTCAGCAACTATATATTTGTGCTGATTAATAGGAAAGTGCAGTTAAACTTTGTTCTGAGGCTCCATGGTGCACACCTACATTGCCTGAAGATAAAAGTTTCACTGGGGAATTCCAATGGTATTGTGCTTCAGCTAACCTCTCAATTTTCTGGCCTTTCTTCTGTATGTCAGCCTTTGGCTCAGTTGGTAGCACGTTCCCTCCTGAGTCAGAAGATTGAGGGCTGAAGCCCCACTTCAGAATTTGAGCATATAATCTCGGTGAACTCTTTTTGTTGAGACATTAGATTTCCCCTTTCAGATGGACCTATCCTATGGCACTATTTGAAGAAGTGCTGGCTACTTTTCCCTGGTGATGTGGTCAATATTTATTCCTCCCCAACATCATGGAAACAGATACTAAAGCAAAATACTGCAGATGCTGGAAATTTGAAATAACACAGAAAATGCTGGAAATATTCAAAAGGTCTGGCAGATCTGTGGAGGGAGAAGTAGAGTTAACGTTTCAGGTCTGTGACCATATGATCATGGAAACTGATTATACGGTCATTATCTCATTGCTGTGCAGAAATTGGTTGCTGTGTTCCCTACATTATAACAGCAACTACACTAGAAAAGTGAGAGTTGGTTAGTTCAGTTGGCTAGACTGCTAGCGTGTGATGCAGAAAGACGCCAACAGTATGGGTTCAATCCCTGTTGCAGCTGTGGTAGTTCTTGGAGGCCTGCCTCCTCACCTTGCCCCATGCTTGAGTGGTTCCCCTCAAGCTATACATTACCAACTGTCTTTCTCTAATGGAGAGAGATGCCTATGGTCCTTTGGGACTACGACTACAACAACTTTGACTGTAAAGTACTTTGGGATGTCCTGAGGTTGTGATAGGTGCTATATCAGGGTTGTCCAACATGCGGCCTGCAGGCCAGGATCTGGCCTACGAAAGATTTCCATCTGGCCCGTGGCTGTTTCTCATCCTCGCTGGGGCTTCATGAGTAGAGATGGGAAATTTCCCTTTGTCTTCCTGCAGAGCGGCCTTTTTAAAACCATCGTGAAGTCAGTTTCACAGCTGTTGAAGCAGGAACATGCTTCCCAACATTGGACAGATTCGGGTTTTCTGACTTTTTTTAAAAGCCCGCCAGAAAACCTTGAATCTGTCCGATGTTGGGAAGCGCGTTCCTGCTTCAACAGCTGTGAAACTGACTGCGTGATGTTTTTAAACAAACTGACCAACCACAAAGCTGCTGTGCTGAGCGATCATGCTCAGTGCAACTGTCAGAGAGAGGTAGAGAGGGGGGAAAACAGAGGCGGCGGGGTGGTGGGGGGGGGTGGAAACAGAGAGAGAAGGGGAACAAAGAGAGAGGGAGGGGGGACAGAGGGGGGGGGAACAACACAGAGAAGGGAACACAGGGGGAGAGAGAGAGAGAGCGATCTCACTCCTGAAAGATGGATATCTGTCCAGAATACTCTGCATTGCTACATCAAGTGTGCGGGCAGAGATGGACTGCTTATGCAAGCAAAAACAATGGCAGGCATGTCACTAAATCAGTTTTCAATATAGTGACGAGAAAAGAAATTAGTCTTCTCATTTTAAAGTTTTGTCACAAAAATGCACATTTGTCGTTTTTCTTAGTAAGATAAATTTTTAATGCCTTTATCTGTCAAAATTTGTTCACCAGCTCCCTGGGCCGAGCAAAAATTGTAATGCAGTCCTTTCCCTGAAAAGGTTGGACAAACCTGTGCTATATAACTGCAAGTTCTTTTTCTTTTTATCCCATTGGAATTGGGCTAGCCTAACTCCAAAATTCGAAGAGTCTACTTAAAATAGGACCCTTATTTCTTTCCTTTCCTGAAAAAAACATTTAAGTGGAGAAACTTGACTCTCTCACTGTGGGGCAAACCTGGCTTTTTCTCTGGCCTTTCTGAAAACAGGATCCCTGATTTGAGGGCATGTGAAGTTGGCTTTGCATTGTCTGTCTAAAGAGAGCTCCGTGCATACTTGTTTTTGCATACAAACACACTTAGCTCACATTCTTTGAAGCTCCCTCCCCAAACCAGTCTTTCTCTATATTCTCCAGTCTTAAAGCTGTCTTAAAATTGCTTTTTTGACCAAGCTTTTACCTTTTAAAGCTTCAGCAAAGTTTTAGCACCCATTCCTTTCCTACTGTGTGAAGTGCCCTGTAATAATTTTTCTCTATGTTGCAGATACTGGATAAATGCAAGTAGCTGACACCAGAGACACAGTTAAATTTTAAAAGCAGATAGGCAACTATTCCAAGTGCAGATTTTTCAACTTTTTTTTAAAGGGGTGTGTATATTCTGTGTGCCAAGAGCAGAGGACTGGAATAAAGCATGTGGGACCATGAGCGGTAGCTTCATTTTGTCCATCTTCAGGAATTGGGTTGTGTGTGCTCGTAACAATGATTTGCATTTGTAAAGCAAATTTAATGAAGTAAGATGCACTTTACTAAAATGTCATCAGACAAAATTTGACTGAGCCACACAAGGGGATATGAGGATAGGTGACCAAAAAATTGGTCGAACAGGTTGGTTTTAAGGAGTATTTTAAAGTAGGAGACACATGTGGAGAGGCTTACAGAAGGAAATCCAGAGCCTCGACAGTAGGTGGGCGAAGGAATTTGGGATTGCAGAAGACGCCAGAATTGGAAGCCAGAGACAAAGATAGGGAGAGGCAAGGCCATGGAGGGATTTGAATACAAGGATGCAAATTTTAAATGTTGGAAGTTTTCCCTGGCCTCACTACTTTTTTCAGACCACCTTTTAATAAAACAGAATTAATTTTAGTATATATACTAATGATGAAAGGTCAGTGACCTGAAATGTTAACTTTGCTTCTCTCTCCACAGATGCTGCTAGACCGGCTGAGTATTTCCAGCACTTTTTGGTTTTATTTCAGCTTTGCAGCATCTGCAGTATTTTGCTTTTATATTAGAAATAACTTTAGATCAGAATTCCTTTTAGATGATGTATGTTTTTCTTCTCATCTTTTTGCCCTATACCCTCTCCTGAAGGTAGTGACCTGACCCATGCTGAGGGGTGTATGTGCTGCAGTGGCATTGCACTGGATATAATAGTTTGTCATTTGGGTGAGGCGTTAAACCTCTCAGGTGGATGAAAAAGATCTCATGGCACTATTTTGAAGAAGAGCAGGGTAATTCTTCCTGGTTTCCTAGCCAAATGTATCCTTCAGCCACTACCTAAAAACAGATTATCTAGGTCATTATCTCATTGCTGTTTGTGGGAACTAGCTGTGTCCTGGAGTCGTGAAAGGCGCTATATAAATGCAAGTTCATTCAAATGTTACCTTAAATAGTGTCAGCATCTGACATTCACATTCTTCATGCAAGGGGCAGGAATGATAGTTGTAGCACTTCACAGTATACCTGTCCTGCCTGAACCTACCCATTTGAACATGGTTCTTTGATTGAATTTGGAACCTTATGCGATATGGCACCTAGCAGTACTTCATGACCCACATGCTACACCCTGTATTTGGGTCCGGTCTTATTATGTTACTGGACCAGAGGATGAAAGGTTCAGAGCACGAGTTCACATCTCACCATGGCAGTTTGAGAATTTGAATTCAGTTAAAAAAAAACTAATCTGGCAATAAAAATTTGGTGTCAATGAAAGTGAGCATGAACCTGTTGGATTGTTGTATAAGTCCAGTTGGTTCACGAATGTCCTTCCGGGAAGGAAACCTGTCCTTATGTGGTCTGGCCTAAATGTGGTTCATGTCCCACACCAATAGTTGACTATTAACTGCCCCTGAAGTGGGCTTGTCTGCCACTCAGTTGTCTCAAACTGCTACCACTGCTTTAAGTAGGAAGGTCCACCAGCCAGAGCGATAAGATATGGGCAATAAATGCCTGCCTTTTCCGTGATGCCCATATCTTGAGCATAAATAAAATAAATAATTCAAAATGATCGGAGAGATTATCTGCAGAAGTCAGTGAGTTGTGAAAAATTCTGTCGCAGCTGTTCTGGATCCAAGAATCTCTTCCCTGTGACAGGTGCAGGATTGCTTGTTAGTACAAGCCCTCATTATAAATCAAGGTGCCCAAGTTGCAACCTGCAGACTTTGATGGATTTAAGTTAATTTGATTCACATACATGCACCTGTCTTAGACGACCAGTCATGGCCCTGCACTTGCTTGAAGATTTATTTTTGAGTTAGTTTATAAGGAACTGAGTTTAAACTCAGGTTATGTTGAGTTGTCAGTTGGTTCCTTCTGTGAGCCACAGTGTCAATGATCAGAATTTCAGGGGCAATGAAGGGACAAGCAGCCTGGCTTCTGAGGTCTTCCTAACACATTGCTTTCAAACTAACCTGTAAAATATGCAGTTCAGAGTGAGTTGCAGGAAGTGATCGAAACTATTTCTGGTTTACAGATCAGCACCCGCTGCACAGTTCAACTTAGAAACTGGTACAGGAAATGATGCAGAGGTGAGCATTACTCTACTTTGGAAGGAGAGCCTGGAGTTGTGTTGGCCTGAAACTGCTGTGCTGAGTTTGCACTTATTGCATTACTTTGCGAGTATTGAATGCTCATTTCACAAAATGCCATTCCCAATCAGAGAGGAGGAAGAAAACAAAGCTCGAGTTTCTTTATTACAGAGAGCTGCTGATTACAGAAGTACTTGTATGAGCTGTGCCGTGGTATGAATTGGTCCTTTTAGATTTTAGAAGCTTACAGAATGGTTTTCAAATGTTGTGGAACCTTTCCAGGAGCTAGAATTTGAGACTTTTTTGAGAGTTCGGTGTCATTCTGTTCACAAACCCCTGGAAGGGGAGGGATAATAATCGGCCAACTGTCAAATTGTTCATAAAAGCAAAATACTGTGGATGCTGGAAATCTGAAATAAAAACAGAAGGTGCTGGAAATACTCAGCAGGTCTGGCAGCATCTGTGGAGAGAGAAGCAGAGTTAACATTTCAGGTCAATGGCCTTTCATCGGAACTGGCAAAGGTTAGAAATGTAATGCTTTTTAAGGTTGGGGTGGGGGAAAAGAGAACAAAAGGGAAGGTGTTGATAGGACAGAGGGCCGAAGAGATTAGCTGACAAGGCGGTCATGGGGCAAAGGCAATGAGAGTGTGCTAATGGTGTGGTGAAAGACAAAGCATTAGTGCAGAGAGGGTGTTAAATGACAGAATAATGAACAGCCCTAGTCAAAAGCACAAACATGAAAAACCAGTGGGCAGGCACACGGTAAAAAAAATGATGAAATGAAATAAAATAAAGGAAAAATAAAAATGCCCTTTGTTTTGGTTAGGGCAATTGCAAAGGACAATTTTTTTTTTACCAAGTGATTTTCAGAGCCTGACTGGCCCTTTTTTATTTTTACTTTTTTAAATTTTGTTTCTTTTTTTTACCATGTGCCTGCCCACTTCTTTTCCTGTTTGTGCTTTTGGCTAGGGCTGTTCATTATTCTGTCATTTAACACCCCCTCCGCACTAATGCTTTGTCTTTCACCACACCATTATCACACTCTCTTTGCCTTTGTCCCTCTGTCCTCTCAACAGCTTCCCTTTTGTTCTCTTTTCCCCACCCCTGCTTTATTTACTTAAAACGTATTAAATTCTAACCTTTGCCAGTTCTGATGAAAGGTCACTGACCTGAAATGTTAACTGTTTCTCTCTTCACAGATGCTGCCAGACCTGCTGAGTATTTCCAGCACTTTCTGTCAAATTGCTCATTCTTGTCTTGCTGAATTGAAGAGGATGTACAAGTTCCATGGCAGGCTCAGTTCCAGCAAAGAACCTGGTTCAAAAATCTTCACTCTGTGTTGGAGATGGTGGAGCAGGTTTTGAAAGTACTTTTGCAGCAGATGCAGGTTGTTACTTTTTGCATGACTGTGTTCCACTCTCTGTGCAAGCATGCTTTAAAAAAATGCTTTTGCAAGATGTGACCATACTGTACATTTTCATTCTTGAATGTTACTTCTTGCTTTTTAAAAGCAATATTTCCCTCCCTTACCATTGACTGTACACTCCTCTTTCTTACCTGCACATCATTCCCAGTTAAGATGGAAAACAGGTAAATGGCTGCTATGCCTTGGCAAATGCAGCTTGGTGCTGAGTTTAAAAAAAACTCCCTCCCCTTGGTCCTGCATTGCCAAGGCTGGTTTAGGAATTCAATTTGTATTATTACATGGGCACAAGCATGCAACTCATGCAGCATAATCTGCGTTCTGGTAAGATATAGAAAAGAGACATTACACAGCATTAATACTTTTGCAGCCATTGTTCAAAACCAGCAATGTTTTCAAGCATGTTTAAATTATCATATGTATATTAGACTTATGAATTTAAACAGCAAGCAGGGTACCTGTCTGCATGACAATACTGTCACATGAGATGGGACTGAATTCTGTCTACATGAACCATTAAATATTGTTATGAGATATTTCTTTTGTAAAATATGTTGAGGACTTATACTTGAATTATGGACATTGATTCATCTGGAATCTTGAGAAATTTGCCGAGCCTTGTGGTTTTTTTAAAAAGAAGTCAGCAGAAGGTTTCTGGATTTGGCTAGTAAACAAGCCAAACTGGAAGGCACCTGTGAATAATCGCCCAGCAGGGGGTGTTTTTGACTTGGGGAGATGTTTACTAAGAAGTGGCAGGCCAAGATTTATAGTTGTCAAGAGGCTGAACTTCTGGAATGTTTTTAGTTTCACTTTTAATTGTGACAGCGGACAGTTGAGTTTTGCCTGCCAGAAGAAGAACAGCTCAGCTTTCTCTCTTGAAAACAAACTCTGCATACAGTGTGGCAGTTTCCTATTTCCTTCTTTATTTGAAGAAACACTGCATGGTTGAAGGAATCTTGCATCAAATGTGTGGAAACTGAAACCTTATTGCTGCATTCCTGCTGTAAGACCTGTTTGGAGCCTCTGTGGCTGCATCTCTTGTAAAGGCTACCCAAACTGATCTTCAGCATCACCGGGAAAGAACTGTTCTGGGAAGATCCTAGCAATAGTGGCCTATATGGTTTTGGGACGCCTGACCAAAACAAAGGGCATTTTTCCATACTTTCATTTCTTTGTAACAGCTGTAAACAAAAATCCCTTTTATTTTCCCGGTTAACTGGTATGTTTGTATGTTTAGTTTAGTTTAGTTTAGAGATACAGCACTGAAACAGGCCCTTCGGCCCACCGAGTCTGTGCCGACCATCAACCACCTATTTATACTAATCCTACACTAATCCCATATTCCTACCACATCCCCACCTGTCCCTATATTTCCCTACCACCTACCTATACTAGGGACAATTTATAATGGGCAATTAACCTATCAACCAGCAAGTCTTTGGCATGTGGGAGGAAACCAGAGCACCTGGAGGAAACCCACGCAGACACAGGGAGAACTTGCAAACTCCACACAGGCAGTACCCAGAATTGAACCCGGGTTGCTGGAGCTGTGAGGCTGCGGTGCTAACCACTGCTCCACTGTGGCACCCCTGATGACATTGTCAACCATATAGGTTTTTAATGACAATCCAGCAGTTTCATGGTCATTATTACCGAGATAGCTTTTTATTCTGGATTTATTAATTAATTGCATTTAAATTCCTCCAACCCCTGTGGTGGGATTTGTACTTGTCTCTCTAGACCATTAGTCTGAGCCTCTGGATTACTAGTCCAGTAACATTACCACTATGTTACTGCTCCCGATGGTGTTCATACCTCCCCCCTCCACCCTCTCATTGGCGGCCATGCCTTCAGCTGCCTAGGCCCCAAGCTCTGGAATCCCGTTACCTAAACCTTGCTGCCTCTCTACCTCAGACTCCTTCTTTAAGACTCTCCTTAAAACCCACTACTTTGAGCTTTTGGTCACTCCTCTTAATATCGTGCTTGGGGTCCAATTTTTTGATTGATTATGTTTATTTGAAATACCTTGGAAGTTTTTTTCTGCATTGAAGGTGCTAAAAAGATGCAACTTGTTGTAAATATCCTCTGTTCGTGTTTATGCTGTTTGTGTTCAGAAAAAGGTTATGTGATCTCCCTTTGACAAGGGTTCATGCTGGCCTGATGGCTTATTGAATTTGACTGCTCAGCAGCTTAGCCACACAAACCAGGAAGTCCCAGTTTGGATTCTGGTTCAGTGCTGCATTAGCTGATTTTAGCTATGTTGGTGGTAGAGATACTGCAGTTTGTATAAGTGACCTGGGGTTAGGGAGGGAAAAATGCCCAGGTCTCTTGGTCATGCTTCCTATGCAGATTGGAGTTGGATGTTGGGTGGGTACAGGATTGGGCAGGCTGTAATACCCCTGCTACGGGCCAAGTGCAGGAATATGGGATTAGAATAGTTGGGTGCTGGATGGCTGGCACAGACACGATGGGCCGAAGGGCCTGTTTCTGTGCTGTATAACTCTATGACTCTATAACTGGACCTTAGCTTTCATATTGGAAGAGCAAAGTGTGAGTAATGAGATTTGGAGTGGCTTGAGCACACCTCTGCTTTCCCCATCCCAGCAAAGTGAAATTAGCTACAGTTTTAGCCCGTGAGTCCTGGGCAGCGTTGTGTTTGGGCAGGGATTTCTTCTCGCCCTCGCCATATTTTGATGCCACTAGCTGACCCTGTCGCCAGAACCCCTCCTGTCTGCAAGCTTGAAGCCCACACTGCAGCAACACAGCTCAGGGCATGGCACCAAAGACATTGTGGTTAGCTGTAGCTCCAATACTGAGACTTGCTCCTTGGGGGGAAAATTGATAGGGGGCTGTGGTTATGGCAACCAGATTTCCCCGAGATGAACTGGAAAGTCCTGGGCGAATTCAAATTATTTTGACAGAGGATGGAGTTATGTTTCCTTGATCATGAAGTTATGTTTGCTGAAAAACAAGCTATAAAAACCCAGGATTGTGGTCGGTAATGTGGATCTATGCAGAATAAATACCTTTATTGGATTCTGACCAGAAGGATCCTGCAAAGGTATAGTCGACATTAGAAGACAAGCTCAAAGTGAAAGTAAATTTTAGAATACACCATTTGAAGCTCATGCGATATAGGCAGAAAACCATTGAGTGCACAGGTGATCTTGTCGGCAGATGTAGGAGAAAGCAAGAGATTGCGACTTTATGGATGCGGAACTATTGGCGTGCATTGTGGAGTTGCTCATTGCCTCCACTCCCATAGAGGCGTTCTAGAAAGATCTACTGGAAACACTGAAAGGACATGGCATAGAGAGCATGTTACAGGATGGATGCAGATATGAGGCCATTGTGGCTGGAACAGAAATAAAAACAGATAGTGCTGGAAATACTCAGCAGGTCAGGCAGCATCTGTGGAGAGGGAAGCAGAGTTATCATTTCAGGTCTGTGATCTTTCATCAGAACAGTGGTTGGAGCAGTGATGGCAAGCTTTAGGATCTGGACTGTCTATTGGTGCAATATCCAGGGCACCTAAGCAAAACAACGTGTGAAGTAACTGCGGGCTCTCCCACAAACTGTGTAGATCCCAGCACATGCAGACACGTGCAAGTCCTGTGGGCTTAGAGGACACTGAGCCAAGCTCTGCAGAAGGCCCAGCAGCAGGAACATAGGGAGAAACCAGAGTGGGCAGAGATCCAAGCACAGAAGCACGTCACCCAGAGGCAAAGGCAGGTGAGATAGTTCTAGGCGTTGCCACAAGCACCGACCCATCCATGAAATGGGGGGATGCCCACCCAACCAGAAGAGCTGGATCAAGGTGAAGATACTACTGATGAAAGCTGCTTCACACGATCACTCGAGCAGAACAAGTTAATTCCATTAACATAACGGAAGCTTTCGCAACACTGTAGATCATTTGCCCAAATAAAGCTGGACGACATCGACTGCAGGTGAAGGCTGACATAGGCATGAGTGCCAACACTACCTTTCTGCACTCTTAAGGATATGTACCATGAGTATTGGATATCGGTGGTCAAGCCCACTAGTGTAAAGCTCACGGCGTACAATAAGGTGCCTAGGTTCCCGAAACCTGGAATGCAGGTACAAAGATTCAACCTGGTCTGGGCAGATGTTTTATGCAGTGGATGTGTCAGGACCCGCAGTAGCAGGATTGCCGGCTCAGCATGGCCACTATCCATGAGCTGACCCAGTCAAAAGACTGCAGCAATCAAACTGCGTACACACCTATAGAATCAATTCAAGACCTCCAGAGGTTGTGCCTGGACCGTTTTGACATCGTCAGTAACTTCTATGTAGTCCTTCACCTCAGAAGGTGCAATGCCATCTATCGACCTGTCATATATACAAGCATAAGCCTTGGATTACTGGTGGCACTTTCGCTCTTGAGTCAGAAGGTCATGAGTTCAAGTCCCATTCCAGAGGCTTGAGCACATAATCCAGGGTGGTGCTGTCTTTTGCATGTGACCTTAAACCGAGGCTCTGTCTTCTCTCTCGGGTGGGTGTATAAGATCCCACGGCACTATTCAGAGAAGAACAGGTGAGTTCTGCTGATGTCCTGCCAATGCTTATTTCTGAAGCAACATCACTAAATAGCAGATGATCATTGCTCATTGCCATGTGTGGGATCTTGCTGCGCACAAATTGTCTGCTACTTTTCCTAGAGTGCCTACATTTTGGAAAGTACTTGATTGGCTGTAAAGTGCTTTGAGATGTACTTAGGTTTTGAAAGGTGTATATAAGTTTAATTTTCTTTCTTTATGGCGCCCGCCTACACATGGTTGCCTAGAGGCTCACATAACAGAACTTCTCTGAATTTCCAAGCTCAAGCTCCCAGGTGAATGTTGCAGATCACACTGGAGGCGAACACCAATGAGTACTTCTAAATCCCCTTCCCCATCTGAATTAGCCAGTGGGTAGTTCAAGTGCCTTGTCTCTTTAAGTGGCTTCAGGTTGTTGCCAGATGCTTTTTTATTTTTAAATGTATTAGTGTTCTGTTGGCTTCTGAAAGTTCCCGTGTTCCATGTAAGCATGCAAAAAGAAGAGGTATAGACAGTTGATGCATTGACCCTGTCTTGCCATTTTTGTTAACTATGGCCTGACCTCTACAGAGGCATTTGGTATCAGGCCTCAAAAAAGCCACACAAACTGTTGATATTTTCACTGTATAAGGGTCAGATTGACATAGTGGTAGCAGTCTTGCTTTTGAGTCAGTTTGGTGGATGAAATCCCAGAATGGATTTCGAGCACATAATCTAGAACGAGATCAATGCAGCACTGAGGGAGTGCTACATTGTCAGAGGTGCCGTCTTCCAGCTGAGACATTAAACCAAGTTCAGGGTGAAATGTAAAAGATCCCATCGCCCTATTTGAAGAAGAACAGGGAGTTCTTCTGGTATCCTGGCCAACATTCATTCCTCAATAACACCACCAAAACAGATTGACTGGTTATTTATCACATTGCTATTTATGGAACCTTGCTGTTGGTAGATTGGCTCCTGCATTTGCCTCCATTACAACAGTGACTGCAAAAGTAATTTATTGGAAGTAAAGTGCTATGAGATGTCTTGAACTCATGAAGTGTGCTATATAAATTCAGGTTTTCCCTTTTTTCATCCATTTATGAGCAATGTGGAGAATTAGCACACACCTCTATTGAAATGGTGCCATGATTGTTCTAATTAGCAGGAATGTAATCCTTTGCTGCAGGTGGCCAGCTGCCGCCTTTAAAAGCATGACACGAGGTGGCTTGTCTGCTAAGTTTATTTTTGGTTTTGAAATCATCCAGTCATTGTCCATGTGAGAGGGCTGTGGTTTTATTTCTAATTATTACTTTCCTGATTCTGCTTGCTGTTAGCACTTTGTCTCTACTAGGCTGCTGAAGTCACGTATTGTTTTTCAGCTTCCTGGGCATTTCAAATTCAAATAGACACCAATTCTTCAGAAAGCAACAAAAATAATTATGAAAAAGTGAAGTAAATTTATTTTAGTATAAACAAACTGAAATCCTGATGGCAATAATAGCTCGTTTGAAACCTGTCCTTCCTTTTCTGGTCTCAGTTTTCCTAAAACTACTAGAAAGATGTGTGAAAATAGATTTGAATGATCACAGTTTCTGAAGTATTGCAGTTCTGCCTGAAAGTGAGCATTAATTAGTGACCTTTTAGGATGTGTTCTCCAATTAAAATGAATTGATCATGTTGGAGTATTGATGTGTAGGGCACTATGGTTGTGGAGCTCAAAGTAAACCATAATATAAACACAGGCTTGTTGCTGTGGTGGAATGTATGTGAAACTTGCTCCATTCAAAGTCTCTATCTCAGCTGACCAACCTCAGGTGCTTCCCAGCATCCTAGTATAAACCAGTGGTACTCATAACATGGTCTGGGGTCATTTCTGACCTACTCTTCACTTGTAACCCTTGGTACAATTACTGCTTCATGTGCCTGTAGGCTTCCATTAATGGCCTTGTAAGCTGGCATTCAGCAATTTTCCTCTCATTGTTTCTATTGCAAAAGGAAGTGAAGAGTCGCCTGCTTAACCTTGCGTTGTATCCAACTGTACAATAATAGGGAAGGGAGGAATCCCTTGCATGGAGAAAGATCTTAGTAAAAGCCTCTAGCCTAAAGTGCAGTGCTTTAAACATTGGCCTCCACCTCTGGGACTCTTCTTTCAAATCCAGTCCAGATTATCTCCTCTTGTCTGTAAGCGTCCTGCATAAAATTTGTTTTGGCTGTCTCAACCCAGTTCTGGACCCCACAGTAGTGAACTGCTTGAAGTTGGCACTAATTAACGCTTAATTGGTAATCCACACTGCAGGACCTGACCTGGGAGGGCTTTGATGACGACAGTGTAGTTGAAGTTGAAACGTTTCCTGTTGTCCTTGACTGTGAACTCAGAAAATGTCTTGTATGTTAGACAAAGAACATATTCTAGGATACAGTTATGTAGTGGTTATGTTACTGGCCGAATAACTCAGAGGCCTGGACTGCTAATCCAGTGAAGGTGGCATGGCAGTTTGAGCATTTTAATTCAGTTTGAAAAGTCAGGAAATAAAAAGCTGGTACCTGTAAAAGTGATCACATTTAAAACCCAGCTGGTTCACTAATGTCCTTTAGGGAAGGAAACCTGCTGTCCTTACCCAGTCTGGCCTATATGTGACTCCAGTCCCACACCGACGTGGTTCTCTTAATTGTCTTCTGAAGTGCCTGAGCATGCCACTCAGTTGCATAAAACCACCACTAACAATACAGACCACTTTTTGTTTTATTTGTTCATAAGATCTGGGTGTTGCTGGCAAGTCCAGCATTTATTGCCTATCCCTAATTGCCCTTGAGAAGATGGTAGTGAGCCATCTTCTTGGTTTGAGAAGAAAGCCTACCACCACCTAAGGGCAACTAGTGATGGGCAATAAATTTTGACCTTGCCACGACCACATACCGAGAATTAAAAAAAAACCTCAAGATTTATATAGGAGATCCATTTTGAAGTCCTGCAGGATATCATCTTAAACAGTGACTGTGTTGCTCAGATAGTTTGCAAATGAGTTGTGGTCACGGGCATGAGGAATATAGTTCATAGAGAGATACAGCACTGAAACAGGCCCTTCGGCCCACCGAGTCTGTGCCGACCAACAACCACCCATTTATACTAATCCTACATTTAATCCCATATTCCCTACCACATCCCCACCTTCCCTCAATTCTCCTACCTACACGAGGGGCAATTTACCATGGCCAATTTACCTATCAACCTGCAAGTCTTTGGCTGTGGGAGGAAACCAGAGCACCCAGTGGAAACCCACGTGGTCACAGGGAGAACTTGCAAACTCCGCACAGACAGTACCCAGAACTGAATCCAGGTTGCTGGAGCTTGAGGCTGTGGTGCTAACCACTGCGCCACTGTGTTGCCCCAATCCTATGAGTGTTGATAATTTTCCTATTTAGACAATATGTTAAAATTTAATTAGGTGAAGATATAACATTGTGCACTTATGTTCCTCCTGTGGTTTGTTTCCAGTGTAGCTTCAGGCAATGTTGGTGCCAATTAGCTTGTTCTTGTGTGATGTCGGATTTGAATGTTCTTTTCCAGCACATTTTAAAGGGGTGCGGAGAAAGAGAGTTTGAACAATTAGAATCTATTGCCACTCTGAAAAAAAAATACTTTTTTCCCATTTTCTCCCTTCCTACCCTGAAATCATGATGTGCTGTAATTCTACAGGCACCGGTAGCTCTCCTCTGCTTTGCACAAATGGCAGTTGTATGTGTCTGAGCCTAGACTGTGAGTATTCTTCCATGGACCATGTCCACAGGGACACGATGTTCAAACCTCTAGATAACGGAGGAATAAACGTCCCCAGTGTCGCTCTCATCCTGATGACCACCTTTGTCTGCGGCTGCATCAAGCTGTGCGTAACCCCCGGGTACGCAAGCACCAAGTATCAATACGTGCTGAGGTTCTATCTCTCCCCGGCATGGCAAAGAACGGGTCTGGTCACGTTGCTGTGGAACGCTTCATTCAGTTGGACTGTCCAGCACCACCAGTCCCTCCTGGAAAAGTTTGTGCAGAAAAACACCATTGACCACAAGTCCACCAGGCAGTGGTATGCATGGAATGCCCTCGAGGCCCTACGGGTAAAGGAGATGGTGGATCCTGTTGGATGGTTCCCCGAGCAGACTGTCAAACCTGTTTGGCAGAATGCCTCATCGCCAGAGCTTTCAAACAAGCACCAAGATGTAGCTTGGCTGGCGGTCAGAAGGGCCCTCCCCGTCACATCCTTCCTGCACCCCCTGGAGTCTCACCGTCTCCACACGCGGCCCCTGAGGTTGCTGCTGTGGGGAAGAGGCCGTCGTCCACCTCCTTTTGAAATGTGCCTTTGCAAAGCAGGTTTGGAAACAGATGCAGTGGTTTATGTCGATGTTCATCCTGAACAGCTCTGTAACACAGGACTGTGTGCTCTACGGGCTGTTCCCAGGGACGTGCACCAAGATAAACATCAACTGCTGTTGGATGACCATCAACTCGGTGAAAGATACACTCTGGTCTGCTGGAAACTTGCTGGTCTTCCAGTGCAAAGAGTTGTCCACAACCAAGTGTTGCAGACTACATGCTGAGAGATGTACTAAAGTTTGGGGCAGCCGCTGCAAAGGGTCAATGGGGAAAGGCCACTGTGTAAGGTCCTCCTGCCATAGTATACCAAGGACTGGAATCTGTGTAAAACCCTTGGGCTGTATGCACCAGAGAATGCTTTTGGTTTGTAATGCAAATGTACATTGTAGATAAAATGGAATTGCAAGAGTAGTGAGGCACCTCATGTCCTGTATCGAAAGAAACTGACCTTTACTGCACTTTCTGAAATGTCAAATTTGAATTGTTTTGTAATTTATAAATACATTTTATGAATAAAGTATATTTTTGGGAACAAAATTCAACTGTGAAGGGCACCACAGCCAAGTCTGACCTTGTCCTCTTCCATCACCTACACTTTTCATCAGGGGTCCCTGGATCATGATGAGGAATTGGAACTTTAAATAAATTGACACATCTGTAGCATATGGTGCTGAGGTCAGTTGTAGCACTCGTGATAGACTCCTAACTGAGATCAGCAAACCCAAACTGGAACTTTCTAACCTTTGGAAAATAGTTAAAGGAAAATTACCCTTCCACTTCAGCACATAAAATACAAAATATAACTGCTGCCGATCTTGTTTTATTTTCAGCCATTTCTATCATATTTCTTTAGAAATAATTCACCACAACCATTTCTTGTTTGCTATTCCTTTGCAAGATTTCTTTTAAGGACTGTTTTTTTTACTAAGTCAATAACTAACCTTGCACAACAAATAGTTTGTAGGGCCTGTGACATTTCTTCCAATTCTACACAACTATTCATTAACTCTTGAAAACCTGGCCTTCAGTTTTTGAATTGATTATAGATTTATGAATTATAGATTATAAATGTACATTTTGGAAACACTTCAAAATAAAGAGTAAGAGGCACCCTTGATGGTTCACTGAGCAAATGCATTGCCTGGTGTTCTAAAAAGGGAAAGGAAGACATTTCTAAAATGCGTTTCACAACATTAGGATTCCCCAATGTGCTGTATAGCCAATGAAGTACTTTTAAAAATGTAGTCACTGTAGTGTAGGAAACGTGGCAGCCTATTTGTGCACAGCAAAATTCCATCAGCAGCTATGTGATGACCAGATAATCCATTTAGTGATGTTGTTTGAGGAATAAATATTGATCAGAAGACTGAGGAGAACTCCCCTACTCTGCTTTGGAATAGTGTCATGGGGTCCAGCTGAGAGAGAAGACCAGGGGCTGAATTTTATTTGGGTGCCGCGCTCTGCGGCGGCATCCATTAAACTCAGCAGGGTGCCCGCATTTAGCAGCCGCCGCAGAGCCCCTGCGATATTACGCGCAGGGCTCATGAGTATCACTGCGCTGAGCCTCCATCCCCCACCATATTACGTGGGGAGAGGCGGGACGTTCGGTGCAGTGAGAGACGTTTTGACAGCCGCAGCACCTGCTTCCTAACAACTGTCAAAGAAATACTTATCTGACTGCTGAAAAGTGGAGCTGCTGTCAATCTGGCAGCAAAGCAGAAAGTGCTGCAGAAATCAAGCAGGTCAGGCAGCATCTGTGGAGAGAGAAGCAGTGTTAACTTGACCAAGTTCACAGCCCTGAAAGTTTTCTCTCTCCACAGATGGCGCTTGACCTGCTGAATTTCCCCAGCACTTTCTGCTTGGTTGCCACATACCTACCCTGCTGTGTCCCAGTGCCCTGTGAAGTTGCGATCCTCTTCTTCCATTCAAGTGTAACATTCCTTCTTGTAGGCGTGCCACACCTGAGTGAATAATCTTAATTTTGCACATTCCAGGACGTGAGAACTAAATATACCATAAAAGGCAAATACACAATGGAAATAAGACCATAATTGAAGAATAATTGCCTACTATGAGCATCTAATCATATGACTGTGAAAAGCTGCAGACTAATGTGCATTTGAAATCTGTATTCATTTCTCTGCTAACTGTTATGTGAAAATACATGTAACTGCAATTATACGATCTTCATTTAAAAAAACGGGAAAATATGTTCATATTCTGGCTGCATTGTCAACTAGAAATATTACAACAATAACTATGATCAGCTGCTGCAGAAGCAAAGTGTTCGTGAACATGTGTCAATGTGTAACAGTTGAAAAACCATGACGACAGCACAGATTTCCTCACTAGTCCTGCATTGGTTTTCAAACATGTGCAAGACAAACCTTGCAGCCGGAAGTTAGAGCTGTTACATGGTGGAGTCACCTTTGCATTTAAAGGACCACACCAAAAGCTGAGGATGGCAGAGGGGTGCTCTAGGGTGGCCCCACAGTTCAGCAATGCCTCCCTGCTCACTCTCCTCCAAGCTGCGCAGGCAAGGTGGGAGGTCCTTTTCACCAGTGACGGGAAGAAGAGGCCCTCCCGCCTGAACAAGGCAGTCTGGCTGGAGATGGCAGAGGAGGTGAATAGCCGTGGGGCCATCCGCCGGCAAAGGTTCCAATGCTGGAAGGGGTTGAACGAGCATTCCTCCAGCCAGCCGAGGCTCGCTAGACCTCGTGTGCACAGGGTATGAGCACCAAAATCATTCACAACCAAAGGGCAATCAGATCAGCAGCCTTCCTCCAGTCAGGCTGCTAGTGCAGAGGTTGTACCAAGAAGGGACAACCTCTCCATTTACAGAGAACACACTGACACAAATGGGAATGCACGGGTGTCACAGCAATGTAAATACGTCTTTCACTAAACGTTCCTCACCAACATTTGTGTCCTTTTTTCTGTGAATGATGTGTGTCAGCATGTAGCGCCAATGTCACATCCCTTTGCACCGTTGGCCCTTCAGGAGAGCCAACATATGCAACAACGTCATTGCCATGCCACCATTACTCACGAGCGTCTCCATGGATGCAGTGACATGGACATTGGCTCAGTCAGCTGCTGCCTCTAATGGTTTACACAGGGATGCTGCAGATGTGGACTGGTGCACAACAGGTGAGCAAGGGTGATGTGTGGCTTGCAGAGCTCATGTCGGTTCCTATTGAGCAGATAGCCTTTGCGTGATAAGCCACTGCTGTACATCCCTATCTCACTGCTAGCTCTGTGTGCAGAGCCTGGGTGCCAACTGCCTTCCCATGCGTCTCTCATGTTGTAGGTCTTCAGCGACCTCATAGTCCGAGGAGGAATCTTGTTGACGTCTCTCCTCATCATGCCAGGCCTGGCCCCTTTTGGGTGTGTAGTTGTGCAGGGCAGCAAAGTAAGGAGCTGGCCTTTTCGGCCCGTAGTACAGGGCATCGCCCTATCCATCCAAGCATTGGAAGCGCTCTTTCAGCATACCGATCTCCTGCTCGATAGTGGTTCTTGTAGCTGTGGCTGGCGTTGTATATCTCCTTTGCAGCAGTAGTGGGGTCTCTCACTGGTGTCAGGAGCCATGTCTGCAAGGGATAGCCCTTATCTCCAGAAAGCCATCCCTCCATCTGAGCCAGTTCAGTGAACAGCAGTGACAGCTGGGACTGGCACAGGTCCCAAGTGTCATGGCAGCTGCCTGTGAAGTGGTCACAGATTTGCATGAAGCATCTGTGGTGATTACATACAACCTTCACCTAGATTGAGAGGATTCTTTTAATGGTGACATCTGCTGCTGGTTGCCTGGCAGGAGGCTTGATGGCCACATGAGTGCAGTGTATGAACATTACAATAGTACTGAAGACCTGTGCTCCAGAACTTGCTGCGCCCCTAGCCAGCTGTTCCAGTACAGCTACAACACTGGCATCTACCCTGCAATGTGGAAAATTGCCCTGGTATGTCTGTACACAAAAAGCAGGACAAGTCCAACCCGGCCAATTACCGCCCCATCAGCCTACTCTCAATCATCAGTAAAGTGATGGAAGGTGTCATCAACAGTGCCATCAAGCAGCACTTGCTTAGCAATAACCTGCTCAGTACCGCTCAGTTTGGGTTCCGCCAGGGCCACTCCGCTCCTGACCTCATTACAGCCTTGGTTCAAACATGGACAAAAGAGCTGATCTCAAGAGGTGAGGTGAGAGTGACTGCCCTTGACATCAAGGCAGCATTTGACCGAGTATGGCATCAAGGAGCCCCAGCAAAACTGAGGTCAATGGTAATCAGGGGGAAAACTCTCCGTTGGCTGGAGTCATACCTAGCTCAAAGGAAGATGGTTGTGGTTGTTGGAGGTCAATCATCTGAGCTCCAGGACATCACTGCAGGAGTTCCTCAGGGTAGTGTCCTGGGCCCAACCATCTTCAGCTGCTTCATCAATGACCTTCCTTCAATCATAAGGTCAGAAGTGGGTATGTTTGCTGATGATTGCACAATGTTCAGCGCCATTCGTGACTCCTCAGACACTGAAGCAGTCTGTGTAGAAATGCAGCAAGACCTGGACAATATCCAGACTTGGGCTGATAAGTGGCAAGTAACATTCGCGCCACACAAGTGCCAGGCAATGACCATCTCCAACAAGAGAGAATCTAACCATCTCCCCTTGACATTCAACGGCATTGCCGTCGCTGAATCCCCCACTATCAACATCCTCGGGGCTATCATTGACCAGAAACTGAACTGGAGTAGCCATATAAATACCGTGGCTACAAGAGTAGGTCAGAGGCTGGGAATCCTGAGGCGAGTAACTCACCTCCTGACTCCCCAAAGCCTGTCCACCATCTACAAGGCACAATTCAGGAATGTGATGGAATACTCTCCACTTGATGGATGGGTGTAGCTCCAACAACACTCAAGAAGCTGGACACCATCCAGAACAAAGCAGTCCACTTGATTTCCACCCCATCTACAAACATTCACTCCCTCCACCACCGATGCAGCACAGTGGCAGCAATGTGTACCATCTACAAGATGCACTGCAGCAATGCACCAAGGCTCCTTAGACAGCACCTTCCAAACCCGCGACCTTTACCAACTAGAAGGACAAGGGCAGCAAATACATGGGAACACCACCACCTGCAAGTTCCCCTCCAAGTCACACACCATCTTGACTTGGAACTATATCGCCGTTCCTTCACTGTCGCTGGGTCAAAATCCTGGAACTCCCTTCCTAACAGCACTGTGGGTATACCTGCCCCAAATGGACCTCAGCGGTTCAAGAAGGCAGCTCACCACCACCTTCTCAAGCGCAATTAGGGATGGGCAATAAATGCTGGCCTGGCCAGAGACGCCCACATCCCGTGAATGAATAAAAAAAATTTACAATCTATGGTTCTCCGGCAATGGTGCCGAAACTGATGGCCCTCTGGGCCTGGCTGTGAGAGTCCGTCCTGAAGCGGACATGCTAACTGACCCTCCGGTGCAGGACGTTGGCGACCTCCCTGATGCTGTGGTGCACTGCTGACTGCGTGATCCCACAAAGGTCTCGGTGGGCCCCTGAAAAGCTACATAGGCATCAAGCTTGAGAACCGCTGCCACTGTGAGGAACAAAGGCATGGGATGTCCACTGAAGCCCATGGGCTACAGGTCATCTTTGAGCAGGGCACAGAGACGTGTCACCACCCTCTCTACATTCGCAATCACCTCTGACACTGGCGCTCTGACATCCGATGGCATGTCATGTGGGGCCTGTAGATGCACGGCAACTGTAATGGCGAGCTCCCCTTGGGGGCTGCTGCTCACGACCAGGGGCCTCTACGTGGATCGCACCCGTCTGTTGATTTTGCCTCTGGCGCATGTGGATCCTCGGCAGCAGAGGATCACACAATGTAGGATGAGCCATACCTATTTCCATGTGATAAATAAAGCTGAACCCTTCATGTATTTGAAGGTTCCTAACAGGGTAGGGATTGGTGTTGATGGGTGTATCAGCTCCTTTCATGGATCAACTCTGTGGCGTGCCATGACATTGCCCATCTTGGCCAACACTCAGAGTGGCACAGCATGACCACATCAAGATCCTACCAGCTGAATCGATTACCCCCACCATCCATATAACCTTAATGCTCCTGCCCTTTCTAGCACCCTCCTCACACACAGGGTGACTGGATTGCCATTGCTCCTTCACAAACTCAAACAAACGCAGAGCGTACACTGTTTACGGAGGGAGGGTACACAGTACCTCCCTTCATGTCTGCAGAGCTTTCCCTCCGGTAATCCCAGACCCCCTTCCCTGCTCCCTTTAAAAATGCAGAGCTGCGACCCCTATAATCCCCCCTCCTCCCTTCCAGTATACAGAGTGAGAACTCCGATTCCACCCTCCCTCCTCCCTTCCAATATGTAGAGTAAGACCCCTGTAATCCCCCCCTCCCTCCTCCCTTCCAGTATGCAGAGTGAGACTGCTGCAAACACAACTTACTTTCTGTCGCGAAACCTTCTGCGTCCAATGACCCGCTGGGTTTTCAAATCGTGAATGGGGGCGGCACGTGACAGCCACCTGTTCAAAGTAAAATCAGGAAGTGTCCATGGAGAGGCGGAGGTCTGCATAATCTGCAGATGTGAGAACTGTTTAATATATTCTAATTGAGATGCCGCTGCTGTGGGGTGGTGGTGGGGGGGGGTCTGCACCGAGGTCCTCCCGCTGCCGGTAATTTGCTCGACGTCGCGGGTCGAGGCGGGCCTCTCTCCGCAGAAGTTTACCAGCCCCCGTGACGCGACCCGCGGCGTCGAGGGGCCGGTAAAATTCAGCCCCAAGGCTTGGTTTAATCTCTCATCTGAAAGACAGCACCTAGTATAGTGCAGCAAACCCTAAGTCCTGAACTAGAGTCTGAGCATAGATTTTGTGCTCAACTCTCAACTCTTTGAACCTACAATCTTCTGACTGAAAGGGGAAAGTGCTGCCACTGAGCCACGACCAATATCTGTAATACTATATTGTTGACAACAGTAGTATTCTTCGCTGCCTCCGGAGAATACTTGGCATCAGGTGGCAGGACCGTATCTCCAACACAGAAGTCCTCAAGGCGGCCAGCATCCCCAGCTTATACACCCTACTGAGCCAGCGGCGCTTGAGATGGCTTGGCCATGTGAGCCGCATGGAAGATGGCAGGATCCCCAAGGACGCATTGTACAACGAGCTCGCCACTGGTATCAGACCCACCGGCCGTCCATGTCTCCACTTTAAAGACGTCTGCAAACGCGACATGAAGTCCTGTGACATTGATCACAAGTCGTGGGAGTCAGTTGCCAGCAATCGCTGGCGGGGCTAAAGTGTGGCGAGTTGAAGAGACTTAGCAGTTGGCAGGAAAAAAGACAAAAGCGCAAGAGGAGAGCCAGCTGTGTAACAGCACCGACAAACAATTTCTACTGCAGCACCTGTGGAAGAGCCTGTCATTCTAATATTGGCCTTTATAGCTACTCCAGGCGCTGCTCCACAAACCACTGACCACCTCCAGGTGCTTATCCATTGTCTCTCGAGACAAGGAAGCCAAAGAGAGAGAGAGCAACAATGTAGCAATCCTGCACACGAGCAAGAAGGAAAAATGCTTAATTTCAGTCAATTGAGGAATGGGAAGGAAAATCAATTGCAGGTAGCTCCTCTTGATTGTCTTCAGATTCTTCAAACGAAAGAGATAGAAGAGCAGTCAGTTTTGTTGTACTCATCGTTTGAACCTTCCAGAAATGCCTCCTTTAGGACTTGATGTGCACGTTCAGTGAGTAGAATACTGGCATGTAACCACTGCAGCATTACCAACTCCCACCAGTTACTAAAAGCAAAATACTGCGGATGCTGGAAATCTGAAACAAAAACAAGAAATGCTGGATTCACTCAGCAGGTCTGGCAGCATCTGTGGAAAGAGAAGCAGAGTTAACGTTTCGGGTCAGTGACCCTTCTTCGGAACTGACAAATATTAGAAAAGTCACAGATTATAAACAAGTGAGGTGGGGGTTGGGCAAGAGATAACAAAGGAGAAGGTGCAGATTGGACTAGGCCACATAGCTGACCAAAAGGTCACGGAGCAAAGGCAAACAATATGTTAATGGTGTGTTGAAAGACAAAGCATTAGTACAGATTAGGTGTGAATATACTGAATATTGAACAGCAGCAAGTGCAAACCTGAAGAAAAACAACCTGAAAAAAACAGTGGGTAAGCAAACTGAACAAACTAAGATGAAATGAAATAAATGCAAAAAAAGATTGTAAAAAATGTAAAAAGGAATGTAAAAAAAAGGAAGAAAAAATAACTAAAAATGACTAAAAATGAAAGTAAAGTGGGGGGCTGTCATGCTCTGAAATTATTGAACTCAATGTTCAGTCCGGCAGGCTGTAGTGTGCCTAATCGGTAGATGAGATGCTGTTCCTCGAGCTTGCGTTGATGTTCACTGGAACACTGCAGCAATCCCAGGACAGAGATGTGAGCATGAGAGCAGGGGGGAGTGTTGAAATGGCAAGCAACCGGAAGCTCAGGGTCCTGCTTGCGGACTGAGCGGAGATGTTCCGCAAAGCGGTCACCCAGTCTGTGCTTGGTCTCCCCAATGTAGAGGAGACCACACTGTGAGCAGCGAATACAGTATACTACATTGAAAGAAGTACAAGTAAATCGCTGCTTCACCTGAAAGGAGTGTTTGGGGCCTGGGATAGGGAGGAGAGAGGAGGTAAATGGGCAGGTATTACACCTCCTGCGATTGCAAGGGAAGGTGCCCTGGGACGGGGACGAGGTGGTGGGGGTAATGGAGGAGTGGACCAGGGTGTCGCGGAGGGAACGATCCCTTCGGAATGCTGACAGGGGAAGGGAGGGAAAGATGCGACTGGTAGTGGCATCACGCTGGAGGTGGCGAAAATGGCGGAGGATGATCCTTTGGATATGGAGGCTGGTGGGATGAAAAGTGAGGACAAGGGGAACCCTGTCACGGTTCTGGGAGGGAGGGGAAGGGGTGAGGTAGAGGTGCGGGGAATGGGTCAGACACGGTTGAGGGCCCTGTCAACCACAGTGGGGGGAAATCCTCGGTTGAGGAAAAAGGTGAAGCAGCGATTTACTTGTACTTCTTTCAATGTAGTATACTGTATTCGCTGCTCACAGTGTGGTCTCCTCTACATTGGGGAGACCAAGCGCAGACTGGGTGACCGCTTTGCGGAACATCTCCGCTCAGTCCGCAAGCAGGACCCTGAGCTTCCGGTTGCTTGCCATTTCAACACTCCCCCCTGCTCTCATGCTCACATCTCTGTCCTGGGATTGCTGCAGTGTTCCAGTGAACATCAACGCAAGCTCGAGGAACAGCATCTCATCTACCGATTAGGCACACTACAGCCTGCCGGACTGAACATTGAGTTCAATAATTTCAGAGCATGACAGCCCCCCACTTTACTTTCATTTTTAGTCATTTTTAGTTATTTTTTCTTCCCTTTTTTTTGCATTCCTTTTTACATTTTTTACAATCTTTTTTTGCATTTATTTCATTTCATCTTAGTTTGTTCAGTTTGCTTACCCACTGTTTTTTTCAGGTTGTTTTTCTTCAGGTTTGCACTTGCTGATGTTCAATATTCAGTATATTCACACCTATTCTGTACTAATGCTTTGTCTTTCAACACACCATTAACATATTGTTTGCCTTTGCTCCGTGACCTTTTGGTCAGCTATGTGGCCTGGTCCAATCTGCACCTTCTCCTTTGTTATCTCTTGCCCAACCCCCACCTCACTTGTTTATAATCTGTGACTTTTCTAATATTTGTCAGTTCCGAAGAAGGGTCACTGACCCGAAACGTTAACTCTGCTTCTCTTTCCACAGATGCTGCCAGACCTGCTGAGTGAATCCAGCATTTCTTGTTTTTATCCCACCAGTTACTTGTGAGTTGTGGGATTTGTGAAACTTTTTTTTTCATGTTTCCACTTTGTGCAGGAAATTCTAAATGTAGCTGTCTAATTGCAGGCACTGGCAATACTTACCCCTGGTTTGAATCTATCGCAGATGGCATAAAAGTCTTCCCTCACTGATTCTCTTATTTGTGCGGACATGTGAAAAGAATTTGGACAGTCTTAAATTTTGTCTGATAAGGCTCCTGTGAACTGCCTAGGAACATTGTTAGTTACTATATTAAAGGCAATATATAAATGCAAGTGGTTGTTGGTGTAGGTGCTTGTAATACAGCACAGATTAGATACCAAATTGACATCTTCAGTCAGAGACACAGTTTAGGGAAGTGAAACTGACACTGTGGTACCATGGTGGGTGCTCTTCTGAATTTGAGGCACTGGTAGGGGCAAATTTAGAGAAGTTTTGATTTGAACATCTGGTTGTATTTGAGGCTGACATTACCATCCCTTCCCTTAATGAACAGAAAACAAGAGACAGGATAGTGTAAGCTATGCTGAAGTATAACTTGTAATTTTTAAAATACCTTGTAGCATTTGCTATTGATCAGTGGTCATTGTTCTGTAGTGAATTCCAGAAACTAATTCCTTTAAAACATTGGACAGTGAGGGCAAGTTTAGGATTGCCAAGAATAGTTTGCAGTGTTCTGTTTACACCACTTATTTCTTGGTGAACTATGAATGGTTTCATTATATTTGCTATTTGTGCAGAGCCAGATTGAAATTAAATATTCTTTCAAGGAGGGAAAGAATCGATTTCAAAAGTCTGCAAACTTAACACAATGTATCATTCGAATACATACAGAATATGCAATCAATCAAAGTACACATGCAGAGAATGGTCAGTTAATCAGTCTACTTTTCTATATATGCCAAGATCCAAAGTATTTCACTTTTGATTTCACAGAAATACTTCCTGACTTGATTCACCTGTGGATTGAAGCTGAGAATCTTGCTCTTTCTCCCCATTTCTGTGGATGCAACACACCCATGCTCTGTTTAGTTGAACAGCTTCCTATGAGCAGTACGGTGATGTAAGTCCTACTTCCTTTTCTAACTGCTGCAGTCGAAAGCTTCATGCCTGTGGTAGCTTCTTGAATTTCTGTGGTGGAATAAGAAATCAAACGGCCTTCATTAACTGGACATGAAATTGTAAGTTTCCAAGAGGATGATCTGCTCCATGCAGAATAAAGGGGAGGGCTGGATTGCTGAAGGCGCATGTTATTTGAACCACATTTTATTTGGACTTGGCGGGAGGAGAATGTTGGGTTTGTGACAGGATTTCCTGGTGTAGTTATTTAACGGGCACACTTCATTTTCACTGTTAAGACTACTCTGCTCTTGACTGTAACAGAAAGGGTGGGGTTATTCCTGCTACAGTAACACAGTACATGCTGCATTGAGATTGTAAGACCAGTAAAGGTGAAGCTTTTATATTTTGTGAGCTTGCAGTGCCCTGCGTTAAATTTGTAATGGCTAGGAACTAGAAGTGAAAGTAATGTGGAAGAATGGATATGATAGTAATTTATCACATCACTCATGCCACAGTCAATTTACGCCAGAGAGCTGGCTCTGGTTAGCTTTTCGGTCCACAATGGAAGTGGAATGAATAATGTTTCTGCTTGTGATTTTGCACTCGGATATCAGGCAATGATTAGTTTAAAGCGGTGCTTTAGTCGAGTGATTTTGATCAAAACATAAACTATAAGACTGAAGCCCAAGCATCATGAATCAGCCCAAATTGAGATTAAAATACTTGAGTTTGATATTTATAACTAGAAAAAAAAAGTTTTAGTTAAATAATAGTCTGTCTCTTCCTCCAAATGAACAGGTGTCTCTGGTCTGTGTGTGTGCTGTTCACATGTCTCTTTAAGGCATGATATGTTACTTCAGTAACTTTAACTGCTCTTTTTTAACCTTGTTGGGCAATTTCCTCCTGGTTTCTTTCATAAACAGGGACCCTGGCAACCCTCCGTGTATTGAGAATCGAACACTTAAGTTTTCACAGCAATAATCGGGAAACATTTTGCTGGATTTCTTTATTGTCAAACTTGATGGATGTTTTCTCTCCTCAGACTTTTAGTTCCCTCTGGCGTAAGTTGAGCAGGAACTAGAAGTTGTACCCACAAGGCTTAAGTGCCCACAAATCATTCACCTCTGACCTCTAACTTAGACTTGAGTAAACATTTCCAAGTAACTTGCTGCCTTCAGATGCTAAGATTTATTTTAAAAATTGATTGATCTGGTATGGTTTTGTATTTAATGCTAGGTGTAATGATTAACTTCCTGTACACACATTGTGCCATCGTTGCTCTGTACAAATAAACAATTTGTAAAGAAAAGCAACCACTAAAATAACAGGGCCATCAAAGGTAGCTTAAAAAAAGTATGAAATATTTTGCTGCAGGGTGCTGTCAATAAACAAAATTATCACTAAAATTACAATTATGTTAGAAGAAAAAAGGTAGTTAAAGGTAATGTGGACTCTTTAAAAATAGATACTGGTAATAATGCAAATGAAAATAAGGAAATGGCAGACTTATTGAATAATTTCTATGTCTCAGTCTTCACAGAAAAGGATAATATGCCTGACATTCCAGGAAAACTAATAATGATTCAAGGACTGGAACTCACTAAAGTTAATGTAAGAAAGGAAACAGTATTAGAAAAAATGACACTAAAGACTGACAAATCCTTAGGACCTGATGCTTTAATATCTTGGGGTAGAAACAAAGTAGTTGAGTAAATTGCAGATGCTTTAGCTGTAATCTTCCAAAGGGCTTTTGATTCAGGAATTGCCCCTTTTAGATCGGAAACTTACAAATGTAACACTATTATTAAAATGTGATGAGATAGAGAAACCAGGAAATTATGGATCTGTTAGTCCAAAATCTGTTGTGGAGACGTTATTGGAATTTATAATTAAGGACAAAATGACTGAGCACTTAGAGAAATATGAACTGATGAGAGAGCCAACATGGATTTCGAAGTGGCAGGTCATAGCTAATAAACCTAATTGAATTTTTTGAGAATGCACCTAAAATAGACAGGGGAATATCTATGGCAGTAGTTTATATGGACTTCCACAGGGCAATCAGTAAGATTCCACAGAAGAGACTGTTAGTAGAAGACAGAGAGGAGGGACAATGGATATGTACTTGAATTGGAAGGAAGTTACTAGTGGTGTCCTGCAGGGACCTGTGCTGGAGTCTCAGCTATTCACTATATTTATTAATGACTTCACATAACACAATATGGAGGCATAAGTCCAAGTTTGCTGATGACCCAAAGATAGGTGGTATAATAAGTTGTGCAGATGGGAATGTAAAATTGCAGAGGTATTGATAAAATAAGTGAATGGGCAAAACTGTGGCAGATGGATTTCAATGCAGGTACGTGTGAGGTCATCCAAATAGAGAGGTCTGAATTTTTTTTTAAATGGTGAAAACTTAGGAACAATGGATGTCCAAAGAGAGTCAGTGGTCCATGTACAAAGATGACCGAATGTAGTGGTCAGGTACAAAAAAATGAAAAGGCTAATGGACTCTTAGCCTTTATATCTAGAGGGTTAGAATATAAAGGGGAGAAAGTTTTGCTCGAGCCATACAAAGTGGCTGAAAACCATGTCTAGAGTACTGTATACAGGTTTGGGCACCATATCTTTGTAAGGAAAAATGACACTTTGGAAGCAGTGCAGTGCAGAAATGTTACCAGGGATCCAAGAGTTAAATTATCTGGAGAGATTATATAAACTAGGCTTGTGTCCCTTGCAATATAGAAGGGAAAAGCATCTGTGGAAAGAGAAACAGAGTTAACGTTTTGGGTCAGTGACCCTTCTTCACAACTAGCAAATATTAGAAATGTCAAAGGTTATAAGCAAGTGAGCCTGCGGTGGGGCAAGAGATAACAAAGGAGAAGGTGTAGATTGGACAAGGCCACATAGCTGACAAAGAGGTCATGGAGCAAAGGCAAACAATATGTTAATGGTGTGTTGAAAGACAAAGCATTAGTACAGATAGGGTGTTAACGAAGTGAAGATTGAGCAGCAGCAAGTACAAACATGAAAAAAAAACAGTGGGTAAGCAAACTGAACAAACTACAATGAAATGAAATAAACAAAAGAAAAAAAATTGTAAAAAATGTAAAAAAGAAAAAATAACTAAAAATAAAAGTAAAATGGGGGGCCCGTCATGCTCTGAAATTATTGAACTTAATGTTCAGTCCGGCAGGCTGTAGTGTGCCTATTCGGAAAATGAGATGCTGTTCCTCGAGCTTGCGTTGATGTTCACTGGAACACTGCAGCAAGCCCAGGATAGAGATGTGAGCATGAGAGCAGGGAGGAGTGTTGAAATGGCAAGCAACCGGAAGCTCAGGGTCCTGCTTGCGGACTGAGCGGAGGTGTTCCGCAAAGCGGTCACCCAGTCTGTGTTTGGTCTCCCCAATGTAGAGGAGACCACACTGTGAGCAGCGAATACAGTATACTACATTGAAAGAAGTACAAGTAAATCGCTGCTTCACCTGAAAGGAGTGTTTGGGGCCTGGGATAGTGAGGAGAGAGGAGGTAAATGGGCAGGTATTACACCTCCTGCGATTGCAGGGGAAGGTGCCATGGGATGGGGATGAGGTGGTGGGGGTAATGGAGGAGTGGACCAGGGTGTCACGGAGGGAACGATCCCTTCGGAATGCTGACAGGGAAAGGGAGAGGAAGATGCGTTTAGTAGTGGCATCACGCTGGAGGTGGCGGAAATGGCGGAGGGTGATCCTTTGGATATGGAGGCTAATGGGGTGGAAAGTGAGGACAAGGGGAACCCTGTCACGGTTCTGGGAGGGAGGGGAAGGGGTGAGGGTAGAGGTGTGGGAAATGGGCCGGACACGGTTGAGGGCCCTGTCAACAACAGTGGGGGGGGAGGAGTCCTCGGTTGAGGAAAAAGGAGGTCATATCAGAAGCACCGTCATGGAAGGTGGCATCATCAGAGCAGATGCGTCGGAGACGGAGAAACTGGGAGAATGGAATGGAGTCCTTACAGGAGGTAGGGTGTGAAGAAGTGTAGTCCAGGTAGCCGTGGGAGAGTTGGTGGGCTTATAATGGATATTGGTAGACCTATCCCCAGAGATGGAGACAGAGAAGTCGAGGAAGGGAAGTGTCAGAGATGGACCATGTAAAGGTGAGAGAAGGGTGGAAATTGGAAGCAAAGTTGATAAAGTTTTCCAGTTCAGGGCGGGAGCAGGAAACGGCACCGATACAGTCATCGATGTACCGGAAAAAGAGTTGGGGGAGGGGGCCTGAGTAGGACTGGAACAAAGAATGCTCGACATATCCTTTTTTACATATCTTTTTTACATTTTTTACAATTATTTTTCTTTTGTTTATTTCATTTCATTGTAGTTTGTTCAGTTTGCTTACCCACTGTTTTTTTTTCATGTTTATACTTGCTGCTGTTCAATCTTCAATTCGTTAACACCCTATCTATACTAATGCTTTGTCTTTCAACACACCATTAACATATTGTTTGCCTTTGCTCCATGACCTCTTTGTCAGCTATGTGGCCTTGTCCAATCTACACCTTCTCCTTTGTTATCTCTTGCTCCACTGCAGGCTCACTTGCTTATAACCTTTGACATTTCTAATATTTGCTAGTTGCGAAGAAGGGTCACTGACCCGCAACGTTAACTCTGCTTCTCTTTCCACAGATGCTGCCAGACCTGCTGAGTGGTTCCAGCATTTCTTGTTTTTATTTCAGATTTCCAGCATCCACAGTATTTTGCTTTTATTATAGAAGGGAAAAGGGTGATTTTGTTGAGGTTTTTGGGATTTTGAAAGGAATTAATAGGGTAGATAGATAGAAACTTTTTCCACTGGACAGGAGTCTGGGGCAAGGGCACATAACCTTAAAATCTGAGTGAGGCCATTCAGGGAGAAGTTAGGAAACACTTCTTCACACAAAGCGTGGTAGCAGTGTGGAACTCTTTATCCAGAAAAAGCAGTAGATACTAACTCAATCAATAATTTAAAATCAGAGATCAATAGATTTTGCTCACCGAGGGTAATAAGGGATATGGAGCCAAGGGGGGTAAATGGAGTTAGGGTACAGATCAGCCATGATCTCATCGAATGGCGGAACAAGCTTGATGGCTGAATGGCCTACTCCTGTTCCTCTGCCTGTGTACTTTCTTCTGCTTTTCAAAGTTAGTTGCATAATGGTTTCTAACCACACCTCTTTGGGAGGTTTGAGGATGTTTGTGAAAGTACTGTTCACATTCTTACTTTGATTGTAACTTGTCATTTATACAAGACTTGACTGTAGGTAAAGGAAGTAATACTGAAAAACATCAGTAGAATTCAAATGGAAACGGCACCAGACCCTGATGGCAATAATCTGGAATAATCAATAATATGACCAAAGTCAGAGAGAAAATGGAAGAGGACTCTGACTGCAATCTTTTAAGCATTCTTAGATTTGGATGGGAATGTCAGAGGACTGGACAGCTAGCAATTTAACACCTCTGTTCAAAAACAGAGAATGGGGTAGACTAGTCAGCCTAGCATCAGCAGTGGGCCAACTTCTAAAGCTCATAATACAGGATAAAAATTAATAATTGCCTACAATGATGCGGGTTAATTAAGGAGAACCAGCAAATCATGTCTAACAAATTTAACCAAAATCTTTTGAGGGTATAGAATTATTTGGAATTTGTAGTACAAACAGGACCTTTGGCTCATTTGCTTTGTGCTGGTGTTTATGCTCCACATAAGCCTGTTCCTACACAACTTCATCTAACCCTATCTGCATATCCTTATAAATAGTGGAGTGTATTGGTAAAGGAAATAACGTGGATGTTGTGCGTATAGATTTTCAAAAGGTATTTGATAAGGTACCATATAGGAAGCTTCTTGATAAAAATTAAGGCACAGTATTAAAGGGAGTTTGCCTGCATGATAGAAAGGTAATTGGAGAATAGAACATCCAGAGTAGTGGATAAATGGGTGTTTTTGGACAGAGAGATTTGAACAGTGGTGTTTGGGGAGACCAAACGCAGACTGGGTGACTGCTTTGCGGAACACCTCCGTTCAGTCTGCAAGCAGGACCCCGAGTTTCCGGTTGCTTGCCATTTCAACACTCCCCCCTGCTCTCATGCTCACATCTCTGTCCTGGGATTGCTGCAGTGCTCCAGTGAACATCAACGCAAGCTCGAAGAACAGCATCTCATTTACCAATTAGGCACACTACAGCCTGCCGGACTGAACATTGAGTTCAATAATTTCAGAGCATGATGGGCCCCCCATTTTACTTTTATTTTTAGTTATTTTTTTCTTTTTCCTTTTTTAATCTTTTTTTCTGTGTTTATTTTATTTTATTTCATCTTAGTTTGTTCACTTTGCTTACCCATTGTTTTTGTTTCTTGTTTGTACTTGCGGCTGTTCAATTTTCAGTCCGTTAACACCCTATCTGTATTAATGCTTTGTCTTTCAACACACCATTAACATATTGTTTGCCTTTGCTGCACGACCTTCTGGTCAGCTATTCTGTGACCTTGTCCTATCTTCTCTGTTAAGCTGATAATTTGTTCCCTCAGCCCAGCTTCAGACTACCCACTGATTGACCCTATGTTCACTGACACTGTCAACCTCTCCCTATTCTTTAGCACTGCCACTGTCTTCTCCTTAAAAAGAACCTCCTTAATCCTAGTGTATTCTCTAATTACCAGCTAACTCTCATTTACCCTTTCTTTTGAAGGTTCTTGAACATGTTTCTTAACCACACACACACACACACACATCTCTCACCACTGCCTATTTGATTCACTCTAATCTGATTTCCAAACCACCCACAGCATAGAGAACGTCCTGGTTAGAGTCACCAACGACATCCTGTGTGACTGTGGCTCACTGTCCATTCTTGTTCTGCATTACGCTTCCACTTTCCAAACCATAGAACTTACTATTCTGCACCATAGTCCATTTCTATGGTGTCACTCTGTTGCAGTTACATCTGCTCAAATTGCTTTGTAAAATGGAACCAATCTGTTTCCTTAGTCCCTGCTATTTATCACCACATTTTACAACTTGCAGGCATTGTCCACATGCACAGAGCCAGCTTCTGCATGTAGACCAACAGCATCCAATTCCATGTCATCAACTTCAAAACAGATGTCAAATCCTGGATGAGTCAGCTCAATTTTGGCCAAATCAGAACTGTCCTCCTTGACTCGATCACCTTACCAGGCTGCCTCGTTGGCTAAATCTTGTTTTAAATTAATTTTTGTGATGTGGGCATTGCTGGCAAGATTAATACTTATTACCAATTCCTGATTGCCCTGAGAAGGTGGTGGTGGGCTTGCTTGGCCACTTCAGATGGGATTTAGGAGTCACATATAGGCTTGGCTGGTTAAAGGTTGGGTTTTTAACAACCATGCAGCAGCTTCATTGTCGTTTTTATTGACACCAGTTTTTTATTTCTAGATTTAAAAAAAAACTGAATTCAAATTCTCAAGCTACTTTGGGATTTGAATTTAAATTCTCCTGGATTTAGTTCAGGTCTCTAGATTACTAGTCCAGTAACATAACTATGACACTGCCATTACCTATGCACAATCTGGTGACTCATATTCTCGCCACTCTATTTAACTCCCAGCTAACCTTTTATCCATTTCTCGTTTCAATATGGCATTTGTTCACCTCCAGAACCTTCCAAATGTATTCCCTTTTTCTGTTTAGTTACTTTACCTTTAAGTTTGAAAGGAGTCTTCTAGGTTAAGACCCTATGATTAGGTTTTAAATTTGACAAGATGTTGAGAGACCACCCTTAACCAAATTAATTAATTTGTTTCACAGCAACATGTACTACTTTTGTATGGGGCATATTCCTTATCCTATCTCCTCTGTGAGAAAGGGAGAAATAGATTTCTTCCAAGCTGTAGTACTGCTTGCCATTTGTTAAGGCACACATCTGGCTTAGTCATTCATTACTAGATTTGGCTTGATCATGTCAAGACAATCTCAGTTTTTTTTGTATGAGAAAATACTTTCTTAAATACCTTCTCCTTCCCCGTCTTTTCTTGCTGAAACACCAATGCTGAAGAACTCATAGACTTTTACTTCTGTAAATATTGAGACCATCTGTCTCCAACAGATTATCCCTTTACATAGAACATAGAAAAATAGGAGCAGGAATAGGCCATTTGGCCCTTCCAGCCTGCTCAGCCATTCAATATGATCATGGTTGATCATCCAAACTCAGTACCCTGTTCTCGCTTTCTCCCCGTATGCCTTGATCCCTTTAGCCCTAAGAACTATACCTAACTCTTTCTTGAATATATTTAATGATTTGGTCTCAACTGCTTTCTGTGTTAGAGAATTCCACAGGTTCACCCAGGGTCCAATCTTTAGCTAGTCTCCCACCCACTTGAATTCTAAACCGCATCTTATTCCACATCTCTATCCCGCCCCCTCCAAGCCTACCTCGTCCATGAGATCCACCTGCTGTCGATATCGACATTATCTATACCTCCAAGCATTTAAATGATCATGTGCCCTCTTTGTTTTTCTGGATTGGGCACAAGTTCAGTTATGTGAGTCTCTCCTAATACCCTAGAGCTCTATTTACCTTATTCCTCTTCCTTGACCCCTTTCCAGTGGATCCAAGTCTTTTTATAGGCATTCCAAGTCTGACCTCAAATTTCTAAACTGTTATAGATGTATCATTGAGGCATGGCACAGAGCAAGGACAATGACGTGTCTTGGAGCAGTTGAAAGATGGGCACTAAACGCTTCTCCCATTCTACTGAATTTCTGATCAGTCATTCTGCTGTGGAGAAATGCTAAGTGGGCAACAGATGATTTCCTCATTGGATGAGGGGAAAATTGGATGGTCAATTCTTTGTCACGTCTGGCTGAAGAGTGACATTATTAAAGATTTAGGATCAGGAGATAGGATATGCTTGTACAGGGAAGGAAGTAGATGGACCACATATTTGCCCATCATTCTGAATACAGTACATTCCTCTTACTTTGCAGACTGGTATCATTCTGGTTCTTGCCAGAGTGAATCAGCAGATATTGAGTGAGTTTCGTCTGGCTGCAAGAAATCTGCACAAGAACAGATCTTTATGACAATGTCTTTATATCTACTGCTTCTCTTTTGCTAATAGGGAAATATTATCCGTGAAAATGAATAGCATTAAGAGGTCATTAACATTAACGTTTTAGAACATCTCAAAACTCTTGTATCCAATGAATTTGTTTTTGAAATGCAGTCACCATTATGTAGGCAAGCACATTAGTCAGTTTGTACACAGCAGAGGTTTCTCAAGCACCAAGTGAATGAACACCCAATTCACATGTATATTTTTTTTTCTGGTGGCTCTGGTTGAGCGACAAACACTGGTTGGGACACTGGAAGAACTAAAAGGAAAATATATTTAAATATTTAATTAAAAAAGTGAAAATGTGGGTGCCTAAGCTAAACTTTCCATCAAACTAATTGAACTCGTTGTCTCATCATCATGTGTTTGGAGACATTGCTGTTCAGAACGGTGAACAACAGAGAAAACAATTCCATCCTTCAATAAGCCAGTGTTTCCTTGCTCATTACTATGTGAGACCTGACTGAGTTTGGAGTATTCTCTGTTCAAATAATATTTATCACATGATCTAATTTGCACAGAATGACTTTTAAATTCCTAGAAACAGAAGGGAGGGTAATGAACAAGGACTTTGATGGGCAGAACCTATCTAGCTGAGCCTTATCATATTGCATGGGCACAGCGCAGAGAGGAAACGCAAAGTGGGCTTCATTATCATAGAAGTTTGCTGCACAAGAGAAGCACATTCAAGCCCATCGTGCCTGTGCTTTTACATGTGTGCAATCCTCACTGCCTGAGCTTCCTCTTGCTCTTGCACCTAGGCCGCCCAATATGGCCCAGCACAGTAGCAGGACAATCTGCCCTGAAGCATTTTTTGTGAAGAAAGTTAAGCATCATAACTGTGTAAGTTTTGGAAGGGATATGCATTACTGATTTTTGGGAGGTGATTACCTTTTTTGTTGGGGTGGGAGAAAGCATATGTATTGTTTTTGGGGTGGGGATATGTACTATTGTTTGGGGGAAATTATGTATTTTTTTGGGGAAGGATTATGTACTTGGGGGAATACGTATTAATTTTTGGGGAGGCAGTATGTATTATTTGGGGGAATATAGCACTATTTATAAGTTTAAAAAAAAAAATCCACAAGTTTAATCCATGCTCCATACTGAGTTCACTGGCCACCATCAAGTGACCCCTGCTGTAAAATGCACATGGCTGTGATTCTGTACACAGTGGAATAGCCTTCATTATTAAGCGTAACAGTTGAATGAGGTACTATCTGTGACCCGAGAATAAAGCCAATCATGAATTGGTACCTTCAGCAGATGGTGAACATTGGGAAAAATTTAGGAACGTTTAAAGTTTACAGCAGAGAGGCGATATAAATTTAAATTAGTGAACAGTAAATTTAAATTGGAAATTATTTACTTGAAGGGTGATCAATGTTGGGAATAATCTACCTTAAAGGCCTGCTCGGGTCTGCAAAAAAAAAACCCGACCCGAGCCCGGCAGAACCACATCCGACCCGAGCCCGCCCCGCCCCGAGTCCTTCCATTTTTTCCCGCACCCGACCCAACCCGACCCGACCATCAGTTAACTTACCTTCCGTTTTTCACTTTGTTGCTGATCTGCATAAGCTTAAAATAACGGTAACAAAACCACCTTTTTAGCCCAAAAATTAAATTAACTTTGGAGCCACTTACCTATGATAGAGCGTGTCCGACCTGGCCCGACCTCGAATGTCGGAGCTGGAAGTGCAACCCGAACCCGGCACATGTCGTCGGACCCCATCGGGCTCGGGTCGCGTAGCCAGCCTTTAATCTACCTGTTAATGCAGTAAACTCAAAGAAGTTAGGGGTGTTCAAAATGCTTTGGATGTTGGGTTAGGTGAGTTGGATTACTGCAGGGACAAACCTCGATCATCTATATGCCTCTCTGTGCTTGACTTTCTTTTTATCTTGCACCACACCTCAGGAAGGATATATTGTCACCGAATCACCTGAATGATACCGGGGTTTAGAGGGTTAAGTTATGAGGCCAGGTTGCATCAACTTAGCTTGTATTACTTTGGGCTTGGAAGATTGAGGCGTGATCTGATCGAGGTGTTAAAAAGATTTGATAGGGCAGATACGGATTAGGTGAATCAAGATAAGCTGACATAATCTTAAAATTAGAGCTAGACCTTTCATGAATGAAATCAGGAAGCACTTTATTGCACAAAATTTAGTAGGAATCTTGAGTTTTGTGCAGCAAAAGACTGTTGATGCTGGGATAATTGAGCTTTCAAAATTGAGTGATAGATTTTTGTTATGTAAGGTTATCTAGTGATAAAGGGAGGTAAATGGAGTTGTGGTACGGATCAGCCATAATCCAATTGATTAACAGACCAGGCTTAAGGGGCTGTATGACCTATTCCTGTTCTTGTATAGACGTATAGTATTTTCTGAAGCGGCCTTGACTAAACCTTAAAGCTCCATAAAGACCAATCTTGTAGGTTTTGTGTTACAGAGCCAGTCTGTTTGTGTAACAGGGGATTTTGTAAGTTTAAAATAGGCCTAATTAGAGTATGTTAATGTTCTCTCTAACTTGTAAGAGCCTTAGCCCACTAGTGCAGTCACTGGTAATAGAAACAGGCTACAGGTTTGACAAAAGAAATGGCACCTCATGCCATTTGCTGGCCTCTGCTGTGGACTCGGTTCGTGTGAATGTAACAGGAAACTTTGCTGACAGTTGCTTTATGCAATCTATCCTCAAGATTTAACCCTCTAAGTCCCAGTATCATTCTGGTGATCAATGCCCTTAAATAAGTAACATTGATAACATTTAGAATTATTTTAAGTAACTGCTTTGAAGACTGCATTTAATGCTTCATCCTGAAGGTTTTTAAAAATGCTATGGCCAGTGTTTACTTCTCACCTCAAACCATTCCTCTGAAGCTGGTCGCAAATAGATAGCTTCAAGTAATCTGTATTTTAAAACGTCTGATTATTCAAAATTATGCAGAGATGCAGAAGTATAATCTGGTATCTCACTACTTCTGTTTGGCAGTGGTTTTTCTTTGAGATTGGTTGTGCCTGTTCCTATGCTGTTTCTAACCACTTACTCGAGGTGTACAGGTTCATTGCAGGGAGTCCCGCACGCTGATTTGCCTCCCTCCCCAAGAGGAAGTGCGATACAAGGCTGTTAGAATGGAGAACCAAGATCCCACATAGAAACCCAAAGTAAGAATCCATACCCTCGAATCCATTCTGCATAGATGGAGATGTGGGAGGTTTTAATTGGGGTAGTCAGGGGAATTCCATGAAAGGAAAAACAATCCACTGTTTGGCAGTATTGTCCAATTTCTTGAGCAGATTGTAATGCTTGTCACAGAAACATTGATCTACTTGGCTACTGCCATGCGATCTGGTAGCAGGTGATGCTGGTCAGAGTTTGATGCTGTTTACAGACTGCAGCCTGTGTCCTACCAGCTGCTAAAAGCCATTTTAAATTCACTGCCATGATTTGTCATAAAATATGTGAAATATAAACAAGAAAGTTATGCAGCTTGATAACTCATTAATGCTGTTGTACAGATCTTGGATGTAATATTTCACACACAGCTGTGTGCTTGGGTAAGAAAGCACATCTTGTTTTCATTAACAACGATAGAGATGCATTCCGATTAAATCACCACCACAATGCAACACAACGCTGATATTTTCAAAGAGCAAAAAGTGAAACCTTGTACTATATTGTAGGAGGGGTTACTAATTAATAGTGATAGACTGTTGATAGATAGTATACAGGCCTTAATTTTTTTATACATCCGTGTACTATATTACACTTCACGATGCATTGAATGCAATGTGTTTATACCATGTACCCTCTGCAAAATAGTACTTATCCAAAACTCTGCTGGCCATACCCTAACTTGCACTAAGTCTCGTTCACCCAGCACTCATGTAATCACTGACCTATGTTGACTCCCGAACCAGTAATGCCTCAGTTTTAAAACTTTAGTTCTTGTAATCAACTCCCTCCATGGCCTTGCCCCTTCCTATCTCTGTAACCTTCTCCAGCCCCATAACACCCCAGCGATCTCTGCGGTTCTCCGATTAGGTCTTTTGTGCATCCCCAGTTTTCATTGCTCCACCATTGCTGACCATGCTTTCAGCTGCCTAGGCCCTAACTCTGGAATTCCTTCCCTAAATCTCTCTGCCCTCTATCTCTGTCTCCTCATGTACTGTACAAAGCCTCATGTACTTTATAGCGCTTTAGTGAATTGACTTGAAGTAGTAGTGTCTGTATACTTCGCTCCTTGTGTGCTGCACAACACAATTGGTTCACCAGGGAACATAAATGCAATCAAAAGCAGGTGTCTGTTTTAAACATCAAGATATGTGAGGACCACTGTTCCCTCTAAGTTTTCTTCGTAGTGGGCAGGCTACAAACTCCTCTGAGCACTACTTACTTGTTGATTGGCAGCTTACATTCTGTCAGTCACTGAAATTTTGCAAAGTTGTGAGTGACCTGTTTATTTCAATGCACAGTGTGTTCCAGATTGTTACGCAGCTCCACCTGTGTACACCTTCAAGGAAACACTGCTCATGTTCCACTGGTCCTATTCTCCAACCCTTTCGCACGTCTCATTCGCCTTCTCCTTTCATGCGTCGCGTTCGCTCTCTCCTCTCACGCGTCGCGTTCGCTCTTTCCTCTTGCACGCCGCGCTTGCCCTCGCATCTCATTAAGTAACCAAATCTACATTATGATCCTGTCCATCATAAAGCATTAGGTGCTCATGGAGACTAAATCCATTGATCAAATTCATCCCAGGTTGTGTGCACTTATTTGGCCATAAAACCCATGCCCACTGGGTTTGTGAACTTCAGCTAATGTGGGCCATTTGGTAGAGTCCCGGGCCGTTAACAGCTGCTGAATGGAGAGAAGATCGAGCCTGTGTCTAATCGATGGCTAGCAGATAGTTTGCGGGCCCCATTGCTTTCATCCGGCTCCACCCCTCCTTTCCCCTCACAGGCCAACCGGCTACCGGGGAATTTTCCTGAGTTTTTCCCCCCTATGAACCCAGAATGCTCTCACCTTCTGAAGCTCAGTCCTTCCTGGGGCTCTGGGGCCCTGCCCAGTTCCTTGCCTCCCAATCGTCTCACTGCGCGTTGCTCACTTCTGAACGCACCTCCTCCTCCTCCCCCTGCTCGAACTCACTGCTTATCCAATTACAGATTCCCTCCCTGTCACGGTTGTTGTTCATAAAGTCATAGAGTTATACAGCACAGAAACAGGCCCTTCGGCCCATTGTGTCCAAGCTGACCGTCAAGCACCTGTCTATTCTAATCCCATTTTCCAGCGCTTGGCCTGGAGCCTTGTATGGTGTTTCAAGTGCTCATCTAAATACTTTTTAAAAGTTGTGAGGGTTCCTGCCTCTACCACCCCTTCAGGCAGTGTGTTCCAGACTCCAACCATCCTCTGGGTGAAAAAAGTTTACCTCAAATCCCCTCTAAACCTCCTGCCCCTTACCTTAAAGCTGTGCCCCCTGATTATTGACACCTCTGCACAGGGAAAAAGTTTCTTCCTATCTACCCTATCTATACCCCTCATAACTTTGTATACCTCAATCAGGTCAATCGGGTCCCCCCTCAGCTTTCTCTGCGCTATGAATAACAACCCTAGCCTATCCAGTCTCTCTTCATAGCTGAAATGCTCCAGCCCAGGCAACATCCTGGTGAAACTTCTCTGCACCCTCTCCAGTGCAATCTCATCCTTCCTGTAGTGTGGCAACCAGAACTGTACGCAGTACTCCAGCTGTGGTCTAAGTAGCATTTTACACAGCTCCATCGTAACCTCCCTGCTCTTATATTCTGTGCCTCGGCTGATAAAGGCAAATATCCCATATGTCTTCCTAATCACCTTACCTACCTGTGCTGCTGCCTTCAGTGATCTATGGACAAGTACACCAAGGTCCCTCTGACCCTCTGTACTTCCTAGGGTTTTATCATCCATTGTATATTCTCTTGCCTTGTTAGTCCTTCCAAAATGCACCTTATGCTTCTCAGGATTAAATTCCATTTGCCACTGCTCTGCCCAACTTTCCAGCCCATCTATATCGTCCTGTAATCCTCACTATTTACAACACCACCAATTGTCCTGTCATCTGCGAACATACTGATCATACCACCTATATTCACGTCTAAATCATTAATGTACACTACAAACAGCAAGGGTCCCAGCACTGATCCCTGTGGTACACCACTGGTCACAGGCTTTCTATTGCAGAAACAAGCCTTGAACATCACTCTCTTCCTCCTGCCACTAAGCCAATTTTGGATCCAATTTGCCAAATTGCCCTGGATCCCATGGGCTCTTGCCTTCCTAAGCAATCTCCCATGCGGGACCTTATCAAAAGTCTTACTGAAGTCCATGTAGACTACATCAACTGCTTTACCCTCATCTACATATCTAGTCACCTCCTAGAAAAATTCAATCAAGTTTATTAGACATTGTTAGACAGTGCTTGTTAGACAAGTTTGTTCCTCCATTCTCAGATTCCCTCTTTCTCACACATGCTGCTCCTCCTGTCACAGTTGCATTTTTTTCCCAGTCTTTCGCCAGCTGCTTATGCTTTTGTGGTTGAGGGTTTGATGTTTAGTCCCGTCCCGTTGCTTGGGCTCACCGTTGTGGGCAGCCTGTTTAATAGTGTTCAGTACATTCCAGATTGCTGCGCAGCCATGCTCACGTGCACCTTAGAGGGAACTTTGGTGAGGACTATTTTCTATATGTGGGAACTATTTTGTAACTCTTACGACATGAAACTATGAGGAGATTCTATAGCTGATACTTGTCAATGAAATCTAAATAGCATCAGTCTACCTGCTGAGTTCATTATTCTGTTTATACTGCAAAGTGGATTTGTAAAAGAAATTAGAAGGTGGCCTCCTTTTGAAGAAGTGTTTGACATTTGGCATTCACTGGTAGGTAGGCTAGTAACTACAGGACTCAGATTTTAGGTAATTAGCAAAAGAACCAGAGCAGAGATGAGAATTTTTTTAAACGCAGCAAGTTGTTATGAACTGAAATGCACTACCTGAAAGGGTGTTGGAGGCAGTTTGAATAGTAATTTTCAAAAGGGAATTGGGCATATTTTTGAAAAGGAAAAAATTGCAGGCCAAGGGAAACAGCAGAGGAATGGGACTAATTGGACAAGTCTTTCAATAGGGCTGAATGGCCACCTTATGTACTGTACGATTCTATCATTTTCAAGCCTGTATAGTGATTAATAGCAATATCCCCCTCCTTTTTTATATAGGCGGAATAACTTGTGCTAGAATACCTCAATCAATGAAGTTTGATTTTGCATTATTTTGTGACTCTGAAGATTGTCTGGAACTGTGAGAAATGTTTAAGTTTCTCTTCCCCACTCCACCCTCAGTTCCTTTAGTAATGGTGCTAACCCTGATTCCCTGGGAGATATTGGAGCTCAGCCTGAATAGAGGCTGAGGCTGAATGCACTGTCCATCTGTAATATATCAACTATCTTGTATCAACTTTTCCCACTGTAATTTCCTATGTTCACATTTATAATAAACTGATCAGGTCAACTTTGTAATGCTGTAATTTCACCTTATTCCGAGTGGAGATGCTGAATTGTCACCATCGGCAGGAACACGTAATTACAGAGTGCCAACTTTACAGAGGCAGTTTCTATTATAAATGTATACTTAGGAATTTATAATGGAAACATGAAAATAAGGACAGACTTTATGACTTTAAAATGGCATTAATCACATCTCCTGGTGTTTCAGATGTAAATGGCATTGGCCATCTTAGCAGCTACTTTTTAAAAAGTTACTGTAGGGTTTTTTTCCTTAAGAAGTTGAATGTAAGTTTCCAACAGATGAAATTAATATTTCCCATTTGGCAGAGAGGGTGTTCCTGACAGTGCACATATATATATATTCCAAGTAGTATTGTGCATGCTGTATATGAGCAGGTCTCCAACAAGCTCCTCAGCACCGCGATCGGCTCCTCTCTACAGCATCGCGGTCTCCATGATAGCGGGGAAAATTCTCCCGTGTGCAGCAAGGGAAGGCGGGTTAAGCAGGTGTTAGTGAACGAGCCTCCGCCGCCGCCGAGAAAGCTCACCACGTCCTTCGGGAGGTGGGCAACAGCTTTGAGCGCCAGTGCCAGCAGGAAATCGACGACATTGCGCTGCAGATGCGCTTCGAGCCGCATCAGAGTACCAAGGCAAGGTCTCCTTCCATGCTGTGCACTGGGGGCCGCTGATATCGAGGAGGCCGTGCAGACTGTAGGCTGGCCTGCCTGCCAGGGTCGCGATCCACTTGTTGACGAAGACGATGCAGATGGAAGCGAACAGGTTCACCGAGAGCCCGGGTAACCTGATGAGGTCCTTTCTTAAGTGCATTACTACTAACCAATTAATGAAGGTACCCCACCAGTATTCAGATCACTAGAGGACAATGGTGGGAGCTGATGAAATGTTTTATTACCTGCACCCACTTCCTCCATCCCCACCCCCTCGCACCCCGTTCCCAGCTCCCCCCTCGCACCATCTTCCCCTCGCACCCCCTCCCCTACCCCCCTGCAGCCCCCTTCCCAGCTTCCTCTTGCACCCCCTTTCCTCCACCCCTTCCCAGCGCACCCCTCCCCTTCACACCCCCTTACCCCACCTCATCCCCTCCCCCCCTTCCCCCTTCCCCCTACCTCCTCCCACCGACATCCACCTATCCCTGAGCAGGGACCCTAACAGCCCCACTGCCTTATGGGCGTCTCGGGAGAGACAAAGTCTAAGGGAGTAAACCCTAACGGAAAATCTGGAGCGGAACCCCGAAGGCGGTCATGTGTCAACTTTGGCATGTTTCTGGCAGTTCCTGCAGCCATACCGGTGCCAAACGTTGTGCTGTGCACTCCGTTGGACCCCACCAGGAAGGCCGAGAGGGGGGTTTTGTCGCTTGGGCAACTCAAAACCTCCATACATCCGCCCAGGCATGCGCCATGGAGAGGTCACTCCATAGTCACCTCACAGCGACCAAAACAACACGGAAGGCAGCAGTTACAGGTTATAAGTCCAGTTCAATTGGCGTACAGATTGGGCGCCACGGGTTGCCCTTGTCGGTGGGAGAGGTCATCGCATCTAACTGGCCAGCTACTGCCCGCCTCAAACCAGGCAGCCCCCGGTCTGTAAGGTTCTGTCCCGCCACAGTCCACCTGCTTCAATGGGTGTTTGGAGCTCAGGATCATTGCCCGAAAAGTAGACTGCAACACCGCACCAAACAGCACGACAAAAAAAGGAAAGAAGGTACCAGCCCTTCGTTTTGCAAGCTGGAACGTCAGAACTATGTGTCCTGGCCTGTCGGATGACCTTACACAAATCAACGATTCTCGGAAGACCACCATCATTAACAACGAGCTCAGTAGACTCAATGTGGACATTGCAGCACTTCAAGAGACACGCCTCCCTGCGAGCGGATCTCTAAGAGAGCAAGACTACACCTTCTTCTGGCAGAGTAGGGATCCTGAAGAACCAAGAAAACATGGAGTAGGCTTCGCCATTAGAAACTCTTTGCTCAGCATGATAGAGCCATCTTCAAATGGCTCGGAACGCATACTGTCCATCCGACTGCTCACCGCCTCTGGTCCAGTACATCGACTCAGCATCTATGCTCCAACACTCTGCTCCCCACCTGAAGCTAAAGACCAGTTCTACGAGGAACTCCATAATATCATTAGTAGCATCCCCAACACCGAACACCTGTTCCTACTGGGGGACTTTAATGCCAGGGTTGGGGCCTTCCGTGACTCATGACCCTCCTGCCTTGGGTGCTATGGCATTGGAAGGATGAATGAGAATGGACAGAAATTGCTTGAGTTGTGTACCTATCACAACCTCTGCATCACCAACTCGTTCTTTCACACTAAACCCTGTCACCAGGTTTCTCGGAGACACCCAAGATCACATTGTTGGCACCAGCTGGACCTCATCGTCACAAGGTGAGCCTCTTTAAACAGCGTTCAAATCACACGCAGCTTCCACAGTGCGGACTGCGACACCGACCACTCCCTGGTGTGCAGCAAGGTTAGACTCAAACCAAAGAAGCTGCATCACTCCAAGCAGAAGGGCAGCCCGCGCAGAATCAACACTAGCAGAAATTCTTATCCACAGCTGTTACATAAGTTTCTAAATTCACTTGAAAAAGCCCTTCAAAACACTCCTACAGGGGATGCAGAGACTAAGTGGGCCCACATCAGAGACGCCATCTATGACTCAGCAAGGACCACCTATGGCAAACGTGTGATGGAGAATGCAGACTGGTTTCAATCTCACTTTGAAGAGCTGGAACCTGTCATAGCCACTAAGCGCATTGCACTGTTGAACTACAAGAAAACCCCCAGCGAGTTAACATCCGTAGCACTTAAAGCAGCCAGAAGCACTGCACAAAGAACAGCCAGGCGCTGTGCAAATGACTACTGGCAACACCTATGCAGTCATATTCAGCTGGCCTCCGACACCGGAAGCATCAGAGGAATGTATGATGGCATGAAGAGAGCTTTTGGGCCAGCTATCAAGAAGATTGCCCCCCTCAAATCTAAATCAGGGGACACAATCACTGATCAACGCAAGCAAATGGACCGCTGGGTGGAGCACTACTTAGAACTGTACTCCAGGGAAAATGTTGTCACTGAGACCGCCCTCAATGCAGCCCAGTCTCTGCCAGTCATGGATGAGCTGGACGTACAGCCAACAAAATTGGAACTCAGTGATGCCATTGATTCTCTAGCCAGTGGAAAAGCCCCTGGGAAGGATGGCATACCCCTGAAATAATCAAGAGTGGCAAGTCTGCTATACTTTCAGCACTCTACGAACAGCTTTGCCAGTGCTGGGACGAGGGAGCAGTACCACAGGACATGCGTGATGCCAATATCATCACCCTCTATAAGAACAAGGGCGACCGCGGTGACTGCAACAACTACCGTGGAATCTCCCTGCTCAACATCGTGGGGAAGGTCTTCGCTCGAGTCACTTTAAACAGGCTCCAGCAGCTGGCTGAGTGTGTCTACCCTGAGGCACAGTGTGGCTTTCGAGCAGAGAGATCCACCATTGATATGCTGTTCTCCCTTCGCCAGGTACGGGAGAAATGCCAAGAACAACAGATGCCCCTCTACGTTGCTTTCATTGATCTCACCAAAGCGTTTGACGTCGTCAGCAGACGTGTTCTCTTCAGACTACGAGCAAAGATTGTATGTCCACCAAAGCTACTAAGTATCATCACCTCATTCCACGACAATATGAAAGGCACAATTCAGCATAGCGGTGCCTCATAAGACCGCTTTCCTATCCTGAGTGGCGTGAAACAGGGCTGTGTTCTCGCACCTACACTGTTTGGGATCTTCTCCCTGCTGCTCTCACATGCGTTCAAGTCTTCAGAAGACGGAATTTTCCTCCACACAAGATCAGGTGGCAGGTTGTTCAACCTTGCCTGTCTAAGAGCGAAGACCAAAGTACGGAAAGTCCTCATCAGGGAACTCTTTGCTGATGATGCTGCATTAACATCTCACACTGAAGAGTGTCTGCAGAGACTCATCGATAGGATTGCGGCTGCCTGCAACGAATTTGGCCTAACCATCAGCCTCAAGAAAACGAATATCATTGGAAAGGACGTCAGAAATGCTCCATCCATCAATATTGGTGACCACACTCCGGAAGTGGTTCAAGAGTTTGCGTACCTAGGCTCAACTATCACTAGTAACCTGTCTCTCGATGCAGAAATTAACAAGCGCATGGGAAAGGCTTCCACTGCTATGTCCAGACTGGCCAAGAGAGTGTGGGAAAATGGCGCACTGATACGGAACACAAAAGTCCAAGTGTATCAAGCCTGTCTCCTCAGTACCTTGCTCTACGGCAGCGAGGCCTGGACAACGTATGTCAGCCAAGAGCGACGTCTCAATTCATTCCATCTTCGCTGCCTCCGGAGAATCCTTGGCTTCAGTTGGCAGGACCATATCTCCAACGCAGAAGTCCTTGAGGTGGCCAACATCCCCAGCATATACACCCTACTGAGCCAGCGGTGCTTGAGATGGCTTGGCCATGTGATCCGCATGGAAGATGGCAGGATCCTCAAGGAGACATTGTACAGCGAGCTCGTCAGTGGTATCAGACCCACCGGCCATCCATGTTTCTGCTTTAATGACATCTGCAAACGCGACATGAAGACATTGATCACAAGTCGTGGGAGTCAGTTGCCAGTGATCACCAGAGCTGGCGGGCAGCCATAAAGGCAGGGCTAAAGTGTGGCGTGTCGAAGAGACTTAGCAGTTGGCAGGCAAAAAGACAGAGGCGCAAGGGGAGAGCCAACTGTGTAAGAGCCCCAACACCCAATTTTATCTGCAGCACCTGTGGAAGAGTCTGTCACTCTAGAATTGGCCTTTATAGTCACTCCAGGCGCTGCTTCACAAACCACTGACCACCTCCAGGCACTTACCTTTTGTCTCTCAAGACAAGGAGGCCAAAGAAGAAGATTTCACATCTATGCATCCTGGTTGAATTATCTTTGGTCTCCAGCACCTGAAGATTACATTTGGTCTTGATTCCTTGGGGTGGATCTTGGCTTTGACTTCAGTGGGAATAAAAATTGGAAGAGATTTAAATCAGGCTACTAACACACTATCAATTGTTTTACACCATTGCAAGATCTACTCCCATGTGTGCAATGCCACAAAGGATCAACTGACCACTTTATACTTTTCTTAATGCCTTTCTGCAAAAGGGAACGATAATAAAAGTACAATTTTTAAAATTCCATCAGTTAATGCCCTTTTTTTACTCCATTGGTTAACACCGTCATACATTTTTGCCTCCCTGCACTTATTGGGTACATGATGTGATGAAGAATTCTGACAATGAATGCTTCAGAATTCAAGAGTCGTAGTCATTTCATTTCCAGTGAAATGAAGAAAGTTAAAAGAGCAAGAAAGCACTTTGTGTACAAGACGAAACTGTGACAGAAATGCATACTCAGCCCATCCCCTCAGCAGAGTAAAAGGGCAAACCAAAGCACGAACTCTGTTTTCAAGCTCATGCCTCAGTTATAAAAGAAGGCCACACCCAAGTTGGAATGTTTTTTTTTGAAGCAAAGCATTACTGCATTTTTTAAGATGTTGAGATAGTGAGTATTTTTAGTCTAACCTTATATCAGACTCTCAATTAGCATTTCCTTTGGTTCTGCTTTCAGTTGCTGACTCTTTTCAGTGACTTTTTGTACTGTGTCAACATTGCACCTTTTGGAGGCTAGTCCAGCTTTCAAATCTTTTGAGTTTCTGCTGATTTGTTGGTTATGCATTGAAACCGTTTCATAAAGAACTTGTTGCCACAAACGTCACAGTGCACAATTGGGTTATTCATTGACCTGACTGGTTGAATCAAAGAACACAAAGAAAGGGCGGCACAGTGGCGCAGTGGTTAGCACTGCAGCCTCACAGCTCCAGGGACCCGGGTTCAATTCTGGGTACTGCCTGTGTGGAGTTTGCACGTTCTCCCTGTGTCTGCGTGGGTTTCCTCCGGGTGCTCCGGTTTCCTCCCACATGCCAAAGACTTGCAGGTTGATAGGTAAATTGGCCATTATAAATTGCCCCTAGTATAGGTAGGTGATAGGGAAATATAGGGACAGGTGGGGATGTGGTAGGAATATGGAATTAGTGTAGGATCAGTATAAATGGGTGGTTGATGGTCAGCACAGACTCGGTGGGCCGAAGGGCCTGTTTCAGTGCTGTATCACTAAACTAAACAATCTCGGCTTGAAACTGCTGTCTTTGTACCATTGGTTCAGCAACTGTCCAGTTCAAAGAATTTGCTGTATTCCCTGGTGCTTTGGGATCTGAAACTAACCTTTGCACTGATCACACTGTTTCCTGAGGGTGAATTGAAACGAATGTTTTCAAAGAAGTACTTGGGCGATTTAATTACTATGCCATTTGTGTTGCACTGTTATCTTTATTTCAGCATCTAGAACATTGAATGGTGATAATTGGTTAATTTCTTCCACCCAAGCAGTGGCTATTTGAGTCTGATGTTTTGTCCCTCCCCTCGTGAAGGTGCTGACTTGTATCATTTCATGGGGATTGGGGGTGAGAGGGTCTGCTATCTTGACCAAATGACCACTCTTTATGGTCCTAGATAGTTAGTGTTAACTGTGGGGGAGGGCAAAGAGATCACTGCCCATCATGTTCCTGCTGTGGCCATGTGTCCATACACCTTCCACGAGGAAACACAGGATAGTAATCAGGAGTGGAATTTTGCCCCACCTGCCCCCACCCCCCAACCCGTCAAACCCCACTTACTTAGCCTGGGGATGTTGAGACCAATTGTAATGCTTTAGTGCCAGAGTTCAGAGTTTGGACCATCATGGTATGTGTGGCTTGGTTCCACACTAAATGGTGCTTCTACTACTTGAATCACCTGGAAAGGCAAATTAGCATTTTGATTCCCACTGGCAATGGCCCAGAAATTGCTGAAGTGGGGCATCTTCAGTTAGCAGTGTGAATTGAATTTTTTTCCCTTCACCCGTCAGCTCCAATTAATTTTGCACTGCAAATTGCTGGAAATACGAGGGCAATGAGGTATCTGCGATCTTGGTTTACGATGGGACCAACAATCTATCTTCTTAACCGATGAGATTTAAAGCATGGAGAAAGAAACAAAGCGAATGATGGAGAAGGAAAGAAGGTGGATTAGAGTCAAGTTAGATACAGAAAGAGAAATAAGGAGGGGAAAAAAAAGATTGGATTAAAAGAGAGAAAAGTACTAAGAAAAAAGAAACCTACTGTAGGAATGACACTCCACAGTTTCAATTATTCCCTTTCTGGGCTTTCAAAGTTGTGCGCAATTGCCGGGCCATAGAACACCCCATTAATAGGGTCCTTAAGCTGTGAAATAGCCTTCCTAACTTTCTGGGGTGAATTGAATTCATATTTACGGTACAAATCCAGCAATTTCTCATGGCTAGGTTGATGGTGATCTCCTGTTATTGTGAGGCTAACAATGGAGCAGTGCAAATCGTGCAGCAATTAGAAACGCACGGTGTATCTCTACCTCGCCACAAATTGCTGCTTTTTTAACACGCTAATATTGGTTTGTGCCATCACCTGGCCATTATTATTTTATTCACCAATTATTTCCTCCCCTCCTGAATGTTTCTGGAGCAGTTTGCCTCTGGTTCATTTGTCTCTAGTCAGGCAATGTTGTTAAGACCGAGATGGGAGGAATGCACTGTCATTTCTAGTTCCACTTCTCCACAGGACACAACATATATTTAAATGTTTACCCAGTTATCGATACGGTCAATCATAGACTCTACCCTTTATCCCAGAATAAAATATACCAACCAGCTTTCTTTAATAAACAACAAAATTATCAGTTTATTATAAAACAAGGCATAACCAGTAACGAAGCAAAGCATTAATGCACTGATTGAAATATAAAAGTTCCCTTTTACCTTGGCCCCTCAGGCACACACACACGTGCGTGCTCTGATTAACCAAAAAAAAAGAGGTTTTCTTTTTAGAGCTCTGTAACAAAAAAAAGACAAAAAAGTATACTTTGGCCAAATACTTGCTAATTCTTGAAGAAAAAGGAGAAGATATGGAAATATGTCAATTGTACCTTTTGATTTGGCGTCCCAAATATGCGTAGACGGCTGTCACTGGGATCTTTCTCTGGAGCATTTCATTCAGGCGGCATCGAGGGTTTATCTGACAGGTTTTTCCAATGTCTCAGGAGAAATGTGGCAACAGGGGTTTCAAGCAGGCTTTTCAGGACGAATGTAGCATTGGGTGCCCAGAACCGTTGTGGTGTAATAAATGTCTTATATAAGCTCAGTGGCATTTTGCTCCTTTGTATTCAATTCTCCTGGTTACAAATTTGGGTCTACTGAAGGTACAGTCAGTGAATTCGGGACATAAGTAGTCTGAATGTCCTACCTTTATTAAAATTGACTCTCCGTACCCTGTTTCTACTTGCATAGTAGCGTAACCCAGGGCTGTTACAATACTTCCCACTTGCAGACTGCCCTTCAAATGTGTGTTCTTCAGTTTCTCTGAAGACAGACTAAAGATGCATTTGTTGAGATAAGGCTTGATTAATTAATTGATCTTTAATTTGCTTTGTTTCACAGTGAGTAAACATATGATGTAGCAGTTACAATTAGATTCACTTAGTTTAATTGGTATAACTTGTCTTTGTGGAGTAATGCAAAAATAATGAAAATGCAGTGCTTCCCACAAGAGTGGGCCGTTTTGCTGAATAGACTAATTTTTAACTGTCCTCCATTGTATCCTTTTAGAAGACTTTTCCTGACCTCACTTTGCAGCTTTCTATTTCAAACACCTTCCTACCTGAGAGTGTGTCTGGGTTTTTATCTATTGTTTATGGACATAAATGGCCTCAAAGACTTTTCAATACAAGGGTGTGAGTTATTTTTGGATTATAAGACAGACTAATAACTTGCTGATTTCTAGTTTGAGGCAACATCATCAAAGCTAGCTTGATAGCATCTTTACTAGCTATCATTTTGTTCGTTTGTTGGTGTCATCTTCTTCCCAGAAGGTTGACTGCAATGGATCTCCACCTCTGTTTGTTCTGTGCTGCCCTGACACATTCTGCATAGGTCAACTGCATCCAGTCCATTATATGCATCATCCATTGCTTCCCTCTTCTACGTTCTGCATTGATCTTTCCTTCCAATAATTGTCTCTGTGGTACCAGGGATGAGGAACTTCAGGTATGAAGACAGATTGGAGAAGTTGGGACTGTTTTCCTTGCAGAAGAGAAAGCTGAGAGGAGATTTGATAGAGGGGCCTGGACAGAGTAGATAGGGAAAAACTGTTCCCACTCATGAAAGGATTTAAAATGAGAGGGCACAGATTTAAAGTGACTAACAAAAGAAACAAGGCAACATGAGAAAAAACTTCTTCACATAGCGAGTGGTTAGGGTCTGGAATGCGCTGCCTGAGAGTGTGGTGGAGGCAGGTTCAATTGAGGTATTCAGTGCAGGACTACAGGGAGAAGGCAGGGAATGGCATTAGGTGAATTGCTCAGTCGGAGAGCCGATGCGGACATGATGGGCCAAATGGCCTCCTTCTGCGCTGTAACAATTCTGTGATTCCACTCTAATGATGTGACTGAAATATTGTATCTTTCTCTCTATGATATGCACTAATTTCCTCTTTTCTCCAGGCATTTTCAGCACTACTTCATTAGTCTTTCTGTCTGTATAGGATATGTAGAACATCCTCCTATATGTCCACATCTCAAATGCATTCAGCTTATCAATAGTCTCTGTTTGTTGTTCATGTCTCTGGGGCATATGACATGGATGTCAAAATGTAGCACCTCAGCATTATTTTCCTAACATTCAGGTTCAGTTTCTTTGATGTTAACACAACCTTTATTCTGGCTGGGCTGGTCTTGGCTATCTCAATTCTCCTTCGGATCTCACAATCACATCTCCCATCAACTGTGATAATTTGCCCAAGGCATGTGGACCTTTTCACTTGTTCTAAGACTTGTCTATTTACTTCAGTTTTCACTTCTAGGGTTAGTCTCTGCTTATCACCATTGTCTTGGGCATCTTCACTTTCATTCTTAATCCATGTTCCACACTCCTTGCTTTCACTTTGTTCACAATTTCCTATATTGCCTCTTCTGACTCTGCACTCTGCAGTCTCATCTGCATATCTCAAGTTGTTGATGTTCAACCCCTCAATGTTGCAACCTGATAGATCTTCAATGTCTCTGAAGATAGCTTCATTGTACAGGTTGAACATTTTGTGCCACACACTTATCTGCACTGTGTTATGGCCAGGTGAGGAGATGGTCTTGGGCTCCCCTCTTGCCCTTCCTCTTGTTTGACCGCAACATGGTTTATTCCTCTTTAAACAGTGGTTGTGCTTACCACCTCCGTGATTTTTTTACCTGTTTACCTTTACTGCGATCGTGAAAGAACTAATTGGATGAGTTTTTGTGATTTTAAACAAGAAAGATAGAAGTTTATTATACTTTACACTCTAACCCCGTTTTAAAATTTTACTAAAAAATATACGCTACACATTCACGTACACATTTGCACGAGAATCTCACACACACAAATAGATTACAGAGGGAAAAATAGATTTGGTGGTTGAATTAAAGTCCAGAATAAATAGAACTTAAATACACCTTCTGTGAAGTGGATGATCCGGTAGTCCTCAGCTGAAGCTGTATTCTTGAAGTCCTCGCTGATGAAAGTGCACTTTGGTTGGCCTGCTTTGCTCAGGGTTTTCTTGAAGGCAGAATTGTAGTCGGCTCTCTTCCCCTGGTTGCTGGCTGTAGCAGTTTGTAGGCTTGGAGGGTCCACAGTCGCAGACTGTTTTCAAACTTGATGTTTTCTGGATCAAGAGAGAGAGAGAAAGGGAAGCACGCAGCTTTCTTCTGCTGCACACTCTGAGTTACTCCTTGTCTTCTGTGAGTGTAACAAAACTCCTGTTTTTGCATAGATGGACAGATGGTCACATGGTTCTCTTAATCCCCTTTGTTTCAATTGAGATGCAAGGTTCAGAATTGGCACCACAGGTTCCAGGATGCCAATATTTACACTCGGAGGGGTTTGCTCTTTCCAAGTCAATGTGTCAGGATGGCCTTGACTGTCGTGCTAATGAAGCAATCCTCAGTAATTCAGTTACTTAGAGCAAGCCATTGTTCTGGGTCTAGGACTTCTCAGACTTCTGTCTGCAGTTCAGTCTCCTGGTATTTCAGATGCAAATTGCAGTGACGATCTTAACTGCTAGTTTTTTAAAAGTTACTGTAGGATTTTTTCCATTAAAAGTCTAATGTAAGTTTCCAACTGATGAAGTTAATATTTCTCATTTGGAATATGGGGCTTTCTTGACAACTGGCTCTCCAAGTGAGCAGTTCACTTAGAGCTATCCCCCTGCCTTCTCCCCATAATCCTGTACATTCTTCCTTTTCAGGTAACTATCTAATTCCCTTTAGAATGCCTCGATTGAATCTGCCTCCACCACACGCTCTGGCAGTGCATTCCGGATCCTAATCACTCGCTGCGTAAAGAAGTTTTTCCTCATGTCGCCATTGCTTCTTTTCCCAATTACCTGAAATCTGTGCCCTCTTATTCTTGAACCTTTCACGAGTGGGAACAGTTTTCCCCTATCTACTCTGTCCAAACCCCTCATGATTTTGAATATCTCTGTCAAATCTCCTCTCAGCCTTCTCTTCTCCAAGGAAAACAGTCCCATGTATTCCAGGGATGAGGAACTATTCGGATGAATCTTTTCTGCACTCTCTGCAATGCCTTCACATCTTTCCTTAAATGTGGTGCCCAGAACTGGATGCAGTGCTGTAGCTGAGGCCGAATTAGTGTCTTATACAAGTTCAACATAACCTCCTTGTTCTTGTGTTCTGTGACCCTATTCATAAAGCCTGGGATACTGCATGCCTTATTGACTGTTCTCTAAACCTGTCCTGCCACCTTCAATGACCTATGCACATATGCACCCAGGTCCCTCTGTTCCTGCACCCCCTTAGAGTTGTACTGTCTTTTATATTGTCTCTCCATGTTCTTCCTATCAAAATGAATCACTTCACATTTCTTCGCATTGAACTTCATCTGCTCCTCCTCACAGTTCACAATGTTTCCAAGTTTCGTATCATCCACGAATTTTGAAATTGTGCCCTGCACACCAAGGTCTAAGTCATTAATATATCAGGAAGAGCAATGGTCCCAACACTGACCCCTGGGGAACTCCACTACAAACCTTCCTCCAGTCTGAAAAACATCCATTAACCATTACTCTCTGTTTCCTGTCACTCAATCAATTTCGTATCTATATTGCTACTGTCCCTTTTATTCCATGAGCTATAACTTTGCTCACAAGTCTGTTGTGTGGCACTGTATCAAGTGCCTTTTGGAAGTCCATGTACACCACATCAACAGCATTGCCCTCATCAACGCTCTCGGTTACTGCTTCAAAAAATTCCAGCAAGTTAGTTAAACATGATTTTCCCTTAACAGATCTATGCTGGCTTTCCTTAATTAACCCGCACTTGTCCTTGTGACTATTAATTTTGTCCCAAATTATTGTTTCTAGAAAAGTTCCCCTAACATCGAAATTAAACTGACTGGCCTGTAGTTGCTGGGCTTATCTTTACGTCCTTTTTTGAACAAGGGTGTAGCATTTGCAATTCTCCAGTCTTCTAGCACCAGCCCTGAGTCTAAGGAAGACTGGAATATTATGGCCAGTCCCTTCGCAATTTCCACTGTTACTTCCCTCAGAATCCTTGGATGCATCTCATCCAGTCCTGGTGCCTTATCAACTTTGAGTATAGATAGCCAATCTAATACCTCCTCCTCATCAATTTTTAATCCTTCTAATGTATAAATTACCTGCTGTTTCACTGTGGCCTGGGAAGCATCTTCTTCCTTAATATTTTAACTTGCATGAAGCACAGAAGCCGATTCACCTTCTATATGGATGGAACTATCTGTATTCCCACCTTTTAAAGATCTTTTCACACCAAGATCTCTATTTTCCTTTCTTAATCTCACCATTCAGGATATACAATCCCTCCAATTATATCGTCGACACTTACATTAGACAAATCATGCTAACAGTTTGCCATTTCCATCGAAGTGAATTACAAAAGCACACTTTTACCACTTTAAGTGCGCCGGCTATTTCAGGCAATTTAGCAGTTCCACTGTAAAGCAAAAATATTTGTTATGTTTTTTTTTAACCCTATTATCGAATCTGCATCAATAAATACTAGGTTTCAATCCAGGAAAGGGTTTAAAGCTGCCTGTAGTCTCAAGTTTTCAACTTCCCGTAGTTGATTATAGGGCAAACAGCTGATAGAGACTTCAGGCAACTTCAGTCAGTTGATAACAACACTAGGAGTTAGTCAGAAATTGGAGATCAATATCAGCTGGTTTTACTTTCCACCATATATAGCAGGCAAATCACGTTTCAATATTTCCTTTCTCAAAATGTATTGCACTGTGTCGCATTTTTCTGCATTAAACTGCATTTGCCCCCATCTGCCCATTCCTCTAACCTGTTTGCATTCTACTGAATTCTTCCTGATAGTTTGCTTTGTCACTTAATTTGACATCATCAAACTTACCAGTTTACAATTCTGCTATCTGTGTTACCAGTTTACCAGTTTGCAGGTCTGGTGTTCTTGCGACAGTTGGCTGTCTCTATTTGGTTTTCAAGTGGCTATTTGGGTTAAACTGGTTACCAAGAGCCTGTTCTTTAAATGTAAAGTCTTATCCACTTATAATGTCAACTTGCATTTATATAGCATCTTTAATGTGGAAAAACTGCCCAGGGTGCTTCACAAAAATGTAATCAGACAAAACTGCATGCCAAACCAAACGAAAAATTATTGGGAGGAGTGACTAAAAACTTGGTCAAAGAGGTGCATTTTAAGAAGGGTTTTAAAGGATGACAGAGAGGCAAAGTGAGAGAGGCAGAGTGTCCCGGTGGTTTATATCTGGGTCCTGTGATGTGGAGGCATTAGATATTAAAGTTATTAAAAAGGAAGTATTAGAACCCAAACTATGATCCTTGACAAAAGGTGACATCTGCCATCTCTATTTGGTATACCCTAAGCTTTTATTGTGCTTGACCAGTATCAAAAACACAATGTATTCATTTCGCCAAGTATATAATCTTTTTTCCTAACTCAGTTCATTCTCGTTTATTTTACTTTAGGGTTGGGTGAGATTTAGGTCACTTGTGCACGAAGGCAACTTGCCCTGCTTTCTCCAGCGAGGGTATATACCATTAACATGCCACCACCGTCAGACATTGTGAAGGTGGCCATTGAATGGCCTGGGGCCTTCCCGAAGTTGATGGAAATTGATCAGGTAAGAGCTTCTGTGTACCAAAAGTGAATGGTTCTTCATAAAGAAGATATAGCTTGCATTTATATAGCGCCTTGCATGGCCTCAGGCTGTTCCAAAGCGCTTTACGACTAATACAATACTTTTGAAGTGTAGTCAGTGTTGTAATTTAGCAACAATGAGATATGATCAGATAATCAGTGGGTTTTTTTTGGTTGAGGAATAAACATTGATCAGGACACTGGGGAGAACCCCCTAGCTCCTCTTCGATATGATGCCATGAGATTTTTTATGCTCACCCTAGAGGGCAGATGGGGTCTCAGTTTAACGCCTCAACTGAAAGATGGCACCTCCGACATTGCAGCACTCCCTCAGTAATGCACTGAAGTATTAGCCTAGACTTTGTTCTCAAGTCTGTGGTCTGGTACTTGAGCTCAGAGGTGTGAGTGCTTAACACTGAGCCACAGCTAAGATCTAAGAAATGGTGGTACTTGGGAGGTTACCAGAGAACTTGCAATTTATACAAAAACAAGAAATGCTGGAATCACTCAGCAGGTCTGGCAGCATCTGTGGAAAGAGAAGCAGAGTTAACGTTTCGGGTCAGTGACCCTTCTTCGGAACTGACAAATATTAGAAAAGTCACAGATTATAAACAAGTGAGGTGGGGGTTGGGCAAGAGATAACAAAGGAGAAGGTGCAGATTGGACTAGGCCACATAGCTGACCAAAAGGTCACGGAGCAAAGGCAAACAATATGTTAATGGTGTGTTGAAAGACAAAGCATTAGTACAGATTAGGTGTGAATATACTGAATATTGAACAGCAGCAAGTGCAAACCTGAAGAAAAACAACCTGAAAAAAACAGTGGGTAAGCAAACTGAACAAACTAAGATGAAATGAAATAAATGCAAAAAAAGATTGTAAAAAATGTAAAAAGGAATGTAAAAAAAAGGAAGAAAAAATAACTAAAAATGACTAAAAATGAAAGTAAAGTGGGGGGCTGTCATGCTCTGAAATTATTGAACTCAATGTTCAGTCCGGCAGGCTGTAGTGTGCCTAATCGGTAGATGAGATGCTGTTCCTCGAGCTTGCGTTGATGTTCACTGGAACACTGCAGCAATCCCAGGACAGAGATGTGAGCATGAGAGCAGGGGGGAGTGCTGAAATGGCAAGCAACCGGAAGCTCAGGGTCCTGCTTGCGGACTGAGCGGAGATGTTCCGCAAAGCGGTCACCCAGTCTGTGCTTGGTCTCCCCAATGTAGAGGAGACCACACTGTGAGCAGCGAATACAGTATACTACATTGAAAGAAGTACAAGTAAATCGCTGCTTCACCTGAAAGGAGTGTTTGGGGCCTGGGATAGTGAGGAGAGAGGAGGTAAATGGGCAGGTATTACACCTCCTGCGATTGCAAGGGAAGGTGCCCTGGGACGGGGACGAGGTGGTGGGGGTAATGGAGGAGTGGACCAGGGTGTCGCGGAGGGAACGATCCCTTCGGAATGCTGACAGGGGAAGGGAGGGAAAGATGCGACTGGTAGTGGCATCACGCTGGAGGTGGCGAAAATGGCGGAGGATGATCCTTTGGATATGGAGGCTGGTGGGATGAAAAGTGAGGACAAGGGGAACCCTGTCACGGTTCTGGGAGGGAGGGGAAGGGGTGAGGTAGAGGTGCGGGGAATGGGTCAGACACGGTTGAGGGCCCTGTCAACCACAGTGGGGGGAAATCCTCGGTTGAGGAAAAAGGAGGTCATATCAGAAGCACCGTCATGGAAGGTAGCATCATCAGAGCAGATGCGTCGGAGACGGAGAAACTGGGAGAATGGAATGGAGTCCTTACAGGAGGTAGGGTGTGAAGAAGTGTAGTCGAGGTAGCTGTGGGAGTCAGTGGGCTTATAATGGATATTGTTAGACAACCTATCCCCAGAGATGGAGACAGAGAAGTCGAGGAAGGGAAGGGAAGTGTCAGAGATGGACCATGTAAAGGTGAGAGAAGGGTGGAAATTGGAAGCAAAGTTGATAAAGTTTTCTAGTTCGGGGCGGGAGCAGGAAACGGCACCGATACAGTCATCAATGTACCGGAAAAAGAGTTGGGGGAGGGGGCCTGAGTAGGACTGGAACAAAGAATGCTCGACATATCCCACAAAAAGACAGGGATAACTAGGACCCATGCGGGTACCCATAGCGACACCTTTTACTTGAAGGAAATGCATGGAGTTGAAGGAGAAGTTGTTCAATGTGAGAACAAGTTCAGCCAGGCGGAGGAGGGTGTTGGTGGATGGGGACTGGTTGGGCCTCTGTTCCAGGAAGAAGCGGAGAGCCCTCAAACCATCCTGGTGGGGGATGGAGGTGTAGAGCGATTGGACGTCCATAGTGAAGAGGAGGCGGTTGGGACCAGGAAACTGGAAATTGTCAAAATGACGTAGGGCGTCAGAAGAGTCACGGATGTAGGTGGGAAGAGACTGGACCAGCGGAGAAAAGATAGAGTCTAGATAGGAAGAAATAAGTTCAGTGGGGCAGGAGCAGGCTGACACAATGGGTCTGCCGGGACAGTCCCGTTTGTGGATTTTGGGAAGGAGGCAGAAGCGGGCTGTCCGGGGTTGCGGGACTATGAGGTTGGAAGCTGTAGAGGGAAGATCTCCAGAGGAGATGAGGTCAGTGACAGTCGTTTGGACGGTGGCTTGATGTTCGGTGGTGGGGTCATGGTCCAGAGGGAGGTAGGAAGAGGTGTCTGTGAGTTGGCGTTGAGCTTCTGCAAGGTAGAGGTCGGTACGCCATACAACAACAGCACCACCCTTGTCTGCAGGTTTGATGACCATGTCGGGGTTAGACCTGAGAGAACGGAGTGCCTCAAGTTCAGAGGGGGACAGGTTAGAGTGAGTGAGGGGGGCAGAGAAATTGAGACGACCAATGTCTCCCCGACAGTTTTCAATGAAGAGATCAAGAGCGGGTAAGAGGCCAGGGGGAGGGGTCCAGGTAGAGGGAGAATGCTGGAGGCGGGTGAATGGGTCTGCTGGTCGGGGGGAGGACTCCTGGTTGAAGAAGTGAGCCCGGAGGCGGAGGCGACGGAAGAAGAGCTCAACGTCATGCCGAGCGCGAAATTCATTGAGGTGGGGGCGTAAGGGGATAAAACTGAGACCTTTGCTGAGTACAGAACGCTCAGCATCAGAGAGGGGGAGGTCAGAGGGTATAGTGAATACACGGCAAGGGGTCAGATCAGAAGGGGTGGGGTCAGAGGGAAGTGAAGCGGAAGGAGGATCTGGAGGGGCATTAGTCCCCATCAGCTGCTGGAGCTTGCGTTCCTTAACACCTGAAAGGAAGAAAAAAAGTTTTTTGTTAATGCGTCGGATGAGACGTAAGATGAGATGAAACTGCAGAGACGTAAGATGAGATAAATTGCAATTTATACAGTTCCCTAGTTCCATTCTGTTGCAAGCAAAGTGGCTGTAACTTTAAATTGTACCCTTACATATGAACATACAAATCCTGTATTCCAATAAAAGTAAGAGTAGAATAGTGAAGTGTAATGACTTAAAAACAGGTCTGGCAGCAAATGTGGCAAGAGAAGCAGAGTTAACGTTTCAGGTCAATGACCTTTCAGCAGAACTGGCACACGTTAGAAATGTAATGGCTTTTAAGCAAGTGAAGTGGGTGGGGAAAGAGAACAAAAGGGAAGGTGTGTGATAGGGCAGAGGGCAGGAGAGATTAAATGACAAAGATGTCATGGGACAAAGGCAAAGGGAGTGCTAATGGCTGTGGTGAAGGGCAACGGATTAGCCCAGATAGAGTGTTAATGGCAGAATAATGAACAGTTCTGTCCAAAAGCACAAACATGAAAAATCAAGTTTAAGGCAGGCACATAGTTAAAAAATAATAAAGTGAAATAATAAAAAAAAGCCAATCATGCTCTGAAATTATTGAACTCAATGTTGAGTCCGAAATGCTGTAGAGTGCCTAATCGGAAGATGAGGTGCTTTTTCTCGAGCTTGCATTGATGTTCACTGGAACACTGCAGCAGGCCAAGGACAGAAGTGTGGGCATGGGAGCAGGGTGGTGAATTAACATGTCAAGCAACTGGAAGCTTGGGGTCATGCTTTCGGACTGAGCAGAGATGTTCTGCAAAGCGGTCACCCAATTGGGTCCTTGGATTGTGAGAAGAGAGGAGGTAAAAGAGCATGGGAAGGTGCTGTGGGAAGGGAACGAGGTGTCGGGGGTGATGGAGAAGTGGACCAGGGTGTCACACAGGGAAGGGTCCCTTCAGAATGCTGACAGCAGAGGGGAGGGGAAAATATGTTTGGTGGTGGCATCACGCTGGAGTTGGCAGCCTTTTTTAAATTATTATTTTATTTTATTACTTTTTAACCATGTGGCTGCCTTAAACTTGTTTTTTTATGTTTGTGCTTTTGGACAGAGCTGTTCATTATTCTGCCATTAACACTCTGTCTGGACTAATGATTTGTCTGTCACCACAACCATTAGCATTCCTTTTACCTTTGTCCTATGACATCTTTGTCATTTAATCTCTCCTTCCCTCTGCCCTATCACGCACCTTCCCTTTTGTCCTCTTCCCCCATCCCCTTCACTTGCTTAAAACCAATTACATTTCTAATCTTTGCCAGTTCTGATGAAAAGCCATTGACCTGAAATGTTAACTCTGCTTCTCTCTCCACAGATGCTGCCAGACCTGCTGAGTATTTCCAGCACTTTGTTTTTATTTCAGATTTCCAGCATCCACAGTATTTTGCTTTTATTGAAGTCTAATGACTATTGGATTGTGGTTGTGCATTGGATAAAATGGCATCACTTGGAGGGATAGAGAATCAGTCCCTCTTTTTCCTTCTGCTGGGCACAAAGTTTGGCTGCTCCTTCCCCTCTTGCACATAAGTGCCTTTTTGCAACTGTTTGCAAGTTGCACCTTAAATTCCACAGCAGATGCAGTTTTTTATCCCTCCATATAATTTGGGCAGATTCCACAGCACAGGGAAACTAGGGAAATGTTGTAGAACTGCTTTTCAACATGTTTCTTCAATAGCAATATGCCTTGGGGTTCATTGTATAAGTCATAGCAGTGGGAAATATCATTGTGTTTTACAGTTACCATTTGGGTGAGAAACATTCTGAGTTCTAGTTATGTCCTGGCATCTAGGGGCACGAAAGCACGCTTAGGGTGTAACTAATAGACTAAATTAAAAGTAATGTTCCAGCTCTGAAGTGCTATAGCCCAGTCTCCTTTGAGAGTACTAAGGTGTGATGTTGTATATTAATGCTGTTTGTTGGTGTTTCGCACAGTAAATTGTAAACTGGTTGTATGAGACAGGTGAAGTGGAATGGAGTTCCACCGTAGCGTGCTGCAAACTAATGGGCACCTGGTCTACCACCTGTTCTTTCTGATCTCTGCTGCGGATATTTTGCCACAGACAGAACCGTACGGAGTTCCACAGGATGAGCTGCCCTGGTTTGTTTCCTGAAATTCCATGGGTAGTTGAATTGCAGATTGCCTCCCTTAGCTTTAGGCTGGAGAATGGAGTGCAGCACAGGGAACTCTAGGAAGGGAGAGGGGAATAGGAAGAAAACCAGGTCTTGTCAATTGCTACCTTGTGCAGGAACATTGGAAATTTTTAATATTCTTTTTTGTTCTTGGGATGTGGGCAACATTGGCAAGATGGCTTATCCCAAGTTGCCTAGAGGGCAGTAAGAGTGAACCACATAGTATGGAACTGGAGTTACGTGTATGTTAGTACAAATGATAGACTCCCTTCCTTGGAGGACATGAGTGAACCTGTTAGATTTATTCTGGAAGCCTTCATAGTTATTTTATCTGGTGCTGACCCACAAATTAACAGATTTATCGAATTCAATTTCACAATTTGCCACAGTGGGTTTTGAACTCAAGATCTTGGTTTGTTAATGCAGTATCATACTCACTAGCCTACCGAACCTGTGTAATTCAGTAATTTGATCATTTTTGTTTGCTGCAGATTTGGCAACTTCTAGCTCACGCCATCACAGAAAGAACAGAATATTGGACCTTCTTATTGGTGCCAACTTGAATTGGCGGCTATAAAGCTTCATTCATTACGAACACATGAAATTGACCAACAAGAAAAGGATAGTTAGTGCATCAAGCCTGTCCCAATCACATCATAGCTAGACATTTCCTATCTTACCTGGGAGCCTAGGAGAGGCAAAATAGAACAGACAAAAAGCTCTGGGCTATTAATTGAGGAAGTATCCTGGGCAATTCCTTTCTGACCCCTTCAGGAAATTGAAACCAGTTCAGGAGATTGCATGATTGACCTGTCATGTGATCATTTGGTCTTGGTGTAGTGCACTCACTTGATGTTTCCCTTAAGGACACTTTCTGTAGAAGTTTGTTGACATTGTGGTTAAATAGAAGCAATGGAATACCCATTCAGCCCTCCGTTTATGGTCTTGGCAGCCTAGCTTTGTACGGGGTGAAAGTAGAATTTGAAACAGCTGGTGTTTGATGTGGCAGCTTAGTGATGGGTTACAACACGAAATGCATTACCAACATACTTTTTTCCCTTTCTTTATATATTAAATGTTCACATTGGCTTGGATTCAGCCCATCTAAATGTTGACAAATTTGAAGCATAGTAACAAGGACATGTAGAGGGATTTGGCCTCGTGCGCATAACCAAATTAAACAGGGAACCTGTACTTGAGGTTGGCTCCCACCCAAGATGTGACTCTGTCAAAAGAACAGGCTAAACAAGCTAACGGTGACATCTGAAACTGGATCAGTGCCACTGATGTTTGATGGAGATCTCTGTCCTCCCCATCTCCCAGTCCCAGCCGGGCTGAGAAATGGTGAACGAGTGAGTGTTTGTGCTGTACGCTCAAGTTAACTACTGTTTAAGATGGTTAAACAACCACAACAGTCATTGGCTGTGGTTGGTGGGTTGGGAGAAAAATTGACTGCTAGAAATACTTAGAGACAGATAATTTAGTCTATTGATGAAGCTCAGAGGACTGGGTATTAGTACTTAAGAAATGTCAATTTAAAAATAATATTTTTTCCATTATTATTGCAGAAAAAGCCTTTGGCCTCTATTATACGTGAAGTCTGTGATGGGTAAGTGTCTTCAGGCATGAATTTCAATGTTTGTGGGCTGGAGTTCTCACTCATAGAAAATAGCTTGGCTATGATGAGAGAGAAGGCCTGTTATAACATAGGAGGTCACATGCACAGCACTGAACCAGAGATGTGCCGGCCCAGTTGATTTCTTGTTGTTTTGTTTGTCATAGAGTGGAAGGCCCAGGATTTGCATGATATCCCCTACACGGTTATCTTGGTTATGATTAGGAGGTGGGGAGGGGTGGGGAGTTCACAGGGACTGGATAGGTACCTACCATGGGTGAGGGAGGAAGAATAAGACAAGGCTGCTTTTGTGAGCTTTCTTCGTGTCTGGCTTAACAATGTCATTAGCAGTGGCCTGGGAACAGATTGCTAGCCTTGCTTAGCAGAAAGATATCATCTTTGGGGTGGGGGAAAATATACAATTTTAAATGGAGGGAGGGTGTGAATCCATGGTTGCTGGGTTATATTGGAGATGATTTTGACAGAGGAGCCAATGAACTATAGAATACACATTAATCAACTTCTTTCAGTGAAGCAAATTAACAATTAAGTAAAGTGGATCAATGAAATTAGGATAAGCTAGTTTTTGGTATGAGAAATCTATTGGATTGTAGTTTCTTGACATAGGTCCAAGTAGAATCAGACAGTGGGAAGTATGTTTACAATTGGGGATGTTTCTTTTAAGTTAATATGTCCAAACTATAACAATGACCCTCTACTTTGATCAATGGTGGGTTCAGTTTTGTAAGTGATTTGCTGTCAACACATCTTTAAAGGCCAGTTTGAGCCAACGTTTTTGCCAGAACTCAGTGATGCCATTCTTCACTATTCTAATGCTGCCGTTTATAGGTGATTATGCAATAGTTATAACATGTATAATGAGATTGAAGGTCAAGTTGGCCCAATGAGAAGTGAAAAAAGAAAGAATTCCATTTATATAGGGCCTTTCACAACCTCAAGATATCCCAAAGTGCCTTACAGCTGTTGAAGAACTTGTGAAGTGTAGTCACTATTGTAATATAGGGAAGCATGGCAGAAAATTTGTGCACAGGAAGCTCCCACAAATAGTAATGTGATAATGATCAGATAATCTGTCGTAGTGATGCTGGTTGAGAGATAAATATTGACCAATACACAGTGGAGAAATTCCTTGATCCTTAAATTCCTTAAAATAGTGCCATGGAATCTCTTACATCCACTTGGACCTTGGTTTACATCACATCCGAAAGACAGCCCCCACCACCCCCCCCACCCGCCCCAACAGTGTAGCACTTCCTCGTTACTGCTGCACCAGGAGTGTGGGCCTGTGTTACATGCTCAGGTCACTTGACCTCTGAAGCACGGACTGTGTTGCTGTGCAGCAAGATGTTCAGTGCTGATAAAGGGAGCAGTTGACATCCTTTGGATCAGTTTCTTATTAAAAGTCCATTTTCTGTTGGCACGGTTAGTCATTGCTGTCCAGCGCTGAGCTTTGTTGACTTGGGAGGTCCTGGGTCCCATCCCTAATCTGTGCTGAGGCCACTGATCATCTTGAGGGAAATGATCAAGTTACCGTCACCAGCCTTGGCGTTTCTGCTCCAGGGAAGGGGTAGGGTGGGGGGTAGAGGGAAGGAAATTCAGCTGGAGTTCCTGTTCCTGATCCCAATCCCAGTGATCCCTGATTGATGTTGGGTCCTTATGGGACGTCCTCTGGAGTTGAATAGCCTGACTTGACTCACTGTCTGCCACATGCCAAATAGCGATTTGAGTGATGTACCTGCTGGAGCACATGACATTGGATAGTGAATGTTCATATCACAGGCAGAGTTAGGTGGGGGCGGCGGTGAAAGAGAATAATTAGGGAGTGAGGAAGGTTCGGTTTTATGTGGGTGAGACCTTTATGTTTTGAGTAAATAATCGCTGTATAATTGTAACACTCATTTGTATTACAGCTGTAAGGCTACAGTTTGTGCTTCTTGTAATGTAACAGGAAATAATCTTTTACTTTTCTTATTAAATCAAGTTGGTCCCTTTCAATCCCTGAAAACTATGCTCTACAGTATGCGGATAGCACAAACTTTTACATTACAGAGAAGGTAAGTAAGTGTGTGTGTGTAAATGTGTAAAGTGCTTCTTGTGTATCTGTGCATTTCTGCAAAAGGATTCTTAATAATCATTAGAATTGAACGAAGTGATGTGAAGAGCTAATAGGAAGTTGAAAGGCTTATAAAAAAAATCATACGATAATGTGTAAAAGCACAAGATGCAGGGAGAGTGCAGGGTCCCTGAGGGGTATATGCGGGGAGTGGGGAGAGACAGATGGGGAAGAGAGTGTGCAAGTGGGGGTGTGCAAGGTCACCGTATGGATTTTGAGCTTGTGGGTTGCAGAACTGAGTTTTGCTGTTGGGACAAAGCACTAAATCAGGGGTGGGGTGGGGGTGGGAAAATAGGTGGTGGATGAGGAGGAATTGAGGGATCTGGGTGAGATTTGTCACCTGTTTACTATGAATGGTTGGTACATCTAGCCCTCTGAGCCCACCTAACAGCTGTATTAGCAGAAGTCTGGGATGTGACTCACCTGAACTCTTGTTCATTGAGTGCTGAAAGACTAACAGAGCAGGAAAATGCAAATATACTGTTAAATGTTGGCTGACAATATAGTGATCACACATTGTTCAGACTGTGGCTCTCTCTGAGCACACTTTAGCTGCCTTGTCAACTCAGATCCATTTATTGCACATTTATGCCAGTCATCTTTCACTGACACCTGGTTTGGCGTTTGGCTGCTCTCACTTGATATTTTGGTGGCACAGTTGGGGTGGGATTGGTTCCTCTCCCTCCATTCCCTGTACTATCAACAAGAAGAACCTGCATTTATACAGTGTCCATAACATCGTAAAATGTCCCAAAGTGCCTCACAGGAGCAATTATCAAACAAAATTTGACACCGAGCCACATAAGGAGGTATTAGGACAGAACATAAGACATAGAAGCAGTAGGCCTTTCAGCCCTTCGAGCCTGTTCTGTTGGTCAATAAGATTATAGCTGAACATCTACCTTAACTCCACCTTCCTGCACTATCCCCATATCCCTTAATTCCCCAGCAATCTATCAATCTCTGTCTTGGATATTCTTAATGACACAGCAATGTGTGGTAGAGAATTCAAAGATTCACAAACCTTTGAGCAAAGAGAATTTCCTCATCTCAGTCCTAAATGATTGACCCTTTTATTCTGAGACTGTGACCCCTAGTTCTAGACACCCCATCCAGGGAAAACATCTTCCCAGCATCTACCCTGTCAAGCCCCCTAAGAATATTATGTTTCAATTGGATCACCCTTCATTCCTCTAAATTCTTGGGAATGTAGGCCTAGTATATGCACTCTCTCCTCATAGGGCAGTCTCCTCATCCCAGGAATCAGTCTAGTGAACCTTTGTTGCACTTCCTCAAAGCCAAGTATATCCTTCTTTGGGTAAGGAGACCAAAACTGTTCACTGTAGTCCAGGTGTGGCCTCACCAATGCCCTATAATTGCCATAAGACCTTTTTTTGTTCTTATACTCCAATCCCTTTCTAATAAAGGCTAACATATCATTTGCCTTCCTAGTTGCTTGCTGTACCTGGGTGTTAACTTCCTGTGATTCATGTACAAGGACACCCAGGTCCCTCAGAATGCTAACATTTCCCAATCTTTCACCAGTTAAAAAATATTTTTTTCTATTTTTCCTCCCATAGTGGATGGATGACTTCACACTTTCCCACATTATATTCCAGCTGCCTATTCACTTAACCTGTCTTTTTGCAGCCTCTTTGCATCCTCCTCACAGCTTACTTACCCACTTAACTTTGTATCATCAGCAAACCTGGATACATGCATTTGGTTCCCTCATTCAAGTCACTGATACAGATTGTAAATAGCTGGCCCTTGTGGTACCATTCTTTAAATTCATTCCTAGGTTGTGAGCATTACTGGTAAGGCCAGGATTTATTGTCCATCCCTAATTGCCCTTGGGAATGTGGAGCTGAGCCACTGCCTTGAACCGCTACAGTCACCAGTAACAGCCTGCCAATATGAAAATGACCCATTTATTCCTACTATCTGCTTTCTGTCTGTTAATCAATCCTCAATCCATGCTAATATGTCACCTCCAATCCTATGAGCCCTCATTTTGTGTAATAACCTCTTGTATGGCAACTTATTATATGCTTTTACAGAAATCCAAATACAATGAATCTGCTAATTTCCCCCTTATCTGTCCTGCTCGTTACAACTTCAAAAAAGGTTTGGCAAACATGACTTCCCTTTCAAAAATCCGTGTTGACTGTGCCTAATCATATTATGATTTTCTAAGTGCCCTGTTATTTTGTCCTTACTAATAGCATTTTCCCGACCATTGATATCAGGCTAACTGGCCTATAATTCCCTGGTTTCTTCCTCTCTCCTTTCTTAAATAATGGGGTTACATTTGCTAACTTCCAATCCACGGAGCCTGTTCTAGAATCTAGAGAATTCTGAAAGATTAAAACCAATGCATCTACTAACTCTGTAGCTACCTCTTTTAAAACCCTAGAATGCAGGCTATCAGGTCCAGCAGATTTGTCGACTTCCAGTCCCTTTAATTTCTCCAAGTTAAATGACCAGTAGCTTGGTTTTAAGGAGCGCCTTAAAGGAGCAGAGAGTGGTAGAGAGGGTTAGGGAGGGAATTGCAGACCTTGGGGCCTAGGCAGCTGAAGGCACGACTGCTAATGGTGGGAGGGATAGAAATTGGGGATGTGCAAGAGAAAGAAGAGAAAAAGAAAGAAATACTTGCATTTATATAGTGCCTTTCACAACCACCGGATGTCTCAAAGCGCTTTACAGCCAATGAAGTACTTTTGAAATATAGTCACTGTTGTAATATAAGAAAAGGGGCAGTGAATTTGCACACTGCAAGCTCCCACAAACAGCAATGTGATAATGAGTCGATAATTTGTTTTGTGATGTTGATTGAGGGATAAATATTAGCCAGGACACTCCTCTTCTTTTACATCCACCTATGAGGGCAGGTAGGACCTCGGGTTCTCATCCAAAAGACAGCATCTCTGACAGTGCAGCACTGCCTCAGTACTGCACTGGAGTTTTAGCCTTGATTTTTATGCTCAAGTCGTGGAGTGGGACTCGAATCAGGAACTTTTTGACACATAGGCAAGATTGCTGCCAACTACGCCACTGAGCTACTCAAGCTACAAGAGGCCAGAATTGGAGGAGTGCAGAGATCTCAGAAAGTTGTAGGGCTGGAGGAGATTACAGAGATAAGGAGGGGTGAGGCCATGGAGGGATTTGAAAACAAGGATGAGAAGTTTAAAATTGAGGTGTTGCTGGACTGGGAGCCAGTGTAGGTCAGCGAGCAGAGGATGATGGGTGAACTAGCTTGGACCTCTTTCTCACTCTCACTAACAGCAACATCATTCTGCCCACTATCAATAGCTCCAGTGTTGGGCAGGAATCCAGATACTGGGACTTTTCTTAGGAGCATCAAAACTCATGTGTCTCCTTGCATTTTGCACCAAAGAACTCATGCGCTCAAAGAGGCTTGCTGAGCTCCAATATGAGGCCTCTGATCCTCTTGCTATCGCCACTCTTTCCCCTGTGCTCCAGTCTTTAACTGTCTCAGCTCCACTCTCTGCAACTCAGCCCTCTCTTTCTCTCCCATTGCCCTCAAAAGCCTCTTTTTAAAAGCTACCTTGCTGTGTTTATGCCTCCACTCCTTATGCTGAATCTTCTCTGCCTGCGGGCAAAGAGAATGTCACGGAGCCGCCGCAATCTTCCGTGCGGCGGCTCATTTAAATAGCCGGGGCAGGCTGCCCCCTCGAATCACATGGAGATGGCTGACTGTCCATTCACTGGCAATGGCGTCAGCTGCCTGTACACAGGCACTGACACCATTTTTAAAGGACTTTGAGCCCTATTGGTAAATTAAAATATTTAAAGCTCAAATAAATAAAAAATAAATAAAGACAGTTCTTCTGCCCCTCTCCCACACCCAGATAACAACTTAATTAATTATTTGCCCTCTACCCCCCCCCCCAAAATCACTTACCTTGCCCACCTGACCTTCCCCCCAAAAACTGCATAAACTTTAAACTATAACCCTGCCCACCATCCCCTACACCAATGATGCTACTTTGACCCCGTTTCCCCCCCCCCCCTCCCCCACAACACTGATAAACTTACCTCCTCCCCCCTCCCCACCAGTGTGGCACCTTGTTTCCCCAGACGGGGATCTGAAGGCGCGGGAGTGCCGGCCACTGGGCCGAAGATTGCAGTGGGACATGAGGCAGTGGCGTAAGTATAATTAATTCGTTACTTTTAATTTATTTAAATATTCAAATGGGGTCCTGTCGCCAAGCAGCAGGGGGAGCTGCCACGAGGCTTCGCCACCGCCGGTAATATCGGGCCGGGCCGTCCTGGCGTCGGGGTGCGTGGCGACCCTCTGCTGGAGGCATCTTCAGGTCCCCACCCCCGCCACGGACCCTGATGCCTGGGAGAGAACAAGATCCTGCCCCTTGAGTCAGTCTTCTGCGAAACATTGGGATGCTTTACTCCATTAAAGGCCTGTTTGAATAAATGCAAATTTCTGATTCACTGAGGAACTGCTGAGGAATATTTTTATCTGTTGAGCTCACCTATGATTTGATTGCTCTGTAATTTTACAGTGAAAACCTCTGCATGCAGTTTTTACCCTGAATGTATGTCTTGTTGAAGGCTGTGCTCCAGTGGAAGACCTTCAGGAAACGTACTGAAGATATAAATTTACATTAAATGATGAACAAAATATTTAATGAGGAGGGCCAAGAAAATAATTACTCATGTACAAAAATGTATTGTAAAATAGGAGAACAATATTGTTTAGAAGTTCAAGATTTAAAACAAAACACACTGGCTGTGTGGTGTCCTTGATTAAGTGCTTCCATCATTATTTCATTCTCAAAACTTTCAACGACACTGGAGTTACAGACAGACATAGAATTACATAGAATTTACAGCACAGACACAGCCTACTCAGCTCAACAGCTCTGTGCCAGTGTTAATGCTCCACACAAGCCTCCTCCCACCTTACTTCAACTAACAGTAGTGCAGTAGTGAGTTCCTCATTTTCCCCACTCTCTGAGTAAAGCAGTTTCTCCTGAATTCCCCATTGAATTTATTAGTGATTATCTTACTTTTATGTCCCCTATTTTACAAATGGCCTTTCAGATAAATAATTACTTTTCTGACCCTGTTCATGAAGTATCTTATTTGTCAATTAATGCAAATTCATATCTCTTCTTCACCAATAACAACTACCTTCATTTATTGAGTGCCTTCAGAGCCAAGAGGTTAGGAGGAGATGACCCAAAGCTTGGGCATAGAGATGGTTACTGAGGAGGTTTCTGAAGAAGTGAGAGATGAAGAGGCTTGGGAGGGAGTTCCGGTGGAGTTGAATGCTTTGCCTTCCCTTTTAGGGCAAAGGGAGGTTGGGATGCCCAAAAGTCCAAAGGAACAGAGAGTTTGCGATTGAGTGGGGTAAAGGACCAGTGCAAAGACTGGTGTGGGAGAAGTGGGTTTTGGTTCGTGGGGCACTGGCACCAGTACTGGGGAAAGTGGGGGCTGTACTGTGGGGACGGTCAGCACCTAAACCTTGCTGGGACCAGTGTTTTAGCAAACCGTATAACTAGGGATGTAGAGAGGGCTTTAAACTAAACAAAGGGGGTGAGGGATAAAACCTGGGTAGATGTAACAAATCAAGGAGTAGAGTCAAGGCAGGAGAGCAGAATAGTAATATGGGAAATGAAGGTCAGAGAATGGCAGGAAGGGACAGAGAGAAAAAAAACCTAAGAACACACCAACAGTCAAGACTAGATGTTACAAAGATAACAAAAAGATGAAACTAAAGGCTCTGTATCTGAATGCACGTAGCATTCATAACAAAGTAGACCAACTGATAGCGCACGTTGAAGTAAATAAATATGATCTGATAGCCATTACAGGATGACAAGGATTGAGTCCTGAATATTGAGGGGTTAACAACATTCAAGAAGAATGGGAAACGAGGTAAAGGTGGAGGGTAGCACTGTTAATCAAGGATGGCATTGGTGCAATAGTTAGAGATGATCTTGATTCAGGATATCAGGATCTAGAATCAGTTTGGGTGGAGATGAGGAATAGTAGGGGAAAGAAGTCACTAGTGGGAGTGGTCTACAGGCCCTCTAACAATAACCATAATGTAGGATGAAGTATACAAGAAGAAATATTGGGTGCTTGTGATAAAGGGACAGCAATAATTATGGGTGATTTTAATCTACATATAAACTGAAAAAATCGGATTGGCAAAAGTAGTTTGGATGAGGAGTTTATAGAATGCTTTTGAGACAGTTTCTTAGAGTAGCATGTTCTGGAACGAACCAGAGAGCAGGTTATATTATTGTGTAATGTGACAGGATTAATTAATTACCTCAGAGTAAAGGTACCACTGCATAGCAGCAACCACAATATGATTGCATTTTACATCCAGTTTGAAAGAGAGAAGAGTGGGTGTGATACTAGTATTTTAAAATTAAATAAGGGCAACTATGTGGGCATGAAAACTGAGCTAGCTGAAGTGAACTGGGTTACTAGGCTAGGTGATAGAGCAATAGAGAAGCAGTGGCAGACATTTAAGGGGATATTTCAGAATACTCAGAATAAGTATATTCCTGCTAGAAAGAAAAACTCTAAGGGGAGGACCCACCATCCGTGGTTAATTAACGAATTTAAGGAAAGCTTCAAACTTAAGGAAAAAGCATATAATTGCATAAAGATGAGTGGTAGGTCAGATGATTGGTCAGAATATAAAGAATGGCAGACAATGACTAAAAGGTTAATCAGGAGAAAGAAATTAGAGTATGAGAGGAAGCTAGCTAGAAATGTAAAAACAGATAGCCAAAGTTTTTACAGGTATTTAAAAAGGAAAAGAGTAAGTAAAGTGAGTGTTGGTCCTCTGGAGAGCGAGAATGGGGAGTTAATAGTAGCTAATAAGGAAACGGCAGACGAAATGAACAAATATTTTGCTTCTGTCTTCACTATAGAGGATACAAAAACATTCCAATAATAGCTGTAAATCAGGAGGTGGAAGGAAGGGAGGAACTTGGTGAAATTACAATCACCAAGGAAGTGGTACTGAGCAAACTGATGGAGCTGCGGGCTGACAAGTTCCCGGGTCCTTCATCCTAGGGTCTTAAAAGAGGTGGCCAATGAGGTAGTAAATGGCTTGGTGTTAATTTTTCAAAATTCTCTAGCTTCTGGAAATGTTCCGTCAGACTGGAAAGTAGCAAATATAACCCCTCGATTCAAGAAGTGGGGAGGCAGAAAACAGGTAACTCTTGGCCAGTTAGCTTGACATTTGTCGTGGGGAAGCTGTTATAATTGATTATTAAGGAGGTTAGAGCAGGGCACTTGAGTAAACTCAAGGTAATCGGGAATAGTCAGCATGGTTTTGTGAAAGGGAAATCATGTTGAATCAATTTATTGGAGTTCTTTGAAGGAATAATATGCGCTGTGGATAAAAGGGGAGTCCATTGACGTACTGTACTTGGATTTCCAGAAGCCATTTGACAAGGTGCCATATTATTGGGCAAAGTAGGAGCTCATGGTGTAGTGGGTAACATATTAGCATGGATAGAGGATTGGCTGGCTAGCAGAAAACAGAGAGCATACATAAATGTGTCCTTTTCTGAGTGGCAGTATGTAATGAGTGGAGTCCCGCAGGGGTCAGTGCTGGGGCCTCAACTTTTTACAATTTATATCAATAATTTAGATGAGGGGAGCGATGGCATGGTAGCTAAATTTGCAGATGACACTAAGAGAGGTACGAAAATATGTTGTGAAGGTGACATAAGGAGGTTGCAGACTGATATAGATAGATTGAATGAGTGGGCAAAAATCTGGCAGATGGAGTATAATGTGGGAAAATGTGAAGTTGTTCACTTTGGCAGGAAGAATAAAAAAACAGAACATTACTTAAACGGAGAACGACTGTAGAATTCCGGGGTGCAGAGGGATCTAGGTGTTCTAGTGCACGAGTCACAAAAAGTTAGTCTGTCGGTACAGCAACTAATAAAGACGGCTAATGGAATGCTATCCTTTATTATGAGAGGAATTGAAAATAAAAGTAAGGATGTTATATTTCAGTTATACAGGGCATTGGTGAGACCACATCTCGAATACCGTGTGCAGTTTTGGTCTCCTTATTTAAGGAAGGATGTAAAAGTGTTGGAGGCGGTTCAGAGGCGGTTTACTAGATTGATAGCTGGAATGAGCAGGTTGTCTTATGAGGAAAGGTTGGACAGACTGGGCTTGTTTTCACTGGAGTTTAGAAGAGTGAGGGGAGTCTTGATTGAAGTATATAAGATGAACAGTCTTGGCAAGGGTGGATGTGAAAAGGATGTTTCCTCTTGTGGGTGAGTCCAGAACTAGGGGGCAGTGTTTTAAAATTATGGATCGCCCTTTTAGGACAGAGATGAGGAGAAATGTTTTCTCAGAGGGTTGTGCGACTTTGGAACTCTCTGCCTCCGAAGGTGGTGGAGGCGGGGTCATTGAATATTTTTAAGGCGGAGGTAGATAGATTCTTATTAGGCAAGGGAATCAAAGATTATCCGGGTAGATGGGAGTGTGGAATTCGAGTCAGAAACAGATCAGCCATGTTCTTATTGAATGGCGGAGCAGGCTAGAGGGATCAAATGGCCTACTTCTGCTACTAATTCGTATCTTCGTAGGTACCAGTATAGATTGTAGAGATAGGGTGGGGAAGAGGCCATGGAGAAATTTAAAGATGAGGACAAGGATTTTATTGATTGTCTTGGGGAAGGGGACTGCTTTGGGTCAGCAAGGGGAGGGATGATGAACAAGTGGGGCAGGATATGTGCAGTAGAGTTTTAGAATTCTTGGAGTTTTTTGTGGAAAGAGGTTGGTGAAGAGATCTTGGAGCCCGTTGAATCTGGAGATGACATCGGAGTTGGGGCTGTGGCAGACAATGTTGCAAAAGTGGAAATAAGTGGTATTTGTGAGGGTAGGAAACAGGGTGTGAAACTTAGCCTAGGGTTACAAAAGGGTGACAAGCTTGCAAACAGTGTGGTTTAGCTTTCTGAGGAAGGTTGGGGGTGAAATCACTGCCAGGGCCAAAGACACCTCCATTGATGTTTCCGTTATGAAATTAGAAGAATTATAAACGCCAATATTGAGTGCAAGGTCACATTACTATTTTGATGGGTATTTCCCTTTGGTTTTTATTCATTATGACGCTGTTTAAAATCTTGTTTTATTGAATAGAAACATAGAAAATAGGAGCAGGAGTAGGCCATTCGGCCCTTTGAGCCTGCTCCGCCGTTCATTATGATCATGGCTGATCATCCAACTCAGTAACCTGTTCCCGCTTTCCCCCCATATCCTTTGATCCCTTTCGCCCCAAGAGCTATATATAACTCCTTCTTGAAAACATATAATGTTTTGACCTCAACTGCTTTCTGTGGTAGTGAATTCCACAGGTTCACCACTCTCTGGGTGAAGAAATTTTTCCTCATCTCAGTTCTGAAAGGTTTACCCCGTATCCTTAGGCTATGATCCCTGGTTCTGGACTCCCCCACCATCGGGAACATCCTTCCTGCATCTACCCTGTCAAGTCCTGTTAGAATTTTATAGGTTTCTATGAGATCCCCCCTCACTCTTCTGAACTCCAGCGAATATAATCCTAACCGACACAGTCTGTCCTCATATGTCAGTCCCTCCATCCCAAGAATCAGTCTGGTAAACCTTTGCTGCACTCCCTCTATAGCAAGAACATCCTTCCTCAGATAAGGAGACCAAAACTGCGCACAATATTCCAGATGTGGCCTCACCAAGGCCCTGTATAATTGCAGCAAGACATCCCTGCTCCTGTACTTGAATCCTCTCGCTATGAAGGCCAACATACCATTTGCCTTTTTTACCGCCTGTTACACCTGCATGCTTACCTTCAGCGACTGGTGTACGAGAACACCCAGGTCTCGTTGCATATTCCCCTCTCTCAGTTTATAGCCGTTCAGATAATAATCTGCCTACCTGTTTTTGCTACCAAAGTGGATAACCTCACATTTATCCACATTATACTGCATCTGCCCACTCACTTAACTTGTCCAAATCACCCTGAAGCCTCTCTGCATCCTCCTCACAACTCACCCTCCCACCCAGTTTTGTGTCATCTGCAAATTTGGAGATATTACATTTAGTTCCCTCATCTCAATCATTAATGCATATTGTGAATAGCTGGGGTTCTAGCACTGATCCCTGCATTACCCCACTAGTCACTGCCTGCCATTCGGAAAAAGGCCCATTCATTCCTACTTTTTGTTTCCTGTCTGCCAACCAATTTTCTATCCATAGCAATACACTACCTCCAATCCCATGCGCCTTAATTATACACAGTAATCTCTTATGTGGGACTTTGTCGAAAGCCTTCTGAAAGTCCAAATAAACCACATCCACTGGCTCCCCCTCATCAACTCTACTAGTTACATCCTCGAAGAATTCTAGTAAATTTGTCAAGCATGATTTCCCGTTTGTAAATCCATGCTGACTCTGTCCGATTCTACCCCTGTTCTCCAAGTGCTCTGCTATAAAATCTTTGATAATGGACCTTAGAATTTTCCCCACTACCGACGTCAGGCTGACTGGTTTATAATTCCCTCCTTTCTCTCTACCTCCCTTTTTAAATAGTGGGGTTACATTAGCTACCCTCCAATCTGTAGGAACTGTTCCAGAGCCTATAGAATCTTGGAAGATGACCACCAATGCATCCAATATTTCTAGGGCCACTTCCTTAAGTACTCTGGGATGCATACCGTCAGGCCCTGGGGATTTATCGGACTTCAATCCCATCAATTGCCCAACACCATTTCTCTACTAATACTGATTTCCTTCAGTTCCTCCCTCTCACTAAACCCTGTGTTCCCCAACATTTCTGGTATGATATTTGTGATCCCCTTTGTGAAGACAGAACCGAAGTATGCATTTAGTTGGTCAGCCATTTCTTTGTTCCCCATAATAAATTCCCCTGTTTCTGACTGTAAGGGACGTACATTTGTCTTCACCAATCTTTTTCTCTTCACATACCTGCAGAAACTTTTATGGTCAGTTTTTATGTTCCCGCAAGCTTACTCTCGTACTCTATTTTCCCCTTCTTAATCAATCCCTTGGTCCTCCTTTGCTGAATTCTAAACTGCTCCCAATCCTCAGGTCTGATGTTTTTTCTGGCGAATTTATATGCCTCTTTCTTGGATCTAATGCTATCTTTAATTTCCCTTGTAAGCCATGAATACCTTGCTCCAACCTCTCATCATAAAAAAGCTGAAGTCTGCCACCTGGTGGTGTGAATAGCACTTTACACATGTTTTGTTTCTTTTATGTATATATTATTTTAAGAGTCTATTGTACATTCTTTACACAAGCATACCTGCATGATCTCTTCTATTTTTTCTTGGCATCAACTTCAAAATAAAATGTCAGGACTGAGTCTTAATAGCTGCTAAATCACTGTTGCATTACTTCGATTATTTTCCTTTTAATAACACACATTCTTTCTTTCACCTCCAACAAATACATGCTGCTCATGTAAGATGATTTTAAATATCCACTGTATACACACGGTTTAGATTTAAACTGGCGCAGGAGCGTTTTTTAAAGGGCATCTCTTTGTGGTAATTAATTAGGAAGTCTGAAGCGATTGACTTCAGTCCTGACCGCAAAAACTGTTCCTTAAACCACGCCCCCCCTCCCCCCCCAACCACCCATGGCCACTGACTGCAATCGTGGTATCCTATTTGCTGCTGAGCTGAGCTTCCGACTGCCATATCCGCTCCATTTCACCACAATAATATGGAAATAAAAATGGGGTTTGTTTCTGTAAGGGGTATTTACTGTACCCTGTGTGAGACATTTTGTTAATTAGCACAATATCACAGTTTAATGCTATTGAAGTGCAAATTCATGAGGTTTTTGATTCTTCCGTGCTTGCTGCTCATTCTAGATGACTACAGTTATCAATTGTTAAGCTGAGCTGCTCCTAATCTTGAGTGAATGGTATATCACTGATTTGACTGACTGTTTCTACTATTAGCCTCTAAGACACAGCATGTTTTTGTGTACTGATGCACTGGGCTATTTATGAACTGCAAGCACCTTCCCCACAGTGAGAAACTGCAACGAGACAGATAGGTATCCAATTCAGGAATATAGGAATTGACAGATGGAAAAAGGACAATCCTGGCAATCGCATGATACAATAATAATGGAATTGTTGATTAATCATGGAAATTGATCTCTATTTATTAATTTACACCAGACCCAGATATGAGGTGAGGAAAACTCCGAGTGGTGGAGAACTTTGAGAGCCATAGGTCCAACATTTGGACGAAAGCTTGTGGCCTCCTGTTCGTAACTGCTACATATTGTGCATCGGCGAAGCCTCGACATTTCACTCGTAGAGTTAATTGCTGGTTGGTTGGTTGGCATTTTACCATTAGCAAATGGTTTCTATGGTGACTCCCACAGACAGCTGAGGATTCATCAGTGCGATCCCTGGACCGCTTGGGTTTCCAATCCATTTTGATTGTGATCTAGAAAAGGCTGTTCGCTAGTGATGTACCATGATCACCGATAGGCAGGGAAACAAACAAACTGAAGAACATTTGATGAGTGAGGTATTTGTGAAGTAAAATAAACTCAACTCTATGTAACTGGTTGGATTTTTCCCCCCTCCAGAACCGTAATGAAATAAAAAATGGGGCAATCCTTCGATTGGCAGCGTCTCCAGTAAGTAGTTTATGTGACTTTCACATTTCTTTATACCCCTATTTGTTTATTTTCTTGCAGTTTTTACATTCAGTGGTATGAAACTTTCAGTCTGTTTAACTTTTAGATGCTCTGAATTGTGAAAAGTAAACTGCCTTCCGAAAACAGAGTGCGACAGTTGAGCTGATACTGTAGACTGTCAGTACCTTGTGAGAAAGGCACATGTGGTTCAGTTGATTTAACTCTTGCCTCCGAGTCTGAAGGTCGCAAGTTCAAGTCCCACTCCAGAGACTTGAGTAGATAACTAAGGCTGATATTTCAGTGCAGTATTGAGGGAGAAATGCATAGTTGGAAGTGGCTTCTTTCAGATGAGACATAAAACTGAGGTTCCATCTTCCTCAAAAGATTCCTCAGCAATATTTCCAAGAAGAGCAGGGAATTATTCCCAGTACCCTGGCCAATATTTACTCCTCTAACAACATCACTAAAAAACGATTATCTGGTCATTATTACATTACTGTCTGTGGGATCTTGCTATGTGCAAATTGGCTGCTCCATTTACCTCATTACAACGGTGACTGTACTACAAAAGTACTTCATTATTTGTAAAGTGCTTTGTCATGACCTGAGATTACGAAAGGCACTATATAACTGCAAGTCTTTCTTCATCTGACAATGATGAGGTGAATTTGGAAGCAAGGAGAATTTAATTGGGGGTGGGGTTGATGACAGTATAAAGTAACATAAAGACGGCAGTAACTTTTTTTAAAAAACCTTTGAGTCTGTCAAGTTTGAAGGGTCACACTTTTTAAAAGATGCAAAAGCAATCTTTAACGAAGGGAAAGCAGTCATTTTCTGCTGTTTTTTCTCCCCTGAGGATGAGTCAGGGTTTTGGGAAACTGCCAACTTGCGCTGAAACATTGATTGTCAAATCAACCTTGGGGTCTGCCTATTTACTTCAAGTGGAACTTGCAGCAGAATAATACGCTGTATGTCATGTGACATTATGGTCTTGTAATAAAGCAATGTACACCTCTCATGAGCAATGTCATGGGAAATCCACTACTTTTAAAATCTTTTTGGTGAGCTAACATCTCTTGAAAGACATGTTTTAACGCAGCCCTGTAACTTATTACACAATATCATGATTGATTTATTATATTTTAATCTATTATATAGTTCTTTTTTCTCCCATCCCTATGATTCGGTGGTTTAGTAGACCACATGGTTTATGCAAGTTCAATTTCTGTGCCAAGTTAGCTGAAAGAGCTTAGATTTATATAGTGCTTCAGGGTAACTCAAAGCACTTTACAGCCAATGAAGTACTTTTGAAGTGCAGTCACTGCTGTGCAGGTAATTTGTACACGAGATTGCCCAAAGTGAAAATGAGATAAATGACAAGTTACATCTGTTTTTAGTGATGCTGGTTGAAGATAAATATTCACCAGGGCACCAGAAGAACTCACCTCCTCTCCAACCAACACCATTGGATCTTTTATGTCCGCCTGAGAGATCAGACGGGGCCTCAGTTGAATGTTTCCTCTGAAAGATGAGACCTCCTGACAGTGCAGTGCTCCCTTAGAACTGCATTGTAAGTGTCAGCCTAGATTTGTGTCTCTGCAGTGGGGCTTTCCCACAACCTTCTGTCTCAGAGACGAGAGTGCTATCAGCTGAGCCACGTGAGACACTGAGGATGATTGAAGGTACTAAACAGTCCATTTCCCATTCCTACGCCCACAAGCCTGTTTCCATTCCCCTGCATGGTCCATTTCCCATTCCTACGTCTACTACCTGTTTCCCATTCCCCTCCATGGCCCATTTCCCATTGCTGCTCCCACAAGCCTGCTTCCCATTCCTATCCCCACTGCCTGTTTCCCATTTCCTCCCCATGGGTCGTTTCCTATCCCTCACCTGCAAAGCCTTCCTTTTAAATGCCATTCCTTGTTGCATTTTCCATTGGACATCCCAGCTAGTGGGGAGAATATCAACTAGTTTTCCTATTCCCAATCATCAATTGTACAGATGTGTTACTCTTTGGTGAAGTTGGGAAACAGTTCAGTTGTAGTGTCCCTTGTCGTCAAATAACTCCCGATCCTCTATGGCAGCCCCTTAGCTGTGAATAATGGTTACTTGATTTGGATACTGGGAGCCTGTTGATTTCCATGCCCTGTTTCACATCTAGTTCGCTTTGGAGAGAAGAAAAGAAATTATGTTCTTGTCTTGTGTATATTTGGCATGTTCTTTGTTTTTTGGGCACGTGTCTTTTTTCTAGACTCAAACGGCACAGGGGCTGCACGAAAGGATTCAGTCTTCCAGCATGGATGCCAAGTTAGAAGCACTGAAAGACTTGGCTAGTCATTCCCGTGACATCACCTTTGCTCAGGAGTTTATTAACCTTGATGGTATCTCCCTCCTAACTCAGATGGTGGAAAGTGGATCTGAGTAAGTATCTGTACACTTTAGTGTAGTTCTGAGTTATAATTAAAACAAGCATCTGGTTTAGAAGAATGAAATCTAGTGGATAAGTAAAGGTGCTTGATGATGATGATCAGCAGCTAGTATTGGAAAGTACGGGGGAGGAGTTACATAACATCTATGTTGCAGTGGAAATGAAGTTATTAAATCAAAGGGAGGCAATAATGAAAGCACTTAGATTTCAGTTTTGCAATTTAGTTTTGTAATCTGAAATATCCCTTAAAATGTTTTTTTTCATTCATTCTTGGGATGTGAACATCACTGGCAAGGTCAGCATTTATTATCCACCTTAGTAGCCCTGTTACAACTGAGTGGCTGGTTCAACCACTTTAGAGGACGGTTAAGAGTTAACCACATTGGTGTGGTCTCGAGTCACATATAGGCCAGACCAAGTCAGGACGCAGCTTTCCTTTCCTAAAGGACATCAGTGAACCAGTTGAGGTTTTTAAGATGATCCAACAGCCTCAGTCTCCAGTCTTTTAAACCAAATTCAAATTCTCAACACAAATGCAAAATACTGTGAATGCTGGAAATCTGAAAGTAAAACAGAGAATGCTGGAGATACTTGGCAGGTCTGGTAGCGTCTGGGGAGAGAGAAACAGAGTTAATGTTTCAGGTCAATGACCTTTCATCAAAACACTCTCAAGCTCTTCAAAACTCAAGCTGTCATGGTGGGATTTGAACTCTCGCTCTCTGGATTATTCTAGTAACATAACCACAACATTAATAGGTAGGTCTGGTATTCCTTTTCCAACAGACAACAGCTGCTGAAATATTTTTGCTACAAAGAGTTAGTTACAGATCGGCTGGGGTCTATCCGAGCAGTCAGCCAATGATTATGCATCACCAGTTCCTGTTGCCCAGTGTTAAATTCTCAGTCCAGCTAATGGCGGTATTTGTGTTTTAAATAACCTTCACTGAGTGGGATTCTAGCCACATGAAAGACAATGTTGACGTGCTGAGGCTTCCAGAGGAAGGAGTATTCAAAAACTTTTTAACTTCATTTTTTGAAAATTTATCATATTTAATTTAAAAATTCCGACTGCAAAGAAGGACCAAGTGTGTTAGTTGTCTGCTTTTTGCGGATTTGGGGTGGGGGTGCTGGTGGAGGCTGAAACACTGAAGTGCTTTGTGCTGTACATGAAAGTTGCAACTGCTTTGTATTTATCACAGATGTTACAGCCAGGTGGGTGATGGCATGGCTTGTTTCCACTTTTAACATCCCAATTGGCCACAGCAAGTGTTTTTGTTACTAGAGTTTTAACTCTTTGTTCTTTTTTGTCTAATAACTAGACAGTGACATATTTTCTTGTAGGTTTAAAACGGAAGATTAACTATTTATTAAACAATATTCATTCCCTCACCCATGCACACATTTACTCCCCCCCCACACACACACATACAAGAATAGATAGAGAGGAAAAGGGTAGGTGGTTGGAAGTGAGGTAAGTGTTCGGGGTTCACCGTGAACCTGTTGAATCTTTTTGGTGGACAGTTTATCTTTAAAGTTGCAAGCTTGGGTGTTCATAATTTTCTGGTAGTTAAGACTTCAGACAGGAGGTGGTGGTCACTTTCAGTTCTCTGCTGCACCAAGTTGAAGTGTAGAATTCGCAGCAAGGCTCCTTCTTTGGTTTTTGCTGGGCTACTTTTCACACCCCTTGGCTGTACTCCCTTTCTGCGATCTCTCTCTCTTTCTTTCTCTATCTCTCTCGCTTTCTCTCTCTCTCTCTTTCTCTTAAGGTAAAAATCTCTCACATCAGCCTCTGTTAAGAGATGCATGGCCCCTCCCTGTTTTGACTACACAATGGCCCAGGCTACTCCACACCTTCCTTGTTGCAGAAGAACCCACTCAATTCAGGAATGCCTTTTGATGGTTTCAGGATGGGTGTAATTGACACCTCCTTTTGTCCTTAGCAAATGGTGAGACAGTTTGAACAAAGAACAGTACAGCACAGGAACAGGCCATTCGGCCCTCCAGGCCTGCGCCGATCTTGATGCCTGCCTAAACTAACACCTTCTGCACTTCCGGGGCCCATATCCCTCTATTCCCTTCCTATTCATGAATTTGTCAAGATGTCTCTTAAACGTTGCTATCGTATCTGCTTCCACCACCTCCCCTGGCAGCAAGTTCCAGACACTCACCACCCTCTGTGTAAAAATATACAGGTCAAGTCAGCCTGACCTTCAGTGGCCATTTTGCAGCACATTGTCCACTTTTTAAAGAAAAAGTCAATGTTTTATAGATCTTCAGTTTGGTTCTGTATTATCATCGCTGCACTTGTGAACGTGACACCTCCCTCAAAAGGGAAAAAATTAAATTCCTTGGATTTCATTTTTTTGTTTGTTTTTTTTGGTTTAGAAAGAAAGTTGGAAAGAAGGTACAGGGTCACACCCCTGCTCACATTCTGTACTCATAGAATCATAGAAAGTTTACGGCTCAGGAAGAGGCCCCTTTGCCCATTGTGTCTGACACCCACACCTCAATTTTACAAGTGCTGCAGCTGGCATTGTCTGTAACAGCCACTTCTTGTTCAAGTTTGAGTTTTACATAATCCTTTCTTTGGACGAAGCATAATTATAATTGAATTTTCTGTTTGGGCATTGAAGTTTTGGCCCAGGAAAGCTGCTGTTTAGAAAATTTGGTGTTTTCTATCCGTTTCCCCCATTTAAATCCAGTTATGTGGTGTTGAATGGTGTTGGATTTCTCTAGTATCTAGTAGCAGTACTTTGGGAGCCTGCTGGAGAAGCACATTTTCGGTTCCAAGGTTTGTAATATGCACATTTCCGTTACTGCATTGTTCCTGGATGTTGGCCAATAGGCTGTTGGCAATTTTCATTGCCTGTACATTCCCTTAATCCCTTAACTGCTGCTTCCACAACACATGGATTTAATAGTTCAGGTTCTGGCACATTGATAATTCTTATCTCTAGGGTGACAGTGGATGATAAATTGTTTTTTAGCCACTGTGAGGCATCTGGGTTCTCCTCCTGCACTTTGTCCTTGGTTGGATTCTGAATCTGATTTGCTGGATTTGGTTACCTTTGGATTTAGAACCTAATCCTTTTATTTTTCAGTGGGCACATCCACTCTGACCTCACTTTTATTTTTCTTGTGGCTTTTACAAGTGTTGTTTACCTTAGAGCATTTTACCTTCCTTTTTACCTTTACTTCAGGGATGGGTTTTTCCGCACTCTGCCCCATATCTTCTGGGACACTAAGATTCACAGGTGGCGGTCCAGCTTCTTTTGCACTCTTCTGTGGCACTTCCGCTAGGTGAGGCATCTCCCTCATGCTTGGCTCGCCTGTTTGGGAACTTATCTCTTTTTAAATCTTTAAAGAAGGTTTCTGCTAATAGTACCTCTGGTGCACTTCCTTCAACCTCTGCTACTTTTATCTCATCTCCTTTGCTTTCCTCTGGCTCCATCTTGGCCTCTTTGCATTCTACTGGCTCCAATTTGGCCTCTTTACATTCTACAGGCTCCATCTTGGCCTCTTTACATTCTACTGGCTTTCCTTTAGCCTCTTTAATCTGTACTAACCCTATCGCCCCCTGTGGGATTGTTGGGACTTCCTCTGCAGCTGCACAGAATTTTGTTTGTTCCCCTACATTTCTCCAGTTTCTGTGGACTGTTTTGGACCCTAGATAAAATGCTGTGGTCCCTACATTGCCTAGCAGTAGGTCAACCCCCCCTACATTCGTAAGCTTGGAATGACCCTGACCATCACTACCCCACTGACCAACTTACTCTGTGGATAATCTTCAACTAAGGCAATGCTTAAGCATTTGCCAGTAAGCCCTTTGACCAATGCTATGGTATTTGTTCTGCTTTTGGGTGGCATCTCTGTAATCTTTCTTGCTGCTTCGTCTCTACTATGCAATTATATTACCTTTATTTTCACCTGTAATTCTCTTTCCTCTTTTTCCTTCTGAAATTGCATCTTCTCTCTTTTCATTTGCAACTGTATCTCCTCTCTTTTTCAACTGAATTCTAGCCATGATTATCTTTTCAGACACAGATTCCTTTTTTATTTATTCGTTCATGGGATGTGGGCTTTGCTGGCTAGGCTAGCATTTATTGCCCATCCCTAATTGCCCTTGAGAAGGTGGTGGTGAGCTGCCTTCTTGAATTGCTGCAGTTCTTATGGTGTAGTACAGGAGTTCCAGGATTTTGACTCAGTGAAGGAACAGCGATATAGTTCCAAGTCAGGATGGTGTGTGACTTGGAGGGGAACTTTCAGGCAGTGGTGTTCCCATGCATCCGCTGCCCTTGTCCTTTTAGGAGGTAGAGGTCACGGGTTTGGAAGGTGCTGTTGAAGGAGCCTTAGTGAGTTGCTGCAGTGCATCTTATAGATGATATACACTTCTGCCACTGTGTGTCGGGTGATGAAGGGAGTGAATGTTGAAGGTGGTGGATGGGGTGCCAGTCAAATGGGCTGCATTGTCCTGGATGGTGTCGAGCTTCTTGAGTATTGTTGGAGCTGCACCCATCCAGGCAAGTGGAGAGTATTCCATCACACTCCTGACTTGTGCCTTGTAGATGATGGACAGGCATTGGCGCGACAGGAGTTTAGTTACTCGCCGCAGAATTCCCAGCCTCTGACCTGCACTAGCAGCCACAGTATTTTTAAAGAAAAAGTCAATTTTTTTGTAACTCTTCAGTTTGGTTCTGTACTTTCATTGCTGCATTTCTCCTGAGCGTGATGCAGGTAAATTTTCTTGTTTCTCACTTACAATGGGAAGTGGCGCTGGAAGTGAAGTAGGTCAGAGTATGAACCCGTCAGTTTTGTAGCTGTGTCACCGATCCACGCTACCTACAGGCTGTCTAGTATTGTAGCAGTGTCTCTGACTCACGCTGTCTTTGGATGCAGCTCTCTGCAGAGAATGTGGAGTCAATGAGATATCCTGTTAGCCTAATGCAGTGCATATCAACCTCATGGCATTCTAAAGTAGATACTACCAGTAGGGGTTTACGCCACTGTTTACCAGATTAATGCTAAATGTATGACAGTGTTAGTGTGACCTTACAATGGCTTTCCTTAGGGTCACAAGTATTCGTGGTCTGAGGTTTCCCTGTGTTGGTTACAGCATTATAACCAGAGCTGACATAGTGGGTGGTATTTTATGCTCTCCCTTGTGGCAAGTTTGGAGGCGGGGAGGGCATTTAATTGGGTAGGATGATGGCGGTTGGGGACCCCGCTTCCACCCTGATTAAGTCCATGGTGGTAAGGCCTGTGGATGGTCTTCCAGCCCCACCACCAATTGAGGCCCTTAAGGGGAAACTAATGCCCAATTAAGGGCTTCTTTCTGCTACTGCTGGTATTAACTCGGGGGGTGGGGGGGCCTGTCGCCATGTAGGGAGCATGCGTGCAAACCTGTGCGGGGTTGCTTGTGGTCTTCTGGGGGGGTGAGGGGGCCCTCGTTCAAAGACACAGTGCCTGATTGAGGGACTTGGCATTGGGAAGGAGGGTGCCTGCTGAGTGCCAACCCCTGCCCTTGTTGCTGACCCTTTTGCATCCCCCGCCCCCGAAACTCCTCACGCCATCACTTATCTCTGGCTTGGGTGGCTCCATGATGCTTGGCCTCCTGTGGGAGCCGGTAGGCACCACTACCTCCTCCTCTGATTGGCCGGCAGCTCACGGTGGGCAGGACTTCCCAGCCCCGGGGTCCTGATCCCGGGAAAGGCCCACCAGTGGCCTTTCAAGTGCCCATTTGGCTCATTATTTGGTGGGCCTTCCCCAAAGGAGACAACGCAGGTCTCTCACCAATACTCCAGCTGGCATCCCCATCGCCTCCATAAAATTCCCCCCAGTATCACTGGTGTTAATGGGCACCGTGACCAGAAGCTGATGGGTACCATGACCAGATGTTAATAGATACCACTGTGATATTCCAGAGAACCAGTTTGTGAAAGATAGAACTGGAGCCAATCTTTACATTCTTTTATAAGCATTTAATTGCAGTTACGTATTACAAGCATATACCTCCTAACCCAGCAACCACAGTTTCATCCTGTGTATATTTATTATAGGGGCACAAGTGAATCGCCAATTAACATGCATACAATTGATATATAATTATACAAATAGAAAGCAGATCACCTATTAACAGTCTGATTTTTTTCAACTCAACTTGTGTCTAGTAGATTTGAATGTTTCCTTGGAGCCCTGAAATGCTATTCTAGGAGCCTGTACCACCACAGAACATGGACGGGTGTGAGGAACCATAGAAACATTACGTCACAGAAGGAGGCCAGTTAGCCCGTTGTGTCTGTGCTGGCTGAAAAAACTAGCCTCCCAATCTAATCCCACCTTCCAGCACCTGGTCCGTAGCCTTGCAGGTTACAGCCCTCAGGTGCATGTCCAGGTACCTTTTAAAAGAATTGAGGGTTTCTGCCTCCACCACCATTCCTGGCAGTGAATTCCAGACCCCCACCACCCTCTGGGTGAAAAAGCTTTTTCTCCTGTTCTCTCTAATTCTTCTGCCAGTCACCTTAAATCTGTGCCCCCTGGTAATTGACCTCTCCGCTAGGGGAAACAGGTCCTTCCTGTCAACTCTATCTAGGCCGCTCATAATTTTGTACACTTCAATCAAGTCACCCCTCAGTCTCCTCTGTTCTATGGAAAGCAACCCTAGCCTATCCAATCTTTCCTCATAGCTGCAACTTTTGAGCCCTGGCAACATTCTTGTAAATCTCCTCTGTACTCTCTCTAGAGCAATTATGTCCTTTCTGTAATGTGGTGAGCAGAACTGTACACAATTCTCCAACTGTGGCCTAATCAGCGTTTTATACAGTTCCAGCATTACATCCCTGCTTTCGAATTCTATGCTTCAACCAATAAAGGAAAGCATTCCATATGCCTTCTTCACAACTCTGTCTACCTGTCCTGCCACCTTCAGGGACCTGTGAACATGCAATCCGAGGTCCCTCACTTCTTCTACCCATCTCAATATCCTCCCATTTATTGTGTATTCCCTCACTTTATTTGCCCTCCCCAAGTGCTTTACCTCACACTTATCTGGATTGAATTCCATTTGCCACTTTTCCGCCCACTCAGCCAAACCATTGATATCTTTCTGGAGTCTACAGCTATCCTCTTCACTATCAACTACATGGCCAATTTTTGTGTCATCATCAAATTTCCCAATCATGCCTCCCACATTTAAATATTAATCATTAATATATACCACAAACAGTAAGTAACCCAACACTGAGCCCTGTGGAACGCCACTGGAAACAGCTTTCTATTCGCAAAAACATCCATCGACTACTACCCTTTGTTTCCTGTCCCTGAGCCAATCCTGGATCCAACCTGCCACATTCCCCTGTATCCCATGGGTTTTCATTTTACTGACCAGTCTGCCATGCAGGCCCTTGTCAAATGCCTTACTAAAGTCTATGTAGACAACATCCACTGCACTACCCTAGTCAATCCTTCTTGTTACTTCCTCAAAAAACGTAATTAAGTTAATAAGACATGACCTTCCCTTAATAAATCACTGCTGACTCTCCCTGATTAATATGTGCCTTTCTACGTGGCAGTTTATCCTCTCCCTCAGAATAGATTCTAACAATTTACCCACCACCAAGGTCAGACTGACCGGGCTATAATTATTTGGCCTACCCCTCGCACCCATTTTAAACAATGGTACAACGTTCGCAGACCTCCAATCGTCTGGTACCTCTCCTGTATCTAGTGAGGATTTGAAGATGATCCTCAGCGCATCCACTGTTTCCTCCCTGGCTTCCTTTAACAACCTGGGATGCAAAACATCTGGCCCTGGCGATTTATCCACTTTCAAGGATGTCAGACCCTCTAGTACTTTCTCTTTCATTATGCTTATCATATCTAATATTTCACACTCCTCTTTAACTACAATGTCTACATCAACCCTCTCCTTTGTGAAGACAGAGACAAAAATCTCATTAAGAACCCTGCCCACATCTTCTGCCCACGCATAAGTTCCCTTGTACATCTCTGATAGGCCCTACCCTTTCTTTCCTTAGTTATCCTTTGCTCTTAATGTACTGATAAAACATCTTCGGATTTTCCTTGATTTTACCTCTCAATAATTTTTCATGTCCTCTCTTTGCTTTTCTAATTTCATTTTTTAGTTCACCCCTGCACTTTCTATACTCCTGTAGGTTTTCTAAAGTATTAAGATTTTTGTGATCGTCATAAGCTTTCTTTTTCTGCTTTAACTTACCCTGTAAGCTTCTAGATAACCAGGGGGCTCTAGATTTGGCAGTACCACCCTTTATCTTAGTGGGGACATGTCTACACTGTGCCTGTAGTATCTTGCTTTTGAATGCCTCCCACTGGTTTGCCACTGATTTTCCTTCAAGTAGCTGTATCCAGTCCACTTTCACCAGGTCACCTCTCAGTTTCTTAAAATTTGCCTTCCCCCAATTTAGAACTTTTACTTCTATTTTATCTTTGTCCTTTTCCATGATTATGCTAAAACTTACTATATTATGGTCACTATCTCCAAAATGGTCACCCACCGTTACTTCCTCCACTTGCCCAGCTTCATTACCGAAGACTAAATCTAGAATTGCGCCCCCTTTCGTTGGGCTTGTTATGTGCTGGCTAAAAAAGTTCTCTTAAATGCAGTTCAAGAATTTTGTGTTCTCTGTGCCCTTCACACTGTTTGTATCCCAGTTGATATTGGGGTAGTTGAAATCCTCAACTATTATTGCCCTATAGTTTTTGCACTCAGAAATGTGCCTACATATTTGTTCTTCTACCTCCCTCTCACTATTTGGGGGTCTATAGTACACTCCAAATAGTGTGGCTGCCCTTTTTTATTTCTGAACTCCACCCATATGGCCTCATTTGATGATTCATTTAGCATATCATCCCTCCTCACAGCTGTTATTGATTCCTTAACTAATAATGCTACACCCCCTCCTTTTTGATCTCCCTCTCGATCCCGCCTGAAAACTCGATAACCTCCCTAAACTCAGCCTGCAGGACCTCATCTCTCTTTCTTCCTATATCGTTGGTACCAATGTGGACCATGACCTCTGGCTGTGCACCCTCGCCCTGCAGAATGCCCTGTAGCCGCTCGGTGATATCCATGACCTTTGCAACATACTATCCTGAAATCACGTCTGCGACCATAGAAACGGCTATCTGTTCCCCTAACCACTGAATCCCCTATCACTATTACACTCTTGTCCTTTCGCCTCCCTCCCTGCACAGCTGAGCCACCCACGGTGATCTGGTCATGACTCTCACTGCATTCTCCAGAGGAACTCTCTCTCCCTTCGGTACTCAGAACTCCTGCACTACCTGCCTTGACCACCTTATCTGTCTGGCTGCCACCCAGTCCTTCTCTGCCTGTGCTGTCTTAAGCTTGAGGAAGAAAGCTTCTTCAATGTGACTCCTTGATACCAGTGCTCATTATGAAGGCAATGTTCAAATTCTGCACTGGAACTGCCAGCATGTCTGGAAAGGTGAGCCTGCAGATCTTAGCCTTCTAAGCATGACCTGGACCTTCTGTGAGACAAAACAACACCACACAGCAGTGAAAGCCCTTTACAATTCATGTATTTTTTTGCAAAAAGAGTTCACTTGTAGTTTTGTTTGCAGGTGGCTTGATTTTTGCTACTAATTGGTTCCAAACTTCAATTTTGTGTGCTGATCTCGGGAGGCTATGAGTGGTTTCTGTGCAATAGGGGTGTGAAATGCGTAAATCTCTTTTGGTTCAGAGATTCTAGTATTTGGCTGATGGTTACTGTCATGAAGTCCCCCACCTGCCAAGAATGAGGCATGTTAATTTCATCACATGAACATTAATTTTAAACTGTTGCTGGAATGAAGAGATGACTTGTTTAAAGAGATCAGCAATGGCTGGAAAAACATTTGCATACTAAGAGACAGTGCTTGAAAAGACAATGGGAACTGCTCACTGATTCAATTAACAGAGATTGGTCTGGGCAATGATGATCCACATCTTGTAAGAGACAGCACTACACCCCCCCACCGAGAGCTTTGGAATCCACACATGCAGGAGTTTGTTAAAAAAAGTGAGTCACATGACTAACCTGCTGGCCCAGGTCTGGTTTTGAATTGTGCTCACAGGACAGCTTGGGTCAGACTGCAGATTGCAACTGAAGTTGGAACAAGAGCCTCTCTCCCTCCCACTAACTTCCAGATCCACTGAAGTCACTTAAACCTCGAGAGAGAAGAGACTCCTACATCGAAATAGGTTTTAAAGCGTGCACTGAGCCTCAAAGAAACGGCAGGACTTACCGGCAACCAAAGACTCTACATCAAACTCAAAGGACCGTAAATATTGCCTCAAACCTTTCCCTTTTTTTCTGCCTCTATCTGTATGTGTATTTATCGCATATGCATGCTAACGTGGTCGCGTCGTGTATTCGTAGTCGTTAACCAAATTAGAGTTTAAGATTAATAAACTTCCACCTTTCTTGTTTAAATCTAAGAAAACTTGTCTTGATTGATTTGTTTGCCTTACAATTGGAAGCAATGAACAAGGATTCACTGAGGGGGAGCTAAAAACACGGTGTTTTTAAAATTAAACCAGGCAGCGGCTGAGAGGGAACCCCTAGACCCCTTTCTCGCCTGGTCGTAACAGTTACTGTTAAGCTGCCAAACTAGGCCATGCACTAACCATACCAATTTTGTAGGGCACAGAATGAAGAGGGGGGAAGAAGTATTTTCAATTGCCCTCACTAACTTCTATGTTAACATGCCGGCACTGAGTTAAACTAATTCCAAGGCTGCCTGAGTCCTTCAACACAGTCAGCATTGGAAGGATAAGATACTGAGTACATGGTAATGACATATATTCTAGGACAGGGATTCTCAACCTTTTTGCTTCTGAGGCCCCCCTCCCAGGTTATAAAAATTCCACGGATTCCCAGTAATGCAAGTACATTTTCTGTATAAAAATACGTTGCCCAATTAAACATGTATTACTTATTTTGTTTTACTTAGTTAATGTGAAATTCATTGCTGGTACTGAGTAACAATTCTGTCAAAACGTGGAGGTATCTTTGACAAACACATGAGCATTTCATGGTCAGTGTTCATCCTGGCTAGGTATTTTATTTTCATTGATGCCATTGCTGAAAATCCAACTTTGCATAAGTAGGTTGTGTTATAGCAGAAGCAATGCTATATTCATAGGAGTATTCACACCCAGCAGCTCTCAGAGTCTCCATTACTCGATGCCCTCACTCTATCAAAACCTCTATCTCTGTGTGCACTGATAATTCAAGCAGAATGGTTGGCTTCCGCTATCCAAAAGCATGGGGTAGGGGAATGGAGGAGTGTTGGGAGAGAATGGTAATAAATTAAACATCACTCAGTCATAAAATAACATTTTGTTATTGGATCCAAACAGTGAACAATGTATTTACAATATTGTCAGCAGTTTAGTTTTTATGTTGAAATTTGTAAATGAGTTGCTGTCTCATGAGAAAGAAGTGAAAGATCAGGCTGATATGGTGCTGCCTGGTGGTTGCTGATCAGTCTGTAAGAGCTGAGCCAATCTGGGGACTAGATTGATGGTGTTGGGATAAGCTTTAGGGCAGCAGAGTCAGACCCATTGAAACCTTCTTGTGGACCCCTAATGGGCCTACGAAACCCCCAGTTAAGAATCCCTCTTGTAGGAACCAGGGAGAAGCAGGCACACTTATTACCTCATTGTAATACCCAACCAGTGTACACTCTTCCTCCTTGACATTTAGTTCCTAGTTACCGGCGCCTGATTCATTTTGCATTTTTTGTGATATTGAGATTAGGATATGCTACTTGCCATGTTCTGCAAGGGCAGGGCGTTGAGGTGTGTAGTTAGAAGCTAGTTCTCCCTCTGACTCATACCTCCGCACTACAAGGAGACAGTATATTGGATGACCTTGTTCTTTATTCAGTTCTGCAGCCCAGGTCTCCTGAATGTGTAGATACTTGTCATCAAAAGAATGGTGAAAATATACTGAAGGTTTTAAAGAATTTTAAAAATGCACTTTCTTTTTTTTGATCAGTACCTCCTGGTTGAGAGGCTGAGCAGTTGATATGCCGCCAGGTGATCTGGCAGCACAATCCTATTGCCTTCAGCTTTAGGTATGTTCGGCTTATAAGTCTTGTCCTCTGATCAAACTTTCTCTTAACCCCCCCAAAACACGAAGGTGAGAATAGAGTATCAGCAGTTTCAGGCCTTATAATGGGGGAGGGTATCGGGACGTGTAATGGAAGTGGATAGCAGGACTTGTAATGGGGATGGGTATTGGGAGCTGTATCGGGACTTGTAATGGGGGAGAGTTATGGAAGCAATAACAGTAAGTGTATTGGGGAGAGTATCGAGAGCAATATCAGGAGTGGAGAGAGAGATAACCCATCTTACGTCGGTTTGGCGTTTCCCTGATTAGCCTGGGAGCTAAAGAGCTCCATACGTGCGGAACTGTGCACAGACTGGTTGCAGCAGTGTAAAATGTTGGTGCACCGGTGTGACTCACAGAATTGTTACAGTGCAGAAGGAGGCCATTCGGCCCATTGAGTCTGCACTGGCTCTCCGAATGAGCAATTCACCTCGTGCCACTCCCTCGTTTTCTCCCCGTAACCCTGCACATTCTTCCTTTTCATTTAACAGTCTAAATCCCTTTTGAATGCTTTAGTTGGACCTTCCTACACCACACTCTCCGGCAGTGAATTCCAGACATTAATCACTCTCTGCATGAAAAAGTTTTTCGTCATGTCACTTTCGCTTCTTTTAACAATTACTTTAAATCTGTGCCCTCTCGTTCTTGATCCGTTCACGCAAGGGAACAGTTTCTCCCTATCTACTCTGTCCAGACCCCTCATGATTTTGAATACCTCTATCAAATCTCCTCTCAGCATTCTCTTCAAGGAAAGCAGTCCCAACATCTCCAATCTATCTTCATAACTGAAGTTCCTAATGCCTGGAATCAATTCTCGTGAATCTTTTCTGCATCCTCTCTAACACCTTCACATTCTTCCTCAAGTGCAGCACCCAGAACTGGACACAATACTCGAGCTGAGGCCGACCTAGTGTCTTATACAAGTTCAACATAACTTCCTTGCTCTTGTACTCTATGCCCCTATTAATAAAGCCCAGGATACTATATGCTTTATTAACTGCTCTCTCAACCTGTCCTTCCACCTTCAACGACTTCTGCATATATACACCTAGGTTCCTCTGCTCCTGTACTCCCTTTAGAATTGTACCCTTTTGTCTCTCCATGTTCTTCCTACCAAAATACATCACTTCGCATTTCTCCGCATTGAACTTCATCTGCTACCTATCTGCCCATTCCACCAACTTGTCTATGTCCTTTTGCATTTCTACACAATCTTACTCACAGTTCACAATGCTTCCGAGTTTTGTATCATCCGCAAACTTTGAAATTGTGCCCTGTACACCAAGGCTTAGATCATTAATCTATATCAGGAAAAGCAAGGCCTTGATCTTTGTGATGAGTTCTTCATGGTAAGCTATGCATAGATATCATCATTGATAGGATGGCAGCATGTTAAGTCCATGGAGAAAGCTGAATTTTCAGGCATTTGTGTCTGAATCTGCAGGAGGGTCCACATATGCTCAGTTCTGTGTTTTTGTGACTTTTCTGGTTAATTGTAGAGGAGAGGGATATTAACTCTTTCAATTAAAATATACATTTCTCCTTGTGTAATAAGTGTAAACCTGCTCATTGTAACGAGTTTCTGCCCAGTTCAGTGAAATAATAAAGGGTTATTTTAGGTTTATTTGTAAGACATCAGAATCTAGGTGGAGGACTGATAGCTGTTTTCTAGTGTGAAGGGACAGTGTGTTGCAGTCCAAAGCTGTGTGTCTCACTGCCACAGAGGGTGTGTAATTTATCATTCACACCCTTTGTTCAGCTGTTCTCCTAGGTCTCATTAGAATTGCTGTGTGTTTATTTCTAGCCCAACACTGAACTGTGAATGACTAATTGTTCTACTCTGGGGCCTCAAATGAAGGGGGATCATCCAGTCATGAGTCAAAATGAGATCACATGACTTGATGCAACTTCCTCATGACCATGCTTTGCTCAGAGGGAGAAGTAACTGTAATTGCCTTCCCTCTTGTCTGAATAAGGCAGAAGTACAACCATTTGTGTTTGTGGATGAGGGTGAAGGTGGTTAAGCCAACCCTCCAATAGATGGATAACATGCATGAGCTGAGATGCACTAAGTCAAAATTAATTGGTGCAACTGTAGAAAGGTTGCACGAGTTTTGGAAACTGAAATGTGGGGAGGAAGACAATTCCCATGAGGCAACTGAGTTAAATCATTGAGGCCCTGGAGAGCAAGAGATCCACACTATTGGAATTTTAAAAAATAACACCCCAACCCCATTTTAATGCTTGTGATCCTTAAAATACCATCGTGCGCTCCTGTTCTTTCCTGTGTGTTGAGGCAAACATTAGGCAAACAGAGATTGACATTTTCATTACTGGCTTAGTCAACAATTGTGTTCTTTAATGAAAGACTCCGACACTTAGTCCCTGTCCAGATCTCCCCAAATCTGACAAATGTATGTTAGTGAAATGAATCATTTGTACCTTAGCATGCACTATTCACAATTAGACTGGTCATCAGAAAGGGTAAAGGGGAGAATGGGGATGAGCAAGAAGAAAAGGGACATTTCTGATTTGGAGCATATCAAGTTGTGTATGACCTGCTCAGTCATATAAATCTGGAGTGATAGAGTGTGACTTGTTGTTCAATGGCCTGGCAGTTCATAAAAGCAGACAAGAGGGATTACAGCAGACAGCTCCAATTGAAGAGCGAGCCTCCTTACTCGCTATAATTTCTATGATACGGCTGGAGCAAAAACTGCAGGTCTAGGGATACAGTTGTGTTAAAAAAAAATCACACCACAATCTCCATGTGATCTTCAGAAACAAGTTAACTAATAGCATTTTAATAACTAGAGATTTACACAGAATGTTCAGTTGGAAGTTTTCCAGATTGTGGAGCGTGGTTGGCAGTTTGACCCTAGGCTGGACCACACCTGATATAGTCGTGACCTGAAGTGCACGTACGTGCACTGTCCAGCAGGGGGACTGGTGAGCAAGCAAGAGCAAATGGCAAGGTTGCTTTGTCCCCTTCCTAATGCAAGGGTCCTGAGGCATATTCTATTGCCCCAGCCGCTTCACTGGCTGAGATCATATCACATTAGTTCAAGTGGAAGTGTTGCTTCTCTCCAGTTGGCTGGAAATAATTTTGTGTTTAATTTTTTTTAATGCCTTGTGTTTAAATTGTAACTTGAAAAGATGTTATTCCATATTATCAAATTACTCGTCCTTGACTCTGATCAACAGATTGGCGATGTGGGTTTTCTGATAACTTCTAGGAATGCTGCTTTGTGTTAGCTGGCAGGGTGGTACAGTGGTGGGTGGTGGTGGTGGTGGTGAGTGTCTTGGTGAATTACCAAAAGTGGAACCTTGCTAATGTTGTCCTTTCAGCGAGACACTTCCCATCTGCTTGATGCAGTATCCGAGAGCCATGATCTGTTCAGCAACTCACTGTCTGAGGCAGAGCCTGAATGCGTACTCCAATCTGGGCTAGGATTTGAAGTAGGTCCTTCCAGACTCGAGACCATTCAGTGATTGATTATTAAAACGTCAAAAACAATTCTGTAGATACAGTGTCAGTGAATTAAAGTGGTTACTTGTTGAGTGGAGGATGTCAGTATCTCGATGCGCAAAATAGGCTGTGTTTTAATAAAGTTATTTTCCTCCTGCCGTCCTTGAATACACTGTTTCATGATGGGTCTGGTATCATGACTGCAGACAGCTCACGCTGTGTGTCCATCCCCAACATGTAAACCTTAGACAGTCAGCATTAACGGTTGTAGTCCACCATAGGAGCCTGTTCCTGTTCTCTTCTGAAGCCCGCACTGGCACTTCAGCCAGGAGCAAGAACCCTGCCGATTTCTCCCTTCTGTTGCTATGGGTGCTGCGTCGCAATGCTGAGACTCAGCATAGACTGAGGAGTGAATCTGGGACCTTCTTGATTGGTGTTGTAAAGAATCATAGCAAGTGGACGCATTAATTAACGGTACCAGTGGAGAGGAGTATGTTACAATGTGTATTTTGGGGATGATTTTGCAAAGATAAAAAATAATTTGAATAGACAGCCTTCAGGACACATTGTTAATGTAAACATATTCACATAAATATCCAGTTTGAGTAATGAATGTTTATGTTTGAATTGTTAGTTATAAAAAGCTTTCTGTGATTCAATGTAATGGATAAGACTGTAGATATGATTTAAGAATATGGGAATGTGAACATGCTACCTCATAGAGTAGTTGAGGTGTAACACAAAGATGTCTTTAAGATAAAGCCAGATAAACACATGAGGGAGAAAGGAATAGATAAAGTAGGATGGGAAGAGGCTTGTGTGAAGCATAAACACTGGCATAGATTATTTAGGCCAAAGAATCTATTTCTGTGCTGTAAATTCAGTGTAATTCCAAGTAAGGTCAGCATGTGTTAACTGTCGAAATGACAGGTGGAATCTTTCAACGACTCAGCACACCAACAGCTCCTCACGTGCAGTGCGAAACCGTTCGTAAATCAGGAGACCACCGGCTGCAAACTGTCATCCTGTCCACCAGTTGTGTAAAATTCTGCCCTCCCGTCACCAGTTACAGTCAAGTCTCTGTTGTCAATACGGGTTTTCTGGAAACTTGCCCCCTGGCCGGTTACCTTGTGCCTTCAAACTGAAAGAGGGAAGATTGAATCAAATGTCATCCGAGGAGTGCGACGATGGAATAAAACATTGTGCTAGTAGAGTTTATGAAGTGTTTGATAGAGGTAAATAAGGAGAAACTGTTTTCACTGGCAGGAGGGTTGGTAACCAGAGGATTTAAGATAATTGGCGAATGTAACTAGAGAAGAGAATTTTTTTATATTCAGCGAGTTCTGAAGATCTGGAATGCATTACCTGAAAGAGTGATGGAAGCCGATTCATCAGTAACTTTCAAAAGGAAATATGAGAAATACCTGAAGGGGAAAAAATTGCAAGGAATGAGTAGAGGAGTGTTTTTTTTTTGGCTAGCTCTTTTAAAGAGCTGGCACAGGCACGATGGGCCGAATGGCCTCCTTCTGTGCTATATGATTTGAGTTTACGATGCTCTTGTTTATTCTTGTGTGGATGATTGACAGTAATTGCTAATCTGGATTTATATTTTATTTCTTTTCCCCATTTTCCCCCTCACCCCAGTTTTGCTGCGGTTGAGGGAGTAGAGTGGGGCTGTTATTTAACAAGTAACATTTACACATATACCTGTACACAACTGTCTTACCTGCTCAGATCTGTGGCTCCTTTTGCTGCTGTATTTGGAAAGCCCATTGTATTGCCCCAACTACTGCCTCTGTTGAGGATCATAAGAGATTAGTTGCAGTGGGAATACTACTTCTGCCCTAGTTGAATGGAAATAATTTTGCCCTTTTTTTTATCTTGTGTTTAAAATGTAACTTCAACTCTTGAGCCTGTCTGAAACAGAGACATGGGGAAAATTGAAGGTACAAGCTGGTTTAGTGCCAGTCTATGTAAGTTGTTTCTTTTCAGAGAACTGTGTAATATGTGAAAGTTTTTAAATTTTTGCAGACGTTATCAGAAACTACAGAAGATTATGAAGCCCTGGTAAGAATCCAATCGGAACGTCACTTTGTATATTCTCTCACTGCATGGTTGGAAATCAAGCCCTCACACTTTCAAATAACGCTTCCTCTCTGATTTGTGTTGCCTTTCGCTCTACGCAGTGCTTCGTGTGTTGCATGTGATAACAGGCAGTTCGGTGATTTCTCCTCCTCTGTTCACTAAAAAAAAGCACCTTTTTAAGTTGCACTCCTTTTTCTAGCCGGTTTGCGTCCCTAATGCAAAATTCCAGAATCAGATGAAGATTGCACGTGACCCAAAAACATACTAACTAAAATAGTCAAGGCACTCGCTGGCCAATTAATGTCACTTGCTTTGTAAAATCATTGAGCTGTAAATCCTTGCAGAAACAGTAAATGCCTATTTAAAATGTAGCATTCTGACTACTAAGCAGAAAAATAAATTACACTCCAGTGATTAAATTATAAGTATGATTCTGGGTAAAAGATTCAAACCTGAAGAGCTTTGCTTCTTTACCTGTCTACAGGTGGGCTTCAGTTCTGCTTTGACTACATTTCATGAGTCTTTCTGGAATAGAGATATGAAGATACAAAGTTGTCTAGTGCCAGTCTAAGTAATGAGGCCATGTGGTTGTTAATGTGATGAACGTCTGTTCTTGCTGAGCCAATAGGTTTATTTCCTCTTTCACCATCACGTTATAAAGGTCCTTTTGTAAAAGCAGCTGAGGTTGTTGCTTTACTGAAGTTCTGGCCTTGACACCATTGTAAATCTATTGCAAAAGCATGTAGAGAAAGCTTCATGCGTAATGCTCAGTTTCAGCATTTCTTTTAGGAAGCCTTAAGGTGCCGAGCATAACAGTGGGTTATGGCAATCTTTAGCTTAAGTGAAAGGATTCCTGGGACACAGTTTACTGGGATGGAGAATATTATGTGGCTACGTGCTACCTTCCAAGAGCTTTAATCATGTCCTGAAAGAATTGCAGACCTGTGCAGATTGTTGTCACTTCACATCAGAAATACCAGCAGAATGACGTATAGAGCAAGTTTGTCCAGTGACTCACTAGAGGTGCTGTGACTGCTGGGATTACTACTGCCCAAAAGGGTGTCATCATAAATTCATGGGACGATATAATAAAACAATATTTAAAATCCTCTTGGTGTAAAAGAGGAATTAAATTGATACAGCTGCTCTTTACCCATATTTGAATGATTTACTTCATGGAGTCATGGGGCCAAGTTCAAAGCTTGGTGAGATGTAGAGGCATACTGTCTTTTACAATGCAAGTTACCAGTTGTTTTGAACTAGTGTCTAAATTCAATATAGTGGCTGAAGTCCAGTATTAAGGTACTGTTTCTCTACAGTGTAATAGAACTAAAGTAAACTGATAAACCCCTTACTAGGGAGCATAGTCTGTACTTTGGGCTGTCACAGACCTCATCACTCTGTATTAGTCATTCCCCTAGGAGACTTTTTCAGAGTGGTCTCTCTGCTTTTATTATTTATAAATTTATTTAATAAAAAAATGTATTTGTAATTTGAACGCAAAATGTATTTTGCGACAGAGGATGTTACCATTGATTGCTGTCGACCAGTGTGGCACTCATTTTGGCTGTGTCCGAATTCTCAGAAATAATATTTTTTCTCCCCCACCCCCAAATTCCACTTAATATTTCTGTATCTGAGTTACTGTTATTAATAAAGGTGAAAGGGGGTGCTGTTAAAGGAAATCTTTACAATTTAATCCTGAGAAGTGTGAGGTGATACATTTTGGGAGGACTAACAAGGCAAGGAATATACAGTGGATGGTAGGACCCTAGGAAGTACAGAGGGCCAGAGGGACCTTGGTGTACTTGTCCATAGATCACTGAAGGCAGCAGCACAGGTAGATAGGGTGGTTAGGAAGGCATTAGGGATTCTTGCCTTTATTAGATGAGGCATGGAATATAAGAGCAGGGAGGTTATGTTGGAGCTGTATAAAACGCTAGTTAGGCCACAGTTGGAGTACTGTGTACAGTTGTCACCACACTAGAGGAAGGATGTGATTGCACTGGAGAGGGTGCAGAGGAGATTCACCAGGATGTTGCCTGGGCTGGAGCATTTCAGCTATGAAGAGAGACTGGATAGGCTAGGGTTGTTTTCCTTGGAGCAGAGAAGGCTGAGGGGGGACCTGATTGAGGTATACAAAATTATGAGGTGCATAGATAGGGTAGATAGGGAGAAACATTTTTCCTTAGCGGAGGGATCAATAACCAGGCGGCATATATTTAAGGTAAGGGGCAGGAGGTTTAGAGGGGATTTGACGTAAATTTTTTTCACCCAGAGGGTGTTTGGAATCTGGAACACACTGCCTGAAGGGGTAGTAGAGGCAGGAACCCTCACAACTTTTAAGAAGTATTTAGAGGAGCACTTGAAACGCCGTAGCATACAAGGCTACAGGCCAGTCCTGGAAAATGTGATTAGAATAGATAGGTGCTTGATGGCCGGCACGGACACGATGGGCCGTAGGTTCCGTTTCTGTGCTGTATGACTCTGACATACTGCAGATAGCTTTACCTGAGAGACTGTTGATGTTGGACTGTTGTTCCTTTACCTCCTATTTTTGCCACTCAGTGGTTTTTGATCTAAATATATATGAACGTTAAAGTAAAATGTAGCAGTTAAGCTGTGGTATTGAACTGCAGAACATATCTCTTGGGTCTACTGACTCCACAATGCGAGTTACCAATTGTTTTGAACTGGTGCGTAAGTTCAATATAGTGGCTGAAGTCCAGTATTAAGGTACTGTTTCTCTACAGTGTAATAGAACTAGGATCTAGGACTGTCTTCAAAGGTCAAAATGTACATTTTATGGACATGCACTTGCTGTTGTGAGTCTGAGTCCTTCACCAATCCTTGAGCGAGTCGGTAAGTACGTGTGACATAAATGCTGCCAGAATGTTCCGGTTTCTTCAGAACTCAAGATACATGATACAGCTGCAATCTTTTGGAAGGAGAGGGCTGCCAGTGGGGCCAGTACATTGACTAGCATCAGTGAGCTACCGTTATTTGATGCATTTTGCTTGCATTAGCCAGGTCAGACCATTAGAAAGTTAGTTTGAATTGCTTTTGAGAATGATTAACAATGTGCTGTATGTACCTAGAGGTCAAAATCAATCTTACCTTTGGCATTTGCTGGCAATTTTTATCCTGCTAATTTTCTGTTCTGCCTGTCACTATGGAGGCATTGCGAGGATATGTGTGATGATGTACCTCACCCCCAGGTGTGAGTCTTTACAGTGAGTCAACAGATTATTCAATCCTAGAGGCTTTGCAGATGAGCTAATTTCCTGTTCTCATCCGGTGTCCCAAGAATGCACATTTCCAGCAGGGGTCACACGTGATTAGGGTTGAATTTAGTGAGCCCGTTGTTGGGACTGGCGGTGGGACTGGAAATGGGCATCGTTCCTGTTTGTCACATGGGAGGCCGCCTCACCATGATCACATGGTGGGTGGCCATTTTGCCTAATGGAAGTGGTGGGGGTGGGGGGTCCCCCAACCACGTGGCAGAAGCAGGAGGTGAGATGCCAAATACAGTGTCAAATGTCTCCGGAGCAGGTGCTGGCACCATATTTAAAGCCCTGCCAGCCCTGCTTGCATTGCTGCCTTGCATTCACTTGCTGCTAACTGCATAAAACTGTGACACATTTTGCATTGACTCTGGACCCCCCTCCGCAAACCCCCAAGGTGGACCCCACAGGATGGCTGAGCCAATACACAAGGCGGTCCATGGTTTAGTGATGCCGCCCTCTATATTCTCCTCTAGGCTGCAAGGGAAATTGTGGGAGGTTCTCTGCCACAGAGATGGCAAGAAGAGATCCGCCTGCCAGACCGAGCAAGTCTGGATAGAGACGGCTGAGGTCAGTAGCCATGGGGCTGACCCCCCGGGAACTGGGTACAGTGCCACAAGAGGGTCAACGACCTCCTGCGTTCTGCCAAGGTGAGTGCGCCACACCTCTTTTTTAGTGATTGCAGTTGGCTCCACAGGAGGATGCAGGGAATTGGGGAGGGTGGAACTACAATGGTGATGTTAGAGGGGGTTAGGCATCACCTCATCCTGACATGGCTGCATCTCGGCCACAGGCCACCTTCTTTCACAGCTCAGCCCTCTAAACTCCTCTGAGAGTGGACGGCAGCATGAGCTATGTGAAAGCCCAGTAGGGGACTAGGGGCTGGCGCTAGCAGAACTGTCATGTTGATCTCTCTGAAGTATGACCATCTTTCCTCTTGCAGGACAAGAGGGTCTACAACAGGAGGGAGACAGTCCGAACTTCGGCCTCTCATCACAGCCAAGGAAGAGTTGTTCGAATTGGCAGGGACACAGGGTGGCCATGCCATATCTGACAGAGAGACTAGAGTCTTCACGCAAGAGAGTGAGGATGGGCTTCCGTCGACATACAGATCGCTTCTGGAGACCCACATCAAGTATGGTTGGCATGCTGAGATCTGCACAGCCTAACCCACACATGTTTTTGTCCTCTCATACAGTTCGGTGACCGCAGGAGACTCCAGCAGAAGGGAGACAGCCGTCAACTTCTGAGGAGGTTGGAGGCAGGTTCATTTGAGGTCCTGTGGTGCAGTCAAGACGTTCAAAAGGGAATTGGACTGTTACCTAAAAAGGAAGAATGTGCAGGCTTACAGGGAGAAGGCTGGTGAAGGGCATTAGCTGAATTGCTCAAATTGGAGAGCTGGTGCAGGCACGATGGGCCGAATGGCCTCCTTCTGTGCTGTAACAATTCTGTGATTCTGTGAGGAGCAATCATAGGATGCACCATCACATGGTTCTTCTGCATCTTCCACCAGCGTAGATGCTTTCATCTTGTGGGTTTCCATTCGGCTGCAGAATCAGGGACACAAGTTGGTGAGAGCACCGTACAAGTGCCCGGGCAGCTGGCTGAAGTTGAGACAGCTGAGGCCACTGACATTCGGAGGACTGTGGGTGACCAGGCCCATGCTGAGCCTCAGGCTGATGACGAGTCTCTGGTGTCAACAGCACAGGGCATGCTGAAGTTGCAGAGAGAGGTAAGGCAAATTCTGGTGGAGATGCCAGATACCGTGAACGGACGATGGAGGAGTCCATCCATGCCATGAGTGCTGCCATGTCTCAGGCATGTGGGCACATGGCTTTCTCCATCGAGTAGTTGGTGACCCTCTTGGAGAGCCAGATCCCACAGATGTGCACAGAGCTGCACACCTGCCTTAGCCATAAGCTCGACGCAGCAGAGTGAAGGTGAGAGAAGGATGAGGTGCCTGCAGTCTTCTCCAGCTTCTTGTCCTTCTCTGGTGAGCAGGGAGGTTCAAGTGAACCTTGAAAGGGAGGAAGACAGGCTGACCTCCACAGCTGGGGGCTCCCCTTGGTGTTCTGAGTGTGGACAGCAACTCCCCAGCCACTCCAGCAGTTGCGATGCCTGAGGTGAGTCCTGGACCAGTGCAGGAAGCCCTCAGGCAGCCAGAGGTGAGTCGCTGAAGTCATCACAGGCCAAGGGGCAGCCTGATCAGCCTGCTACCAGCTGCTGCTGCTGGGTTCACACGTCATAGAAACACTCACAGAAGTATAAAGAAAAGCATCGAGACACACTTGGGGTTCACGGATATTTGATATCTTACATGTGATGCTTCATATAAAGTTCTTTCGTTCAAGCCATTAACATTCATTGTGTCAGTGTGATTATTCTATCATGCCCTAATTATGAGCTGCTGACTTCACTGTTCCCCTTTAGTGGATGCCAGTGTAGGCACAGCCCTCATTTAAATATGATCTCTCATGGGCACTAGCGCATGTTTCAGTTGGGCACTATTCATGGAACACCAAATTGAAAGGAGGCGACAGACTCTGGGTTGAGGTCAGGCTTTATTGGTTTTTCTGTGAGTGGACATCAGGGTGGCTGGTAACGGGTAATTATGAGATTGTCTCTTGCCTCCTTGGCACGTCACGCAATGTGCCTGGCCTCCATTGCAAGGGCTTCAACATCCATTGCCTCTTTGCTCCTCTCCCTCCTTCGGGTCCTCATCGTTGGTGGAGGAGTGTTGCTCAGGTATCTCATCGTCATGCAAGGCCTCTACCCTCTGCAATGATAGATTGTGCAGAGCACAGCAGACCACCACAATATCCTTGATATCCTTGCAGGGGCATACTACAGGTCTCCACCGGATTGATCTCGGCAGCAGAATCCCCTCTTCAGCAGCCCAGTGGCCTGCTCAATGGCTGCTTGGGTGGAGATGTGGCAACTGTTGTACCTCTCCTCCGCTGCATTGTAAGGGTTCCGCACAAGTGTGAGCAGCCAAGTCTTCAATGGGTAGCCCTTACCCTGAGAATCCATTCCTGAAGCTGTGGCACCTGGGACTGGTTCCTGGGAACCGGGCACACATCAGCAGGAATCGTTTTTGGTGGTTGCAGACTAGTTGAACGTTGATGGAATGAAAGTCCTTCCTGTTGATGAAGGTGGCTAGCTGGCCTGTGGGAGCCTTGCACCCAGGGGAATCCAGCAATGGCTCCGAATCCGATGGCCCTCTTGGCCTGATTGTCATTGTCGGTCCAGTAGCGTACATAATCGCCGGCACTCTTGAACAGGTCACCTCCTTGTTGCAGCAGTGGGCTGCTGCCTGTGAACCCCCACACATGTCCCTGCTGAATCCTTGCAGTGATCCACACATGTAAAAGGTTAATGCCACTGTAATCTTCAGGGCCACTGGCATAGGGTGACCCTGAAATCCTATAGGTCGCAACTTGTCCTGCAGCAGGTTATATAAGTCGGTGATGGACTGCCTGGAGAGGTGTGGTCTTTGCTGACAATGCCACTTAGACATTTGGAGGTAGCTGATTTGAGTCCGGTACGCTCTCCAACGCAGTTGGGCCCTTCTTGGCATGGCCAGCTGCTGCTGCACTTGTCGTGGAGCTTCATGGACAGGCGCAACTGCCTCTTGGCCCTGCCTCTGTCAGAGACGCGGCATCACACTACAGGGTTCCAAAAAGACAGGGTGTATGACACCCATGCAAGGTGACCAGTGGGCCTCCAGAGAGCTATCGATGCAGACCCTGTCCTGGCAACTGAGGTTTTCTGCTTCTCTGGCAGAATCCCTGATGGCCCTCAGTGCCCATCCTTGCTGATGACCAACCCTCTCATCCAGCAGTATTGGCAAACACACATCACATCTCACCCAACAGTTTGTTCACCTGGTACAGCCACCCAAATCCCCCTGCAGAGCTCCTGAGACCCCGACCCCCCCCCCCCCCCACCCTGCAAAGACCCTGACCCCCATAGCAGAGTCCCCAAGACCCTGACCACCAACCCCCCCCCATCTCCCTGCAGAGTGTACAGCACGATGGTCTGAAAATGGCCTCTGCAACCCTCTCTGCCCCTTTGCAGTGCTGGTCATGGCTTTCTCCCCATTGCAGCACTGAAGCCTCGCCGGATTTCTGGGTGGACGCTTTCGATGCGATTCTCCATTCCCACTTCAAATGGCCGCACAAAATTCTGCTGTAGGAGTGGGAGCTGTGACCAATTTATCTCTCCTTAACCCAGGGTGCTGAGGTCAATTGTAGCAGAATAACAACAAGTGAAAATCTCTCCAATGTACAAATAGGACTGGAACCAAAGGTAAGTGTAAGGTATACTGAATGACTACCTCCTTTAAGTATTCATTAAGAAAGACTTGAGCAGCATTCCCTCCCTAAGTAGCAAAAAAAAAGTAGAATTAGCAGCTTTGATAGAAATGAAGTGGAAGTCCTGGATGGGCTAAAATGGCTCATAACAAATTTTTCTCAGTACTGAGATTTGTGAAGCATTAATGTCATTTGGAGGAATAGATCAACACTGAGAACGTAGCAGTAAATTGGAAACAGGCTACACTGATGCCCATGTTTTGCAAAGGCTAATAAAGCAGACACAGGCAAGTACAGACCTTGTCTTTGGCCTCCTTGTCTCGAGAGACAATGGGTAAGCGCCTGGAGGTGGCCAGTGGTTTGTGCAGCAGCGCCTGGAGTGGCAATAAAGGCCAATTCTGGAGCGACAGACTCTTCCACAGGTGCTGCAGATAAAATTGGTTGTCGGGGCTGTTACATAGTTGGCTCTCTGCTTGCGCTTCTGTCTTTTTTCCTGCCAACTGCTAAGTCTCTTCGACTCGCCACTCTTTAGCCCCGCCTTTATGGTTGCCCGCCAGCTCTGGCGATGGCCATGGACAGCCGGTGGGTCTGGTACCAGTGACGAGCTCGCTGTACAATATGTCCTTGGGGATCCTGCCATCTTCCTTGCGGCTCACATGGCCAAGCCATCTCAGGCGCCGCTGGCTTAGTAGGGTGTATATGCTGGGGATCTTGCCCGCCTCGAGGACTTCTGTGTTGGAGATCATAAGATCATAAGAACTAGGAGCAGGAGTAGGCCGTCCGTTGTGAAGATGACATAAAGAGGTTGCAGATTGATATAGATAGGTTGAGTGAGTGGGCAAAAATCTGGCAGATGGAGTATAATGTGGGAAATTGTGAAGTTGTTCTCTTTGGCAGGAAGAATAAAAAAGCAGAGTATTTCTTAAACAGAGACGACTGAATAATTCCGAGGTGCTGAGGGATCTAGGTGTTCTAGTGATAGATTCTTATTAGACAAGGGAATCAAAGATTATCGGGGTTAGATGGGAATGTGGAATTTGAGACAGAAACAAATCAGCCATGATCTTATTAAATGACAGAGCAGGCTCGAGGGACTGAATGGCCTACTTCTGCTCCTAATTTGAATGGCCGTACAAAATTGGCTCTGCAGAGATGTTGAGACCACTGTTTTTTGAAATTCTTATCCGTGACGTAGATTTAGAAACTTAGTGCAAATTGGTTAGATTTACTAATCATATCAAATTTGAGGGAGCATTTGATTTTGGGGAAGAATTTCAGGAACCACAAAATGAGTTGGACAAAATATGAAGGTCTGCAGAAGAATGGCAGATGAATGTCAAAGTGAGTGTAAAATGCTGCACATGGGACGAAAAAAGGGGTAAGTATCTATAGAAAGTGTTGAAATACTTAAGGAGGAAGCTGAGAGACCTCGTTGGTGGGGGTGGGGGGAGCTGGGTGCTTCTTGGCAGACTGGATGCTCAACAAAGCAAATAGAACACTACATAGCTAAAATAGTCAAGCATAGTTGGGGGAACTGATAATTAAACTGTACAGTGGTCTGGTCAAATGACAGTCCAAGTACTGGGCTAACAAATCACAAGCAGACAGTTTGGAGAATGAACCCAAGGCTGATCTTCAACATCAGAGAATTGAGTTATGAGCCAAGACTAGAGAAGCTTGGATCTTTTTGTCTTTGAAAGGAGCCAACCTTATAGAGATTTGGAACAGGTAGATCCAGAAAATTATTGTAGATTAGATGATGAAAGCAGTATTAAGGGACACAGGTTGAAATTAGTAAAAGGCAAACTCAGGTGGTTAGGAATTGCCTCTTCACATAAAGGGTAATTGATAAGTGGAATGAACTTCTAGGTAGTGGAGGTGAAAACCCTAGAGTTATTTAATGGCGATGTTGCGATGGGTGGACTTCAGGCTTGTTTCTGTATTGATGAAGTGAGGTGGGTCAAATCACTCTCCTCATCCATGTTTATCTTGTGACTACTGTTCTGTGAACCACTGCCCCAGCAGAGATCAGCTAATTCGGAGGATTAAAGCTCGTTTCCTGCTGAGTCATTGAGATGCTTGTGTTGGCGGTTTTTACAGCTCTTTGTGGGGGTTATGTTTGATTTCCTAATGCCCCCAGAGGGAGAAGTGAAACTTCTACCAAATAGGTTTGAAATCTTGTGCCTATCCAGAAATATGGGGGTAGATCCAGGGAACAGTTTTTCCTAGCTCCAGATGTCAGGCAAACAGGTGAAGATATGCTTTGTTGTGACTCCGCCCCTTTTATGTTGTACTTGATTTGCTGGGACATCTCTGAAGGGGAAAAGCTGTTTTTTTTCATTCATTCACAGGATGTGGGCATCATTGGCAAGACCAGTATTTTGCTCTTCCCTAATTGTCCTTGAGAAGTGGCAGTGAGTCGCCTTCTTGAGCCTTTGCAGTTCGTGTAGAATCATAGAAAGTTTAAGGCACAGAAAGAGGCCACTTGACCCATCATGTCTGTGCCAGCTGAAAAACGATTCACCTATTCTAATCCCACCTTCTAGCATTTGGTCCATTTGGTGCATATCCAGACTCCTTTTGAATGAGTTGAGGGTCTCTGTCTCAACTACCCATTCAGGCAGTGAGTTCCAGACCATAACCACCCTCTGGGTGAAAAAGTCTTTCCTCATCACCCCTCTAATTTTTCTACCAATCACTTTAAATCTATGCCTCCTCATCACTGACCTTTCTGCTAAGGTGAATAGACCCTTCACCTCCACTCTATACAGGCCCCTCAAAATTTTGTACATTTCAATCAGATCTCCCCTCAGCCTTCTCTGTTCCAAGAAGAACAACCCCAGTCTATCCAGTCTTTCCTCATAGCTGCATTTTTCCAGTCCTGGAAACATCCTCGTAAATCTCCTCTGTACCCTCTCTAGTGCAATTACATCCTTTCTGTAGTGAGGTAACCAGAACTGCACACAGTACTCAAGTTGTGGCCTAACCAATGACTTATACAGTTCCAGCATAACCTCCCTGCTCTTATATTCCATACCTCAGCTAATAAAGGAAATGATCCCACATGCCTTCAACCACCTTATCCACCTGTCCTGCTACCTTCAGGGATCTGTGGGCATTCACTCCAAGGTCCCTTACTTTCTCTACACTTCTCAGTATTTTCTCATTAATCATGTATTCCTTTGCCTTGTTTGACCTCCCCAAATACATCACCTCACACTTCTCCAAGTTGAATTCCGTTTGCCACTTTTCTGCCCACCTGACCATACCATCAGTATCTTCCTGCAGCCTACAGCTATCCTCCTCGCTATCTACCACATGGCCAATCTTTGTGTCATCCGCAAACTTCTTGATCATGCCCCCTACATTTACGTCCAAATCGTTATTGTATACCACAAAAAGCAGGGGACCCAGTACAGAGCCCTGCGGTATGCCACTGGAAACAGCCCTCCAGTCGCTAAAACAGCCGTCAGCAATTACCCTTTGTTTCCTGCCACTGAGCCAATTTTGTATCCACCTTGCTGCATTTCCCTGGATCCCATGGGATTTTATTTTTTTAACCAGTCTGCCATGTGGGACCTTGCCAAAAGCCTTGCCAAATTCCATGTAGGCCACATAAACTATCCTCATCTATCTTCCTTGCTACTTCAAAAAATTTGATCAGGTTGGTCAAACAAGATCTTCCCTTAACAAATCCATGATGACTATCCTTCATTAACCTGTGCCTTTCTAAGTGAAGGTTTATCCTGTCTCTCAGAATAGATTCCCAATAATTTGTCCACTACTGAGGTTAGACTGACTGGCTTGTAATTATTCGGTCTATCTTTCACTCCCTTTTTAAACGGAGGTACGACGTTAGCAATTCTCCAATCCTTCGGCACCACACCTGTATCCAGTGAAGACTGGAAAATGATGGTCAGACTCTCTGCTATTTCCTCTCTTGCTTCATTTAACAGCCTAGGATACATTTCATCTGGCCCTGGTGATTTATCAACTTTCAAGGATGCTAATCCCATTAATACTTCCTCTCTCCCTATGTTTATCACATCCAATACTTCACACTCTTCCTCCTTAACTACAATATCTGCATCGTCCCCCTCTTTTGTGAAGACAGACGCAAAGTATTCATTAAGGACCGTACCAATATCTTCCGCTCCTGCACATAGGTTACCTGTTTGGTCTTTTATGGGCCCAACTCTCACCTTAGTTATCCTCTTACATCAAACATCTTTGGGTTCACCTTGATTTTGCTTGCCAATATTCTTTCCTACCCTCTCTTGGTTTTCCTAATTTCCTTCTTTGATTTCACCCCTCCACTTTCTATACTCCTCTCGGCTTTCTGTAGTATTGAGTCCTCGATGTTGGACATAAGTTTTCCTTTTCTGCCTTATCATATCCTGTAGGCTCCTTGACATCCATGGGGCTCTAGGTTTGGCCGCCTCACCCTTTTTCTTTGTGAGGACATGTTTACCCTGAACCCCTTGAACCTCTCCCGTTTGAATGCCTCCCATTGTTCTGACACTGATTTACCTTTAAGTAGCTGTGTCCAGTCCACTTTCGCTAAATCACTCCTCAGTTTAGTAAAATGAGCCTTACCCCAATTGAGAACTCTAACTCCTGTTCTGTCTCTGTCCTTTCCCATAATTGTGTTAAAACTGACTGAATTATGATCACTACCACCAAAATGCTCTCCCACTGCCACTCCTTCCACCTGCCCATCTTCATTTCCTAAAACTAAGTCTAAAACCGCACCCTCTCCTGTTGGACTTGCTACATACTGGGCAAAAAAGTTCTCCTGAATGCACCTCAAGAATTTTGCTCCCTCAATTCCTTTCACACTAAAACTATCCCAGTTAATATTGGGGTAATTAAAATCCCTGACTATTACTGCCCTACTGTGGTGTGGGTAGACTCACAATGCCATTAGGGAGTAAGTTCCAGGATTTTGATCCAGTGACAATGAAGGAACAGTGATATATTTCCAAGTCAGGATGGTATATGACTTGGAGGGGAACTTGTAATCTTCCCATGCGCCGACTGCAGTTGTCCTTCTAGAGGTTGCAGGTTTGGAATGTGCTGTCAGAGAAGCCTTGGTGCGTTGCTGCAGTGCATCTTGTATATGGTGTGCACTGCAGCCACTGACCGTCGGAGGTGGAGGAAGTGAATGTAAGTGAATGGAGTGCCAATCAAGCAGACTGCTTTGGACCGGATGGTGTTGAGCTTCTTGAGTGTTGTTGGAGCTACATTCATCCAGACAAGTGGAGAGTATTCCATCACACTCCTGACTTGTGCTTTGTAATAGTGGACAGACTTTGAGGAGTCAAGAGGTGACTCACTCGCTGCAGAATACTTAGCTGCTGACCTGCTCTGGTAGCCACAGTATAAATGTGGCTGGTTCAGTTATGATTCTGGTCAATGTTGGCCTCAGTATGCTGATGGTGGGGGATTTGTTGATGGTAATGTCAATGGGAGGTGGTTAGACACTCTCTTGTTTGCGATAGTTATTGCCTGGCACTTGTGTGGCATGAAAGCTACTTGCCACTTATCAGCCAAAGCCTGAATGTTGTCCAAGTTTTGCTGCATGCGGGCACGGACTGCATTATTATCTCAGGAATTGCAATTGGAACTGACTCTGCAGTCATCAGCGAATGTCCCCAATTCTGATCTTATGTTGGAGGAAACGCCATTGATGAAGCAGCTGAAGATGGTTGGGCCGAAAACACTGCCTTGAGGAATACCTGCTCTGGTGTTGAGATGATTGGCCTTCAACAATGGCAACCATTTTCCTTTGTATGATTCCAGCCAATGGAGAGTTTTCATTGATTTCCATTGAGTTCAATTTTACGAGGGCTCCTTGATGCCGCACTCGGTCAAATATTGCCTGGATATTAAGAGCAGTCACTCTCATCTCAGCTGTGGAATTTGGCTCCTTTATCCAGTTTGGTCCAAGGGTGTAATGAGGTCTGGAGCTGAGTGGTCCTGGCAGAATCCAAACTGAGCATTGGTGAGCAGGTTATTAGTGAGTAAGCTCTGCTTCACAGCATTGAAGGAGCTTTGATGAGTTGTTGCAGTGCATCTTGTATATGGTACACGCTGCTGCCACTGCACGTCAGTAGTGGAGGGAGTGAATGATTAAGATAGGGGATGTGCTGCCGATCAAGCAAACTGCTTTATCTTGGATAGTGTTGAGCTTCCAGGCCAGTGGAGAGTATTCCATCACATTCCTGATATGTGCCTTGTAGATGGTGGACAGACTTTAGGGAGTCATGAGGTGAGTTACTTAGCCCAGAATTCCCAGTTTCTGACCTGCTCTTGTAGCTACAGTATTTATATGGCTGGTCCAGTTAAGTTTCTGGAGCACTGGTCTTCAGCACCACAGCCAGGATGTTGTTGGGGCCCATAACCTTTGCTATATCCAGTGAAAGCCCTTCCATCACTTTGCTCCTTTGGATTTGTCCTGTGTTTTTTGGACAGGACATACTTAGGCAATTTTCCATTTGGGTAGATGTCAGTGTTGTAGCTGTACTGGAACAGTTAGGCTGGAGGCATGACTAAATTTGTTTTTATTCTTTCATGGGATGTGAGCGTCGCAATTGTTTCCCATCCCTAATTGTCCTCGAGAAGGTAGTGGTGAGCCGCCTTCTTGAGCCACTGCAATCCATCTGGTGTAGGTGCTAATCTGCTCAGTGACACTTAGTTTGTGTACCGCCAGGGCCATCGGCTCCTGACCTCATTACAGCCTTGGTTCAAACATGGACAAAAGAGCTGAACTCAAGAGGTGAGGTGAGAGTGACTGCCCTTGACTACAAGGCAGCATTTGACAGAGTATGGCATTAAGGAACCCTTGCAAAACTGGAGTCAATGGGAATCATGGGGAAAACTCTCCGCTGGTTGGAGTCGTACCGAGCACAAAGCAAATTGGTTGTGGTTGTTGGAGGTCAATCATCTGAGCTCCAGGACATCATTGCAGGAGTTCCTCAGGGTAGTGTCCAAGGCCCAACCATCTTCAGCTGCTTCATCAATGACCTTCCTTCAATCATAAGGTCAGAAGTGGGGATGTTCGCTGGTGATTGCCCAAAGTTCAGCACCATTCACAACTCCTCAGATATTGAAGCAGCCAGTGTAGAAATGCAGCAAGACCTGGACAATATCCAGGCTTGGGCTGATAAGTTGCAAGTAACATTCGCACCGCACAAGTGTCAGGCAATGACCATCTCCAACCAGAGCGAACCTAACCATCTCTCCTTGACATTAAATGGAATTACGATTGCTGAATCCCCCACTATCAATATCCTAGGGGTTACCATTGACCAGAAACTGAACTGGAGTAGCCATGGCTACAAAAGCAGGTCAGAGGCTCGGAATACTGCGGCGGGTAACTCACCTCCCAATTCCCCAAAGCCTGTCTGCCATCTATAAGGCACAAGTCAGGAGTGTGATGGAATACTCTCCACTTGCATGGATGGTGCAGTTCCAACAACACTCAAGAAGCTCAACACCATCCGGTCCAAAGCAGTCTGCTTGATTGGCACTCCATTCACTTACATTCACTTCCTCCACCTCCGACGGTCAGTGGCTGCAGTGCACACCATATACAAGATGCACTGCAGCAACGCACCAAGGCTCCTTCACCAGCACCTTCCAATCGCACGGCCTCTGCCTCTAGAAGGACAAGGGCAGCAGATGCATGGGAACATCACCAGCTGCAAGTTCCCCTTCAAGCCACACACCATCCTGACTTGGAACTATATCGCCATTCCTTCACTGTCGGTGAGTCAAAATCCTGGAACTGCCTTCCTGACAGCACTGTGGGTGTACCTACCCCACATGGACTGCAGCGGTTCAAGAAAGCATCTCCCCATCACCTTCTCGAGGGCAATTAGGGATGGACAATAAATGCTGGCCTGGCCTAAATCCCCATAAACGAATAAAAAAGGTACACCCACAGTGCTGTTAGGAAGGGAGTTCCAGTTTTTGACCCAGCAACAGTGAGGGAATGGCGATATTGTTGCAAGCCAGGATGGTTTGTGGCTTGAAGGGGAACTTGCAGGTGGTGGTGTTCCCATGTATCTGCTGCCCTTGTTCTTCTAAGTGGTAGAGGTCGTGGGTTTGGAAGGTGCTGTCAGAGGAACTTTGATAAGGTGCTGCAGTGTATCTTGTATATGGTACACACTGCTGCCACTGTGCGCCAGTGGTGGAGGGAGTAAATGTTTAAGTTGGTGGATGGGGTGCCAATCAAAGGGGTTGCACCCATCCAGGCAAGTGGAGATTATTCCATCACATTCCTGACTTCTACCTTGTAGATGGTGGACAGGCTTTGGGGAGTCAGGAGGTGAGTTACTCACCACAGAATTCTCAGCCTCTGACCTTCTCTTGTAGCCACAGTATTTATATGGTCCAGTAAAGTTTCTGGAGCACAAGCCTTCAGCACCACAGCCAGGATGTTGTTGGGCCCCATAACCTTTACTATGTCCAGTGTGCCCAGCCCTGGCAGTAAATCATCCACTCAGCACTTCTGGCTGAAGACGGTAGTGAACACTTCAGCCTCATCTTTTGCACTAATGTGCTGGGCTCTGCTGTCATTGGGGTGTTCATGGAGCCTCCTCTTCCTCCCTTTAGTTATTTACTTGTCCACCACCATTCATGACTTTTTCTTTATTCTTTCATGGGATGTGGGCATCGCTGGCAAAGCCAGTATTTATTGCCCATCCCTAATTGCCCTTGAGAAAGAGGTGGTGAGCTGCCTTGAACTGCTGCAGTCCATCTGGTACGGGTACACCCACAGTGCTGTTAGGGAGGGAATTCCAGGATTTTGATCGAGTGACAGTGAAGGAATGGAGATATATTTTAAAGTCAGGTTGGTGTGTGACTTGGAGGGGAACTTGCAGGTGGTGGTGGTGTTCCCATGCTTTTGCTGTCCTTGTTCTTTTAGGCGGAACAGGTCACGGGTTTGGAAGGTGCTGTCGAAGGAGGCGTGGTGAGTTGCTGCCATGCATCTTATATATGGCACACGCTGCTGTCATTGTGTGTCGGTGGTGGAGGAGGGAATGAATGTTTAAGGTGGTCATTGGAGTGCTGATCAAGCAGGTTGCTTTGTCCTGCATGGCATTAAGATTCCTGAGTGTTGGAACTGCACTCATCCAGGCAAGTGGAGAGTATTCCATCACACTCCTGACTTGTGCCTTATAGATGGTTGACAGGCTTTGGGGAGTTAGGAGGTTGGTTACTCACCGCAGAGTTCCCAGCCTCTGACCTGCTTTTGTGGCCACAGTATTTATGTGGCTGCTCCAGTTCAGATTCTGGTCAATGGTAATCCCCAGGATGTTGATAGTGGGGGATTCAGCAATGGCAATGCCATTGAATATCAAGGGGTGGGGGGGGTGGTGGTTAGAGTCTCCCTCTTTGGAGATTGTCATTGCTTGGCACTTGTGTAGCGCAAATGTTACTTGCCGCTTATCAGTCTATGACTGGAGGTGACAGGACTGCACTGCTTTGATCTGATCTGTTGGTTATGGGATTGCTAAGCTCTTTTTATAGCATGCTGCTTCCACAGTTTAGCATGCATGTAGTCCTGTGTTGTAGGTTTACTAGTTTGGCATCTCATTTTTAGCTATGCTTGGTTCTACTTCTGGCATGCTCTCCTGCATTCCTCATTGATCCAGAATTGGTTCCCTTGCTTGATGGTAATGGTAGATAGATGAATGTACTAGGCCATGAGGTCAAAGTTTGTATTGGAATACAATTCTGCTGCTCCTGATGGCCCACAGCGCCTCATGGATGCCCTGTTTTGAGCTGCTAGATTGGTTCTGAGTCTATACTATATGGTGGTTCTGAGTCTATACTATATGATATAGTGTTGGTTCCACATAACAGGCTGGAGCGTGTCCTTAGTGTGAAGACAAGACTTCGTCTCCATAGGACTGTGTGATAATCACTCCTAGTGTCATGGACAGATGCATTTGAGACAGGTAGATTGGTGAGGTTGAGGTCAGATAGATTTTTCCTTTGTGTTGGTTCTCTTAGTATCTGCTGCAAGCCCAGTGTGGCAGATGTTTCCTTGAGGACTTGGCCAGCTTGGTCAGTGATGGTGGCAGCAAGCCACCCTTGGTGAATGACTTTGAAGACCCCTACCTGGAGTACGTTCTGTGCATTTTCTATGCTCAATGCTTCTTTCAACATAGAGGAGTATTGATTCATCACCCGAGGGAAGGTGGTAGGTGGTAATTAGCAGGAGGTTTCCTTGCCTATGTTTCTCCCGATGCCATGAAACTTCATGGTGTCCAGGTCAGTGTTGAGGACTCCCTCCCGAATGTATGCCACTGTGCTGCCATCTCTGGTGGAACTGTTCTGCTGATGGTATAAGATATACCCAAGGATTGTGATAGATGAGACTGGGATGTCGGCTAAAGAGTATGATTCTGTGCTTATGACTATGTCAGGCTGTTACTTGACTAGTCTGTGTGACAGCTCTCCCAGTTTTTGCACATGTTTCAAGTTGTTAGTGAGGAGGACTTTGCAGGGTCGACTAGGCAGGGTGTGCGTTTGTCGTGTCCATATCCAATGCCTTGGTTAGTGCTGGTTATTACTTTGTCGTAGTGGTTTGGTACAACTGAGTGGTTTGCTAGATCATTTCAGAAGGCAGTTACGAGTCTGGAGTGACATATAGGCCGGACTGGATAAGAACAGTGGATAGTCTTCCTTAAAGTTGGGGCTTAAACTTCGAAGGGTGGTGGGGTCAGGTGAAGGGAGATTTAGAAATCTAAAGAGAAAAGTCGAGGCAATAGAACAGTGTAGCGATTTGGGTAAAGACAAGCAGAGTGGAAAGGGAAGGGACAGAGTTTAGCGGTATAGTGCATCAGCGAATAAGGTCCATGCAAAGAATAGTAGTAAAAAAAAAACTTCAAGGCTCTTTATCTGAATGTGCGAAGCATTTCTAATAAAATAGAAGAACTAGCAGCACAATAGAGATAAAAGGTTTAGATTTGAACACCATTACAGAGACATGGTCACAAGATGACCACGCTTGGGGTGCAAGATAAGGGCTAATGCAGTAGTGGGTAAGTTATTAATATAGATAGAGGATTGATTAATGGACAGGAAGCAGAGAGCAGTGACATAAATGGGGCATTTTCAAGTTGGCAGGCTGTAACTAGTGGAGTGCCACAAAGATCAGTGCTGGAGCCTCTGCTATTTACAATCTATATTAATGACTGAGACTAAGAGACTGAGAGTGATGTATCTCAGTTTGCTGATGATACAAAGTTAGGTGGGAATGTAAGCTGTGAGGAGGACACAAAGAGGCAGCAAAGAGATATAGAAAGGTTTGAGTGAGTGGGCAATAAGCTGGTAGATGAAGTATAATATGGGGAAGTGTGAGGTTATTCACTTTGGTAGTAACAACAGAAAAGCAGAATATTTTTTTAAATGTGTGAAACTTCTAAATGTTGATGTTCAGAGAAAATTGAATGTCCTTGTACAAGGAATGCGAAGTTAGCATGCAGGTACAGTAAGCAACTAAGAAGGCAAATGCCATTTTGGCCTGGATTACAAGGGAACTGGAGTACAAGAATAAAGAAGTCTTGCTACAATTGCACAGGCCTTTGGTGAGACGACACCTGGACTACTATGTGCAGTTTTGGTCTCCATACTTAAGGAAGAATATACTTGCATTGGAGGCGGTACAGCGAATGTTCAATAGATTGGTTCTTGGGATGAGAGGGTTGTCCTAAGATGAGAGGCTGGGTAAATTGTGCCTGTAGTCTCTGGAGTTTAAAAGAGTGAGAGGTGATCTCATTAATACATACAAGATTCTGAATGGGTTTGAGAGGGTAAACACTGAGAGGCTGTTTCCCCGGTTGGGCTATCTAAAACACGGGGATACAGTCTCAGGACAAGGGGCCGATCTTTTAGGACTGAGATGAGGATAAATTTATGAACTCAGGGTTGTGATTCTTCGGAAGTGTCTACCCCAGATTGTTGTGGATGCTCCATTGTTGAATATATTTAAGACTGAGATGGACAGATTTTTGGTCTCTCAGGGAAACAAGGGATTTGAGGAGCAAGAGGGAAAATGGAGTTAGGCAGAAGATTGGCCATGGTTAAATTGAATGGCAGAGTATGCTTGAGGCGGCATATTTTTTTTTTATAGAGATACAGCACTGAAACAGGCCCTTCGGCCCACCGAGTCTGTGCCGACCATCAACCACCCATATTATACTAATCCTACACTAATTCCATATTCCTACCACATCCCCACCTGTCCCTATATTTCCCTACCACCTACCTATACTAGGGGCAATTTATAATGGCCAATTTACCTACCAACCTGCAAGTCTTTTTGGCTTGTGGGAGGAAACCGGAGCACCCGGAGGAAACCCACGCAAACACAGGGAGAACTTGCAAACTCCACACAGGCAGTACCCAGAATTGAACCCGGGTCGCTGGAGCTGTGAGGCTGCGGTGCTAACCACTGCGCCACTGTGCCGCCCAGATGGTCTACTCCTACTCCTATTTCTTATGTTCTTAAAGGACACCAGTGAACCAGATGGGCTTTTACGATCTCTACCTGGAGTAGATGCAATACGATGCGAGGGACCAGGACTATCAACCTGGAACGTGAATTTTGGGCATTCTGAGAGTTTGTTACTTTTCCAGTCAAAATGTGCCATTATGTTCAGCATCACTGCGGTCTTGCTGCAAAATGATTGCAGTGCATTTTTATGAAATAGCTTGCTATTTCGTGGTCCCCTTTAATCCAAAAGCTTTTTCAAATGTCCTGCCTATTTCCACATCTAAAATACTTATTTTTAAAAATGTAAGAAAAATGAATTTGAACATAGATTATTTTGTACATCCTAAAATGTGGAGGTGAATATTTGATATGAATGTGAATCATCTTCAGATCTGTGCTGTATTTGTAACTAATTTATCTTGTAATTATTAATGCTGATGTTGGCTAGCTGTCAGCTTTCCCAGATTTTCATGGCTTTGTTTGTCACCGCTGTGCTACTTTACCCAGAACAAAGCTTGCCTCCTGCACTGTGACTCCCTCATACGAGCTGCTGGTACATTTGCTTCTGTATTAGGTCAGCTGCAGGCTGCAGAGTTTCCAAGTTTTCTTAAAGGTAGAGTAAATAAGTGTATCTCCACCATCTGACCATATTCACCACAGTGTTTTAATGACCTTTTCTCATTCTGCTCACTGCCCCTACTTCAAAAAAAACTGTCAGCGCCCCCGCTGAGTCTCTCTTAACATGTAGATCAGTTTTAGGCACTCTAAGTTTACAGGTTCTCCCCTGCTTCATATGTGGATGTAAAATTCTTCGCCATGTATTCAAAACCCTTCATAAAAATGCACCACCACTGTCATTTTGCAGCAAGATCACAATGATACTGAACGTAATGGTACATTTCGACTGGAAAAGCAGCAAACTCGCCCCTCCCTACCTTGGTAACCTCCTCCAGCTCCACAACCCACTGAGATCTTAGTACCCCTCGTATTCTGGCCTCTTGTGTATCCCCGATTTTTCATCACTCCACTGTTGGTGGCATTATCTTCAGCTGTCTAGGCCCTAAGTTCTGGAATTCTGTCCGTAAACCTTACTGCTTCTCTCGCCTCTTTTAAGATACTCTTTAAAACCTATCTCTGAGACTAAGCTTGTGGTCACCTATTCTAATATCTCCTTATATGGGTCAGTGTTAAATTTTGTTAACACTGCTCAGAAGCACCTTGATACAGGAGCTATATATATGCAAGTTTTGTTTTAGAGATACAGCACTGAAACAGGCCCTTCGGCCCACCGAGTCTGTGCCGACCATTAACCACGCATTTATACTAATCCGACACTAATCCCATATTCCTACCACATCCTCACCTGTCCCTATATTCTCCTTCCTATACTAGGGACAATTTATAATGGCCAATTTACCTATCAACCTGTAAGTCTTTTGGCTGTGGGAGGAAACCGGAGCACCCGGAGGAAACCCACGCAGACACAGGGAGAACTTGCAAACTCCACACAGGCAGTACCCAGAATTGAACCCGGGTCGCTGGAGCTGTGAGGCTGCGGTGCTAACCACTGCGCCACTGTGCCGCCCCACAGTTTCTTGTTCCAGTAGGACTCGCAGTGTGTCTGGTTTTATCTCTCATGCTGAGGCTCTCTGATCTTGTTGAATGTCCCTGTTGGAACAAACTAATGTAGTTTGAGGTTGGATTTACTGGCTGATGCAGTGACGAGACTCAAATCCGCACCTGCTGTTGTAAATTAACACTGTTAACTGTTCTGTAGACAGATAGCTTAAATAAAATGACAGTTGTAATTTGGCAATGAATGGGTCTTCAGACTGATGCATAGAACATTTGATGCTGATCCTTAGGACGCATGCTTATGAGGTTCCTGCATTTCATAGGAACAGGCGTAGTCCACTCGCCCCTGCTCCACCATTCAATTGGTTTATGGATGTTCTGCACCTCAACACCAACAGTATTAAAATTATCAATGACATTAAATATGTAAGACTTTTATTATTGAAGATTGTTCATAGTCTGAGCTTCCATTAAAATTCCATAGTCAATGTACCAGGATAGCTGTATGAATATTAAATACCTGGACTAGAGTACTCAGCAAAATGACTTCTATATAAGCATATACTGTGAGTGGATTTTTAATTAACTCTGTTCACTCAGCTGGAAGCAATGTTGATCTGTGGAGCCCTTTTATCTACTACTGTCGTATGCCAGGAAAACTTAAGAACATAAGAACTTAAGAGATAGGAGCAGAAGTAAACCATATGGCCCCTCGCACATACTCCACCATTCAATACAATCAATACTGATCTTCTGCCTCAACGCTACATTCCTGCTCACTCCACATATCGCTTGATTCCCTGAGAAATCAAAAATCTATCTATCCCAGCTTTGAATATACTCAATGATGGAGCATCCACAACTCTCTGGGGTAGACAATTACAAAGAATCACAATGCTGAGTGAAAACATTTCTCCTTATCTCAGTCCTAAAAGATCGACTCCTTATCCTGAGACAGTGGCCCCATATTCTAGATTCCCCAGCCAGGGGAAGCAACCTCTCACTGTCTACTCTGTCAAACACCTTCAGAATCTTGGATGTTTCAATGCGATCACCTCTCATTCTTCTAAACCCCAGAGACGATAGGCCCCATTTACTCAGCCTCTCATCATAGGACAACCCTCCCATCCAAGGAACCAGTCTGTTGAACTTTTGCTGTACCAACTCCAATGCAAGTATATCCTTCCTTAAATAGACCAAACTGCACACAGTATTCCAGGTGTTGTCTCACTAAAGCCCTATATAATTGCAGCAAGACTTCCTCATTCTTGAACACCAATCCCCTTGCAATAAAAGCCAACAAGCCATTTACCTTCCTAATAGCTTGCTGTATCTGCATGCTAACTTTCTGTGTTCCTTGTACAAGTAAACCCAAGTGACTCTCAATATCAGCATTTAGAAGTTGCACGGCTTTTAAAAAATATTCTGCACATTATACTCCATCGGCCACCTTATTGCCCACTCACGCAACCTGTCTGTAGCTGTTTGTACCCTCATTGTGTCCTCCTCACAGCTTACATTCCCACCTAGCTTTGTATCATCAGCAAACTTGGATACATTGCTGTCTGATTCGTCATTTAAGTCATTAATATAGATTATAAATAGCTGAGGCCCCAGCATTGATCCTTGTGGCACCCCACTAGTTAAAGCCTGCCAACTTGAAAATGCCCCATTTATCCCTATTCTTTGTTTCTTGTCCATTAACCAATCCTCCATCCATGCTAATATATTATCCCCTACTGCATGAGCCCTTATCTTGCATATTAACCTTTTGTGTGACATCTTGTATGCCTTTTGGAAATCCAAGTATACCACATCTACTGGCTCCACTTTATCTGCCTTACTAGTTACTTCCTCAAAAAGCTCTAATAAATTTATCAAACACAATTTCCCTTTCGTAAAACCATGTTGACTCCCTCTGATCATACTATGATTTTCTAAGTGCATTGTTAAGACTTCCTTAATAATAGATTTCAGCATTTCCTGACAACTGATGTCAGGCTAACTGGGCTGTTGTTTCCTTTTTTTTCTCTCTCCCTCCTTTCTTCAATAGTGTTGTTACATTTATTAACTTCTAATTCCCACTGGGACCATTGTAGAATCTAGCGAATTTTGGAAAACCATATTCAGTGCATCCACTATTTCTGAAGCCTCTTTTAGAACCCTAAGATGTAGTCCATCAGTTCCTGGGGATTTGTTGGCTTTTAGTCCCACTAGTTTCTCCAATGTGCCTTCTCTGCTGATATTAATTAGCTTCAGTTCCTCGCACTTATTTGCCCATGGTTACCTTTTATTTCTGGTATAAAATTTGTGCCTTTTACTTTGAAGATAGACACACAATATTTTTTCAATGTTTCTGCCATTTCCTCATTCCCCATGATAACTTCTTCTGCCTCTTACTTTGAAGGGCTAACATTTACTTTATCTACTCTCCTTTTTGTATGTGTGTGTATATATGGATGTCTTATTTGGCTATACATTCCATGGCCTCCTGAGATGCCGAGTGGAGGAACGTGATGCCTCCCGCAACACATCTGAGTGGGCAGGTTGATGTGATGTGTCCCATAATCTGGGACTCATGGCCACAATTCCATTTCGGGTCAGCCCTCATCAAATGGGAGACGGGGAAATGTGGGACAGCACTGGGAGCCACTCAGTTGGAGTGGACTTGAACATCTCTGACACTGTCTGCATGGTGGCGTTTAGCTGTATGTCCATGATCTTTGTGTGGCTGCTGCAGGACCTGGCGGCAGAGTAGTATTCTGTGGCAGAGTAGACTGGGGTCACTGTTACAGTGTAAAGTGTTCTGGCTGTTGTCACCCTTAATGTTCCTGTGAGTTTCTGATCGGGATTACCCTGGATTTTACTTTTTGGCTAGTGTTGACAAGATGTGGCCAATAGGTGAAAATCCTATTCAGGGTAACACGCAGGTATTTTGGGTGGGGGTTATGGGTAAGTTATCTTCCACAGAAAGAAACGTTGAGTTCTTTTCCAGCGATGGCAGTGTCCAAATGAAACGTCGAAACAATTGCCTTTTCTCAATTGGGACGAAAGTGCCAGGTCTGGAAGTGACCTCCTGCTGTCAGCATTGATGTCTGTGTATGTAGTGCTGTCATTGTCATTAGACAAACCTCTGGGTTTTGGTGTAGGGCATGTCTGCCGTATAGGTGTTGAAAAAGGCCTGTGCAAGCACCGACCCCTGTGGCAGACCATTGTTGAGCATCCATGTTTAGCTGGTCTTGTCAACAAGATAGACATAGAACTTCAGAGTTGCTCGTTGGGGTGTTGATAAGCCTAAGAGTTTTGCAACATTGATTGTTGAAGGCTTCAGTAGCAGACGTTCATGCCAGGCATTGTTATATGCTGATGACAGGTCTATGAAGTAGCTATAGTGTTCAACTGTTTCTGGAATCCTGCCTTAGGTAGTGAGTGCAATGACCTGGTCAGGGCAGCTACTTCTCTGAAGCTCGCCTGCTTGCTTGGAGGGTGCTTTCTAAAACTGGTTTTATCCAGTCAAAGATGAACTATTCCACAACCTTGTGGACAGGAGACAGAAGAGTCATGTGACCATAGCTTTTGGGATTGTTGGCTGGTTTTCCTGGCTTTCAGATAGCAACAGCTTTGGAATGGCACCAGACTTCTGGGAATATCCATGTCAAAGATGTTGGAAGAGAGTTTGGTAAGCCACATCCATCCATTTAGACCCTGGTTCTTGAGGAATTCTGGGTAGATGCCATTAATTCCTATGGTGGATGTCAGCACTCTTCTCCACTTCTTTGGCAGTGAAGGCACTCGAAAAAGTGATGTGTGAAGTGGCCTTTTGCAGTGAGAGCTCAAGTAACTTTTTCTTTGCATCTGTTTTCAGAGGTATTCATAGCCTTTAAGTTGGTTAGAAGGCAGGCTGCAATGGCATCTGCACCAACCCTTGGCAACTCATGTTGGGGCAGTGAGGCAGTGCCAAGCCGACAAAGCAAGTTCCAGGATTTCCTGATGGAGCATGAGAAATTAAGGTTTTCAGTGGTTTCTTTTCCAACGCACAATTCTGCCTTTGTTTAGGAATCCATGAGTGCTGTTGCAAAAACAAGAAATGCTGGATTCACTCAGCAGTTCTGGCAGCATCTGTGGAAAGAGAAGCAGAGTTAACGTTTCGGGTCAGTGACCCTTCTTCGGAACTGACAAATATTAGAAAAGTCACAGATTCTAAACAAGTGAGGTGGGGGTTGGGCAAGAGATAACAAAGGAGAAGGTGCAGATTGGACCAGGCCACATAGCTGACCAAAAGGTCACGGAGCAAAGGCAAACAATATGTTAATGGTGTGTTGAAAGACAAAGCATTAGTACAGAATAGGTGTGAATATACTGAATATTGAACAGCAGCAAGTGCAAACCTGAAGAAAAACAACCTGAAAAAAACAGTGGGTAAGCAAACTGAACAAACTAAGATGAAATGAAATAAATGCAAAAAAAGATTGTAAAAAATGTAAAAAGGAATGTAAAAAAAAAGGAAGAAAAAATAACTAAAAATGACTAAAAATGAAAGTAAAGTGGGGGGCTGTCATGCTCTGAAATTATTGAACTCAATGTTCAGTCCGGCAGGCTGTAGTGTGCCTAATCGGTAGATGAGATGCTGTTCCTCGAGCTTGCGTTGATGTTCACTGGAACACTGCAGCAATCCCAGGACAGAGATGTGAGCATGAGAGCAGGGGGGAGTGTTGAAATGGCAAGCAACCGGAAGCTCAGGGTCCTGCTTGCGGACTGAGCGGAGATGTTCTGCAAAGCTGTATCTGGGTCATGAGTGACATCAAATTCTGCCAGCAGTTTTTCACTCGTGGGACGAGCATGGTACTTTAACCTTTCCTGTAGTCACGTGGGATACTTCTGGTGGCCCCCACTTTCAGTAGTTGAGCAAAATGCTCATAATCTTTTGGGGACGGTGGTATTCTCTGGATTGTGTTCTCAACAATGCTTGTGAAGATGGACCATGAAGCCTTACAGAAACTCTACCTTGGTATTGGAACCGAGGCGATTGTTGGCACCTTGATCCCTACGTTTATGATGCTGGATCGTCGGTGTGAGTGGGGAAAGTTCATAAGGATCTTTCAGGAGCAGGCCCTTTGCTATTACGAGTCATGAAACAGAGGTCCAGTGAGTATTTCTTTCCACCAGCAGGCAGAAAAAAGTGCCTGGCAGTTTGACATTGGCTACAGAGCTGGTGTAGGAGGGAGAGCTTCAGTTATGTGGATCATTGGGATACATTCTGGGGAAGGTGGGACCTGTACAAGAAGGACGGGTTGCATCTGAACTGGAGGGGCACCAATATCCTGGGCGGGAGGTTTGTTAGAGCTCTTCGGGAGGGCTTAAACTGGTTTGGCAGGGGGATGGGAACCGGAGCTACGGAACAGTGGATGGGGTAGCTGATGAACAGGCAGATACAGAGTGCAGAGACTCTGTGAGGAAGGTTAGACAGTTGACAGGGCAAAGTTGCAGCCAGTATGATGGGTTGAAGTGTGTCTATTTTAACGCAAGAAGTGTCAGGAATAAGGGTGATGAACTTAGAGCATGGATCAGTACTTGGAGCTACGATGTTGTGGCCATTACGGAGACTTGGATATCACAGGGCCAGGAATGGATGTTGGATGTTCCGGGGTTTAGATGTTTCAAAAGGAATAGGGAGGGAGGTAAAAGAGGTGGGGGAGTGGCATTGCGAATCAGGGATAGTATCACAGCTGCAGAAAGGGAGGTCGTCGAGGAGGGTTTGTCTACTGAGTCATTATGGGTGGAGGTCAGAAACAGGAAAGGAGCAGTCACTTTATTGGGAGTTTTCTATAGACCCCCCAATAGCAACAGAGACACGGAGGAGCAGATTGGGAGGCAGATTTTGGAAACGTGCAGAAGTAACAGGGTTGTTGTCATGGGTGACTTCAACTTCCCTAATATTGATTGGAACCTCCTTAGTGCAAATAGTTTGGGTGGAGCAGTTTTTGTCCGGTGTGTCCAGGAAGGTTTCCTGACTCAATATGTAGATAGGCCGACAAGAGGGGAGGCTATGTTGGATTTGGTGCTTGGCAACGAACCAGGCCAGGTGGCAGATCTCTCGGTGGGAGAGCATTTCGGTGATAGTGATCACAACTCCCTGACCTTTACTATAGTCATGGAGAGGGACAGGAGCAGACGGGATGGGAAAATATTTAATTGGGGGAGGGGAAATTACAATGCTATTCGGCAGGAACTGGGGAGCATAAATTGGGAACAGATGTTCTCAGGGAAATGCACGACAGAAATGTGGAGGTTGTTTAGGGAGCACTTGCTGCGACTGCTGGATAGGTTTGTCCCCATGAGGCAAGGAAGGGATGGTAGGGTGAAGGAACCTTGGATGACAAGAGATGTGGAACAACTAGTCAAGAGGAAGAAGGAAGCTTACTTAAGGTTGAGGAAGCAAGGATCAGACAGGGCTCTAGAGGGTTACAAGGCAGCCAGGAAGGAACTGAAGAATGGACTTATGAGAGCTAGAAGGGGACATGAAAAAGTCTTGGCGGGTAGGATTAACGAAAATCCCAAGGCGTTCTACACTTATGTGAGGAACAAGAGGATGGCCAGAGTGAAGGTAGGGCCAATCAGGGATAGTGGAGGGAACTTGTGCCCGGAGTCGGAGGAGGTAGGGGAGGTCCTAAATGAATACTTTGCTTCAGTATTCACTAGTGAGAGGGACCTGGTCGTTTGTGAGGACAGCGTGAAACAGGCTGATATGCTCGAACAGGTTGATGTTAAGAGGGAGGATGTGCTGGAAATTTTGAAAGACGTGAGGACAGATAAGTCCCCGGGGCCAGACGGGATATACCCAAGGATATTAAGGGAAGCGAGGGAAGAGATTGCCGCGCCTTTGGCAATGCTCTTTGCGTCCTCACTGTCCACTGGAGTAGTACCGGATGATTGGAGGGTGGCAAATGTTATTCCCTTGTTCAAGAAAGGGAATAGGGATAACCCTGGGAATTATAGACCAGTCAGTCTTACGTCGGTAGTGGGAAAATTATTGGAGAGGATTCTGAAAGACAGGATTTATGATTATTTGGAAAAGCATAGTTTGATTAGAGACAGTCAGCATGGCTTTGTGAGGGGCAGGTCATGCCTCACAAGCCTTATTGAATTCTTTGAAGATGTGACAAAACACATTGATGAAGGAAGAGCAGTGGATGTGGTGTATGTGGATTTTAGCAAGGCGTTTGATAAGGTTCCCCATGGTAGGCTCATTCAGAAAGTAAGGAGGCATGGGATACAGGGAAAGTTGGCTGTTTGGATACAGAATTGGCTGGCCCATAGAAGACAGAGGGTGGTAATAGATGGAAAGTATTCAGCCTGGAGCTTGGTGACCAGTGGTGTTCCGCAGGGATCTGGTCTGGGACCTCTGCTCTTTGTGATTTTTATAAATGACTTGGATGAGGAAGTGGAAGGCTGGGTTAGCAAGTTTGCCGATGACACGAAGGTTGCTGGAGTTGTGGATAGTGTGGAAGGCTGTTGTAGGTTGCAACGGGACATTGACAGAATGCAGAGCTGGGCTGAGAAGTGGCAGATGGAGTTCAACCTGGAAAAGTGTGAAGTGATTCATTTTGGAAGGTCGAATTTGAATGCAGAATACAGGCTTAAAGACAGGATTCTTGGTAGTGTGGAGGAACAGAGGGATCTTGGGGTCCATGTCCATAGATCGCTGAAAGTTGCCACCCAAGTTGATAGGGTTGTTAAGAAGGCGTATGGTGTGTTGGCTTTCATTAACAGGGGGATTGAGTTTAAGAGCCGCGAGGTTATGCTGCAGCTCTATAAAGCCCTGGTTCAACCACACTTGGAATATTGTGTTCAGTTCTGGTCGCCTCATTATAGGAAGGATGTGGAAGCTTTAGAGAGGGTGCAGAGGAGATTTACCAGGATGCTGCCTGGACTGGAGGGCATGTCTTACGAAAAAAGGTTGAGCGTGCTAGGGCTTTTCTCATTGGAACGAAGAAGGATGAGAGGTGACTTGATAGAGGTGTACAAGATGATGAGAGGCATAGATAGAGTGGATAGCCAGAGACTTTTTCCCAGGGCGGAAAGGGCTATCACCAGGGGGCATAATTTTAAGGTGATTGGAGGAAGGTTTCGGGGAGATGTCAGAGGTAGGTTCTTTACACAGAGAGTGGTGGGTGCGTGGAATGCACTGCCAGCAGTGGTAGTAGAAGCAGATACATTAGGGACATTTAAGCGACTCTTGGATAGGTACATGGATGATAGTAGAATGAAGGGTATGTAGGTAGTTTGATCTTAGAGTAGGTTAAAGGTTCGGCACAACATCGTGGGCTGAAGGGCCTGTACTGTGCTGTACTGTTCTATGTTCTAAGAGATGGGTATCAGAGGGCAATGCCCAGCCTTCTACTTTTTGGAAGCCCCACGTTTAGTGGTGGCTGTTGAAATCACCAATGTAGATGACTGAGTGGTTGATGGTTGGTAGGGCAATTGTTGGCCATATTTTTCACAGCTTGTAGACATTTACATATGATGATTTGTGTGACTGCAGGGGCATCTCACTCCTTAGTGACAGGGGGAAGGCTTTTGCTCGGGTCATACTTAAAAGATTCCATTTACTTGTAGACCGAGTGTACCCGGAAGCACATTGCAGTTTCCGTGTTGGCAGATCTACTGTGAATATGATCTTCTTCATATGCCAGCTACAAGAGAAGTGTAGAGAACAGAGTATACCCCTTTACCTAACTTTCGTAGATCTCACTAAGGCATTCGACATCGTCAGCAGAGCAGGGAAAAATTGGCTGTTCACCAAAGCTCCTCAGTCTCATCCACTCCCTTCCATGACAACATGCACTGCACAGTACAGTTTGATGGCTCCACTTCTGACACTTTCGGAGTGAAACAGGGTTGTGTCCTAGCCCTCACTCTGTTTGGCATCATCTTCTCCATGCTCCTGACCTTCGACTTCCCTGCTGATATGGAAGGAGTCTACTTGCACACTAGGTCAGACGGCAAGCTCTACAATTCATCAAGGCTGAAAGTGAAGACAAAACACATTGCGTCCTGATCAGAGAATCCTCTACACTGATGATGCTGCACTAGTTGCTCACATGGAGATTCAGCTACAAAGACTCTTGAACTGTCTCTCCCATGCCTGTAACCTGTTCTCCTTGATTATAAGCACCAAGAAAACCGTGGTCACAGGACAAGGTGCTGCATTTCTGCCCCTGATCACACAAAAACGCTCTACTGGAAGTGGTTAGCAAATTCTGCTACCTGGGGTTCATTGTGACAGACAATCTGTCCCTTGATGCATAGCTCGATACACGCATAGGGAAAGCAGCTACCACCTTTGGCAGACTTGCAAAACGCGCATGAGGTAACGCCAAGCTGACCCTTAGGACCAAGCTGATGGTTTATAAGGCCTGTGTTCTCAGCACTTTTCTGCATGGCTGTGAAACATGGGCGACTTGCTACCAGGAGAAGAAGCTCAATAATTTCCATCTTCGCTGTCTTCGGCGCATTATGGGTATATCCTGGCAGGACAAAATCACAAATGCGGCAGCCCTCTCAGACGGAGCTCCCAAGTGCGTTGGCACTAATCAAACAGAAGCGGCTTAGGTGGATGGGACACATCCACAGGATGGAAGATGGTTGCATACCCAAGGACCTTCTGTATGGTGAGGTAGCCAGTGCCAGATGACCAATAGGGCGCCCAAAGCTCTACTTCAAGGATGCTTGCAAGTGTGATTTGAAGGCCCTTAATGTTGACTATCGCACCTGGGAGTCACTAGCTGGTGAAAGAGGGAAATGGTGACACATCCTGTGGACTGGTGTGCACTACCACGACGACCAGTTGCTACGCAAGCTTGGTAACAGGCGCCAATGTCAAAAACAACAACTCACAGTATTACTTGACAGCTTCACATGCAGCACCTGTGGCAGAACCTGTCTCACAAGGATTAGCCTTCACAGCCATCAGCAAAGGTGCACCGAGAAGACACCCATCCTAAATGGATTGTTTGCTGCGTGTTCATCATCTTGCGTAGATGGAATGATGCCAATCAACCAGACATTCATGACGGTCAGTTTGTCCACTCTGATTTAATGGAGAGTGGTGAGCTGTATGCTGGTGGGATTTCTTCAGCTTCGGTAATTAGGCCGGCCCTGATGTATGTGACCAGTACCGTATTTTAGGTGATATTGGCACATTATCAAGTGGAATCCATGGATCTGTATTCGGTATGGGTTTGGTTCAGACAGGTGGGTTTCATTCAGGGCAAAAATGTTGATAATTTGCAATCTAAGTCCCCTTGACAAGTTCTCTCACTTTTCTCTAGAGAGACCTTCAACATTGAGGTGATAAATGTGGATTGCTGGATCTAGATTGGTTGGTCCTGAGAGGAAGCTTTGGCTGAAATGTTCAATGCTTTTCAGACTGGGAGGCCGCTTTCAGTTTGGTTGGCTTCTTGATGACATTACCTGGCAAGTTCTCGATACATTAGCACACACATGGACACCACGTGTAGGTTGTCATCAACTCCCCGATCCCTTTTATAATGTGGCTGGAAGGCTGACTGTTCTGCTGTCACGTTAATGAAGGTCTCTTTTGCACTCACCCTAAAATAGTGTCTTTCAGATTCAGTACGCAGTGCTTTCCATTATATATGGTTAAAGTGCCATCTTAGACAACTTTCTTTACAGTGCCATCATGGGTAACCTTTAGAGTGCCAGCAATGTGAGTATCAGGATCAGGGGCATTTCTCATTGCATAGAATTATAAAGAACAGAAGGAGGCCATTTGGCCCAGTGTGCCTTTCCCGGCTCTTTGAAAGAGCTATCTGATTAGTTGCATGCCACTGCTTCTTCCCCATCGCCCTGAAAGTTTTTCCTTTTCAAGTATATATCCAGTGCCCTTTTGAAAATTGAATCTGCTTCCAGCACCCTTTCAGGCAGTGCTTTCACTCACTGCTTAAAATAATTTCTCCTCATCTCCCTTTTGGTTCCAATGCCAATTATCTTAAATCTGTGTCCTCTGGTGACTGACCATTCTGCCAGTGGAAGTAGTTTCTCCTTATCTACGCTATCAAAACCCTTTAGAATTTTGAACATCTCTTTTAAATCTCCCCTTTAACCTTCTCTGCTCAAAGAGGGGCTGAGATTTTTTTGGTTTGGCTTTTACATTGTTCACCTGAATGGAACATCTTCCAACATTGGGGAAAGTTGGCAGCTAGTTATTTTGTCATTTATTGCAATGTTGGTGGAGACGGTGTAGTTAGGGACTTGGCAGAGCTCGTTCGCACACTGGGTCAACTTCTTCCAATGGATAACTGCTGTCCAGGCTCGAGTGTGGAGGATGATCACTTAAGAAAGACACTGGAGGCCGCTGGGACAGGGCCTTTCACAGGGTCTTTAACAAGGGTTTTAGAAGGGTTCTAAATAAGGCAGAGGCTGCAAGTTTGGTTTGTTTAGGAATGTAAATTGGGGAGGAGGGTCTGGAAAGCAGCGAGGCCTATAGTATATGGCATAGTCTATGTACGGTTACCACTATGAAAAGTGAGTAGAATGACCCTCTGTGAAGAAAAAGTGTAACAGTGAACACACAGGTCATCGACTCCAAGTTGAAATTAATCAGCCTCCTGGAAAATAAATGGTACATTGAAGGTGAAGTACATTTGCATTTAAAAAAAAACTTAGATTGGGGTTTTTTTTTAGTTGTGATGGTGAGTTAAGCACCTAATTAATTTGGTGAGGAATATAATGCTCTGTTGTTTGGAGATTGTTGGATTGAGCCTCAAAATGTGGTTCAATCATTTGACTCCAGGTTGATAGACAGGTGCAGTGCCAAAGGTGTGCCGGGGGTGTTCTCCTTAGGATGTTAAACCAAGACTGGCCTGCCTGATCCAGGTGGATGCAAAAGATTCCATGGTGCCATTTGAAGAAGGGCAAGGAGTTCTCTCAGATCCTGGCCAGGTTTTGCACTTCACCCCATTCATAATTTTATTTTTAAAAAACCGATTGTCTAGTTATTTATCTCATTGCTCTTTGAGGATTATTGTCAGATGCTCACTGCCTGTGTCTAACAGTAACTACATTCCAAAATAAAAGTGCAGCCAATGCTTTGAAATGTTTCACCTTGATGAGATGTTACCAATGCGTGCACTATTTAGCACTTTATCACTATAATGAGTGGGTTTCATTCATTGGAATGCTACACTGGAATCAGGAATATACTGACCCAAACAGACTGTCTTTGCTATGAGGCGAGAATCAAAAGCATTTTACTGTTGCATGACGAGGTACATGAAGATTCAACATTAGTCTATCTTTAGTGCTTTTTGAGTGTAGAGTCTGCATCAACAGGATCCAAGTTATCCATTGTGAATCCCTGATACAGGACAGTCTGCATTCTCTCACAACTGTGTGGAGAAATCATATGTGAAACAGGAGGATAATGCATCATCAATTACAGAAATTGAGGCATAGCGAGCCTGTTGCACAAATTCTGTCATTCCAAAAATGGTAACACAAAAATCCAGGCAGAGTTGCGTGAACAGGTCACAGTCAAACTCCAATTCGCTGCACACTCGCTGAAAGTACACTTTGTGACTCAGAAAACCACATTTTGTTGCATGAGCTTGTTCCTTATTTTTAAATTTACAATTCCAACCCTAACAGTCTACTAATAAAGAACTGATTGATTATGTGGCTGAGCTGTAATGCCTGACTGGTAACTCTCCTGCTGACAGTAAAACTGTGTATGTGGATGGAGCTGGTTGCTTAACCTAATCTGGGAGTTCTTGTAAGTCATCACATAGGAATGTCCTTTTTTATTCATTTTTATGGGATGTGGGCGTCACTGGCCAGGCCAGCATTTGTTCTCCATCCCTAATTGCTCTTGAGAAAGTGGTGGTGAGCTGCCTTCTTGAACCACTGCAATTCATCTAGTGCTGGTACACCCACAGTGCTGTTAGGGAGTTTCAGGATTTTTGATCCAGCAACAGTGAAGGAATGGCAATATATTTCCAAGATAGAATGCTGTGTGGCTTGGAGGGAACCCTGCAGATGGCAGTGTTCCCATGCATCTGCTGCCCTTGTCCGTCTAGGTGGAAGAGATCACGGGTTTGGAAGATGCAGTCGAAGGAGGTGTGGTGAGTTGCTGCAGTATACGGTACACACTGCTGCCACTGTGGAGGAGGGAGTGAATGTTTAAGGTGGTGGATGGGGTGTCGATCAAGCAGGCTGCTTTGTCCTGGATGGTGTCGAGCTTCTTGAGTGTTGCTGGAGTCGCACTCATCCAGGCAAGTGGAGAGTATTACATCACACTCCTGACTTGTGCCTTGTAGATGGTGGACAGGCCTTGTGGAGTCAGTAGGTGAGTTACTCACCATGGAATTCCCTGCTTTTGTGGCCACAGTATTTATATGGCTGCTGCAGTTCAGTTTCTGGTCAATGGTAATCCCCAGGATGTTGGTAGTAGGGGATTCAGCAATGGCAATGCCATTGAATGTCAAGGGGAGATGGTTAGATTCTTTCTTATTGGAGATGGTCATTGCCTGGCACTTGTGTGGCGTGATGGTCTCTTGCTGCACTGCACTATTTCCACTAATACTACTTCCTTTCAGATTGTGGCACTGCTGTTTATTGAGTTAATGGCATAACTTAATTAGTTCAGGTTTTTTTTTTGCAGCTACCTTCTGCTCTTCATGCTTTCTGACAACTACGGTACCCTACAGGGCTTGTTACGGTACCAGTAGGGCTTTCTTCTGTTTTATTCTCTCCCCTTGTTTCTTGCTGTGCAAAAGCAGCTTCAGAGAAAATTCTCATGTTGCCTGAGTTCAGATAGCTAGAACTGACTTGTGCATCATTTATCTTTTCAGCTTTGGGGACATGTTGTCATTCACCTTGACTGCGTTCGTTGAGCTCATGGACCACGGGATTGTCTCCTGGGATACGTTCTCTGTGGCTTTCATCAAAAAGGTACTGAGATGCTGGAGTGATTTGTACGAATGAAGTGGGGGTGAGTGTTGGGAGGGAGAGGTTTGGTAAGTCATTGTGCCCCGTACAGTGTTTCGGAACAAAGGAACGGAAGTAGGTCATTCAGCCCCTCAAGCCTGTTCTGGCATTCAGTTGGATCATGGCTGATCTGTGCCTCAACTTCATCTATCTACCTTGATTCCGTAAAATCACTGAAAGCTAGTGGACAGGTACAAAATATAATTTCAATGACTTCGGAAATGGTGGCCTTTGTCAAAATTCCTGGAATACAAAGGAGTGGAAGTTACATTACAAATATATATAAAGCACTCTTTTGACCCCGTTTAGAATACTGAATTCAGTTCAGGGCAGCATACTCCGGGAAAACATATTGGGCATGGAAGGGGCACAGCACAGATTCACCAGAATGATACCGGGGTTAAAAGTTTAAATGACGATGGTAGATTGTGTAGACTAGACTTGTATTCCATTGAATATAGAAGATTCAGGGGTGATCTAATTGAGGTGTTTAACATGATTAAAGGAATTGATAGGTTAGAAACTATTTCCTTTGGTGGGGGAGTCTGAAACAAGGGTGCAGAACCTTAAAATTGGAACTAGGCTACTCAGGGATGATGTCAGGAAGCACTTCTTCACACAAAGAGTAGTGGAAATCTTGAAAACTCTTACACCAAAAAAGAGGTTGTGGCTAGGTCATTTGAAAATTTTGAAACCTGAGATTGATAGAATTTTGGTCAGCAAGGGTATTAAAGGTTACAAAACTAAGTCGGGTAAATGGGGTTGCGATACAGATCAGCCATGATCTAATTGAATGGCAGAATAGGCTCAAGAGGCTGAATGGCCTATTCCTGGTTCTATGTTCCTCAATCTACCCTGCCAACTCCTTTAATCATCTGAAACGCATGTATTAGATCACCTCTGTCTGATGCTGCATCACCAGTGGCAACAGTGTGAGATAAATGGCTGTGCTGATGTATAGTACCACTTTCAGGCACAGTTCCTCCCCTCCCTCCCTCCACAAGGCGACTTTCGCATAGTTTGAGCAGTAGTGTATTTTTTCATCTGCAAGTGTGTAGTGTTGCCAACTCCAGTCAGATATATTCCTCGAAGTTTCATGACATGACTTGCCTGCAAATGCTAAACCCCAGTTAAATGGCTGTTGTTCTCATATCCAACATTGTGGCCCACAAACAGATAATGGCCAAATAATCTGTTGGTTGAGGGATAAATATTGGCCAGGGACTCCCCTGCTCTTCATTAAAATAGTGCCATGGGTCTTTTACACCCAGCGGAGAGGGCAGATGAAGTCTTGGTTTAATGTTTCATTCGAAAGTCAGTGGAATATTCTGCATGTTCTGCAGAACCTCCTTCTAGCTGAAGTGCTTCTACTTGTCTTGGCTCCCAGTGCTCGAACTCGTTGCCTTTATGCTGAGGTTGGATTCCCTCAGCCTTGATTCAGTTGGTAGACTCACCTCTGAGTAGAAGGTTGTGAGCTCAAGCCTCACTCAGGAAACGTGAGTGCATAATCTTGGCCAACGCATCAGTGCAGCACTGAGCAGGTACTGCACCATCAGAGGTGATGACCTTTTGATAAGATATTAAACTAAGGCCCCATCTGCTCTCTCGGGTGGACATTAAAGATCCCATGGAACTACGTAGTAGAAAAGCAGGGGAGCTCTGCCTGGTGTCCTGGCCAACCTTTATCCCTCAACCACTGCCATTAAAATTTGGTTACTATCACAATGCTATTTTTGGATCTGGAACCTTGTGTGTAAACTGACTTCCAGTTTTGCTTGTATAACCACAGTCCTTGCAATTCGAAGTAATTCATTGTGTTTCCTTCCCTCTAGTGAAGTGTTTCCTTTTCTCTCTGCTCTGTGAAAGCACCATAGCTAAAGTTGATAACTCACTGATGAGTGGTTACACTTCAAAAAAAATCCTCATAATGCTAATGACTGCTGGTGAGTTGCCATGCAGTCATTTAACCAGCACTAATGAGATGAAAAGGCAAAAATAGAGCGAATGATTTGTGAACGCCAACAGAATCTCAAAGCAAAAATACTGTTGTATGCTTGTAGTTAGCTATTTTCTAAATTTATGCAAGTATTTTAAGAGGTAATTACACAACCCCCTCTGGAGAGCTACGTTTTAACTGTGACTATACTTCAGAAGTACTTCATTGGCTGTAAAGTGCTTTGAGATGGTGGTGGTTTTGAAAGGCGCTATATAAATGCAAGTCTTCATTTCTTAGTGTAGGAAATACAGAAGCTAATCTGTGTGCAGCAAGCTCCCAGAAGTAGCAATGTGATAATGACTAGATATCTCTTATTCTTCAATCAACATTACAAAAGAGGTATTAAATGTTGGCCAGGGCACCAGGGATAACTATCCTGCTCTTTGAAATAATGCCATGGGATCTTTTACATCTACCTGAGAGTGCAGACGGGGCCTCAGTTTAACGTCTCATCTGAAAAACGGCACCTCCGACAGTGCAGCACTCCCTCAGTACTGCACTGGAGCGTCAGCCTTGATTTTTATGCTCAAGTAACAGTTTATATAAATGACTTGGATGAAGGGACCGAAGGTATGGTTGCTAAATTTGCTGATGACTCAAAGATAGATGGGAAAGTAAGTTGTGAAGAGTACAAAAGGAGCGTACAAAGGGATATAGATAGGTTAAGTGAGTGGGCAAAGATCTGGCAAATGGAGTATAGTGTGGAAAAATGTGAAATTGTCCATTTTGGCAAGAAGAATAAAAAAGAAGCATATTATCTAATTGGTGAGAGATTGCAAAGCTCTGAAGTGCAGAGGGATCTGGGTGCTAGTGCATGAATTGCAAAAGGTTAGTATGCAGATTCAGCAAGTAATTAGGAAAGCTAACAGAATGTTATCATTTATTGTGAGAGGAATTGAATACAAAAGTTAGGGAGGTTATGCTTCAGTTATACAGGTCTTTGGTGAGACCACATCTGGAGTACCATGTACAGTATTGGTCTCCTTATTTAAGGCAGGATGTAAATGCTTTGGAAGCAGTTCTAGACTAAAACCTGGAATGGGTGGGTTGTTTTATGAGGAAAGATTGGACAAGCCAGGCTTGTATCTGCTGGAGTTTAGAAGAGTAAAAGGAAACTTGATTGAAACAAATAAAAATCTGAGAGGTTTTGACAGGGTGGATGTGGAAAGGCTGTTTCCCCTTGTTGGAGAATCTAGAGCAAAGGGGTGAAAGGCTATCGGGGGTGGGCAGGAATATGGAGTCGAATTTACAGTCAGATCAACCATGATATTGAATGGCAGAGCAAGTTCGAGGGGCCGAATAGCCTACTCCTGCTCCTAATTTGTATGTTCTTATGTAAGACTTGAAACCAGTATCTTGTGGCACAGAGGCAAGAGTGCTACCAACTGAGCCACAGCTGACACTTAAATTCAAGCCAAAGATCAATTTAGATTTTTTCGATACTAAGGGAATTAAGGGATATGGAGAGAGTGTAGGAAGGGGGAGTTGTGGTAGAAGATCAGTCAAGATCATTTTTAATGGCAGAGCAGGCTCGAAGTGCCTAATGGCCGACTCCTGCGTCACAATTTGGTACTCTAAACATATTGCAATATGTTACACTTCACAAGATGCATTTTCTTATATTCATTTTTGAATGTGTATTATTAACAACCAATATTCTGTTTTCTCCTTTCATCCCCTCACACCAAAGAAAAACTTGCAACAAATAAAGTGAAGGAAAAAAACAAGCAGGTTAAATCAGCAGCTAAACACCTTTATCTTGTTCTCTGCTGTAGCCTCTGCAGCACAAAGTACACTATAGGAAATAATGTTTAACTTTTTTCATTAACTTCAGAATTGAAAATACTGCTACTGAACTATCTTGATGGGCAATTTCTTTAAAAAGAATCTGTAAAACTCTCAGATGGATAGCACTGTGAGTCTGGCAAAATCTTAGATTGGCACCCTCATTGCCCCCCACTCCCCGCCCTCCCTCCCTGTAAAAGAAAATAGATTGCACAGTCTCTGCAGAAACGTGTCTCAGATGGTGACAGCTTCACAGAAGTTGGGGGTGCAGAAGCAGCAGATCTGGGAAAGGGAGAAAATTGTATCCATGTAGGCGCATCAATGTATTTACAGAAACTTTAAAGTCAGGATTTGAAACTTACTGTTGTCTTTATGTACTTCTCAGATAGCAAGTTATGTGAACAAATCTGCTACGGATGTGTCTGTGTTACAACGGTCGCTAGCAATCTTGGAGTCTATGGTGTTAAACAGCTATGATCTTTACCAGAAGGTGGCACAAGAGATCACTATTGGCCAGCTAATGCCACATCTACAAGGGTAAGTTCTCATAAGCCTTTACCTGGAAGAAAGCAAATAAGATGTTGAGTTAGATTGGTGCCTTGATTAAGTATTATAAAAAGGATATCGAGGCACTGGAGAAGATGCACAAATGATTTACAAGAATGAAACCAGAACTGGGAGATTATAACTCTCAGGAAAGATTGAATAGACTAAGGGTTCTTCTCTCTAGAAAAAGAATGCTGATGGATGAGCTACCTGGAGGTGTTCAAAATTATGAAGGGATTTGATAGGGTAGACATAGAGATGTTTTCACTTGTGGTGGGGAGGAGTGGGGTGGAGTCCAAATCTAATGGTCATAACTTTTTTCATTAACTTCAGAATAAAAAACATTGCTACTGAAATATCTTGGGCAATTTCTTTAAAAAGAATCTGTAAAACTCTCAAATGGATACCACCGCGAGTCTGGCAAAATCTTAGATTGACGCCCCATTCCCCGCACCCCCCCCATTCCCTGTAAGAAAATAGATTGGCACAGTCTCTGTAGACACGTGGCTCAGATGGTAACTGCTTCGCAAAAGTTGGGGGTGCAGAAGCAGCAGATCTGGGAAAGGGAGAAAATTTTATCCATGTATGGGCAGCAGTATATTTGCAGAAACTTTGTGAGAGTGACTGCCTTAACATCAAGGCAGCATTTGACTGAGTATGGCATCAAGGAGCCCTAGCAAAACTGGAGTCAATGGGAATCAGGGGGAAAACTCTCCCCTGGTTAGAGTCATACCTTGCACAAAGGAAGATGGTTGTGGTTGTTGGAGGTCAATCGCCTCAGTCCCAGTACATTACTACAGGAGTTCCTCAGGGTAGTCTCCTAGGCCCATCAATCTTCAGCTGCTTCATCAATGACCTTCCCTCCATCATAAGGTCAGAAGTGGGGATGTTAGCTGATGATTGCACAATGTTCACCATTTGCAACTCCTCAAATATTGAAGCAGCCCATGTCCATATGCAGCAAGATGTGAACAACATCCAGGCTTGGGCTGATAAGTGGCAAGTAACATTCGCGCCACAAAAGTGCCAGGCAATGACCATCTCCAACAAGAGAGAATCCAACCATCTCCCCTTGACATTCAATGGCATTACCATCGCTGAATCCTGCACTATCAACATCCTAGGGCTTACCATTGACCAGAAACTGAACTGGACCAGCCACATAAATACCATGGCTACAAGAGCAGGTCAGAGGCTGAGAATTCTGCGGCGAGTAACTCAACCCCTGTCTCCCTAATGCCTGTCCACCATCTATAGGGCACAAGTCAGGAGTGTGATGGAATACTCTCCACTTGCCTGGATGGGTGCAGTTCCAACAACACTTGAGAAGTTCAACACCATCCAGGACAATGCAGCCTGCTTGATCGGCACCCCATTCACCACCTTCAACATTCACTCCCTCCACCACCGACACACTGTTGCAGCAGTGTGTACCATCTACAAGATGCACTGCAGCAACTCACTAAGGCTCCTTTGACAGCACCTTCCAAACCCACAACCTCTACCACCTCGACGGACAAGGGCAGCAAATGCATGGGAATACCACCGCCTGCAAGTACCCCTCCAAGCCACACACCATCCTAACTTGGAACTATATCTGGTTCACTATCACTGGTTCAAAATCCTGGAACACCCTTCCTAACAGCACTGCAGGTGTACCTACACCCCAAGGACTGCAGCGGTTCAAGAAGGCAGCTCACCACCACCTTCTCGAGGGCAATTAGGGATGGGCAATAAATGCTGGCCTAGCCAACAATGCCCACATCCTGTGTACGAATAAAAAAAAGATTGTCACTAATAAATCCAATAAGAATCTTCTTTACCTAGAGAGTGGTTTGAATGTGGAACTCTCCACCACAGTGAGTAGTTGAGGCGAGTCGCATAGATGCATTTAAGGGTAGGCTAGATAAGTACGTGAGGGAGAAGGGAATTGAAGGAAATGCTGACAGTGTGAGATGAAGTAAGATGGGAGGAGGCTCATATGGAACACAAACACTGGCATGGTTCAGTGAGGCTGAATGGCCTGTTTCTGTGCTGTAAATTCTGTGTAAAGGAGGTGATTCTGAATTTGTACCTGTTTTTGGTGACATGACTCCGAGAATACTATGTTTAGTTTTGGTCTCTGTATTTCATGACAATTAGTATCCAAAATCCTTGAGCAGACTTTTTTTTCCTAGCTTCTCCAGACTGATTGGTTGAACATGTTCCTCATGTTAAAACTGAGCAGTTTTAAATTAATGAATGAGTTAGAACAGAGAAGATTAAAGGGAGGTTTAATAGTGGTGTTCAAAATTTTGAGGACTTTTGATAGACTAGATAGAGATAAGGGCTTTTTCAAGTGAATTTAGAAACTTATGTAACAGCTGTGGATAAGAAATTCTGTTAGTGTTGATGCGCGGGTGGCCCTTCTGCTTGGAGTGATGTAGTTTCTTTGGTTTGAGTCTAACTTTGCTGCACACCAGGGAGTGGTTGGTGTCGGAGTCATTGAACTTGAAAAAGCCCTTCAAAACAATCCTACAGAGGATGCAGAGACCAAGTGGGCCCACATCAGAGACGCCATCTATGACTCAGCAATGACCACCTATGGCAAAAGTGAGAAGCGGAATGCAGACTGGTTTCAATCTCACTTTGAAGAGCTGGAACCTGTCATAGCTGCTAAGCGCATTGCACTGTTGAACTACAAGAAAGCCCCCAGCGACTTAACATCCGTAGCACTTAAAGTAGCCAGAAGTGCTGCACAAAGAACAGCCAGGCGCTGTACAAATGACTACTGGCAACACCTATGCAGTCATAATCAGCTCGCCTCCGACACTGGAAACATCAAACAAATGTATGATGGCATTAAGAGAGCTTTTGGGCCAACCATCAAGAAGATCGCCACCCTCAAGTCTAAATCAGGGGACACGATCACTGACCAACGCAAGCAAATGGACCTCTGGGTGGAGCACTACCTAGAACTGTACTCCAGGGAAAATGTTGTCACTGAGACAGCCCTCAGTGCAGCCCAGTCTCTGCCAGTCATGGATGAGCTGGACGAACAGCCAACAAAATCGGAACTCAGTGATGCCATTGATTCTCTAGCTGGTGGAAAAGCCCTTGGAAAGGATGGCATTACCCCTGAAATAAGAGTGCCAAGCCTGCTATACTCTCAGCACTGCATGAACTGCTTTGCCTGTGCTGGGATGAGGGAGCAGTACCACAGGACATGTGCGAGGCAAATATCATCACCCTCTATAAGAACAAGGGTGACCGCGGTGACTGCAACAACTACCGTGGAATCTCCCTGCTCAGCATAGTGGGGAAAGTCTTTGCTCGAGTCGTTTTAAACAGAATCCTGAAGCTGGCTGAGTGCGTCTACTCTGAGGCACAGTGCAGCTTTCGAGCAGAGAGATCCACCATTGACGTGCTGTCCTCCCTTCGCCAGCTACAGGAGAAATGCCACAAACAACAGATGCCCCTCTACGTTGCTTTCATAGATCTCACCAAAGCCTTTGACCTCATCAGCAGACGTGGTCTCTTCAGACTACTAACAAAGATCGGATGTCCACCAAAGCTACTAAGTATCATCACCTCATTCCATGATAATATGAAAGGCACAATTCAGCATAGCGATACCTCATCAGACCCTTTTCCTATCCTGAGTGGCGTGAAAGAGGGCTGTGTTCTCGCACCTATATTGTTTGGGATCTTCTTCTTCCTGCTGCTCTAACATGCGTTCAAGTCTTCAGAAGAAGGAATTTTCCTCCACACAAGATCAGATGGCAGGTTGTTCAACCTTGCCCGTCTTAAAGCGAAGACCAAAGTACGGAAAGTCCTCATCAGGGAACTCCTCTTTGCTGACAATGCTGCATTAACATCCCACACAGAAGAGTGTCTGCAGAGACTCATTGGCAGGTTTGCGGCTGCCTGCAACAAATTTGGCCTAACCATCAGCCTCAAGAAAACGAACATCATGGAACAGGACGTCAGAAATGCTCCATCCATCAATATCGGCGACCACACTCTGGAAGTGGTTCAGGAGTTCACTTACCTAGGCCCAACTATCACCAGTAACCTGTCTCTCGATGCAGAAATTAACAAGCGCATGGGAAAGGCATCTGCTGCTATGTCCAGACTGGCCAAGAGGATGTGGGAAAATGGCACACTGACACGGAACACAAAAGTCCGAGCGTATCAAACCTGTGTCCTCAGTACCTTGCTCTATGGCAGCGAGGCCTGGACAATGTATGTCAGCCAAGAGTGACGTCTCAATTCATTCCATCTTCGCTGCCTCCAGAGAATCCTTGGCATCAGGTGGCAGGACTGTATCTCCAACGCAGAAGTCATCGAGGCGGCCAACATCCTCATCATATACACGCTACTGAACCAGTGGCGCTTGAGGTGGCTTGGCCATGTGAGCCACATGGAAGCTGGCAGGATCGCCAAGGACGCATTGTACAGCGAGCTCATCACTGTTATCAGACCCACCGGCTGTCCATGTCTCCGCTTTAAAGACATCTGCAAACGCAAGATGAAATCCTGTGACATTGACCACAAGTCGTGGGAGTCAGTTGCCAGTGATCGCCAGAGCTGGCAGACAGCCATAAAGGCGGGGCTAAAGTGTGGAGAGTCGAAGAGACTTAGCAGTTGGCAGGAAAAAAGACAGAAGCGTTAAGAGAGAGCCAACTGTGTAACAGCCCTGACAACCAATTTTATCTGCAGCGCCTGTGGAAGAGCCTGTCACTCTAGAATTGGCCTTTATAGCCACTCCAGGTACTGCTTCACAAACCACTGACCACCTTGAGGTGCTTACCCATTGTCTGTCGAGACAAGGAGGCCAAAGAAGAAGAAGATAGAGAGAAATTGTTTCCACTGGTAGAAGGGTTGATAACCTGAGGACACAGATTTAAGATAATTGGCAGAAAAGCCAACAGAGAAACGAGAATGTTGTTGTGATCTAGAATGACCTACCTAAAAGGTTGGCGAAAGCAGATTCAAGAATAACTTTCAATAGAAAATTGGATGTATACTTGAAAAGGAGAAATGTGCAGGGTTATGTGGAAAGAGCGGAGGAGTAGGACAAATTAGTTAGTTCTTTCTAAGAGCCGGCGCAGGCATGTTGAGCCAAATGGCCTCCTGTGTTTTAAGATTCATGCACAAGTTGTGATTGAGTGGGTGAATGATCAACCTGCTCCCAGACCCTATGTCAGTGCAACCAACATGTAGCTTCCAGAAAGTACATATATGACTTTTCCAATTAATCATTTGTTCTCCATGGAAAGGCTGCTGGCTTCTTCACAACTTGTCTCCTCAGTGATGTGCTTTGGCTGTGTCAGAGCATGTTAGAATATAAAATAGAAAAATGCCTTCAAATGACCAAGAAGTAGAAATTGATAGAAACATGGGATTGCAAGGCATTCCAAATACAGGGGTTTACAGAACACTTCGAAGTCCTGGTCTTTCAGTGGTTGAAGGACTGGGCTTTTCTGCTGGTTTTCCCTTCCTTAGAAAATGGGATGAGTGAGATTGGAAACATGTGGGGAATCATGGGCAGAAGTCTACTTCTCAGTATTTTTGAACTTTTGAAATTAATATTCCTCATTAGTATTCAGGGCAAAAGAGTATGGTAATTTGTAATATTTACATTTGAGCCATTCACTAAAAGTCCAACAGCTGATGCTAGATGAAAAGCTTCATGTTTGAATGTTGAGACACAAAATAGCCCAAAAATATTTAAAAATTAAGAAGTCGCCCGGTCTGGATGGGGTGGATGAATCTGAGGTTGCTGAGGGAAGTAAGTGTGAAAATAGCAGAAACACTGCCTGCAATCTCTCAGTCCTCCTTGGATATGGGAGGCCTGTCAGCCTAAGGTTAGTGGTGAGGAAACATTTTTAGAGACAATAATCTGGTACAAAATTAATTGGCACTTGGAAAAATATGGATTAATAAATGAAAGCCAGCATGAATTTGTGAAAGACAAATTGTGTTCGACTAACTTGAGTATTTTGATGAAGTAATGGAGATGGTTAATAAGGGTAATGTGGTTGATGTTGTGTTTATAGGCTTTTAAAGGGCATTTGATAAAGGACCGCAATAGACTTGCTAGCAAAATTGAACCTCATGAAATTAAAGGGACAGTGGCTGTGTGGAAACAAAATTAGCTAAGAGACAGAAAGCAGAATGTAATGGTGAATGTTTTTTTTTTCAGAGAATGGTCTTCCTCAGAGCTGAATCTTGGGACCATTGTGCTTTTTCATGGCTATTAATGACTTGGATTTGGGTATACAAGGCAGAATTCAAAGTCTGAGATACAAAATTTGGAATTGTAGTAAACATGAGCAGGATAGCAACAAGCTTCAAGAGGACATAGGTGAAATGGGCAGATACATGGCAGATGAAATTTAATGCAGAGATGTGTGAACTGACATATTTTGGAGGGAAGAATGAGGAGAAGTGCAATATAAACTACACTATCTTAAAAGGGTTACCTGAGGGTGTACATGCTCAAATTTTTGAAAGCGAGAAGACTATTTTAAAACAAAAAGCATATGAGATCAGAAAGTGCTGGAAATACTCAGCCAGTCTGGCAGCATTTGTGTAGAGAGAAAGAGAGTTGACATTTCAAGTCTGTGACCTTTCATCAGAGCTGGCAAAGGTTAGAGGTGTAACAGTCTTTGAGCAAGTGAAAGGGGGAGGGGGGAAGAAGAACAAGAGGCAAGATCTGTGATAGGACGGAGGGGGGAGAGATTAAATGACACAGATGCCACGGAACGGAATGCAAATGGAGTGCTAAATAGTTGTAGTAAAAGACAAAGCATGAGTCCAGGGAGAGTGCTAAACATTATTCTGCCGTTAGCCCCACTCCCCCCCGACCCTCGGGAGACCACAAGCAACCTGCAAGGGTTTGCATGTTGCGCTCACCACATGGTGACAGGCCAGCCAGCTGCTGAGTTACTACCAGAGGTGGTGGGAAGATACCCTTAATTGGGCACTAATTGCCCCTCAATGGGCGATGGGGCGGGAAGGCTGTCCACCAATTAAATGCCCCCCCCACCTCAAATTTGCCACAGGGGCGAGTGTAAAATACCGCCCATTATATCATGACTGATGAGACAGTTTTGTGAGTAAGAAGCAGACCTGGGGCTGAATTTTATGTCGGACAGACGGGAGCTGGCCACCGACGTAAAAGTCGGTGGCGAACCCGCTTCCGCCCGACCCGGGGATCCGACCTGTATTTTACAGGTCCCCGGGCTTTAATTGTTCCGAGGCGGGACTTACACCCACTTGAGGGAGGAAGTCCTGCCTCATTGAGCACCGGCCAATCATCGGGCTGGCAGCTTTTAGTCCCCGCAGCGCCACCGGCAGCGGTGGCCACTGCTGGGACTGCAGCCCAGCTGACGACATGGAGCAGGACTACAGGTAAGTTTGGTTTGCCTTGCCAGTATGATTGGTTGCATCCCGGCGAGACAAGGGTGATCGTGTGGGGGGAAGGGGGGCCGTCTCGGGTCCTGGGGGTGGTTGGTGAAGCTGGGGCGGCCCTTGATTGGGCACCCTATACCCATTTGTCTGGTCCCTCCACCCCCCCCACCCCGTGAGCTGAGAGGCCGCCAGGTTTCACTGGGTTGCCTTTCACGACTCACAGATGCCCGCTTGCCACGGTTAAAATCCCCGTGGAGGTGGCGAAGGCCCTTAAGTGGTCGTTAAGCCAGCTCCCGTCTGTCCGACGTAAAATTCAGCCCCAGGTTTGCTTCTTACACACAAAACTGTCTCATCAGTCATGACATAATGGGCAGTATTTTACGCACGCCCCTGTGGCAAATTTGGAGGTGGGGAGGGCATTTAAACGGCCCGTTTGTCGTGCCCCACCACCCCGTCCCATGTGGGGTGGAGGCGGGAGTGGGTCGGGAAAGCCTCCCAGAGCCTCCCGCTCAATTTTATGCCCCTCCCCTGCACCACCATCCGGCTCGCTGGTGTGGCGTAAAATTCCGACCCTGGTGTCTCATTACAACTGGCTCATAGCCAAGAATTTGTTTTTTATCAAGAGTTCATGTATGTAAATCTGATCACAGTGGTTTAATTTTGTTGGTCGAATTGATGGCATAGGTCTTGTATAAAATGTACAAAAGAAACAGTGTGTTGCAACATTAATATGTTTTTGGTTATTTTGGTCACAAAAGGGCGGATCCTGACATTCAGACTTACACGATTGCTGTGATAAATGCACTCTTCCTTAAAGCCCCTGACGACAGGAGACAGGTATTTATACAGATGTCCTTCGATCGGATATCCACCAATTCATCAGTTGTCAAAATCAGTACAGTTGTAACGCGTGTCAGATACAGATGGGTTTGTGTGTGCTCAAACTGCTCAATGTCTTTTCTCATTATCAGGTGTTCATTCTGCTTAAAAGATATGCTTTGCACTGCTTTAATTGTCTGCTTTATGTTTTCAAAGTAAGGTCACAATATATACATCTTGCTGAAATTTACTGGAGGATTACTGGTAATTCTGGTTGTTTGACATCCCTCACACCTTCTCCTCATTCTTTTTTGCAACTGCTAAAATTGTTGTAAAATCTTGTGTGGCCATTTTACTTTGATTCCTGCATTTGATTTGTGATAAATGTTGGGAAATGGCATTGGTAGATTATTGTCAGACAAGGGTAAGGATTATGGCAGGTAGATGGACTTAAGATGCAGATCAGCCAAAAAGGTCCTCGTATTCCACTTGATCTTAGCAGATGTTCGATGACCTACATACTATTGATGCCACCTGGTTCAGTTTCACAGTGTCTGTCCCACTGAAACAGGAGGTTATGAAGCAATGCTTGCGACTTCCTAATGCTGCTTCTAGAACATCTCATTTAGAGCTCGGCATTCCCCTGATTTTGATGCTCTACAAAAAATAGACAAGCGTGAATCAAGACAGGAGAATGCAGCAATGGATCAGTCGTCCAGGTCTTGACTATTTCTGCCCTTGTATTAGGTAATGATACTGGATTACTAATCCACAGGCCTGGACTAATAATCCGGAGAACGTGAGTTCACATTCTTCCAGGGCAGTTTCAGAATCTGAATTCAGTTTTAAAACCTGGAAATTAAAAACTGGATATCAGTAAAAGTGATGGTAAAGCTGTCGGATTGTCATTTTATTTTTAAAGAGATCAACTGGTTCACTACTGTCCTTTAGGGAAGGAAACTTGCTATCATTACCTGATCTGGCCTATATGTGACTCCAGACTCTTAACTGCCGTCTGAGGTGGCCTAACAAGCCACTCAGTTGCATCAAACCACTCCTAGTGGTTCAAGAGTAAGACCCACCACCATCAGGGTAACTGGAAATGGGCAAGAAATGCTGGTCTTCCAGTGATGCCCACAGCCCAAGAATGAATTAAAACAAAATCAAGGGTCTGTGGCTGCCAAGCAAATATGCTTCTGTCCATCCATAAATATTTTCATCAGTACTTTGTTATGGACATGTGGTAAGGGGTATAGGTGGTTCCCACTATTCACATCCCAACTGACAGAAATTGTGTTTTGTTTAATGATGAGGAGTTCGCCCTTGAGTGCTTTACTTGCCAAATAAACAGACAGTAACAGGTTTTCTTGTTGGTTTAAAAGAGATTTATTGAACAATAGTCATTCCCTGAAATGTTAACAATACCACTCAAGAGATGATAGATAGAAGGTAAAGGGTAAGAGTTCAAGGTGTGGTAGGTGTTCGTGGTTTACAGTAATCCTGTTAAATCTTCTAAATAGAACAGTTTTGTTGAAAGGTGCAGGCGTGGGTTGTTTGTAGTCTTGACTTGTTGAGGTATTGTAGATTTCTGCTGGTTAAGATTTCACATTGGAGGTGGTGGTCACTTTCAGTCCTCTGATGCACCAGGTTGAAGTGTAGAATCAGCAACAGGGTTTCTTGTTTAGGCTGGGTCTTTCCAGAGCCTTTGGCTAGACGCTTTCTGTGAGGTTGTTGTGATCTCTCTCTCTCTCCAGAGGGTTGCCTTTTAAGGTCAAAATCCATGAAATTAGAGTCTTTGTTAGTTGACACGTGGCCCTCTCCCCTGGTGTGGAATCCATAGCCACCCGTTAATGTCTGGATGAGTATAATCCTGTTAGGATGTGGCTACTTCACACCTTCTTTGTTTCAGAAAAACCCATTCAATTCAGGAACGTCTCTTGATGGTTTCAGGATGGGTGTTATTGAGACTTCTTAATCTGGAATGTATCCTTTTGTCCTTTCGAGACAGTGAGACAGTTTGAATATATAGGCCAAGTCAGCTGAACTTTGGTGGCCATCTTATAGCACATTGGCCACTTTTTAAAGGCAAAATCAATTTCAAAGATTCCACATTTAATAAAGTTTGTATATTAAAAGAAGGAATATGGTATGTCTTTACTGGGCATGACAACTTGCGGAACCTCCTCAGTGAAGCTGGCTTTGAGCTGCTGCTGCTGAGCTATTTTTCACTTAGGTTACACTGCACAGATGGATTCATTGGCCTTTTCTAAGCTGCTTCGAAAGCATGGCGCATTGTAATTGACTTACTTTTTCATCGCTGTCCACAAATTTGTGTTTCTTCCAGTCACTTTTTGAGAATATTTTGTTAGTTGATCTGTTTCAAGTTTTGAAAAACAAGCTTTGCTTTGCTTTGCATGAACTGAGGAATGCAGAGATTAGTGAGAATTTTCAAACTCTAATAACCGAAATAGCAGCCTCTGAAATAAGAAGCACACCATTGACACTTTTACTGTGCTGCTGCCCTCTGGGCCACTGGCAAATGGGATGAGTTGCCTCCATCTCGGTTTAATGCTTAAAAATGCATCAGAATTGACCATATCAGTCATCCTGCTTTTAATCAGGAGCTTGACTTTTTAAGCTGTTTTTTAATGATCAAAATCTCCTTATTGAAAAGTTGCCCCTAGCTCAGTCATGGGAGTAAGAAGAAAGAAAGGGGTTAAAAGTTTCTAAAAAGGTAGAGAAAAGGTAGATCAGGCAGAAAAAAAGATAAGACTTAAACTAGGACAGAAGGAAACTGGGCAACATGAGAGAATAGTTGAAGAGAGGGACAAAATGGCCAGCAAAATTGAGGTGAAATAGGGAGAAACTGTTTCCACTGGCAGGAGGACACAGATTTAAGGTAATTGGCAAAATAACCAGAGGCGAGATGAGGAGAATTTTCTTTTACTTAGCGAGTTATGAGCACTGCCTGAAAGGGTGGTGGAAGGAGATTCAGTGGTAACATTCGAAGGGGAATTGTGTAAATACTTGAAGGGGGAAAATTTGTAGGGCTATGGGGAAAGAATGGGGGCATGGGACGAATTGGATAGCAGTTTCAAAGAGCTGTCACAGGCACGATAGGCCAAATGAACTCCTTTGCTGTATGATTCTACGAATTAAAACATTTAGATGTTCTTAATTCAGCTTTTAAGAGCCTCTTGTGGTACTTTAAGCCTAATAAGTTAGGGCAAAACAGGATACTTCTGTTATTTTATTGCTATAATAGTGTTTGTTACACCATTGAATTGCAGGAGCTGAAAGCTTACAAAACTAGTTGACCTGAGAGAGACGAGCATTTTCCTGGTCCTTTGCTGGCAGCTTCAAGGATCATGAATCAGTTTTGCCTAACCTTTAGAGGACTGAATGTTTGGGTGTAAATGTCAGCTTAGGTTAATAGGGATAGTGAGAAGATTGATTTTTTTATTCCAATTTTTGCACAGTATTTTGAATTTGTTAATTAAAATCTAATCAGGGGTAAACAATGTAGCTGTCTAGTCCTGTCTTTGTGATGTTTGTTCCATAAAACATATTGGAATGAACAGAATTGGGTGAGAATGACTAAAGACAGTTTCAGTGGGGGTTTTAAAGGTAACATTTTGCTGCTGCTCAGATCAATCTGATGTGATTGAAGTCAATTCACATTATAATGAGCAAATAGAATTGATCTTTCTGCTGAGTCTAGATGAGATGCCATGATACAGGGTTAAATGAACTTGATTGTACAGCTGGCTGCTGATGTTCTCTTTATCCAGACTTGAGTTCATGAGCTGCACAATTGACATGTCAAATATGATCCAAGTGAGTTTTCTTTTTAGTTTGAGGAGTTGCTCAGCTTAATATTAGCCTGCTAATGTGCAGCTTGCTGCATAGTCTATCTATAGACTGGGACCATGTTGTGCAAAATTCATATAACACCAATTGGACCCTTTCACCGTTTTCTGCTTTGGTAACCAGATTTATGAGCCTTCATTGTACTTAAAAGCCTTCCATATGGAACTTTACAATGGGCCTTTTGGAAATCTAATGCGCTGTATAATGTTTATCAACTATACTGATTGATACTTTCAAAAATTCCAGTAGTGATGACCTAATTTACGTGTGACTACTGTCTAATGTGACACCATACTTGATGATTGATAATTTTGTATCAAATGCCTCAGTGGCGCAGTGGCACGCACCGCAGCCTCACAGCTCCAGGGACCTGGGTACTGCCTGTGCGGAGTTTGCAAGTTCTCCCTGTGTCTGCGTGGGTTTTCGCCGGGTGCTCCGGTTTCCTCCCACATCCAAAAGACTTGCAGGTGATAGGTAAATTGGCCATTGTAAATTGCCCCTAGTGTAAGGAGGTGATAGGGAATATGGGATTACTGTAGGGTTAGTATAAATGGGTGGTTGTTGGTCGGCACAGACTCGGTGGGCCAAAGGGCCTGTTTCAGTGCTGTATCTCTAAATAAATAAAAAAAATAAAATAACCTTTTCCCACCCATTTTTCTTTTAATTTCTGTTTCTTTCCCCATTTGAGATCTGTCCTTGAATATTGCCCAGGGTCATGAGATAACATGGTCCTTGCTGGCTCTGAAAGTCCAATACAAAATAAGTTAGAGCAACCTGAATCCAGTTCAAAATGTCACGCACTTAAAAGTGCAAAATTCAGCATGACTGCTGTTAATTTGGTAGTCATTCTTGGTTCATAAAGACAGATTAGTGGAATGGCCAGATTGTTGGCATGCTGTACTTTTCTTGGACAAAGAGCAGTGATAAACAGACAATTTTTGCACCACTGTAAGATACATACCAGTGTAGACACTATTATTAGTTTAGTTTAGTTTAGAGATACAGCACTGAAACAGGCCCTTCGGCCCACCAAGTCTGTGCCGACCATCAACCACCCATTTATACTAATCCTACACTAATTCCATATTCCTACCACATCCCCACCTGTCCCCATATTTCCCTACCACCTACCTATACTAGGGGCAATTGCTAATTGAACTTTGCTTACAGCAGGCCAATGTGGCGGGCCATTTTAGGCTGTTGGCTGCAGCTACATGGATGATCTTTCTACCTGATTGCTAGTGTGAGTTAACATAGATGGTATAGGACATATTCTTTGGGAAGAGGTGCAAGTGTTGGTCGTGGGGGATCTTTCACTCATTCCTATTTGGAGACATATGAGACCATTGTGGGCATGATTATGAACATTTAAAAAAAAACTTCAATCTGAAACTTCAGTTCAATTTTTTTTTTAGAGTGAATAAGCTTTCATGTGTAACCCCACTAGCAGAGGCCTATAATGTGAAGCAGGGAATATCAACACCGGCGATTGATCGGGTTTGTTTTACGGAACGTTTGTGAGTGCAGGTCTTTACGGCCGCGCTTAATGGTGCATGGCTAAAAGCAACAATACTCTGCTCAGTGAGGCATCTTACACACAGCGACGCTTTAATGAATTAAACATAGCTGAACAATTCTATCCCATTCCATGTTGAATATGCTTTCTCAGTCTGATATTTAATAATGCAAAATACATGCACCTTCTTTACCATAAAATTCCAATCTAATTTGTAAAAGAAAATGTGCTTAGGGTGTGGGTGATCTTGGCAGGGCCATCATTCATTACCCATCTCTAATCAGCCAGGTAGTGTAACATTGGAGTCATATGGAGGCCAGACCAGGAAGAGGAGTAGTTTCCCTTTTCTTGAAGGATATTCCTGAACAAGTTGGTTGTGAAAACAATCAGAGCAGTATTTATGGTAGTTTTTTTTTGTTTCTGATGTCAGCCCACAAATTACCAGATTTTATTGGCTTCTATTTCACAACTTACCGTGCAAGACTTTAAATTTACTGGATTGCTAGTCCCACCAGGGGTTGTCTTCAGACATTTTGGGCTGAGTAATGCAACTTCTCCCCCCTCCCCCCACCCCCCAAAGCCAGCTGAAGGCCAATTCAGTCATATTTGACCCCATTTTGGGGGTGTTTGCAGGACAGTGTTATTTTGAACTGTCAAACTATCAAGAAAAGCCTGATTTTGATGTGTTTTGGCCGCACCTTATTTTTGGAACTCTACTGATGTCACAGCCAAATTTTCAAGAGTAGATATTCTGGTTAAAACAGTCAGTATCTTAAAATCCTGCTGGTTTAAAATAATAAAAGTAATGGCCAGCTAGGTATGGAAATAAAGATACCAAATGTATTTGTGGGGTTAAAAAAAACTGTTGGGAAATTAAACAAATACATTGGTCATCTGCAGTACTGTTCATCTCAAAGTCAGGAAGAGGATCATTCCTTTGGTTTTCCAGTCGATAATTTTTAAGCATCTCATCAAATTGTTGCTCATTTATAAACACAACAAGTTGCCATTATATAGCTTCTTCAACATAGTGAAACTAGCCAGATTGCTTTACAGGAATGTTATCAAACATAATTCGACACCTAACTGAAGAAGGAGACTTTAGGATAGGCGGCTCAAAGTTTGGTCAAAGATGTAGGCTCTAAAGAGCGTCTTAAAGGAGGACAGATAAGTGGCAAGGTTTAGGGAGAGAATTCCAGAGCTTGGGGCCAAGACAGCTGAAGGCACAGTCACCAATAGTGGGATGAAGAAAATTGTGAATGTGCAAGAGACCAGAATTGGAGGAGTGCAGATACCTGTGAGGGTTGTTAGGCTGGACAGTGTTAGAGATAAGGAGGGGTGAGGCAATGGAGAGATTTGAAAACCAGGATTAGAATTTTCAAGCTGAGATGCAACCAGACCAGTAGTCAGTGTTGGTCGATGAGCATCGGGGGTGATGGATGAATGGAATTTACCATTATTTGTATTTGTAAATGCACACAGGAGACTGATTAAGTTTTACGCACTGATGCTCCATCGCACCCCACCTACCCACCTTGGTCATGAATGACATGAGCTCATTTCCTTAACGCTTCCCATTTAGCTATGAAATAACTTCCAGCTGACTTTTACACCTCAAGTGAAAGATGTCCAGCTTGTCGTTCTTCAGAGCTGCAACCAGTCTTGCATCACTTACAGAATCATGGAATCTTACAGCACAGAAGGTGCTATTCAGCCCATCATGCCTGGGCCGGCTGCTTGAAAGAGCTATCCAATTACACCGCCTCCCCTGCTCTTTCCCCAAAGTCCTGTAAATGTTTTCTTTTACAAGACTATATCCAATTCCCTTTTGAAAGTTACAATTGAACCTGCTTCCACCAGCCTTACAAGTAGTGCATTTCAGATCACAACAACTTGTTGCATAAAAGAAAATTCTCCTCAACTGACTTCTGGTTCTTTTGCCAATTATCTTAAATCTGTGTCCTCTGGTTACATACCTTCCTGTCAGTGCAAACAGTTTTCTCCTATCTACTCCATCAAAACGCCTCATCATTTTGAATTTCTTGTGGTTCTTGTGCCACATACCAAAGGATAGGTTTTTACTTTGTTTTGTCCAATGGCTCAGTTTGTGAATAAAATGTCTGGTATGAGTGCGAACCAAACAGACTCAGGACCATCTTGGACCCACCATCCTTTCTGTGCACATCTTGGTAACAATGCTTCTAGGTGAATGGGGTTTGGAGCTAACCAGATGGCTGATGCCCCTGGAACTGTAGTCCAACATAGAAAGAAAGACTTGCATTTGTACAGCACTTTTCGTGACGTCAGGACATCCTAAAGCGCTTTACAGCCAACTAAGTACTTTGGAAATATCATCACTGTTGTAATTTAGGAAACATGGCAACCAATTTGTGCATAGCAAACTCCCACAAACAGCAATGTGATAATGACTAGATAATTTGTTTTCGTTGTGTTGGTTGGTTCCCCTCGCCTGCTGCTCTTCAAAATAGTCTTCTTCTTCTTTGGCCTCCTTGTCACGAGAGACAATGGGTAAGCGCCTAGAGGTGGTCAGCGGTTTGTGGAGCAGCGCCTGGAGTGGCTATAAAGGCCAATTCTAGAGTGACAGACTCTTCTCCAGGCACTGCAGATAAAATTGGTTGTTGGGGCTGTTACACAGTTGGCTCTCTCTTTGCACTTCCTGTCTTTTTTCCTACCAACTGCGAAGTCTCTTCGACTTGCCATTCTTTAACTCCACCTTTATGGCTGTCTGCCAGCTCTGGCGATCACTGACAACTGACTCCCACGACTTGTGGTCAATGTCACAAGACTTCATGTCGAGTTTGCAGATGTCTTTAAAGCGGAGACATGGACGGCCAGTGGGTCTGATACCAGTGACGAGCTTGCTGTACAATGCGTCCTCGGGGATCTTGCCATCTTCCATGAGGCTCACATGGCCAAGCCACCTCAAGCGCCACTGGCTCAGTAGGGTGTATATGCTGGGGATGTTGGCCGCCTCGAGGACTTCTGCGTTGGAGATACATTCCTGCCACCTGATGCCAAGGATTCTGCGGAGGCAGCGAAGATGGAATGAGTTGAAATATCGCTCTTGGCTGACATACGTTGTCCAGGTCTTGCTGCTGTAGAGCAAGGTACTGAGGACACAGGCTTGGAACACTAGGACTTTTGTGTTCCGTGTCAGTGCGCCATTTTCCCACACTCTCTTGGCCAGTCTGGACATAGCAGCGGATGCCTTTCCCATACGCTTGTTGATTTTTGCATCGAGAGACAGGTTACTGGTAATAGTTGGGCCTAGGTAGGTGAACTCTTGAACCACTTCCAGAGCGTGGTTGCCAATATTGATGGATGGAGCATTTCTGACTTCCTGTCCCATGATGTTCGTTTTCTTGAGGCTGATAGTTAGGCCAAATTCATTGCAGGCAGCCGCAATCCTGTTGATCAGTGTGCAGACACTCTTCTGTGTGGGATGTTAATGCAGCATCGTCAGCAAAGAAGAGTTCCCTGATGAGGACTTTCTGTACTTTGGTCTTCGCTCTAAGACGGGCAAGGTTGAACAACCTGCCATCTGATCTTGTATGGAGGAAAATTCCTTCTTCTGAAGACTTGAACGCATGTTAGAGCAGCAGTGAGAAGAAGATCCCAAACAGTGTAGGTGCAAGAACACAGCACTGTTTCATGCCACTCAGGATAGGAAAAGGGTCTATGCTGAATTGTGCCTTTCATATTGTCATGGAATGAGGTGATGGTACTTAGTAGCTTTGGTGGACACCCGATCTTTGCTAGTAGTCTGAAGACACCATGTCTGCTGACGAGGTCAAAGGCTTTGGTGAGATCTATGAAAGCAATGTAGAGGGGCATCTGTTGTTCGCGGCATTTCTCCTGTAGCTGGCGAAGGGAGAACAGCATTTCAATGGTGGATCTCTCTGCTCGAAAGCTGCACTGTGCCTCAGGGTAGACACGCTCAGCCAGCTTCTGGAGTCTGTTTAAAACGACTCGAGCGAAGACTATGCTGAGCAGGGAGATTCCATGGTAGTTGTTGCAGTCACCGCGGTCACCCAAGTTCTTATAGAGGGTGATGATATTGGCATTGTGCATGTCCTGTGGTACTGCTCCCTCATCCCAGCACAGGCAAAGCAGTTCATGGACTGCTGAGACTATAACAGGCTTGGCACTCTTGATTATTTCAGGGGTAATGCCATCCTTTCCAGGGGCTTTTCCACTGGCTAGAGAATCAATGGCATCACTGAGTTCCGATTTTGTTGGCTGTACGTCCAGCTCATCCATGACTGGCAGAGACTGGGCTGCATTGAGGGCGGTATCAGTGACAACGTTTTCCCTGGAGTACAGTTATAGGTAGTGCTCCACCCAGCGGTCCATTTGCTTGCGTTGGTCAGTGATCGTTTCCCCTGATTTAGACTTGAGTGGGGGTGGGGGGGTGGGGGGCGATCTTCTTGATAGTTGGCCCAAAAGCTCTCTTAATGTCATCATACATTCCTCTGATGTTTCTAGTCTCGGAGGCCAGCTCAATACAACTGCATAGGTGCTGCCAGTAGTCATTTGCACAGCACCTGGCTGTTCTTTGTGCAGTGCTTCTGGCTACTTTAAGTGCTACGGATGTTAACTCGCTGGGGGCTTTCTTGTAGTTCGACAGTGCAATGCACTTAGCGGCTATGACAGATTCCAGCTCTTCAAAATGAAATTGAAACCAGTCTGCATTTTGCTTCTCACGTTTGCCATAGGTGGTCATTGCTGCGTCATAGATGGCATCTCTGATGTGGGCCGACTTCGTCTCTGCATCCCCTGCAGGAATGTTTTAAAGGGCTTTTTCAAGTGAATTTAGAAACTTATGTAACAAAAATAGTGCCATGGGATATTTAACATCCACCTGAGAGAGCAGATGGGTCTTTGGTTTAACTTCTCATCTGAAAGATGGAACCTCTGACAGTGCAGGGCTCCATCAGTACTGTACAGGGAGTTTTGGTCCAGATTTTGTGCTCGATTCTCTGAAGTGGGACTCGAACCCGCAAACTTCTGACTCCCAAGGCAAGTACCACCATTGAGCCATGGTTAACATTACTATAAAGTGCAGTGGCACTCTGCATGTCGCATTGCTTTTCGTGGCCAGAAGCTGCTGGTTGTTATTTCTGACACCAACACCATTATTTAGTTGGACTGAAGACAGAAACAGAAGTCATCAAAGTGGTTAATGGGCCTTATTGTTTAATCACCCCATCTAATCAAAGAGCTGCTCAAAATATCGTTCAGACTGGTGGTGAGGGCTTGGATGGGGCTTAGGTGATGGTGGAGGAAGTCACAGGATAATAAGGGAGATTTTCCTGGGTCTGTTTGCAAGTGCAGTGTATACAAAAATGTCAGGCAGGTTGGAGTGCATACAATTCTGAAGGAAATTTGCCTGATTTTCCTTCCTTTGATTTATACTAATGGAATGGATTTCTTTACTTGGTGATTTTACTGGTAATCACTGGATGCAGACCCAGGAAAATCACCCCTAATATTAACCTCTCTCAACTAAGGAGGAAATAGGAAAGAAGAAAATAACAAGATTATAGCTAAGTAGATTTGAGTTGAATACTGTAAATTGGACATTTATTATATGGTTGTGTAGATGTATAATTCTGCTTCATGATGGTTCCAATCAGAGATCAGCTACTTCTCTTTTGGGGCACAATTTTTCTTAAATGGATCTTTTCTCTCTTTCCCCTTCCTTTGTCTTCTACCTCTCAAGCCATCCATGGGCAGGTAACAGGCTCCCATTCCTCAACTAATGCCACTCTCTCACACTCTGAGAAGGTGTCAGACAGTAAGTAAAACACAGTGGGAGTGGTGTTTCCGTTTTGGACGCAATTGGTGATGCAGGCACAATTTGCGCTCATTTTGAGAAGTTATTTTTTTCTCGAGTTTTCACTCACTCATATTCCTAAACACAAAGTTTGTCATGCACCAACTCTATCCAGCAGTGTTCTAAAATATAATTTAAAGAAAAATTGCTTTAAAATATTCCTTGAAATATTTACGGGTGGTAACTGTGTGCAATTTGGTTAATACAGCTGAAAATGTATTTATCACAAAAGTTAGCATTTTTAATCACAGTGTCAATCCACTACCAGTGAGTTACCTGATTTTACATTACTGAAACATATACAGAACCATTTGCTAGTTATATTGGGGTAAGTTTTAGAAACATTACATTCAAAATCTTTTAAAACATCTCTAATAGGGTGCTTGAGTCCAAAAGAACCAACTTAATGTTTAGAACCTCTTCGAAGGCCTACAAATGGATGCAGTTAGTGGAAACTCGCAATGATGATTAATTAATCCTGGTTTTTTAAACTAGCGCAGCAGATCTTGGACAGTCGATTTGTACTGAACGTAATTTGTGCTTGGAAATCCCACAATCATTTGTGGGAGTTATGCAAGAAACTTAAAAGAAAGATTAATTATTAATTTAAATAACAAGTTTAATAAGTTTTGATATAAAAACCTGCAGAGAAATGGAGCTGTGAGCCTGAGGTGAGGAAGCAACAACTCCACAGCATAGAGCTGTTTCGCGTGGACTGTTCATTTCACAATCATCAGAAAGTTGTAGGGTGTTGTCAAACTGTTGATGGCTGTGCTTCTCATTTCTTGCACTTGCTATACTTTTGTGTTACTAACAACAAGCTTCTGCCTCCTGCTTTCTTGCTGCATGCTGGCATAGCTTGATGTGGAGGGCAATGTTGGCGTCTTCGATTGTCCTCTGACAGTAAGTAATGCCTGTTCTCTTTGGCTCCATCTTAAACATAAGCTACGACTGCACTGAGATTTTACACCTGTCTCCATTTGTTTGTCCTCTTTTTGTTTCCTGTTTATATTTAATGTCACATGGTTTTGAAAGATATCAGCAGTATTTATTGTAAAGGAATATAGCTACACGAGTAGAGAAAGAATCTTGTGATTTGATTGTATGGATTGTTTTTGTTTATAATGCTGTGGTAGAAATTGTTGCAAATAACATCGGGCTTCTCTGCCCACAGTTAGTTTGCCAGCTCACCTACTGGCAGATGTTGAGGAGTAGGTCATGGTCCCACTCTCTCATCTGACCCTGGATGGCCAACAATAAAAAAAAAGCACGAGAACACAAATGCACTGGGTAGTGCAGTAATGTTACATGGTGACACACCAACACTTATTGTTATAGAGCAGGGATGGACACGGGTTTGAACTGATTCCTAATCTGAACCACTTTGAAGGGCAAGATACTGAGTGAAATTCACTGAGATCTCCCAGCAACAGCGGGAGCAAATAATGGGAGAGTCACATCTTGGTGAACCTGATACCCCCTCACATGTAGGTACCAGAGAACATGGGTATAGTCTCAAACAGTGTGTAATGTACCACCCTTTTAGCACAAAGCTGTCAGGCCAAGCAGATGAGAAAACCAGCCTAGAAATGTACTCTGATGGGAAAATAGTAACAAAAACAAGTTTTTTTTAAAGAAATGCTAATATTTCTATATATTTCTCTAGGGACAAGACTGCATAGTAAACTCGCAGAGGTGTACAGCACTAACGGTTCTTCCTTAATTTATACTCTTCTGGGAATAAACCATAATTTAATTGTTTACATTTTTAATTTCTATTTTTGCTGTTTCCCGAGTAAAAAATAAAGAACCTGTTTTGTTTGGCAAAGAAAACAATTATCTACTCCCCTTTTACATTAATCACATCACAATAAATACAAAATTTATTTTTGTTATTTATTTCTGCTTCAGTTCAGTTTGATCCAGTCCAATTTCTGAGGAAGATGTGGGGCTGAAATCTGCAATGTTATCCTTTCACAATGCTGTTTAATCAGTAACTGATTAAGCTTCATATACCAGGGTTGTATTTTTCTACTCTGAAGGCACTCAATCAATTATGAACTTCTGTGTAAATGACAACATACATTTTGCTCCTCATCAATCATAAATTAGATCAGCTAATCAAAATCAAAGCTAATGGATGCCCATGTGAACTTGTAATTAAGGGTTTTTCTTTTAAGGTCATTCTCAATAGCCTTTTCTCCATATACCACTGGTGGCCACAGTGGATGTGCCTTTGTTTGGAACTCCAGACTTTTATTGCCCATCCTAAATTATCCTGAGAGCATTTGGAGTCAACCATATAGGAGTCACATGTAGGTCAGACTGAGTAGCCTCCCTTCCATTAAGGAATTTACTGAAACATTTGGGAGATTTTTTAAAGATGTTTTAGGATTTTATTTTGTGGTGCCAGCCCAGAAATGACCAAACTTATTACCATGATGGCATTGAAACTCATGACCTCTGGGTTGCTGTGCTATCATATCCTTAAAAGGCTTAAGTTTTATCCTGTCCATCCCTCTGTAGTAGTGTTGCCTAGATTCAGCACATATTTTCTTGGCTGCGGACAGGCAAAGCCATTCTGCTTACTCCACACAAACTGATGGTAGTACTTTTCATGGCTTCTGTGAATGGAATAAGCAAATTGTAAATGCAACTCCCGCCTGCTCCCAGTTTTGACTAACCATATCCCACCTCCTAAAAAAAGTAAATGACAGGGACTAAAAATACAGGCCTTATCACCACTTACTTTTGTAATAAAAGGAGTCGTGCCCTCAATGGAGGCAAGACTACAGATCATGCTTCCAACGTGATCAGGGGAAGGAGGGAGGCAAGTTTCGCCACCAGTTGTGTCTTTTTATTTCATCCCTTCGCATTTCACTTGGGCAAGTCAGGTGTCCTTCCCCTTTAAGATGGCAGTTTCCAACCTTGTAGACTGTGACATATCTGTAAGGTGTCATCAAAAGCAAGTGTAAACAGGAAAAAAAATGGGATTACCTCAGAATGGCCCAAATAATTGGGGGATGGGGCAAAGAGCAGTGAATATTTTGCCCTGGATGGTAAACTTGAACTGTCTACACAAAGTATAATCACAGCCTCTGAACACTAAGTATGTGGTTTCAGAGCGTGTGGAAACCAGAATTCATCTTAGTCAATCCAAGAAAGTTAATCCAAATATGTCAAAATAGCTCATAAACTTGACTTGTTTTATTTTGTTTGTAAAGTTTAGAACTTTATCTACCGGATAAATTTTTTTCTCTGTGATGATTTGTCATTATATGTTTACTAATTGATTTCCTCTGGCGTTGCTTATGAATTACATTTTAAAAATCATTTCCTGTAACAACCATTGCTTGTGTCTAGTTACTCATCATTACTTCAGGCTCGACTGGTCCTAAAGCACTCGGAAGTTCAAGCATCACACTCACTACCCCTTTATACAAAATAAAACCTTTACCTTTATGAGGCTTTAACTTCATTTTCTTTGATGTCTATGCTATGCAGATTTCTTTAAAAATTATAGTTTTATTAATAAGGAGTAGAGCCACTGATCCCAGCTTTGTGAAGGGAACTGAGTTAGCTGCAGTTAGAGATAACCATCTGCCTCAGCACACCTGTCACTTGGAGTGTGACTTTTTTTATCGCACTTACCCTGCAGCATGTAGTAACTTCTCCATGCTAGTTCCCTCAGTGAAACCCGCAGCACTGAAAAACAGTAACCAACAGAAGTAAAAAATTGTTATGGTTTTTTTTAAGAGCACTGATGGGGAGACTCCCTTAAGGATAGAATAAAGGATTTTATTTCAAAAATGTTGTAAGCAGGAAATGGTGTTGAGTAGTCAACAATGTAATAACTTCTCATGTTTAGTGACAAAATGGTCTTTTAAAATGCTGAGGATGGTATGGGATGAACATACTTCAGCATTGGAACTAGGAATCCAATTTTTAGTCTTGATTTTGTGTGTTTAGAAGCTTTCAGTTGGGCACAACACACGAATTACACATTCACTGGAGCAAGAGCATGGGAAATGAGTCAGAGTCTGTATTGCCAACATTGTTTACTCCTGTATTGTAAAATATTGTTCATGCAACTTTGGATTTGCAGGTGCATTCAGAAATAAATATTTTCTTCTTTTTACAGTAATTATTACTTGTTAAAAATTATATTAAGACTTTTAATCATGGATATCTTTTATTTTCTTTTTGCTTTGCACAGGAAATAGCAAATATCTTGGCCCAGAAACAGCTGCGTTCCATTATTTTAAGTGTAAGTCTGGGGAAAGGACAAAAGCCATCATTTGTCCTATTTGTACTTGTACTATTTGTTGCATTAAAAAAAAAAAGCTTGCATTTATATAGTGTCTTTATCTTTGTGGAACATCCAAAAATGCTTCACGAAAGCATAATCAGACAAAAATTGAAACTGAGTCGAAGAAGGAAATCAAAGAGGAAGGTTTCAAGCAGTGTCTTAAAGGAAGAGAGAGAGACTGACAGATTTAGGGTGGAATTCCAAAGCTTAGGGCCGAGACTGCTGAAGGTATGGCTGCCAATGGTGGAGGATGCACAAGAGGCCAGAGTTGGAGGAATGGGGGCAAGGACTCCGACACTAAGCTAAGCTGGAAATTTTATCCTCGGGGAGGGGAGCAATTATAAGGACTCCTCTTGGCCCTCCAAAAATTCTTTAAAAAAAAGAAGAAAAGCTTAGTCTTTTTTTCTGAGTGGCCCATGCAGTCCTTTTAGCACAGCTGGTTAGGCACTCAACATTTGGTATCAATGGCGGAGAGTGCATGGTCCATGTTCTTCAGTTGGTACCTTAAAATTGTGTTGGCCTTTTGTACAAATGAAAATAACAGACAGGAAAAGACCAGCTGGTCCATCAGGTCGGTTCCCCATTCATGATTTCTGGAACATCATAACTAGACACTTCCTGTCTCCTCTCCCCACCCCATCCCAGTAGCCATATGATTTCCTGGGAGAGGTATGAGACCAGAAAAAGAACCCCAAGGATAAAACTGGGGAAAATACCTGCAAAATTCCTCTTCAACCCCCCTCAGGTTATCAAAACTAGTCCGTGAGGCTGCATTGACCATGGTCATGTTAACTATCAAATCACTTGCCTACTTCATTTGACCAGGATTAGAACATTACAAACAGGCTCCTGCTTGGTATAGGGATGGCCCATGTCACCCATGTGAAGGCTGCAACCAAAATGGCAAGATTGGGACAGCCACTGTATTGCCACCATTTTCAGAACACTGTCCTTCACTTTCTGCTTGATGGAGGCACTTAAAATTGATCTCAATAAGAGTTTAAAAATCAACTGCAGTTAGAATTGTGTTCACAGCCTAACTCAATTCAAATTTTGTCAAGGTTTAGTCAGCGGTCTATCAAAATTTATGGGGAGGAACTAATCTACATTTAAACAAAAGGATACTGTGAGCTTTCTTTTAAAATCGTGTGTAATTGGCAACTCCTTTTGGATTGAGCTGACAGTTATTTAATCTGGTATGGCCTGACAACCATTCAGGGAATTCAAATAGATTGAAGTACTTAAATCATGTTGAGTTGATTGTAACCTATAAAGCATTGGTCAGAACAGTTTAGTTCTTGCAGTTTAAACAACTACAAGAAGAAATGAATATTGCATTTATAAAACAAAATTTACAATATAGGTTGTGATCATTTATTAATTTTGTTAGAGGTGCTCCTGAGTGTAATATCAGTTGTAAATATATCAATGTATTCCATTACTGTTATTCTGGTCTATTAGGCATCCGTGATTTTCATCACTCCACCATTGTCAGCCATGCTTTCAGCTGTCTCGACCTTAAGCTCTCTAACTCACTCTTACTTTAAAAGAAACATGTTTGACGAAGCTTTTAGTCATCATTCCTAATATCGCCTTAAGTGGCTTAGTGTCAAATTTTGTTAATGTTCCTGTGAAGCATCTTGGAATGTTTTACTACATTAAAAGTTCTATATGAATGCAAGTTATTGTATGTACCCAATCATATTTTGTTCATCAGATTTGCTTGTTAAAGTCTAAAACAAGGTTTGAGGTTTTGCTCTTTGTTATCCTGGGCTAATGATCAGAAACGCTTTGAGACCAAAGGAAGTTAAGGGGTTAAAATGTAACTTCCGTGAGGGTGTAGAACGTGCGATTCCAAATAGACCACCCATTAAAATTGCATCCAATTTTCCTTTTCAGTGGCAACATCTTGGGCTAGGGGGCACAGAGGTGTAGAATCTTGAAGTTAAAGATGCTATCTCATGTAGTTTAATATCTGTATTTGATAGAGTGTGAAGAGAAAAACAGACCAGATTTATACCAGTGATAAAAGGCTGATACACTATGAAAGGATACTGATTTACTCAGAGTTTCTGCTTTGCTCTTAATAGATGAATGCACTGCTTTACAAAGGTTCTGGAAAGTGAGATTATTTTGAAAGCATGTGAATAATAATAAAGCAACAATCTTTTCCAGATTGAGGGGCTGGTAGTCCATGACCCCACAGTGATCATCTCCAACAAGAACAGAGTTCTTTTGTCCTTTTGAAGAAACAAAATAGCAATTTATTTTTCTATTTTAGACTCCTTAAGTTATATCAATACCATCATTTTTAGTCAAAAGAGCAACCTACAAAGTTTTGTGGACAAATAAAGGATGCCTCTTGGACGACCTGCCAGGAAGCACGCTAAGAGTTGGTGTGAAACAGAATCCCAGGCTTTTGACTGGATTATTCTCTTAACAATTGAAAGAAAATTCAAGCTGAAATTAAATTAACTTGGAACATATGGATGAGTCACACAGCTATTGTTCCCCCTATCTCTGTAATCCCCTTCAGCCTGACAACTCTCCGTGATCTTCCATTCTGGCCTCTTGCGATTTTAATCATTCCGGGCTGAATTTTACCAGCCCCTCGACACTTGGGTCGTGCCGGGTTGGTGGGGGGGGGGGGGGGGGAGGTGGGGGGGGGGGGGGGGAGGTGGGTGGTGGCCCGTAAAATTCTGCGGGGAGAGGCCTGCCTCGGCCCCTTACTTTGAGAAGGGCCCGCCGCATATTACCGGCGGCAGGGGACCTCGTTGCGGCCCCCCTGCGCCTTCATCTAAATATTTAAATGAACATAAATAAGATGCAAGTTAACTTACCTGCTGGCGGTGGCCATCCCACACTGATTTTATGGCTGCTGATCACAACTTGCGTGTCTTCGGAACTCTGTACGGTTTTCCGAAGTTAGACACTGGTGAGGAGGGTTGGGAATAAAATTATCAGGGCGGGAGGGGTGGGGCAGCAGGGAAAACACTTTTTATTGGCTGTGGGGATGGTGGGAAGGCATTGTAGGGTAAATGTGAGAAGGTGGGGGGTGGGGGGGGAGTTCAGGTCGAGAATATAGTTAATTTTGGAGCTATAGACCCAAAAACAAACATGGGGGTTGGCGGGGGTGGGGGGGGGGGGCGGTGCGGTGGTGGGAAAGAGCTTCCAGCTTTTATTTCATTTTTTAATTGCAATGTTAAACACTGTGCCTTTAAAAATTCAAATTTCTTCTAAGGGCTTGAAGCCCTTTAAAAATTGTGGCGGCGCTGGATGCTGTTGCCAGGGCCGTGGCGGCCACCCCCTCTCCGTTATCGGGGGCAGCATTCCGCCCCTCCATTTAAATTCGCCTCCGCGCGTAATATCACGATAAAATTCAGCCCTCCATCTTCGGTGACCATGCCTTCAGTTGCCTAGACCTAAGCTTTAGAATTCCCTCCCTAAACCTTTCTACCTCTCTTCCTTTAAGAATCTGAAATCTTGTATGTTGGGACATCTTGGGATGTTTTACTATGTTAAAGGTGCTCTATAAATGCAAGTTGTTCTAAATTTCAAAAGTACCACACAAATGCACTGACTGAGGTCAACTAGTCCTGTCCATTCTCACAAAAGTAAAATACTGCGGAAGCTGGAAATCTGAAATAAAACAGAAAATGCTGGAAATACTCATGAGGTCAGGCAGCATTTGTGGAGAGAGAAACAGAGTTAACGTTTAAGGTTGATGAATTTCTGATTTGAACTACATTTCATATTCAGCCACTGAGACAGAAGATGTTTGTTAAGCCTTCCTTAATGTTGTGATGCCGTTCAAATTGCAATTTCTTGGTAAAAGAATGTATTAAACCTGTTTATTCTGTGAGAGAGTCTGATAATGTCATGATCCATGGCAGTGTTGGAGGGTGAATGTCAGTGCAAGAAAGCTGAGTTGCACAGTATGTCAGGCCACATACTGTAGTGTTTCTTTTTATAAAGTTTAAAAGACGAAAGTTATTGTCAAATAGCCTCTACATTTATTTGAAAAGAAAATTTCTTATTAAAGAAGAGAAGTTGACAACAAAGGTGTGTAATTGGCATTTGAGTTAATGGGCCAGAATCTGCTTTGACAGGGCATCTGGCGGCATCTGCTGTTAGTTATACTTGATCCTGTACCTTTCAGCTCAAAACATTTTCACCCACAAAGTTGCTGAAAGTGCGATCCGATAACAAGGAGGGAAACAAGGCATCTGAAAACTGAGTGAACAGGGCAACCAATAGGTTCCCTTTCTAAAGAGATTTAATGAATGGGAAACAAACAGTGGAAGGACTGAGAAGGCGGTTCAAAGGGAGTGAATTCAAAGTTAAATCAGGTACAGAAAGATATAGAAGGAGGAATAAAGAGGGAAAAATTGGATTGAGAGCGAGAGAGAAGTAAGACAAAAATGTAATTTAAAATTTGGCGCTTTAAAAATCTTACTGAAAAATTCAAAGCTTGAAGGAATGAGACTCCACACTTGTAATAGTTAACTTTCAGTGCCAGAGAGATTGTTTGGCAGGAATGATAACACATTGTTAAACATACTTCGGCTTGTAATTACCAATCCTAAATGTCCGCAGCAGGTTTAGTTTGTATCTACTGCGTAAATACAATGCATGTCAATGGTGTGACGCGCAGCAGGATACCAATTTTGTGAAGCTAATGATGGAACAGCACAACCTGGATAGCAACCTTTGGATATTCGCTTTAACCGTTCATCCACCCCTCGCCTGAAGTTGCTGTACCACGTAGCCATAAATAATGGCAAATGCCATCAGCCTTACCATTATTTTGAAAACAAATTCTGGCTAGTAATAATTTTCACCCAACTGACCAGCTCATCTCAGATTAAATCTATCTACCAACCCTTTTGTACAAAAATATCTTCAAATAAATAGAATGTTTTGAACATTTAGGGAGAAACCTACATGAGAAAATTAAAATTGTCCAATTTAACACTCAGTTTACTCAGCAAACTCTGGAGTTGAAAATCCCAAATATTTGTTGGTCTCTCATCATCTAGCTTCTATCACTTGATGCACTTGTGTGCTCCATTTCCTTTTAGAGCATTTCGAAAGAAGAAAATATCTTTTTCTTGTATTCTGACAATACTGATTCGTGCTCTGGAAACATTCCATGGCCTCACCATGAGTCTAAACAGTTTTGGATTAAAGGAAAGGACAATACTTGCATTTATGAAGTGCCTTTCAGGACCTCAGGATATCCCAAAACACTCTACAATCAATGTCACTGGCTTAGTAAAGCCCAGGCTAATTCTCTGGGGACAGGGGTTCACATCCCATCATGGCAGATGGTGAAATTTAAATTCAATTAATAAATATGGAATTTTACGGGTGGCACAGTGGTTAGCACCGCAGCCTCACAGCTCCAGCGACCTGGGTTCAGTTCTAGGTACTGCCTGTGCAGAGTTTGCAAGTTCTCCCTGTGACTGTGTGGGTTTCCGCCAGGTGCTCCGGTTTCCTCCCACAGCCAAAGACTTGCAGGTTGATAGGTAAATTGGCCATTGTAAATTGCCCCTAGTGTAGGTAGGTGGTAGGAGAATTGAGGGAAGGTGGGGATGTGGTAGGGAATATGGGATTAATGTAGGATTAGTATAAATGGGTGGTTGATGGTCGGCACAGACTCGGTCGGCCAAAGGGCCTGTTTCAGTGCTGTATCTCTCTCTATGACTCTATCAATGAAGTATTATTATCAGGAAGGTACCAGATTTGATTTGGTCTGTGACGATTTAGCCAGAGCAGCAAGGGCCCTTCTCAAGGGCAATTAGGGATGGGCAATAAATTCTGTACTAGCCAGCGATGCCCACATCCCATGAATGAATTAAAAAAAAGTAGTTGGCTTCAGTGCTCTGGGACTAGGGTAGGGAAAAATCACCCAGGGTTTCTGTTCCTAGTCACTATTCAGTGACCTCTGCTGGAAAGCTCTTGTGTGTCAAGGTTGGGCTAGGTTGTGATGTTCCCTTCATTTGAACAGCCTGGCAATACTCACTGTCTAGACTTGCACGTGAAGGACACCCACTTGATTGAAATACCAGAGGGCTGATGGAGCCTACTGAACCTTAGGCAGTGAATCAGTACATCCAGGTGAAAAGGGAAGACGTGCACTGAAAAACAAATGAGTATTTTAAGAAAACAGAACTACAAGCACAGTATATACACAAAAATAAAAGCAAAATACTGCGGATGCTGGAAATCTGAAATAAAAACAAGAAATGCTGGAAGTACTCAGCAGGTCTGGCAGCATCTGTGTAGAGAGAAGCAGAGTTAATGTTTCAGGTCAGTGACCCTTCTTCGGAACAGTTCCGAAGAAGGGTCACTGACCTGAAACATTAACTCTGCTTCTCTCTACACAGATGCTGCCAGACCTGCTGAGTATTTCCAGCATTTCTTGTTTTTATTTCAGTATATACACAAATCTTGCCGTATGTTGGCTGAGGTGCTTTTTCTTGCCCACATGCATTGCTCATTCGTGGTAGTGTAGACAAGGATGGATTATGAATGGACTGCTGATTTTTTATTAATGGAAATTCTTTCTCTAACAGCATGTTATTCGCGGAAACCGAACAATTCAGACTGAAATGGCTCATCAGCTGTATGTCCTCCAAGTATTAACTTTTAATCTTCTGGAAGACCGGATGATGACTAAAATGGATCCACAGGATCAAGTGAGTATTTTTTTTCTCTGCGTTTACATTAATACGATAGATCTGCAAGATGGTTATACCCCAGCATTGTTTCACTCAGTGCCAGCCAGAGCTGTGTTTGGAAGCCTCCTCATTGCCCCAGTGGCTATTTGCTGCTCATAGTCTTGTTCCACTGACTGCAGCAAATGGTTTGGAATTCAATTAGTTCCTGCAGCCTTCAAATACAGGGATTGTTAAAATTGCTTATTCTTGGGATGGATGCATTGCTGGCCTATATTTATTCCCCATTTCTAGTTGTCTTGAGAAGGTGGTGGTGATGGGCGGCACAGTGGCGCAGTGGTTAGCACCGCAGCCTCACAGCTCCAGCGACCCGGGTTCAATTCTGGGTACTGCCTGTGTGGAGTTTGCAAGTTCTCCCTGTGTCTGCATGGGTTTTCGCCGGGTGCTCCGGTTTCCTCCCACAGCCAAAGACTTGCAGGTTGATAGGTAAATTGACCATTATAAATTACCCCTAGTATAGGTAGGTGGTAGGGGAATATAGGGAAGGTGAGGATGTGGTAGGGAATATGGGATTAATGTAGGCTTAGTATAAATGGGTGGTTGATGGTCGTGCACAGACTCGGTCGGCCAAAGGGCCTGTTTCAGTGCTGTATCTCTAAATAAATAAATATTGAGCTGCCAGTCCTGCCCCTCCCTCAACCATGTCTCTGTGGGCTGCTGCCTTGAACCACTGAGTAGCTTGCTAGGCTACTTTAGAGCACAGTTAAGAGTCTACCGTGTTGGTGTGGACCTGGAGTTGTATTTAGACTAGACCGGGTAAGGACAGCAGGTTTTCTTCCCTAGTTGTTTGTGAGCCAGTTGACATTTTACAACAATCCAACAGCTTCACTTCTACTGATACCAGGTTTTACTTATTTCCAGATTTTATTTTTAACTGAATTTACGCTGTCCTAGATTTGAATTTGCATTTCTCTGGATTATTAGTCCAGGCCTCTGCACTACTAATTGCAGTAACATAACTACTGCATTACTTGTACCCCTCGTGGCACCGGACATAAAGCCATTAACTTTTAGTGATATTATTGGGCAATTTTGCACACAGAAATAAATAGTGTTGCAAAATGAGGTGTGAATTGGGGGTATAGTCAGGTGGGATCTCAGTTATTTGGGCTGTGTAGTGAAAACTATATTGAATAAAGGATAACCCATGTTGTACATGGCTTGGGTATGCTTATTGCTGTATGAATTACATAGAATTTACAGCACAGAAACAGGTCATCCTGCCCAGCTGCTCTATGCTGATGTTTATGCTGTGCACAAGCCGCCTCCCACCCTACTTCATCTAACTGTATGAGTGTATTGTTCTCGTCTTTTCTGCCTCGTGTACTTATTAAACTTTCCCTTAAAGCCATCTATGCTATGGGGAGAGGAAGAATGAATTGTTTCACTTCCTAGCTCTCAATTTCATAAGCACAAAATATATATGCCAATTCTCCAGTAAAGAAGATAGCCAAGATTTTTTTTGAAGCTCTGTCATAATCGAGACTAGCGTGGCAAGTGGATGAAATTTTTCACACTACGCCTCAGTCTGTCAGTCTGAATAAAGACTTGGAATGGTGGAGTGTTCACTGAATAAGTGAGCTTGGTTTGACCTAGGAATGTGGGAGCAATCCCTTGCTATGCTGCTGCATGCCTTGGCTATCTTGCTGGGAAGTTTGAATTAGGAGACCAACATGAGTTCAGAAGCAGCAAAGAAGTATCTGAATACCTTAATTGTTTGAGGAGAATGAAGGAAAAACTTATTCCTGGTGTCAGAGGACAGAGTTATGAGGAAAGTTTGGGAAAACCTAGGCTCTACAGTCTTGAAAGGAGGTGCGTAAGAGGGGATCTTCTATATCATGGATACTAAATAAGATTGCAAAGCATTGGTCCAAATTGAAACCTGACTGCAGGACAAAGAGATATGAGTGCAGACTAGAAAAACCTCAGAATTGACGCCAGGCAGTACTTCTTCATGCAAAAAGTAATGAATAACCGGAATGATCTTGTGAAAAAGCTGGAATTATGCAAGAGGAAGTTAGATGCTATGATGAAGAAACTGTAGTTTTCTATCAAAGAATGAGTCTGATGACCCAAAGGCCTCTCTCATCTGTGTTTGTCTTTGTGAATAATTAGCTGTAAAATTTTTTTGGCTTGGACTGAGCACGTGTTTGGCCAGTTCTGAAAGCCTTATGTTGTTGTTGGCTCTGAGATCCCCCTTCAAATTCCACACAGTAGGGAGTGATGACAAAGCTATAATTGGATTGAGTGCTCAGATAATGATGAGGACGACTGGAATGGGTTTTGTGAGTATTGTATGCTGAATAGCAGTCTCCTGTAATACCCTCCTCCTATTGATTATTACTTGTAATGCATACTTGCCATTTTAGTTCATTTCAGTAGGTTTGCTGAACCTGCTGGTTTTTGTAGCGTTCAGGGAGGCAGTGGCGTAGTGGTATTGTCACTGGACTGGTAACACAGAGACCCAGGGTATTGCTCTGGGGACATGGATTTGAATCTAATCACAGCAAAAGGTGGAATTTGAACTCAATTAATAAAAATCTGGAATTAAAAAGCTAGTCTAATGATGGTCATGAAACCATTGTCGATTGTTGTAAAAAACAATCTGGTTCACTAATGTCCTTCAGGGAAGGAAATCTGCTGTCCATACCTGGTCTGGCCTACACGTGACTCCAGACCCACAATAATGTGGTTAACTCTTACATACCTTCTGAAATGGCCGAGCAAGCTACTCAGTTGTATCTAACTGCTACGAAGTCAATAAAAAAAGAATGAAACCGGACGAACCACCCGGCATTGACCTAGGCACCGGAAACGACAACGGCAAACCAGCCCTGTCGACCCTGCAAAGTCCTCCTTACTAACATCTGGGGGCTTGTGCCAAAGTTAGGAGAGCTGTCCCACAGACTAGTCAAGCAACAGCCTGACATAGTCATACTCACAGAATCATACCTTACAGACAATGTCCCAGACACTGCCATCACCATCCCTGGGTATGTCCTGTCCCACCGGCAGGACAAACCCGCAGAGGTGGCGGCACAGTGGTATACAATCGGGAGGGAGTTGTCCTTGGAGTCCTCAACGTCGACTCCAGACCCCAAGAAGTCTTATGGCATCAGGCCAAACATAGGCAAGGAAATCTCCTGCTGATTACCACCTACTGCTCTCCCTCAGCTGATGAGTCAATACTCCTCCATGTTGAACACCACTTGGAGGAAGCACTGAGAGTGGCAAGGGCACAGAATGTACTCTGGGTGGGGGACTTCAATGTCCATCACCAAGAGTGGCTCGGTAGCACAACTACTGACCGAGCTGGCTGAGTCCTAAAGAACATAGCTGCTAGACTCAGTATGCGGCAGGTAGTGAGGGAACCAACACGAGGGAAAAACATACTTGACCTCATCCTCACTAATTTGCCTGCTGCAGATGCATCTGTCCATGACAGTATTGGTAAGAGTGATCCCTGCGCAGTCCTTGTGGAGATGAAGTCCCGCCTTCACGTTTAGGACACCCTCCATCGTGTTGTGTGGCACTACCACCGTGCTAAATGGGATTGATTCGAACAGATCTAGCAATACAAAACTGGACATCCATGAGGCACTGTGGGCCATCAGCAGCAGCAGAATTGTACTCAACCACAATCTGTAACCTCATGACCTGGCATATCCCCCACTCTACCATTACCATCAAGCCAGGAGACCAACCCTGGTTCAATGAAGAGTGCAGGAGGGCATGCCAGGAGCAACACCAGGCATACCTCAAAATGAGGTGTCAGCCTGGTGAAGATACAATACAGGACAACTTGCGTGCCAAACAGTGTAAGCAGCATGCGATAGACAGCGCTAAGCGATCCCATAACCAATGGATCAGATCTAAGCTCTGCAGTCCTGCCACATCCAGCCGTGAATGGTGGTGGAAAATTAAACAACTAATTGGAGGAGGTGGCTCCACAAATATCCCCATCCTCAATGATGGGGGAACCCAGCACATCAGTGTGAAAGATAAGGCTGAAGCATTTGCAACAATCTTCAGCCAGAAGTGCCGAGTTGATGATCCATCTCGGGCTCCTCCTGAAGTCCCCAGCATCACAGATGCCAGACTTTAGCCAGTTCGATTCACTCCGCGTGATATGGGCGGCACAGTGGCGCAGTGGTTAGCACCGCAGCCTCACAGCTCCAGCGACCCGGGTTCAATTCTGGGTACTGCCTGTGTGGAGTTTGCAAGTTCTCCCTGTGTTTGCGTGGGTTTCCTCCGGGTGCTCCGGTTTCCTCCCACATGCCAAAGACTTGCAGGTTGATAGGTAAATTGGCCATTATAAATTGCCCCTAGTATAGGTAGGTGGTAGGGAAATATAGGGACAGGTGGGGATGTGGTAGGAATATGGAATTAGTGTAGGATTAGTATAAATGGGTGGTTGATGGTCAGCACAGATTCGGTGGTCCGAAGGGCCTGTTTCAGTGCTGTATCTCTAAACATATCAAGAAACGATTGAAGGCACTGAATACTGCAAAGGCTATGGGCATTGCAGAAAATATCTCTGGCAGAGGGCTGCCACAGGCTTCGATGCCGGGAAGGCCCGGCCCGATATTGCTGGCGGTAGTGAGGCCTCGTGGCGGCTGCCCCGTCGCTCGGTGACGAAAGTCAAATTTACATATTTAAATAAATTTAAATGAAGGAATTAATTACCTGCTCACCTCGCCTTCCATCCTGCTGCGATACTGGTCCTGTGGCTGGTACTCCAGTGCCTTTGGATCCCCGTCCGGAGATCCGAGGTGGAACACTGGTGGGGAGGGTAGAGCAGGTAGGTTTTTCTATGCGGGAGAGGGTGGAGTGGTGTCAGACTCATATGATTGGTGTAGGGGATGGTGGGAAGAGGTACAGTGCACAGATTGTGAACTAGGAGTTGGGGGGGGGGGGGTGGGGAGAACGGGAAAGGTCAGGTGCATAAGGTAAGTATTTTTGGGGGGGAGAGGGCAAGGAATGAATTCTGTGGTTATTGGGGGGTTGGGAGAGGGGCTAGAAACATTTATTTAATTTGTTTCAAATCAATTTTAAATCACTATATCTTTAAATATTGAAATTGAAATGTAGTGCTCGAAGCTCTTTAAAAATGGCATCAGCGCCTGTGCAAAGGCCTCTGACGCCATTGCCCGGATCGCCGCGCTGAATATCATGGCGGCTCTGTGACGTGTGGTCCATACGGGCGGACCGCCATTGTTCACGTTGGCGGTAATGTAAAATGCAGCCCAGGGAGTTAGGTTGGTACTAGATCTTGGTAATGTTGATGCATGGTTGATGGAAACCAGCTTTTGTTTTTTTTTAGATTTGTTGACTTTCTGTAGCATAATGACAGTCAATTTTGCAGCACTCAGAGAAAGGTACTGAAGGTAATAGGTAAACCCGCAGAGTTATGTTGCAGAGAAATATTCTTCGACTGATTGCGCAGGTAATCTTGACCCCATTACACTCATTCGGTTCTTTTTCATTAATGGTCTGCATCTTGCTTCCTTTTACAGTCCCAAAGGGATATCATATTTGAGTTGCGCAGGATTGCGTTTGATTCTGAATTGGAACCCAGCAACAGCGGCAGTATTGAGAAGCGAAAGTCCATGTACACCAGAGATTATAAAAAGTTGGGCTTTATTGTAAGTATGTTCACCTACTGAGAAAACACTCCAAAGGTGGAAACTACTGGGTTGTTTTAAGAGGCTGGAGTTTTTGAGAGTTGTTTCTCCTCCATCTCGAATTGCTCTGTTCAGCATTCTCTTCTTACTGAATCTAGAATCAAGATTCTGCAAATTGGAAAAGTTCCCAGTATTTAAAGGGGAATTGGCCACATCGCTAAAGCCAGTTAATTCATTAAATTATTCATTTTTGTTCTCCTCCCACGTCAGGCAGCATCTGGAGGGAAATAAACAGAGTTGATATTTCAGGTCAATGACCTTTCATTAGAACTGGAAAAATTTGGAGATGTAACAGGTTTTAACCAAGTAATGAGGTACATAGTTGGAATATTTAATTTAATTTGCATTAACTCTTGCCATGCTACATCTCTAACATTTTTCCGGTTCTGACGACTGGTCATCGACCTGAAATGTTAAGTCTGTTTCTCTCTCTGTAGATGCTGCCAGAACTGCTGAGTACTTCCAACATTTTATGTTTTTATTTCAGATTTCCAGGATCCACAGAATTTTGCTTTTGTTCAAGAGCTATGCCAGGTTGATTCATCCCATCTGTAACACTGGCAGTCCAGTTTTGGCTGAATGAGATTGCTGATCCATGTCATGGTGACAGTTAATAATAATGCAATTTAAATTGAAATTTTAAAATAAAATTTTCCTGGAGTAATAAGATTCCAACTATGTGGCCCTGTGAAACTTTGGATTCTAGGCAATTATCACTAAAGCTAAGAATACCATATTAATTCAGATTCATGTCCATAAATAAATTAGTCCTATTTATTTATAATTGTAAGGTACATTTTTTTTCCATTCTGCATATATTTCTATATGTCCTTTTGTGGCTGCGTGCAATTGTTTTCTGTACTGGCTGTTTTAATTTTTCTTAATTGTGTCTCAGTATTCACTATGTTGATTGTTTTAACTGCTTTGTATACATATTTTTAATAATCCATATCAGCAAATTACTATTAATTTAAATTTCGCGATTGAATGGCCCTTTCAGTTTTCCACAGGCACATTTTGATCATGGATGCAAATCAAAGACGAACCCATTGGTAACGCATTAATGTCCAGCTGCTTTTGTGACATATATGGGGTTCTGAGAAGATTATTTTTATGCTGGGCCAAAGCTCCTGGAGACTGATGAGTATCCAGAATTGGCATAATGGCTGTAGCCTAAAGGCATTTTTTTCAGTGTCTCACTTGTAGAGAGAAACTAACAGTTCTCTGTGTCGTGCTGTGTGTAGCTGTCTGTTTCTTTTCACACAAAGCTTGTTCAGTGGATGACCTACATTTCTCAGTTGCTTTTGTTTCTTCGATCAGCTCTGTGTTTGTTTTGTTTTAACCTCTGCCTGTTCAAATGTGAGATCAACTAAAAGCACCTATAAAATTACATTGGACATAATGTCTGGTGGTAGGAAAGGGGAAATTTTATTTGTCTTTTTTGTTCTTTTCCCATCTTTCTATCCTCCTGAAGGTGAGGACTCTTGCTGCAGTGCAGTTTCATAGATGCAGGGACCACTACAGTGTCTCACCCTAGTGGCCCATTCATGATATGTGAACCTGGGCATTGAGTCATGGCAGGGTAGGGATATTAAGAACAGAAGTTGGACCATTCTGAGTGTTCTAACATGAAGGGTATTGCAACGAAATGAAATCTTTTTCTCATGCTGACTCTCACCAAGGTCACTGTACTGCAATCATGAGCAGGGTAAAGCGATTCATGGAAAAAGATGAACAAAACAGTTAAAAATTCATTCAATACCGCTATAGTAAGAGAAAAGTCAGAAGAGAGGCAAAAACTATTTGCATATGGGGTTGAAACTGAATACAGCATTGTAAATGTTCCAAAAGATTGCCCGGATTTTGCTGTCTGTGGTGAAGGAATGGCACTCGCTGTTCACCTCACTGACAGCTGCCCACAGAGTATTCTTGGGCTTCTCAGCATAGATTTGCACTAGTTTGCCCTCTGATCCAGTGCTATTTCACTCTTGTGCCTAACTTCTCTGCCATGATGCTAAATCCTAGTTTTATGTGACTATGAATGGGACACAATATCTCCACCCATCTTCTTCTTTGGCCTCCTTGTCTCGACAGACAATGGGTAAGCGCCTGGAGGTGGTCAGTGGTTTGTGAAGCAGCGCCTGGAGTGGCTGTAAAGGCCAATTCTAGAGTGACAGACTCTTCCACAGGTGCTGCAGATAAAATTCGTTGTCGGGGCTGTTACACAGTTGGCTCTCTCCTTGCGCTTCTGTCTTTTTTCCTGCCAACTGCTAAGTCTCTTCGACTTGCCACATTTTAGCTCTACCTTTATGGCTGCCCGCCAGCTCTGGCAATCACTGGCAACTGACTCCCACGACTTGTGATCAATGTCACAGGACTTCATGTTGCGTTTGCAGACGTCTTTAAAGCGGAGACATGGATGGCCGGTGGGTCTGGCACCAGTGACAAGCTCGCTGTACAGTGTGTCCTTGGGGATCCTGCCATCTTCCATGCGGCTCACATGGCCAAGCTATCTCAGGCGCCGCTGGCTTAGTAGGGTGTATATGCTGGGGATGTTGGCCGCCTCGAGGACTTCTGTGTTGGAGATACTGTCCTGCCACCTGATGCCAAGGATTCTCCGGAGGCAGCGAAGATGGAATGAATTGAGACGTCGCTCTTGGCTGACGTACGTTGTCCAGGCCTCGCTGCCGTAGAGCAAGGTACTGAGGACACAGGCTTGATACACTCGGACTTTTGTGTTCTGTGTCAGTGCACCATTTTCCTACACTCTCTTGGCCAGTCTGGACATAGCAGTGGAAGCCTTTCCCATGCGCTTGTTCAATTCTGCATCGAGAGACAGGTTACTGGTGATAGTTGAGCTTAGGTAGGCGAACTCTTGAACCACTTCCTGAGTGTGGTCGCCGATATTGATGGATGGAGCATTTCTGACATCCTGTCCCATGATGTTTGTTTTCTTGAGGCTGATGGTTAGGCCAAATTCATTGCAGGCAGCTGATGAGTCTCTGCAATCACTCTTCAGTATGAGATGTTAATGCAGCATCATCAGCAAAGAGGAGTTCCCTGATGAGGACTTTCCGTACTTTGGTCTTCGCTTTTAGACGGGCAAGGTTGAACAACCTGCCACCTGATCTTGTGTGGAGGAAAATTCCTTCTTCTGAAGACTTGAAAGCATGTGAGAGCAGCAGGGAGAAGAAGATCCCAAATAGTGTAGGTGCGAGAACACAGCCCTCTTTCACGCCACTCAGTACAGGAAAGGGGTCTGATGAGGCGCCGCTCTGCTGAATTGTGCCTTTCATAGTATCATGGAATGAGGTGATGATACTTAATAGCTTTGGTGGGCATCCAATCTTTTCTAGTAGTCTGAAGAGACCACGTCTGCTGACGAGGTCAAAGGCTTTGGTGAGATCAATGAAAGCAACATGGAGGGGCATCTGTTGTTCACGGCATTTCTCCTGTACCTGGCGAAGGGAGAACAGCATGTCAGTGGTGGATCTCTTTGCTCGGAAGCCACACTGTGCCTCAGGGTAGACACGCTCGGCCAGCTTCTGGAGCCTGTTTAAGGCGACACGAGCGAAGACTTTCCCCACTATGCTAAGCAGGGAGATTCCACGGTAGTTGTTGCAGTCACCGCGGTCACCCTTGTTCTTATAGAGGGTGATGATATTGGCATTGCGCATGTCCTGTGGTACTGCACCCTCGACCCAGCACAGGCAAAACAGTTTGTGCAGTGCTGAAAGTATAGCAGGCTTGGCACTCTTGATGATTTCAGGGGTAATGCCGTCCTTCCCAGGGGCTTTTCCGCTGGCTAGAGAATCAATGGCATCACTGAGTTCCGATTTTGTTGGCTGTACGTCCAGCTCATCCATGACTGGCAGAGACAGGGCTGCATTGAGGGCGGTCTAAGTGACAACATTCTCCCTAGAGTACAGTTCTAGGTAGTGTTCCACCCAGCGGTCCATTTGCTTGCGTTGGTCAGTGATTGTGTCCCTTGATTTAGATTTGAGGGGGGCAATTTTCTTGATGGTTGGCCCAAAAGCTCTCTTAATGCCATCATACTTTCCTCTGATATTTACTGTGTCAGAGGCCAGCTGAATATGACTGCATGACTGCCAGTAGTCATTTGCGCTGCGCCTGGCTGTTCTTTGTGCCGCGCTTCTGGCAGATTTAAGTGCTACGGATGTTAACTCGCTGGGGGCTTTCTTGTAGTTCAGCAGTGCGATGCGCTTAGCGGCTATGACAGGTTTCAGATCTTCAATGTGTGATTGAAACCAGTCTGCATTCCGCTTCACACGATTGCCATAGGTGGTCATTGCTGAGTCATGGATGGCGCCTCTGATGTGGGCCCACTTGGTCTCTGCATCCCCTGTAGAAGTAGTTTGAAGGGCTTTTTCAAGTGAATTTAGAAACTTACGTAACAGCTGTGGATGAGAAATTCTGCTAGTGTTGATGCGCGGGCGGCCCTTCTGCTTGGAGTGATGCACCTTCTTTGGTTTGAGGCTAACCTTGCTGCACACCAGGGAGTGGTCGGTGTCGCAGTCCGCACTGTGGAAACTGCGTGTGATTTGAACGCTGTTTAAAGAGGCTCGCCTTGTGACGATGAGGTCCAGCTGGTGCCAACGACGTGATCTTGAGTGCCTCCAAGAAACCTGGTGACAGGGTTTAGTGTGAAAGAACTAGTTGCTAATGCAGAGGTTATGATAGGTACACAACTCAAGCAGTCTCTGTCCATTCTCATTCATCCTTCCAATGCCAAAGCGCCCAAGGCAGAAGGGCCATGAGTCATGGTCGGCCCCAACCCTGACATTAAAGTCCCCCAGCAGAAATAGGTTGTTCGGTGTTGGGGATGCTACTAATGATGTTATGGAGTTCCTCAAAGAACCGGTCTTTCGCTTCAGGTGGGGAGCAGAGTTTTGGAGCATAGATGCTGAGTAGGTGTACTAGACCAGAGGTGGTGAACAGTCGGATGGACAGTATGCGTTCCGAGCCATTTGAGGGTGGCTCTATCATGCTGAGCAAAGAGTTTCTGATGGCGAAGCCCACTCCATGCTGTCTTGGTTCTTCAGGATCCCTACCCTGCCAGAAGAAGGTGTAGTCTTGCTCTCTTAGAGATCCGCTCGCAGGGAGGCGTGTCTCCTGAAGTGCTGCAATGTCCACATTGAGTCTACTGAGCTTGTTATTGATGATGGCGGTCTTCCGAGAATCGTTGATTTGTGTAAGGTCTTCCGACAGGCCAGGACACATAGTTCTGACGTTCCAGCTTGCAAAACGAAGGGCTGGTACCTTCTTTCCTTTTTTGATCGTGCTGTTTGGTGCGGTGTTACAGTCCACTTTTCGGGCAATGACCCTGAGCTCCAAGCACCCATTGAAGCAGGTGGACTGTGGCGGGACAGAACCTTACTGACCGGGGGCTGCCCGGTTTGAGGCGGGCGGTAGCCACCCTTCACGCCCCCTTATACCTTATGACCTCTGCAGCTTTCAGTGCAGTAGGCCAGTTCGTTCTCATCCTGTGTAATCCACCTTCATGGGACCACCCTTTCCTAGTTCTGTTCCTACCTGTCAATTCATGCTGAGCATATCTCCTGCAACGACTTCCTCTTACTCAGTATGGTCACCTCCAATGTTTCATCTTTGGCTCCCAGCAACTACTCATTGCTTAGCTACCATAAGCATATATCAATGATACTCAGCCTTACCTCTTTGCCACCGACCCTGGTCTCCATGGTTATTGCAGCACTGTCTGACTGCCTGTTGGGATGATCCAGAACTTCTTTCAGTTACAAATCAGCAAGACAAAGCCATGCTATTCAGTTCTCACCAGAAGCTCAAACCCTCTTCCCCACAATTCCATCGCCCTTGCCACCTGATCACTCAATATGACAATACCCAACCTTGATGTCCTATACAACCCTGATCTTGAATTCCTAAGCAGTTTCATGATCTCAGAATGTCCCCAACAGCTTTACATCCAACAATGTACTTTTGAAGTGTAGCCACAGTTCTGATGTGGGAAACATTTTAGCCAAATTGCACATAGCAAGGTCCTTCCAACAGCAATGAGCTAATGACCAGATAATCTGTTTCAATTATATTAGTTGAGGGATAAATATTGGGCAGTACACCTGGGTGGGGGCTGGTGGGTGATGGGGGAAATTTCCCTGTTCTTCTTTGAATTGTGCCATGGGATCTTTTACATCCACTTGAGAGGGTTGGTGGTGCCTCGGTTTAATGTCACATCCGCAAGACGGAACCTCTGACTGAAGAGCCAGCCTAGACTTTTTGTTCAAGTATCTGGAGTGTGACTTGAACCCATGACTCAGAGAGTGCTATGACTGAGCCACAGTAGGACCAAGTTATTGGCTAATTTTTGATTTGCACCACTGATGGGAAAGGGACCCTGCCAGCAGCACAGCCTTGGAAAATTAACCCCTGGATTTTTTACGTGTCTTCTTCAGGCCCCTTTAAATTCTGAGACTTGATCTTTAAAAATCCTTAACCAGAAACTTTGACCTCTGCATACAGTTGTGTTAAACCAATTGGAGGTAATATTTAATATTACATGCTTGACCTTTTCCAGTGAAATGAACAAGGCATTGAAGTACACATTTGACATTTCAAATTTTGTTGTTGACATTTCATTTTTTTAATAAAAAGAGTTGAAGATTGCCTCAAGTCACATTTTTGAAATTTAGCTCGAATATGATGACACCAGAAGGGAATGAAAGCCCTAAAATAAATGGGACAGTTGTGGAAACTCTTTCCAGTTTTTAGAAACAGTCAGAGATCTATTGATCAAATTCACATATTTGTCACTTCTAATTCTGCTAAATGTAAACACACGCTTGTTTTTGTTATGATGTTTAAATCTTTTAAATTTCAGTCTCTTTTATATGATCAAGTCTCAATAAGCTAGAATTTGCTGTCAAAATAACAGTGAGGCAAATGCCTCTTGTGGTTAATGATGCATAAATGGCACAGCAACTTTAGGCAAGGGGCAGATGCACAGATAAACATGGATATTCAAAAGTTGCTGCCCAAGTTGTGCAGCTCCCTTGTTTCCTTCACAAATGGCACCTCGCTGTTTGCTGCGCCATTAAAATGCATTAAATGGTATGAAGTTGCTGTATTTCCGCAGTAGATATGAACTAAATTTGACACAGAGATTGAGTCTTGTCCATTTCAGTCCAAGTATCTGTTTCACAACGTGAAAAGCTTTTAATTACAATCAATCAACCTTTCTGACTCTGAAAATTAACTCTTGCAAGTGTGGAGTCTCATTTTTTCAGCTCTTAATTATTGGAGATTATAAAAATGTCATTTAAAAAATTTTTCTTTTCCTTTTGGTCTCTCTTTTTTCTTAATCCAATCTTTCTCTCTTTATTTCTGTTTATGTGCTGGAATTCACCCACTCTAATTTATGCTTCCTTCTTCACCTGTTATTTTCACAATACTTCAATCTGCTTGGTTAAGGAGATACACAGTTGCTTGCCCTGCTCAGTCAGGTTCAAGATGCCCTAGTTCTCTTGCTGCAAAGATATCAGCTCACACTTTACAGCAATCTATCACACAGTAAATTAAAAGATTTAATTGTCAGATGCTGTTGGATGCCTTGCTCTTCATATGATGTTTCTTTTATATCAATTTTAAGTGTATACCCTTGTGACACAGACTTTCCTTATAATGGTGATGTTTCTAAATAATTCTCTTGAAATAGAGTAATGTAGCAAAAGATGAAAAGTTCACTGGCCAAGATCCTAGCTTGAATTTGATTTATTGGGTGATCAGCTATGCCTCTATGTAGTTCATCTCTGAGCCAGAAGGTCAAAGACTCAAGATTCACTTCAGAGATTTGGGCACAACATCTAGTCTCGTGCTCCAGTGCAGTACTGAGGGAATACGGCACTGTCAGAGGTGTCATCTTTTAGATGAGACGGTAAACTATTAAATCCCGTGACACTATTTTAAAGAAGAGCAGTGAAGTTCTTCCTGCTGCCCTGACTAATAATTATCCCTCAACCAACATTACTAAAACAGATTATCTGATCATTATGACATTGCTGGTTGTGTGACCTTGCTATATGCAAATTGGCTGCTGTGGTTCCTCCATTACAACAATAATTATGTATCAAAAGTGCTTCCATTTGCTGTAAGATGCTTTGGATGTTCTGAAGTTGTCGAAGGCACTATATAATTGCAAGTCTGTCTGTCTTGGTCCTATGACTCTCCTTTCTTAGAGTTACCCATGTTAGTAATCCAAAAGAATCAGAAACTCATTGCGGAATCGCAGTGATACAGGGTGTTGGTGCGTTATTTTTTTCTATGTCACATAGAAGGAGGAATAACTTCTATTATTGCATGAAAAGGTCAGACAGGAATAGACCATCTGGTCTATTGAACCTTTCGCATACAGTGGTGATGCCTTATGCATCAGTTCAAAAGATTCCCTACCCCATAGGTGCCATGGGAGAGGTGAAAATCCAGATCAAAAACCTAAAGGCAATTAGGGAGGAATCTGGAGAATTCTTCTCTGCTCCCTCTGGACAGCTGAAATTAGTCTAGGAGACCACATTGACTGTGACTAACATTAATTGGTGCCTAACTCTTGTATGATGCAATCTCCGGACCAGCACTTAAGCCCATAGTTAATCAGTCCTCACCGCATAAACTGGCAGCCTGTTCCACGGATCTATTAATCCCTGATAAGGGGTCGGGAGGGATGGGACTAGAAACCTCCTAACTTCTAATCTTTTTTTTCCCCTTGTATTATTTATAAACTTACAAACTTAAGTATCTGTGGATAAGTGATGGACAAAGGCATTCTTTCAAAAGATTTGAAAGAGTAGGATTTGAAAGGGAGAAATAAGGAGACAATTTTTACACATTGGGCTATGATGATTTGGAATGCACTGCCTGAGAAGGTGGTAGAACCAGATTTAATGGTAACTTTCAAAAGGGAATTGAATATATATTTGAAGGGGAAAATTTTGCAGGGCTATGGGGAAAGAGCAGGGGAGTTGGGACTAAATTAAATAGGTCCTTCAAAGAACCGCACAGGCATGATGGGACAAATGGCCTCCTGCTGTGCTGTATGGTTCTATGATTTGTATAAGAATGCGATCCACCCAACCTGTGTATTCATAAGCATGTTTTACCTACTTACTTTTTGGTGTGATTGCCACTGGTTAAGACTTAGCAAAGCTGCATTCTTATGAGCTGGAGTTCTGTTTGTAAACTCTTTTTTTTCTTCCCTCCATCTAGAATCATGTGAATCCGGCCATGGATTTTACTGAGACCCCACCAGGAATGCTGGCCCTTGACAACATGCTGTACTTTGCCAAGCACCACCAGGATAATTACATTAGGGTAAGACCTGTCACTTAATCTCATTTGTAGTTACTGCAGACATCCAGATCTTTGCACTCCTGACTGATGCCATGTACATGGATCTGGAATGCAAAAGGAAGAAAGTTGTACAGAACCTTGGCCAGGACCTGTCTGGAGTTCTGCGTTCAGTTTTGGGCACCGCAACTCAGGAAGGGTTAGGGGGTGCAGTGCAGATTCACCAGAATAATACTGGGGTTAAATTGCGAGGATGTCATGCTTAAGCTAGGCTTGTATTCCCTTTATAAAAAGGTTATGGGATGATCTGATCAAGATGTTTGCAGTGAAAAAGGAATTAGATAGGATAGATGTAGAGAAATTATGTCCCCCGATGGGGGAATCAACAGAGAGGGGACATAATCTAAAATTAGAACCAGGCAATTCACAAGTGAAGTCAGGAAATGCTTTTTTCCTGTAAAGGGATGGTAGTAACCTGGAATTGTCTCCTCCAAAAGGCTGTGAATGCTGGGAGATTAGAGCTTTCAAGGCTGAGATCGATAGATTTTTGTTAGGTAAGGGTGTTGAGGGTATTTGGAGGTAAAGTACAGATCAGCCATGACCTAATTGAATAGTGGAGCAGGCTCGAGGGGCCTACTTCTATAATTTGTTTACACCACCAGCTATATCTCTGTAGTTCAGATGCATTTTATTTGCATAATTTATTTACTTATCAGAATTGGTGCCATCTCACTGCCATGCTAGAGCTACTTCAGTCAGACTCCTAAATACAGTTAAGTAGAATTACATAATTTTTTACAGCACAGAAACAGGCCATTCAGTGTAACTGATCTATTCAGTGTAACTGGTATTTATGCTTTACACGAGCCTCCTCCCACTCTACTTCATCTCATCCTATCTGCATACCCTTCTATCTCTTTCCCCCTTAGCTCCCCCTTAACCTTATCTATGCTAATCGCTTGAACCACTCCAGGTAGTGAGTTGTGCATTATTGCCACTCTCTGGGTAAAAGTATTTCTCCTGAACTCCTTATTGGATTTATTAATGACTACCTTATAATTAAGACCCCTGGTTTTAGACTGTCCCACATTTTACCCCTCAAGGAACATTATCTCTATATCCTATCAAACCTCTTCATAATTTTAAAGATCTATATCAGGTCATCTCTCAGCCTTCTTTGTGTTAATAATTTATCATTACTTCTATAAATGTGACTCATCGGTACTATAGACGTAAAATATATTTTGGAATCCATCAGTGTACCGATGGCAGCAGTGAATGCTAGGGCCGTATACCAGCTGTGATGAGTGATCTATTTATTACATTGTAGCATGTATAATGTTTTTTTTAAAGAAAAGGTCAGTAGTTAGAAATTGACTACTGAGTAGGTTGATGGGTTGTAGGCCAGTGGAAAATGAGTTGAGTGAGTGCTGAAGAGAGAACTGGGGAATTTTTTTTTATCCAGGAGTGGAGGATAATGGAGATGATCAGGTGATATACACAGAAGGGAAACGAGGAGGTTGGTGATGCTCTTATCAATGATGGAAAAGTCAAAGGTGAACAAAGGCTTTCATAATGGTGAAGGGTGGCTGAGGAATGGTGCATGAATTGAAATATGGGATGAGGCTGAATAAGGATTGACATATAGAGAAATTAAAGGATAAACAACAGTGGAAATTTGAAATTGGCAAGGACTAGGACATTCTCATGAAAATAGTAAGGCGATTTCAGCACTGGGCTTTGGAGAGTGGTTGACAATAAATATGTTGAAAAGAAGGTGGGAGGTCTGGTGAAGAATTAGGGGCTCAAAGAGAAAAGGGGGCTGGAGAGGCAGGTGTGTAGCTGGGCAGGTGGGCCTGATGAAGTGAAAGCCATCATTGGTCAGCCAGGTTGAGATCAAGTCCAGAATACTAATAGAGTCAACCAGATTGAAGCTATGGATGGGAATAGCTTCATGTGCAAATTAGCAGACCGCTTGTGGGGCAGTCTGTAGTGGACCAGTAATGCAAGGCCTGCCAAAGGAGGTTGGTGGGAGGGGTGGATAATGTGGAGAGAAAGGAGCGTGAAGAAGGTAGGAGAGGTTTACCCTTGAGTGTGCAGCATGTGCAGATGAAGAGAAGAAATGAAGCAGATGGTGTTGCTACTTGGGCTCACTGAGGCATGTGCTACAGTGAGTATGGTGGAGGGTACATAGAAGAAGAGAAGAGAAGCCTTGGGCCCATCAAGGAGCTACTTTAGTCTGGGGTTATGACTGGTGACAGTAGAGTAGATGAGCATGAATTTAATATCATCACCAAAAGAACAAAGGGAGAAGTTAGGAGAAACTCAGAGGGTTGCTCGGACATGGAATGTCGTCCCAGTAACAGTGGTAGCAAAATCCATTAAATCGTTTTTAAAATGGAAATGGATAAGTTGTTGAAAGAGAAAAAAAAATAAGCGGTACATGAAAAAGGCCAGGAAAGTGGGACTATGTAAATAGGTATTTCAGAAACCCAGCACTGGTGCAATGGCATGAATGGCCTCCTGCATGCTGTGAAATTCTAAGGAGTGATGAAAGTAGCATGAGAGGCAAAGAGGACTATAGCAGTTAACTGAAGGAAGGGAGGTGATGGGAGTGAAAGCTAGGACTGGTAGAGGAGGGGAATACAGGTGTTAGGGGCAGAATGAACTAGGAAAACAGAGGTTGGGTTGCTTGAGCCCAGAGTGACGGCCAACAAACATGCAAAGTAGAGAGAAGAGGTAACGGTGATTTTCATACAGAAACCTGTACCTATATGTAGAGGATACTGACTTGAAGTCTGCAGAGGTGCAGGAGCTCTTTCAAGCCAGGTCTTCAGGGATCACTTTTTCTACCTAGTGTATATGGACTTATCTTTGTAATAGGTGACTTACACTGGCAAATTCATACCAGCATGGGCTCAGTCTTATCACAGTGTGATTTTGCACATATCAACTGGGTGATAAGACAGCCCTGTGAAGTACTGAAGAAGGGCCTATCTACTTGGAGATAGCATCATACTACTTCAAGTTTATAAAGCCTCAGTTATGGATTAGTCTTTTACTATCTTTTTATCTTCATGCATGAAAAGTGGACTTCAGAATAGAATTATCAACTGTGCCGCTGTACTGCTCATTGCACAAGCAAATTAAATTTGGAGCATGAAATCGTGTTGCTGAGAGAATTTTTTAAGTGTCAGAATTCATCATGTATTTGTATTAACTGGTATTAGCTGGTGTTTTGTAAAACTTTTTTGAGGATTCCAAAATTAATAATTGTTGGGGGGTGGGGGGTACACGGGGAGAAACTAAACGACAATTTAAAGGCTTTATTCAGAGACTGCTGTAAATAACCAAAGGGTCCACTGTGTCACAATGCTGATTATCCTTTATTATATTGTTATTTAAACAAAAATATATTATTTGAAGGCTATTGAATATTCAAACGTATGTATCTGCAAAATATCTATAAATCTACGGTTAGGAAGGATGGGATTGGATAAAGTCCTTTGCTGACTCCAGCATCCTTCTCCTGGGATTGACTTTTCTCCCGACTGCCTCCGGGTAATTTTCCACCGTGTACTGGCATTGGGTGAGGTTCTCCATTGCCAGCATGTACTTAAAAATTTAGCCTTGCTTGCCAACTTAAACTTTAAAAAAAAAACCTAGCCAACAACCCTTTTAAAAAGTCACTTAACAATAGCAATCAATATGCAACATACTTCTCAGTCATTAAATAAATGTAAAGCTTGAACATAACTAGCGGAGACGTAAAGAAATTAGATTCTTCATTTCTGTTTTCTACCTTTCTGTCAGTGAACTCTGTGAGTCAGTGGTAAAAATCCCCTTGAAGAGTTTACCAGCCAGTGATAAGGACATAAGAAATGGGAGCAGGAGTAGGTCAGATGGCTCCCTGAACCTGCTATGCCATTTCAATAAGATTGTGGCTGCTACCTCAACTCTACTTCCCACCCTGTCCCCTTATCTGTTGATTCCCTTAGTGTCCAAAAATCTTGAATATACTCAACAGCTGAGCATCCACAATCCTCTGAGTAAAGAAATTTCTCCTCAGCTGACCCCTTATCCTGAGGCTCCTGGTTCTAGACTCTGCAGCCAAGGGAAACAGCCTCTCAGCATCTACCCTGTTAGGCCCTCTAAGAGTTTTATACATTTCCATTCATACAAACTCCAGAGAACCCAGGCCATTCTACTCACTTTCTTCTCTTAGGACACCCTTTTTGGCCCTTTAATATCCCCTCTGGTCAGTTTCAATTCTTGTAATATTTCTGTCCCTCCATGCCACCCTTTCCCAACACAAATTGTTTCAGGTATGTTTAGAGATACAGCACTGAAACAGACCCTTCAGCCCACCGAGTCTGTGCCGACCATCAACCACCCATTTATACTAATCCTACACTAATTCCATATTCCTACCACATCCCCACCTGTCCCTATATTTCCCTACCACCTACCTATACTAGGGGCAATTGCTAATGGCCAATTTACCTATCAACCTGCAAGTCTTTGGCATGTGGGAGGAAACCGGAGCACCCGGAGGAAACCCACGCAGACACAGGGAGAACTTGCAAACTCCACACAGGCAGGACCCAGAATTGAACCCAGGTCGCTGGAGCTGTGAGGCTGCGGTGCTAACCACTGCGCCACTGTGCCGCATTGATTCCTTCCAGGATATCTTTTGAGCTACACAGAATGTGCAAAATCCTCGCCCTCTGCGTCTATAAGTAAGTTACTTTGATACCTGGAATGAAATTTTTAAAAACTTACAAAAAATTCAAAGGTCACCAACAGTGAACTGCATTAATTCCTGATAAAAATCCTCTAACTCCAGCCAGTACCATGTCTTTACAGAAGCCAGACCACATAGTCAGTGATTACTCAAGATATTGGAACCTTTGAGATTTTTAGTTTTGTTTTTGCTGCAATTATTGCTGCCCATAATAACTTTGATCTGTTGGGCTTGAACTCTTGTACCCATGAGGTCTAATTAGTGGAACCTTCAGAAAAGCATCTTTCTTTCTTCACAGGGTTTTCAAGGAACACCATCCAGAGTCAAGACTTTAAACTTGCACAAAATAGTCTGAGGCCACCATTTATCAGACACATTTGGAAATTAGATATCCCTGCTGATCATTTCTATAGGCATTAGTTGGCACACACCACTAACGATGTTAAATAAAAACAAGAAATGCTGGAACCACTCAGCAGGTCTGGCAGCATCTGTGGAAAGAGAAGCAGAGTTAACGTTTCGGGTCAGTGACCCTTCTTCGGAACTAACGATGTTAGCCCATCTTGTTCCCACTTTGTTAATCCAGTGTGTTACGACCAGGTGAGAAAGGTGTCTAGGGGTCTATTTCAGCCATCACCTGGTCTTATTGTAACAGGGTTTTGTTTTTTTAAACACACTGTGTTTTGAGCTCCCCCTTGGTGAATCCTTGTTCACCGCTTTCCAGTTATAAGGCAAAGAAATGAGCACAAACAGGCCTTCTTAGGTTTAAAGGAGAAACGTGAAATTTATTAAAACTTAAACTCTAATTCGGTTAACGCCTACGGATACATGCAGCGCACCACGCTGGCATGCATACACGATACACACATGCAAATAGAGACAGAAAAGAGCAGAAGAAAAAAATAAAGTAGAGGTTTGAGGCAATATCAGAAGAGTTTCTTGTTACTGTGCTTCGAGCTCACTGTAGTCCTATTGTAGGTAGTTTTGCTTTTTGTTGAGGCCCAGTATTCTTCTTAAACCTTGGTCACCTTAGGAGATTTTTCTCTCTTGGGGTTCATGTGTCTTCAATGGGTCTTCAATTCCATGAGAAAGAGATGGGAGCAGACAGGAGAGAGAGGTCTTTTCAGTCCAGGAGCAAACAGCTTTCTGAGTTTTAAAACTCTCTGACAAGTTCAAATTCAAAAAGCCAACAGAAAGTTAGTCATGTGACTAGGCAGGGACTGATTCCTTTTTTTTTCCAACATTGTCAGCTAGTATGCCAAAAAGGTCTTTCCGGCGAGGGGCCTGGCAATTCCTTGTGATAGGCCCTTTAAGTCCTTAAGTTTTAATGTTCATGTGGCGAAATAATGTATGCCTCATTCTTGGCAGGTGGGGGCCTGCATGACAAATGTTTTATTGCTGGATCCACAGAGCTGCTAGAATTTAATTTCAGAAGAGGAAAAAAGTGGCAAATAGCTGGTGTTCTGTTTTTAATCGTTAACTTAAAGATGTCACTATCCAGTTTGCACTAGCGGAGATGAAGGAACATGTAGCTAGTAGCACTACTTATGAGGGCCATTAATTATCCGACCGATGAGATAGGCTCACAGTCTGCTTTGATGAAAGTTGTGATCAATGAGAAGAAAGCACTATACCAGCTTTATATGCTTGCAGTCTTTCTGAGGTTGCATGTTATTCATTGTAAGTACTTCGAACTGTTTCATCACAGCAACTCTCAAGTTTCCCATCTCTTGTAAGAGGAACATTGAGTCACTGGCACATATTCCATTTATCAGAATGGTGTGAGCCAGTCCCAGAAGAGACTCCTCTGTCCTGCATTTCAAATGGGGATTAAAGAAATCTGAAAATAAAGCTACTGCCAGCAGCAAAATAAGATAACGACAGTGTTTATTATGGATTAGCATAACATTCTTCCAGCTCTATAAACATCAGATGTAACTTTTAGCAAAAAGGAAAGAGCAGAATATATTCTGGTTGTTCAGTCAGATGTAATTAATGCAGGGATCGGAGACTGTCATAGCCTATAGACAGGGAATAATGCAAGGAGAAAACTTATACTGACTTCAGAAAATTGTTATTGAATTGCTTTATCATGTCAGTAAACTTGCATACTGATCCATGGTCTCTCTGCACTTAGGCTGCCAATCCTCTCAGATTGCCCTGGCATCTCCAGTAATTATAGGTAAATCTCGTGGACACTGCTCTGAGCAACTTGGAGGAAAAATCAATGGGGCAAATTGGCATATTTTTAATTTTCATTTATATATTCATAGAATGATGCAGCAGAGAAGGAGACTAATCAGCCCATTGTGCCTTTGATGGCTCTTTGATAGAGCTATTTAGGGATGATGCCCACGTCCCATGAATGAATAAAAAAAAATCCAATTAGTCTCACTTCACTGCTCTTTGCCCTTATCCTTGAATTTTTCTTGCCTTTATATGTCTAACCAATATCTTTTCAAAATTTATCATTGAATCTGCTTCCACCGCCCTTTCGTGCAGTGCATTCCAGATCACTTTTTAAAAAAGAATTCTCTTCATCTCCCCTCTGGTTCTTCTGCCAATTATTTAAAATCTGTGTCCTCTAGTGAAGACTTTCCTGCTACTGGAAATAGTTTCTCCTTATTTACTCTATAATAGCACAACATGATTTTGTACACCTTTAGCAATCTCTCCTTAACCTTCTCTGGGGAGAACAACCACAACTTCTCTAGTCTCTCTATGTAACTAAAGCTCCTTGTCCCTGATACCATTCCAGTAAATCTCCTCTGCACTCTCTCTAAGGCTTTGACACCCTTCTTAAATGTTTGGTGCCCAGAATTGGACACAGTACTCCACCTGGGGCTTAACCACTGGTTTATAAAGGTTTATTTAGCGCAGTGTACTCTTTGCTTCGATTTATGAAGCCAAGGATCCCATATGCTTTTTAACAGCCTTCTCATCTTGTCCTGCCAACATCAAAGATTTGTGTACATACAGTGTTTTCCAACAGCACCTTTAAAATTGGATTAGTTTATTCTACCTCCCCTCATTCTTCCCACTAAAATGCGTCACTACATGTCTCTGCGTTAAGCTTCATCTGCCATGTGCCTGTCCATTTCACCAGCCTGCCTGTCCTCCTGAAGTCTGCTACTGTCTTTTTCACTGTTTACTACATGTGAGTTTTATGTTAGCTGCAGACTTTGAAATTATGCACTGTATACCCAAGTCCAGGTGATTAATAAAGATCCAAAAGAGCAGATGTGCTAATACCAATCTTTGAGGGACACCACTGTATACTTCCCTCCAGTTTGAAAAACAACTATTCACCACAACTGTGTTTTCTGTTCCTTTGCCAATTTCGTATTGACGCTACCATTAGTTATAAAAATATTGGAGCAGGATTTTTTTTAAACTATTTACCTGAGCGGGGTTGTGGGGTGTGGGGCTGTGGTTGGAGATGGGAGATCATGTGAGGACACCTCCAAGAATATGTCCAACAAAAAGTTAGCAAACCTCTATACTGACACAAATATTTGCAAAAAAAAGTGTCTGATATTGATAAATTGCTTGTGTTCCAGGTGATCAAAGAGCCTGTGAGCTTTCAATCTATCATTGCCTGTGATTTAATGTTTTCCCTTTACTGACATCATGACACTTCTCAACCATCTCACCATAAAGCAGTAAAAACAAAATATATATTTTTTTAAATTACAAAGCACAAATGTATCAATTAACTTGTCCGGCTTTCCCCTTCTTGTAGAAGCAGCATGATAACATTTTCCAGCCCTCTGACCAAATTGGACTCTGGGTACACTTTGCAAGCAACCACTCTGCCCTCAGAGCTGTCATTCCCCAAGAGCCATTGTGGCTTTCTTTAGTAAGGAAACTCAGCAGCCACCATTGGCCGTCTCTTCCAAGCATCTGTCTCCCACACCCGGCAGCAAAGAGTATAAATTCCATGGAGCAACGCCTGATGAGATGACTCTGTCCAGTTCCTTGCGTTTCTTTCCTTCATGTGCACCATCCTGATCTGCCTGTGATTTCTCTGGGGCATATTGATCTCTTCCCATTATCTACCCCTGAAGTAATGCAAGTATTGCAGGAAATGGGAGGGAGGGGAATGTTGAATGAACAAGCAGGACAGAGAGGTAAAATTACAGTGGAAGTGAAAAGAAATGAGCGCGACGAAGCAGGAAGAGAAGAAAAGAGAACGACATGAAGGCAGGGAAGGAATAAGGGAGTGAAGGCGAGGGTGAAGAAAAGCAACTTTATATCAACAGTCCTGCGGTACAGGAAACAAAGTGACTGACACTGTTAAAAACATCTGGCGGTAAAAAACTGGTATCAGTTAAAATGACTATGAAGCTACTGGATTGTTGTAAAATCCCAACTGTTTCACTTCTGACTCAGGTGAGCCACGGCTGACACAGATCATGCATTAGATTGTGGGCGGCCATGGGAGCCTGTGGGTCATTTCCCTTTCTTAACAATTACTTCGAACTGGATTTTGTTCTTGTGCCAGACAGCCTAAAGTGAGAACAAAGTGCTAGAATCGAAGTAGAATTGTTGTTATTAACAGAGGCATAGAGTACAGTTGTGAGCCTGCCAAATGCAGCCTGAAGTCTGAACAGCAGGAGTATCATCATACGATGTGGTTCACCTGAGCCAGGAACTATAATTCTAATGGCAGCTTGTATAGTGAATGTGTTAAAAGGAAATTTCTTCGCAAGTTATTTGTTGCTGTAGTTTTGCATTGATTCTCATAGAACAATTGGTGGTTGCTGTCCTGATTTGTTTATTCATTGCTAATTTAAATATATATTGAATATTCTGATGCCCTTTGTTGTGGAATCTCACAAATCTGACATGCCGTGGTTGATTAGACAATAAATCGCAGTGCCTGGAATAGTAATACATTGTGTATGGGACAGTTCAAGTGTAGCAGTGGGGGAGGGCGGTTCGGGAGTGTGGTTTCAGATTGAAATATTGCAATGGCATCAAGACATCAATCAGCTCCAGGACTTGTCATGTGGTGTGACCTTGTGGAAACTAGGCGTGGGATTATATCCTTTCTTTTTATCTCTGAGTGATAACTAGGGGTGCTTTCTCTTTTGTGGGGGAGGGGTGTGGCAGTGTCTGTCATTGTTCATGAATAAGATTTGATATTTCCAACTAAACTTAAAGCAAGCCAGAATGGCAGTCAATATGTGTTACCTGGTTACATCTACATCTCATTCCGAGGCTTGAATCAAATACCATTGACAGCATTGTTATTTTATGACTTCCTGTCTAAATATGCACAGATTTGGTGCCACGAAAATATGCAACTGAGGCAATTTTATATTTGTTCAGCTGTAAGGTTGATGCTATTGGGCCACATAGAATTTTGAGATTGTAAATCTTCTGCGTGACACTTTGAGAGATTGAAGGACTTTAAGTTTTCAACATAGTGTTGGAAGTGTCTCAAAAGACTTCTTTCTTCCCCTCTTACTTGCTGCTTCCACATATATCAGTGGGCCACTTCCTGCAATGCTACACTATAAAAGGCTGTTGGGAGACAGACATGCATCGCTTAGCATTGCACTCTGCCTGATTGCTGTGCTGCTCTGTTTCTTCTCTCTCCTCCCCATTGCATTTGTAGGGAAAAACTTTACACGGCACATTCCCAATGTGCAAAGCTAAGATGGGGATCTTGATGTATTCACATTTACATCATCTTTGTACTTCTGGTCAGCTAGTATTATCCAGTGAACCTAGAAACCCCAAACTGTAATACAAGAAGTCTTAATTACAGTAATTACATGATTGGAGCAGACAAGAGGGTTTATCTGCAGTGCAAGTGATGCTAGTGCATTGCCACTGCATGCCATTCTGCGCCCTAGCAGGTTAGAACTGTGATGTGTAATTGCACAGTTCATCAGCATGCACACTACCTCTGAAAAGGAATTGAACCATGGTTTTTCTGAAGCAAATATGCTGCCAGCTTCTGTTGCCTGCCATCAAATATTGCATATCCATTCTAACTAAAGTAATGGAACATGGTGTAAGTGTCATTCTCATTGCAAGAAATAACACCAGTGGAAACGTAGGGCTGAATTTTATGAGCCCCTCGACACCATGGGCCATGGCAGAGTGGGGGGGGGGTGGTGGGGGGCACGTAAAATTCTGCAGGGAAAGGCCCGCCTCGACCCCCAACGTCGAGAAGGGCTTGCCACGTATTACCGGCAGCAGACCTCAGTGTGGACTCCCTGCCGCTTGTCACTGGGGTCTTCATCTACATATTCAAATCAACCTAAATTATATGTAAATGAACTTACCTGCTGGCGGTGGCCGTCCCACACCGATTTTACAGCTGCAGTTTATACCTCGTGCGCATTCGGAACTCCGTATTTTACTCTGTTTTTATTGGCTGTGGGGATGGTGGGAAGGGATTGAAGGGCAAAGAGTGCAAAGTTTGGGGTTTAAAGGTTGGCATTGTCAAAAATGGTTTTTCGGGGGGGAAGAGGGAAATAAATGGATTGTTTGATCTTTGGGGGGTGTGGAAGTAGCGCTTTTATGTTCAATTTAATGTTTTTATTGAAAATTATAGTGCTGCTCCCTTTAAAATTTTACATCAGCTGTCAGGGCTTGTAGCCCTTTAAAAATGGTGCCTGCGCGGTGGCGCTGGACACCGTTGCCAGCGGCAACCCCCTCTACGTCATCGGGGGCGGCCGCCCTGTCCCCTCTATTTAAATCAGCCCCCACGTGTAATATCGCGGAAGCTGTGCAACGACACTTCCATGTCGGAAGGCCACCGAGTTCAAAGCACACTGCTGTGGAGCGCAGTGCGCTAATAAAATCCAGTCCGTATTGTGGGGAGTCCTAAACTACGGGCCATAAATAAGAGTTAGTTACCAATAAATCCAATAAAGAATTGAGAAATTTCTTTACCCAGAGAATGGTGAGACTGTGGAACTTGCAACAACATGAAGTGGTTGAAGCAAGTAACATAGATGCATTTAAGAAGAAGCTAGATAAGTACATGAATGAGAAAGGAATCAAAGGATATGTTGATAGGGTGAGAAGAAGTAAGATGGGAGAATGCTTGTGTGGAGCATCAACATTAGCATTGAGCAGTTGGGCCGAATGGCATGTTTGTAGAATTTGTTGTAAAATTCTATGTAATTTATGTCTAAAGCCATTGACACTGATTCTACTACTGTGCTGACTGCGCAGAGCAATTGATTATAACTTTCTTACCCCTGCTGCGGATTCTTCCTAGATCGTATTGGAGAACAGCAGTCGAGAAGACAAACATGAGTGTCCATTTGGTCGTAGCAGCATCGAGCTCACCAGGATGCTGTGCGAAATCCTTAAAGTGGGAGAACTTCGTAAGTTTTCATCTTGCCATTTTAAGTACAGTCGCATAATTCCAGTTTAATCAACCAATTCATTACTTCAATGAATTAAAATTTCAGAGTAGGTGAAGGAAAGGACACAGGATTTGTTTTATGTGGCAGTAGCCATTACTTTCAATTAATTAAGATTTTTGTAAAATTTATTCATACTTACAGATGGTTGATGAGCAGTGGCTCTTGGCAATTTAGACTGCAGATAGGGATCAATTTATTACCAGTAGGTTGACAAAACTGCTTGGAATGACCAAACAAGTTTTGGAAATGTAAACAACAGCAACTTGCATTTATATAGTGCCTTTAACACAGTAAAATGTCACATCATGCTTCACCAGAGTGTTGTCAATTAAAATTTGACACCGAGGAGATATTACAGCAGGTGACCTAAAGCTTAGTGATAGAGGTAAGTTTTAAGGAACGTCTTAGAGGAGGGGAGAGCGGTAGTGAGTCGGAGAGGTTTAGGGAGGGAATTCCAGAACTGAAGGCCGAGACAGCTAAAGGCATGGCCGCTAATGATGGTGCGATGAAAATCACTAATGGGAAAGAGGCCAGAATTGTTAACATAAATAGAAGATAGCAACTGTTTAATCTTTGCCTGTGTTTCTTTTGTTCATAAGTTAGAGTTTTGTGGCGCTGTACAAGCCAGTTTATTTTAATGCTGCTATACAAAGCATGGAAAAGCTTGGATTAAGAACAGCCCATGTATACAGGTCTGTTTTATTGTTAAGAAGTGAAATGTGTCAGAATTGCATGATATTATCAAATTAAAATGAGTAAGATGTGATAAAGAAAGGTGTGGAAGCATTTGAAGAGGGAGAAAGCGCAAGGCAGGGGCATTAGTTTTGTATAGTTACAGGGCTATGGGGAGAGTGGGCCAGTTGGATTTATTTGGATTTGTACAAGGCTTGTGGGAGAGAAATGAACAGTGGGATTAGTTTTGGATTAATACAGGGCTATAGGGAGAGAGAAGGGCAGTGACCGGTGGGCCGAAAGGCCTGTTTCAGTGCTATATCTCTCTATGGCTCTATAACTCTATGATATTAATTTTGGAATGTTGTAGGACTACGGGAGAGACTGGGACAGTGGGATTAGTTTTGGATTGGTCTAGTAAAGAGCCAGCCAGATGCGAAGGGCCAAATGGTAGCCTCCTGTAGTGTAAACTTCTAGGTTCCTGTGTCTGCATTATCTACTGAATGAACACCAGACCTATCCTGATTGTCGGAGGCATGGGAAATGGCAAAGCATCCTCAGGTTTGTAATGGTGCAAATATATTGCTGTTGTGTTCCAGGGATTAATTACCAATTTGTCAACTCCAATTGGAACTGTCAAGCATTTGATGGATAGCGCTTGTGTCGTCACACTTGTTATCTAAAGTCACAACTAGCTGACAGAACAGTAGAAGATGAGTTGGTTCAATTCAAAGGGCCAGTGAGCTAATTTGGAAGATGTTAAATGATTATCTTGCTATAAATAAGCTTCCAGTTTGAGAAGCTTTGCAGTCCTGCCCTGGTGCTTTTTGCATTTACTCTGGTGCATCGGCTTGCATTGACCTGAAGTAAAATTAATAAAGCACTTGGGAGATCTCAGGTATTTAAATATTGCTTGAAAAGCAAAGATAAAACTCATGTCCTTATCATCTCGTACTAAATCCTTCTGTGCTGTAACTTTTCTATGGTTCTATAATTAAGAGTAAATTAAATACAGTAATACTAGGCAGTCTCCTGTGACACACAGGGGAAACAGATTCAAATATTGACTGAAGGTGAAGCAGGGTTAGAGGCTGAAGATAATTTGACCAAATGACAGATGTAATTTAGTCCCCATTTTAATTTCATACTGTTAAGGTTAGGTAAGGAGGGTTTGAAGGGCTTCCCTCTTTTCCCTCTCCTTGTTTGACCACAACAGGTTTAATTCTTCCTTAATTCTTAGGGGCGGTGCAGTGGTTAGCACCGCAGCCTCACAGCTCCAGCGACCCGGGTTCAATTCTGGGTACTGCCTGTGTGGAGTTTGCAAGTTCTCCCTGTGTCTGCGTGGGTTTCCTCCGGGTGCTCCGGTTTCCTCCCACATGCCAAAGACTTGCAGGTTGATAGGTTAATTGGCCATTATAAATTGCCAATAGTATAGGTAGGTGGTAGGGAAATATAGGGACAGGTGGGGATGTGGTAGGAATATGGAATTAGTGTAGGATTAGTATAAATGGGTGGCTGATGGTCGGCACAGACTCGGTGGGCCGAAGGGCCTGTTTCAGTGCTGTATCTCTAAAACTAAAAACTAAAAAAAAAACTAAAACTAAATTGGTTGTACTGGCCGATTCAGTAGGTGTTTGATGACATACTTGCTATGATCATAACAAGGACAAATCGGACAGGTTTTCTTGAGTTAACAAAGAAAGAGGTTAGTACCTAAAACAAACTAATAAATAATAAACAATGTGCCAACTTTCACTCACACACACACTCTGGAGGTTTACACACACACAAACAGGTTACAGAGTGAGGAAAGGTAGATTGGTTGAGTTAGAGTCCATAGGAAAAAAGGGTATACAGTCTATGGGGATTGTTGATCCAGCTGGCTTCCAGCTGAAATTGGTGGTCCTGAGGCTTTTAGTTTGAAGAGGTAGATGTCTGGTTTGGTGAGTCTCTTGGAGACAGCGGTGCAGATGATTTCCTCCAACAAGGTTTCTGATTGGAGCCAGAGTTTGCAAAGGTGCTCAGTCAACAGGCACGATTTGAAAACTTTCAAGCTGGAATGGAGAGAGAGAGAGAGGGATCCCCACTTAGGGTCTGCACATGTCAGCGTCCAATTGCTTTTCCTCTGCCGCAGACAAAAAAAGTTTAAAACCACAGATGGGGAGGGGCTTGTCACATGAATTCAGTCATTCAAGCATAGCAGTTAGCAGTATTTCTCTCTTGCTAAAAATAACAGGTAGTTCCTTTTAAAGTTCCTGGGTCCTGGTTCTTGCTAGGGCATGAGCAGACATTTCGTCTCCCTCCTTACAAGCCCTGCAGTGTATGATACAGTGTTGCAAATTAGATAGCCATCATAAACTGCCAGCAAAGTCATCCTTTTAGCTGGCCTTTTAAAAAATATCTTTAAAAATATATAAATTCAGATCTCCAGTCAGTGGGTTAAAGAAAATGATCATTCAACAAAGCATATTGGCATAGCAATACATTCTATTCTTGTTCTTAAGTGGCAGCCTCTGTGTCACAATATTATGGGTTCAAACCCTGCTCCAGAGATTAGAGCACATAATGTAGGCTGACATTTCGGTTTAGTACTGAGGAGTGTTGCACTATTAGAGCTGCCATCTTTCAGGTAAGAAGTTAGACCAAGACCCCATCTTCCTTCTCAGTTGGGAAGCAAAATATCCCATGGCAAAACTTGGAAAAAGAGCAGAGGCATTCTCTCCGGGGTTCTGGCCAATATTTATCCCTTAAAAACTACAACCGATTATCTGGTCATTATCTCCTGTTGTTTGTAGGTCCTTGCTGTGAACAAGAAGTTTCCTACATTACAACGGTGACAACACTTCCAAAGTACTTCAATGGCAGTAAAGTGCTTTAGAATGTCCAGTGGTCATGAAAGGTGCTATATAAATGCAAGTTCTTTCATTAGAAGCACCTGATGTGTCCTCTCTGCAAGATGGCTTTTCTACTTACCCCCAAAGACATTGTTGACGGTGAAAGTCAGTAAAAAGTTCTGTGGAGCAATGCAGTAAATTTAAATGTTATGAGTAAGTGCAGTGGCTGACATTTAATATGGCATTTAAGTGTTTCGAAAAAAAAATTGGTGATGTTAATAGAAGGCCCTGAGGGAATAGAAGGTTCACTAGGTTGATTCCTAGGATGTGGGGGTAGCAGGTTGGGCCTACACTCATTGGAGTTTAGAAGAATGAGAGGTGATCTTATTGAAACATATAAGATTCTGAGAGGGCTTGACAGGGTTGATGTTGAGGGGATGTTTCCCCTCATGGGGGAGTCTAGAACTAGGGGGCACAGTTTCAAAATAAGGGATCTCCCTTTTAAGGCAGAGATGAGGAGGAATTTCTTCTCTAGTGGGCCGTTAATCTTTGGAATTCTCTACCCCAGAGAGCAATGGAGGCTGTGTCATCAAATATATTCAAGGCTGAGTTAGACAGATTTTTGATCTACAGGGGGAGTCAAGGGTTATGGGGTCCGGCAGCAAAGTGAAGTTGAGGCTAGAATCAGATCAGCCATGATCCTATTGAATAGCAGAGCAGGCTCAAGGGGTTTACTCCTGCCCCCTAGTTCTTATGTTCTTCTGAATAGAGCACTAATTGAAATCTATGTGTGGCTTGAGTATTGAGGCAGTCATGCTAAAGAGATTAAACGCAGTAAATTAGAGTAACCAGTGGCAGTGCTGCATATCATTCTTATCAAATCACAAACTTGCTGCAATGTGGGAATATACCTAAAAGTACTGGGAGGAGTATTTTTCATGGATTCATGGTTAATTTATTTGCGTTTCAGTCAAAAGCTCATCAAGTCTTTGCAAAGAGCTATTTTCCCTTGCGCTGGGGTTTTAAATAAGTAATTTGAAAGTGCTCTCTAAGTCCAGAGGGATATATAAATTTGCTGCGTAGGTGCAGAGGCATTGCACAAGTAGCTTATTCTGCCAGTGTGAGAATTGGACCATTTGACAGCTTTTAGGACTGTGCACTAGAATGGGTGTACACCAGCTGCAAATATCCTCAATGTGCAAGTCTGTCAGTAGCAGTATACATCGACCATTTTTCATGCGATGGGAGCATTAACTGAGCTTTGCTATTAGGTTGTTCAGAGCTTTGACGAGGCTCAGATTGGGAACTAAGCTGAGCAGCCATTGCCTTGTTCTTCTGTCCAGGCCTTTGGCTTTGATTTAAACTCCCACATTGACAGGGAACGAGGGATGGTTTTAAAATATCAGGGTCGAGCAAACTGACCACTGTCCACCCCTTCAAATTTTGAAATGCAGAAATCAGGCCATGGACGTGGTTGCAGCAAAGGCAGGCAGGGCTCCAATTTGCATCCCAAAGTCACTGTTTCTGACATTCCTGACAGATGATTCAAGGTGGGAGCTGCTGGCTCCCCAGGGTGTGGCTGTCTTAGCATTCCTTGAGGGCCAGATTAGTGTGCTCCTTCGGCATCCCCAGCCCTCCCGATCACAGGCCCTCCCAATGCCACCCCTCACCCCCTGCCCAAGCCTATCCTGCTGATCGCAGGCGTTCCCCCAGGCCTGCCCTGCCAATAGCAGGCTCCTGTCCCCCGGGCCTGCCCTGCCCTGCTGATTGCAGGCCCTCCCCTCCCCGGATGTGCCCTGCTGATCACCGGCACTTCCCCAGGCCTGTCCTGCTGAGCGCAGGCCCCACCCACCCCGCACCTGCCCTGCCCCACCAATCGCAAGCCCTCTTCCCAGGTCTGCCCTGCCGATCACAGGCCCTTCGCCCCCCCAGGCCTGCCCTGCCGATTGCCGGCCTTTCCCCCACATCTCCTTATTGACAGCCTCCCCCAAGCTTCCCAGTCGCCGGCCCTCCAAATCGCAGGGCCTCTCCCAGCTCTCCTGATTTCTAGCCTTCTCTCCCTCAGCCCTCCCAATCACAGCCCACAGCTGATGCTCCATTCTCAGTGCAGGGGCTGTGGCCTCCTGCCTCTAGTGTCCCCTCCTGCCCACTGGCCAGTCTGCCAATTTGGCTGACTGCTGTGCAGGAGGCAGCCCTATAATGCGGCATAGAATTACATAGAATTTACAGCACAGAAACATGCCATCTGGCCCAACTGGTCTGTGCTGGTGCTTAAGCTTCACATGAGCCTATTCCCTCCCTACATCATCCAACTTTATCTGCATATCCTTCTATTCCTTTCTCTCTCACGTACTTATCTAGCTTCCCCTTAAATGCATCAATGCTGTTCAACTACCCAATGTGGTAGCGAGTTGCACACTCTAACCACCCTCTGGATAAAGAAGTTTTTCCTGAATTCTTTATTGGATTTCTTAATGACTATCATATATATGGCACCTAGTTTTGGACTCCTTTAAGTGGAAATATCTTGTCTACATGTATGCTGTCAAACCCCTTAATTTTAAACACCTCTCTCAGGGTTAGAGTTTTCTTAGCTTTCAGCCTTCATTTTCTAGAGAAAGGAGCTCCAGCTTATTTATTTTTTTCCCAAAAATATACTTTGTTCATAAAATTTGTAAAGAAAAAATTACAAAACAATTCAAATTGGAAATTTCATAAAGTGCAATACACATCAGTTTCTTTCAAATATAGTACATGAGGTGCCTCACTACTCTTGCCATTTCAGATTATATTTACCATGTATATTTGCATTACATACCAAAAACATTCTCTGGTACATACAGCCCAAGGGGTTTTACATGGTTTCCAGCCCCTCAGTTATACTACGGCAGGAGGGCCTTACACAGTGGCCTTTCCTCATTGAGCCTTTGCGGCGGCTGCCCCAAGCTTAAGTGCGTCTCTCAGAACATAGTCCTGGAACTTGGAATGTGCCAGTCTGCAACACTCGGTCATGGACAGCTCTTTGCACTGGAAGACCAACAAGTTTCAGGGAAAACCAAAATGCATCTTTCATCGAGTTGAGCATCCTCCAGCAGCATTTGATGTTTATCTTGGTGTGCGTCCCTGGGAACAGCCCGTAGAGCAGAGTCCTATGTTACAGAGCTGCTTAGGACGAACCTCAACGAAATCCACTGCATCTCTTTCCAGACCTGCTTTGCAAAGGCACATTCCTGAAGGAGGTGGCTGACAGTCTCTTTCCCCATCGCAGCCACCTCGAGGGTAGCGTGTGGAGGTGGTGAGACTCCGGGGTACAGGAAGGATCTGACCGGGAGGGCACTTCTCACCACGAGCTAAGCTACGTCTTGGTGCCTGTTTGAAAGTTCTGGCAATGAGGCAAGCTGCCAAATGAGTTTGACAGTCTGTTCGGGAAATCATCCGACAGGATCCACCATTTCCTTTTCCCGCAGGACCTCGAGGACATTACGTGCAGACCACTGCCTGATGGACTTGCCTGGTAGTTATAATCCCTCAGTCCTGATATTCTTCCAACACTTTTTTGCACCTTCCCCAATGCCTCTATGCCCTTTTTGTAATATGATGACCAGAACTATACACAGCGCTCTAAATGTGTTTTGACCAAGGCTTTGTACAAATTTAACATAACTTCCCTGCTTTTCAATTCTATTTCTCTAGAAATAGACCCCAGTACTTTGCATTTTTTATGGCATTGTTGACTTGGGTTGCTACTTTTTTCCAAAGAGTGCACTTTGACCCATCCAACTCCAAATCCTTCAACCTTAGCTCTGTCCTGTTGTTGATTTTTTGCTCACATGTCCAGTTTTCTGTTTCAAATATGGTTGGGAGCATCAGCCTGTGGTGTCATAGAGAACACAACAAGTACCCAATCTCGGTTTGTGAGGAAGAGGTCAGGCACTTCCCTGGGATGAGTGAAATATGGAAGGAGAGTCATTGTCTGGAATAATCCAGGCTGCCGTGAATGTTGTAGGCAAGATCCAACTGAGGAAAAGAGACAAACAAAAAGGACTGTCCTCATCAAAATGCAGTTTCTCATTAGTTTTCCATATGATCTAACTAGGTATCCTCATTTATTCATAAAATCCACCTCTGCTTCAATTTGTTTGCACCATTGGTAGAAATGGAAGAGGAGCACAGCTGGTGAATCATCAGTCTTTAAATTAAAAGGAAGAATTTATTACTTTTGCTAAGCCTTGTGCTCGTCAAGGTTAAGGATGACTATGTTGGAGAGTGGGACCCACTTTCCAATCTTTTATGATCTGGTTCCAGCATCAAGCACTCCCAGGCAACTTCCTCTATTCTGTCCCAATGTTAAAAGAGAACTCCTTTCTGCTGCAGTGCAAATCTTTCCAATTCAATATCCATATCCCGGTGCCTTCTCTGAATGAGAGGAATGAAAGAAGAAAGAACTTGCATTTACATAATGTCTCCTCATGTCCTGAAGACATCCTAAAGTGCTGCAGAATGAATAAATTCACGTTGAAGTGTAGTCACAAATGATATGTTGACAAACACGGTAACCAATTTATGCTCAGCAAAGTTCCCCAAATGGCAAATTAAATGGAGATTGGAACCCACCGGAAGACAGCGGGATTGGGGCGGGCAAGTTACACAGGCTGTTTTAACTGCACGCCTGTCCACTTTTTGCTTGGTGGGCAAGGTTATAATTAGCCTTGTGTATCACGTCACCTCGAGTTACTTGAAATGAGATTGAAATTCAAAACAAATTTAATTTAAAATAAAATTTTAAAATATAAGGAAAGATTGTGCTACCTTGAATGGTTTGTCTATACTGTGAGCAGTACTTAATTACTTCCTTGACAAGAAATGTGATGAGTGGCTTCGAGCTATATGCCTCATTGCGAAAGACTTTCAGAAACCTTTTGTTTTATGTTATGAATTGATTCTGTGACAGTGAGGTTAGGCTGCCTGTGTTCCTGATGGATGAGCTATTTCTTGTTAAACAAGTTGAAATCTCACTGCTAACGCATCACTTTTAAATATAAAAACGGTTTTTTGTTCTTCATGTGTGCCTTCAGGACAGCAAGATATCACCTGGAAAAGTGATTTCCAACAATTGGTCACAATGTACAGGGTAACTTGAGTTTGGGGAGAATTTTGTATTGTTAGTTATATCTTTCGCATTATATAGACCTTAAAGAGATTGAAGGATAGTGGTGCTTCATTTTTGGTTCTGTAAATAATGCTGCATTGTATGGATTTAAAATTTTGTTATTCTTGACTTTTGTTATGGTATCACTCAGCACTAAAATGTATATGTTTAGTTGAGGCTTTAATCTTTTGAGATTGTGTATATTGTTATCTACTATCTAATATTTGAAGTGAGTGTGTAATGATGTTTTCTTTCTGCTTTCTATTTTACCCCTCCCCTGCTTCTCTTCAACCCCCTCCCCTCGCTTCTCTTCAACCCTCTCCCCTCGCTTCTCTTCAACCCCCTCACCTCTCTTCTCTTCAACCCCCTCCCCTCGCTTCTCTTCAACCCCCTTTGGTTCTCTTCAACCTGCCCCTTCTTCTGTACTCTCTCCTACTCCTCCCCCCCCATTTTTTGCCCCAATGTCCAATTCCTGCATAACCCTGCAGCCAGTGACACCTGCAACGAATTCCACCCCATGTTTTTCACCCATGACCGATCATTTGAGGAGTTTTTCTGCATCTGCATCCAGCTGCTAAATAAGACGTGGAAGGAAATGAGAGCAACATCTGAAGACTTCAACAAGGTCAGTGCTGTTGCTCTGTATTTGCAGGGTTGTGATAGAAGTGACGATTGTGTTTTTTGGTTTATATGCCAGCAGTGAAGGATGATCTACTGCAACACATTGTGTAATGCCAACATATACATTGAGAAATCTAAGTCCTGACATAGCTAACATATGGTGAAGTTGCTATAGCTTTAAAAAGAAACAGTACCAAGACCAGCTTCCTTTTGAATTTCATGAAGCACCTGAAATAACCATTCTGTCAAATGTTGGTGTGATATTGCTACAATGTGTGACTGCTTTTGATCTACTCTACTTCAGCAACAGTTAATTTTCCAGCAAGATTTTTTGAATTGAACCTTTTGTACAAGTCCGCAGAGATTTCGTGAGCGTAACCCTCAGCTGCTTCGTCCCAACCCTTCCAGTCTTCGGTGTGTAGAAACCTGTTTTAATGCAAGGCTGACATCAGGTGATCTTTCTAGCCAATATTCAAGCTGGTTAGGACTGCACATAAGCTCGTAGCTATATAGACAAGCTGTCCTTTAAATCCCCTGTTGTAATACAAGGCAGGGCACTGTGGATCTGCCAAGGAGCCGTCAGTTTTACTGGCTATCTGCTCCACAAGGTTTGCAGTGCAAATAGGCTGAAAATATATTCTGAACTGAATTCAGCTTCTAATAAATTAATGTAAAACATGCACATCACTCTTGGGGACAGGAAGAGTAAGTTGGTGACCTTCCAAGTGTTTCTCACTGCTAATGGTGTTCCAAACCACTGCTAGTGGTTTGAATGTACCCGGCTAACGTTGAAAATTTTTTTTCACGGGATGTGGGCATCGCTGGCTAGGCCACCATTTATTACCTGTCCCTAATTGCCCTTGAGAAGGTTGTGGTGAGCTGCATTCTTGAACTGCTGGTGTAGGTGCACCCACAGTGCTGTTAGGGAGGGAGTTCCAGGATTTTGACCCAGCAACAGTGAAGGAACGGTGATATAGTTCGAAGTCAGGATGCTGTGTGACCTGGAGGGGAACTTGCAGGTGTCTGCTGCCCTTGTTCTACTAGGTGGTAGAGGTCGCGGGTTTGGAAGGTGAGTTCCCAGCATAGTGGCCTAGGCCCAACCATCTTCAACTGCTTCATCAATGACCTTTCCTCCTTCCTCACCGCCATCTTCTTAAGGGCAATTAGGGATGGGCAGTAAATGCTGGCCTTGCCCGTAAAGTTCACTGCTCTCATTTTCAAATGGTGTATTGTGTTTGGGATGGCACCAGCATATTATCATACCCTTATGGAAGGAATCTTAAAAAATAATGACATGAAACTGGTTTTAATAGTGTGGTATATAAGAAGAAGGATATTAGTCTGGTTTCACGATTTCAGTTCTCAAATGAAACAAAGAATTGGCCTGGAAACAGAAAAAGGGGTAGCAATTGGACAACGTCCCCATTTTACTGGCGTAAAACAGGTGCAATGCGGCCCTATTTCTAGTACCAGCGCCTTGGTGTTTTAAAATGTATTACCGGTAATTGTATTGTGCCATTTTTCAGGCGTCTCTGACGGGAGCTTAAAACTCACAGTGAACCTCTTGCATATGTAAACGAGGAACCTAATGCATATTTCAAGCTCCTTTGCTGACGTTGGCCTGCAGTGAGGCTGCTCAGCTCAGGATTCTTCTCCAAGCACGTATGAAAGTTTAACAACTGTTAAAAAAAAATTTAAGCAATGTTCCTGCAAATTCTGGAGGAGTGGAACACCTCTTCCAACTGAGCAGTCATAGCCCACCATCAGCATGCACTGTCCCATTCACCTTCTCTTGCCCCTCCCACCCCACCATGACTTACCTGAGGGCCACTGCTGATGAGGCAAATCGATTGAAACTTACTTCTCCAATTGGGCGAGCTGCCTGAGGAGGTGCAACAGGCGTTTGCAGCTCACCACCTCTTTCTGGAATGTGTCTTTGCAAAACTGGTGTGGAAAGAGATGCAGTGGTTTTTGTCGACGTTCATCCCAAGCAGCTCTGTAAAACAGGAGTCTGTGCTCTACGGGCTGTTCCCAGGGGCGCACACCGAGATAGACATCAACTGCTGCTGGAGAAGTATCAATTCGGTGAAAGACGCCCTTTGGTCTGCCCGAAACTTGCTGGTCTTCCAGTGCAAAGAGTTGTCCACGACTGAATGTTGCAGACTGGCACATTCCAAAGTCCAGGACTATGTGCTGAGGGACGCACTAAAGTTTGGGGCAGCCGCCGCAATGGCTCAATGGGGAAAGACCACTGTGTAAGGTCCTCCCACCAAGGTGAACTGAGGGGCTGGATCCATGGAAAACTCCTCGGGCTGTATCCAGAAAATATTTGTTTGCTGCGAAAAGTACATGGCAGGTAAAATGAAATGGAAGGGCTGTGAGGCAATTCACTCCTGTATTGAAGGAAACTGATCTCCTTTGCACTCTTTGTATTGTTGACTTGGTGCTGTTTTTGAACTGTTTTGTAATGTGTTTTTTACGAATAAAGTATATTTTGGAAATAAAAAAAAGTCAGCAGCTCACCGCGATTATTTAGATATGGGGCGAGGATAAATTTCTCATGATCCTCGGGTCCTCCATCTTTGGGTACAGTGTACATGCCCTGCATCCGTTTAGTGCCTGAAAACTGGCCTAAATGAATTGCTAGGTCAAAGAATCTGATGTGCTGTACATAAAGATGCTTGTTATTGCAACAGAAGTATTATTAAGATTGAAACAGATTAATGATGGAGTTAGTGCTGGTGGAGTGCTATGATATTAAATTATCTGAATTTGTTTGCGTTGTCTTGTCATTGAAATTACTTAGAGATTTGCTGAAGTAAAAATGTCAGGTCATTAATCAGTCCACTGACTTCAATCAGTTTTGTTGGACCGTAAATGACCTGAACGAGCCGTTTAAAATCTGAAAGGGTTTGATATGGTAGACCTAGAGAAAATGTTTCCACTTATGGGGAAGTCCAAAACTAGAGTTCATAAATATAAGATAATCATTAATAAATCCAATTGTGAATTCAGCAAAAAGTTTTTACCAAGAGAGTGCTCAGAATATGGAATGTGCTGGCACAAGACGTAGTTGAGGTGAATAGCATAGATGTTTTCAAAGGGAAGCTGGATGTGCACAAGAGAGAAAGGAATAGAAAGATATGCTGATTGGGTCAGATGAAAAGGGGTAGGTAGAAGCTCTTGTGGAGCATACATGCCAGCAGAGACCATTTGGGACAAATGACCTGTTTCTGTGGTGTAGACTCAATGTAAATGGAATTTTGATTTTGGCAAATGTTTCCAAAGTTGTAGGAATCAAAACATTTATTGGGAGGAAGAATCTCTGAGCAAATGATAACTGTGGAGGTGATTGCTTCATGTAGCTCTGTGGGGAGTGCTGTGTTTAACACAATTAAACTGTGATTGTTCATAGTCATACAATGTGAAACAGCTTCGTACGGCAGATTACAATGGTAGGATTGGAGTGAGGTCATGTGAAACAACTGAAAGGCAGACTACAAAACCAAGTAAATATTGACCTTGTTGGGCCTGGATATTAAGTGTGGATGAGGAGGTTGCACAATCCGTTACTGGTCTTTTTTTTCCTGAGATTTGCTTGTCTGGATCTTGCAAGAGTCAGCATAAAGTACTTTATGTTTCACAGCTTTTTAAGGGTAGTGTTTGAGTGGACAATTGTATCGGGTTCATTGAATGACTGCAATTTTTTTCTTTCAAATATGCATCAAGTGCATTAAGTATCACCAAAGTTGGCATATTATTATAGATGAGGGAGGAAAATGTGCAGAATTGGAAAAATAAAGCTGAGTATTACAGATGTCTAATCAACTTGATACAATTGACATTTCAGACACTTTTCACAGTAGCTGTCAGCCTGCTTTAATAGGGGTCCTTAGTTAATTATTTCACCATCAAGTTCTTCCAGATTCCATGCCCTCTTGCAGTACTGTGACTGAATCACAGTCGCTCAATTTCCTCCTTGCTCTTTGACAGGGTAATCTAAATCTCGTTTCTTCCAGAAGCCTTTGCATAGCTCCATCTTAGTCCTCCTTCATCTAATGACATATACTTTGGATCTAGGAAATATAGATTAGAGTATTTTCTAAGTGGAGAGAAGCTAGGAACTGTGGAGGAGCAGAGAGATTTAGAGATCCAAGTACAGCAATCATTAAAAATCAGTAAACAGGTACAAAAATAATTTTAAAAACGGATGTAATGTTGGCCTTTATCTCAAAGGGTGGTGTAAATTATATTACAGTTGTATAAAGCTCTGATTCAACCCCATAACTCTGTAATCCTTCTCCTCTAACTGGAGAGGCTCTCTCAGCTCTCTTGGACAGAATGTAAGAAAATAAATTAGCATCTATCAGGTGATCCTCCAACATCCTCTGTCTGACACAACTTTACTTGTCTATTTTATTAATCCTTCTTTGGTCAACAATCATACGAACTTTCTGCTCTTTGTATTTCTGAGCTGAGAATATACCTTTCTTTGTGATCATCCTCCTTGCATTCTCACTGTAGCTGTATTGAAGGGTGTAGCCATTTTGCATTTTTGGAAATTAAACCGTGAATGAGGATGAAATATAGTGTTTAATTTTAGTTCACACCTTCTACATGCATGTACACATGTTGGGTAATCCTCATATCTGATCGATAATATTGTTACATAATCCACATTCATATGCATTCCCCATTACGGTTACTTGCTATGTTTAATAATTCTACTTATATATTTCATATTTTCATGCTTCCATTTTTCCCTTTCAAAAATGTAATTATTATTAAAGTGGGTTTATGAGAAAATCCCAACTCTAACATTAAATAGAGAATTAGCAATGGTTTGTGGCCCATAGTAACAATTTGCATTTATATAGCACCATTAACACAAAAGTTACTTCAGATTCTAGCTTCAAAAGCGAAAGATGGCAAGTCGCACAAGCCCAAGGAGATACAGGCAGCCATCTTCTGATCAAGGTCATAAGACTTTGTGGTGGCTACGGTAATAACTAGCTATTTAATGCATTCAACAACAACAATGTGCATTTATATGTTGCCTTTAACATATTAACATGCTTGCTGAGCAGTACAAACAAAATTTAACACTGAGTCACGTAAGGAGATATTGGGATACGTGACCAAAATCTTGGTCAAAGAGGTAGGCTTTACAAACGTCTTAAAGAAGGAGAGAGAGGTAGAGAGATGGAGAGGTTTAGGGAGGCAATTCCAGAGCTTAAGGCCTAGGCATCTGAAAGCATGTCTGCCAATGGTGCACTGATGAAAATCAAGAGAAGTGCAGAAGGCTGGAATCAGAGGAGTGCAGAGATCTTGGAGGGTTTTGGGGTTGGAGGATGTTACAGAGGTAGGGAAGGATGAGGCCCTGGAGAGATTTGAAAATGAGGTCGAGAATTTTGAAATCATTAATTTGACAATCCCCATCTGCTATTTTAAGGGAGCTGTGAAAACATTTCAAATAAAACAGGAGACAGAGGAATGCCATGCTACTACTATTGCATTTTGAGATTCAAAGCACATCATGGAATAGCAGGAAACAAGAGTTGAGAAAATAAATTGAAATTGTAATTATTTTTAATTTACACAAATATGCAATCACATGTGTTTAGCCTATCACACCTCAAAATGTCATGATTGTCCCATTTGCTTCCTCTCCAAAATATCACATTCGTCAGGTTTGAAAGTGTTCCATGTGTTTAGCACACTCAGGTCTAATTGGCTGAAATACCATATTCATAAGGCAGCAACAGATCACAACTGAACTGAACCAATGAGTAAGTAAAATCTTACTGTCCAGTTCTTTTTACAGGCAAACTTTTCTGAACAACAGTAATTAACCACTAATTGACTTCAGGGTGTGTTTATTTACAGTACTTCACTACAGTGAGTTGTTGAGCAGATAACATTTCTGCAAAGTTCAGTTAGACATTGCAGCTTTAAAGGGGCAGGCCTGGTTAAAAACTTCAGTAGCTGAACACTTTCTTCAGAGAATTTTCTTTATAGCAAAGAGGAAAGGGCTACTCGGAGAGCAAACACAAAGCATACTTGCTGGATTTACAAAGGTCGGCTGCTGAAAGACCCAGTTTTGAAAAAATACAAAACCAAGATAAAACAGTGAACAACTTGAGTTCAATTTCTACAATTAATGCTTCGACCAGGTGATGGCAGGAATGTTGCTTCACCCACTTGCAAACATTTCATCAAGTCAGATTAAGAAAGATTATTTTCTCTGAAAGTCTTGCAAATGATTGAACTACGGAAGAAATATGTTCTGAGCAAGATATTTTAACCTCTTGTTAAAACATTATTGTATCATTAACTTTTTCAATCTTCGCACTTCTTTGTAGTTAATCTACTTGTAAATAATTCTGAATAATTATAGCCAGAAGATAACGGAGACATTTACCACTTTTTGGAGTGCACAGATAGCATCCTAAGTGATCTCTGCCTTTTTATCAACTTGGCTGAGTTGCGAGCACTCTTAACTCTAAGTTAGGAAGTTGTGGGTTTTCCACTGCAAAGTGTACTGCTTCATCTGAAAGATGGCACCTCCGACAGTGCAGCGCTCCCTCAATACTGCATTGGCGTGTCAGCTTGGATTATATGCCCAAGTGTCTGGAATGGGGCTTGAACCCATAGCTTTCTGACTCAGAGCTGAGTGCGCTACCAATGTTGACACTTGCTGCACAAAATCTCTGCTAACATTTCCACAGTACTGAGGGACTGCTGTGTTAATTAAAGGTACTGACCTTTAGGTATCTTCTGTCTACTCAGGTAGACATTAAAGATCCTGTCTCCTATTCAAAGAGCAGAAGTTCTCCTGGTATGCTGGTCAACACTTCTCCCTGGGAGTATCTTTGGCACTGTGCATGAAAGAAACTTCTGAGTAAAGCCTGAAAACAGAAAAACCTCTTACTACCTCAAACATCATAAAGTAAGAAGAACTTGGATTTACCTAGCACTTTTCATGAAGTCAGGATATCTTTAAGTGTTTTACAGCCAATGAAGTACTTTTGTGAAGTGTAGTCACTGTTGTAATGTAGGAAATGTGGCAGCCAATTTGCACACAGCCAAAGCTCCCTCAAGGAGGTGATAATGACCAGATAATCTTTTTTGATGATGTGGATTGAGGGATAAATATTAGCCAGGGCACCAGGGAGAACTCCCTTGCTGTTCTTCAAAATAATGCCATGGGATCTTTAATGCCCACTTGAGAGAGCACTAACTGTATTCCCTTATGATGCATATATGAATAGACTTGTAAGTTTTCTGTTAAGTTTTCAAAAATCTTGTTAATTATTTATTTAATTTGTGAGTGTCAGTTGGCAATTATATAAATACAATCAGACACAGATTCTGGCGTAATAACACATTGAAACAATAAGTGGTCCCATCTGTGTTAATATACAGGCAATGAAGTCACAGGCACATTATGTGGTCGGTTCTGCCATTGTTTAAATGTGGTGTTACATGGAGACCTGGGTGATGTATTATCTAAAATGCTACTGGACATGCATGATTTCTGTATTATGGATACTTATAAGATGTATTTCTCTATAGGTTTTATAAGACCTACGCAATCTATTAACATATTAAAAATCTTATATCTATGTACACTTTCTGTCAGCTTTTGCCTGTGTAAACCTACCTGCTCTAGTTATTCCTTCAATCCAGTGGAGGCATTGCAGCACCACCAATGGTGGGAGAGTGCATTTACAGCATCTCAAGTTTACATAGGCAGTTTCCTTATAAACTTGGACGGAGGAATTCATCATGGGACTATTAAAATAAGGACAGTAAGTATGACTTTAAAATGGGATATGAATTATGTCTGCACACCCTGGTCCAATTACCCCCTCATCTTATAACCTTGTTACACCTCACTACAATACTCAGACCTTATCCCTTGGTTGAAACACCAAGGGAAATCAACTCGTAGACACTTAGGCTGGAATTTTACGCCACCCCAGCGAGCCAGATGGTGGCGGGGTGGCATACAATGGAGCGGGAGGCTCCGGGAGGCCTTCCCAACCTGCTCCCACCTCTGCCTCGCTTTACATGGGGCAGGGGGGGTGGAAAATGGGCCGCCCGTCCCAGAGCAATCAAGACCCTTATGTTTTTTTTCATTCATTCATGGGATGTGGGTGTCGCTGGCTAGGCCAGCATTTATTGCCCATCCCTAATTGCCCTTGAGAAGGTGGTGATGAGCTGCCTTCTTGAACCGCTGCAGTCCATGTGAGTTAGGTACACCCACAGTGCTGTTAGGAAGGGAGTTACAGGATTTTGACCCAGCGACAGTGAAGGAACGACAATATAGTTCCAAGTCAGGATGATATGTGACTTGGAGGGGAACTTGCAGGTGGTGGTGTTCCCATGTTGCCAATTAACAGCCACTTAAGGGCCTTCACCCACCTCCACGGGGATTTTACCCATGGCAGGCAGGTGTTTTGGAGCCGGGAAAGGCCGCCTGGTGAAAGCTGTCGGCCTCTCTGTGCCCCGGGGGGTGGGGAGAGCCGCCCCCACTTCCCCAACCATCCTCAGGACCTAAGACGACCCTTCTTCCCCCCAAACAACCACCTTTGCCTCGCCGGGGCACGACCGATTACCCCCGGCGAGGCAGCCCAAACTTACCTTCAGTCCTGGCTCCATGTCCTCAGCTGGGCTGCAGTCCTAGCAGTGGCCACTGCTCCCAGTGGCGCTGCTGGGATCAAGAGCTGCCAGCCCACTGTTTGGCCAGCAGCTGAATGAGGTGGGACTTCCTCCCACAAGTGGGTGGAAGTCCCGCCTTGGAACAGTTAAAGCCTGGGGACCCGTTAAATAAGGGACGGATCCCCAGGCTAGGCTGAAGCGGGTTTTCCACCAAATCTTACGTCGGTGGCCAGCTCCTGTCCGCCCGACGTAAAATCTAGCCCTTACTTTTCCGGTATGGATGTCTTATTTAATTTACTGTTTTAATTTAATTGTATATGATTATGTTGGTAATTTTCATTTCTATCTGCATCACTATCACACTAGTGATTTTGGTAAATGAGGACAAGAGATAATAAGTGCAGAGTAAGTACACTTAGAACTATTGAAGGGAAGCACACTAATTTGACAGCATCTGCTGAGTGTAGACCTGACCTACCACGAACCTGGTCAACTTTTCACCTCTTCGATGCTGGCTGAAAGATCTAATCCAGCCAATCGTCTGGAGCATCTCGGGAACGATCACCTAGCCTGGAAAATGAATTAACACTGCATTAATATCACTTGGACAAATCCATCCTGCTTCATTGTACAGCACACTAACGTTTAAACTAAACTGTAGCCTTATTAAATGGTTTGTTGCCTATCAGTCCAAATCAAAAAGCATATTTTTAACTTCGATGGATGATATTGTCACTTATCCATTAATGCCACAGCACCTGGCAGTTATTTTCTATTGTTACATTAATAGCTTCAGTGCCTTGTTTCTGTTGCTACTGCACAGACTGGTGCTATATAACAAGGGGCTAAGTAATGTCCTTCATGTTGTTCCTATACACATGCTAACATTACATTTTATACCAGCTATATATGTGTATGTCAGCTTCTGGTTGATCTCTCTTCCCTTTGCAAAACCGCCTTTAGCGAGTACTGAAAGAAACAGAGTTAAGCGTAGAACACAGCAGCAAGATTGGAAGTAGCAATATCTGCTTTTGTCAGTAGTGGCAGCATCTTGATTAAATCTGTATTAGTGAGCTGACAGAGACTTATTGAAAATATGGAACACAGTCATGATATGGGCGCATTCAATCAGAAAATAAAAGCACATGATAGGGAGAATAACAATTGAGGAAAAAAAGTGAAAGGGAGTGTGGGAGATAAGAGAATCAGTGAAACACAATAAGGAAAGAAGGAAGGAAAGAAAATGAGAGCCATTAAGCAAGGTCTGTAATGGAACAGTTGACTTTTTTTAAAGAGATGTTTCGGGTACAGTTGAGGTAACATTTCCACGAGGGGGAATGGCAAGATGAGCAAAGCCAGAGCTCCATGGATGATGAGATAGAGAGTATGTATGACAGATGTCAGGTTGATTAATGCAAGTGAGAACTAGGCTGAATATAGAAAGTTCAGATGTGAAGTGAAAAAGAAATGAGAGGCAAAGAGAGAGTGTGGGAAGAGACTGGCAACTAGCATAAAAGGGAGCCCAGAAGTCTTCTATAGGCAAATAAATAGTAAAAGGGTGGTAAAAGGAGGAGTGGGGCTGATTAGGGACTAAAAAGGGGATTTACACATGGAGGCAGAGGGCATGGCTTAGGTATTAAATGAGTCCTTTGCATCTGGCTTTACCAAGGAAAAAGATGCTGCCAAAGTCATGGTGAAAGAGGAGCTAGTTGAGATACTGGATAGGCTAAAGATTGATAAAGAGCAGGTATTAGAAAGGATGGCTTTACTTAAAAGTTGATAAATCACCAGGACTGGATGGCATCCATCTGAGGATACTGAGTAAGGGTGGAAATTCGGAGGCGCTGGCCATAATCTTCCAATCTTTCTTAGTTACGGGGGTGGTGCCAGGGGACTGGAGAATTGCAAATATTACAGCCTTGTTCAAAAAAGGGTGTAAGGATAAGCCTAGCAACTACAGGCCAGTCAGTTTAACCTTGGTGGGAAAGCTTTTCAATACAATAATCCGGGACAAAATTAACAGTCACTTGGACAAATGTGGATTAACTAAGGAAAGCAAGCATGTATTTGTTCAAGGCAAATCATGTTTTACTAATTTGATTGAGTTTTTGATGAGATTATAGAGATGGTTGATGAGGGTAATGCGGTTGATGTGTACATGAACTTCCAAAAGGAGTTTGATAAAGTGCAGCATAACAGGCTTGGCAGCAAAGTTAAAGCCCGTGGAATAAAAGTGAGAGTGGCAGCAGGGATACAAAGTTGGCTGAGTGACAGGCAACAGAGATTAATGGTGAATAAATATGCTTTGGACTGGAGGAAGGTACACTTGGTGTTCCCCAGAGGTCAGTACTAGGACCACTGCTTTCCCTGATTTATATTAATCACCTAGACTTGGGTGCGCAGGGCACAATTTCAAAATCTGTAGGCAACACATAACTTAGAAGTATTGTGAACTGTGAGGAAGATATTAATAGACTTCAAAAGGACATAGACAAGCTGGTGTAAAAACAGAAAGTGCTGGAAATACCCAGCAGGTCAGGCAGCATCTGTGGAAGGAGAAGCAGAGTTGCGTTCCTTAACACCTGAAAGGAAGAGAAAAAGTTTTTTGTTAATGCGTCGGATAAGACGAAGGATGAAATGAAACTGCAGAGCAAAACAGCTTTGAGATAATGTGAGGCGCTGCTTCTGGAGAGAGAGAGGTCAAGTATGTACATGTGGTGGCACATGGCACTAAGTATGGATCTCAGGATGTGGTGAGAGCAGCTCTGTGGAACATTGTATTTCTCAGAGATATTCTGCTTCTCTCTCCACAGATGCTGCCTGACCTGCTAAGTATTTCCAGCACTTTCTGTTTTTATTTCAGATTTCCAGCATTTCTGAATATTTTGCTTTTGTTTTAGACAAGCTGGTGGAATGGGCAGATACATGGCAGATGAAGTTTAATGCAGAGAAGTGTGAAGTGATACATTTTAGTAGGAGGAACGAGGAGAGGCAATACAAAATAAAAGATACAATTCTAAGCGGGGGTGGGGGGGGTGCGAGGGTTCAGGAATAGAGGGATCTCAGGGTATATGTACTCAAATTGTTGAAGGTAGCAAGGTTGAGAAAGCAGTTAATAAGGCAAATGGGATCCCGGGCTTTATAAATAGAGACAGAGTACAAAAGCAAGGACGCTGTGGTGAACCTTTATTAAACATTAGTTTGGCTTTAACTAGAGTATTGTGTCCAATTCTGGGCATCACACTTTAGGAAGGATGTGAAGACATTAGAGAGGGTACAGAAAAGATTTATGGGAATGGTTCCAGCGCTGAAGGACTTCAGTTATGTAGATAGGTTGGAGAAGCTGGGGTTGCTCTCCTTAGAGAAGATTGAGAGGAGATTTGATAGAGGTGTTCAAAATCGTGAGAGGTCTGAACAGAGTTAATAGGGAGAACTGTTTCTCGTGGCGGAAGGGTCAAGTACCTGGGGACACCAATTTAAGGTGAATGGCACAGAACCAAAGGCATTGTGAGGAATAACTTTTTCATGCAGCGAGAGGTTAGTATCTGGAATACATGCCTGAGAGTGTTGTGGAGGCAGTGTCAATTGTGGCTTTCAAAAGGGAATTGAATAAATATCTGAAGAGAAAAAACTGCAGGGCTGCAGGGAAAGGGAAGGTGAGTGGGACTAGCTAAGTTGCTGTTACAGAGAGCTGGCACAGACACGATAGACTGAATGGCCTCCTTCTGTGCTGTAATCATTCCATGCTTCTAAGAAAAATAAACATAGATATTTTAAGAAAATGCATTGAGGAACATGAAAGGACAATTGAGAGAAACACAGCAACAGACTGAAAGACCAAAAATATAAAAGAAGCAGATTTTTTTTAGAATTAAAGAACGAACAAGCTAGCTTGCCTTTTGATCTCATGGTTGAAGTAAGAGGAGTAGTCAGTAGGATGTATGACTTTCTCAGAGGCTATAATCATCTAGCCATGATAATTGGACGTTTGATTTATGGAGATATCTTTGTAGGAGTCCCCCGGGAGTGGTTCTTGGCCACACTCTTTCTCATCTTCAAAGACATTGTGAATCTTAGAAAAGTAGTCCTGTTCTCCTTACTCCTGAACCATTTGTATAAAGTAGTTAACTCACCACTTTGAAGATGTGCAGTAACAATGTTTGCATGCAGATGTAGAAAGAAGTGGACAGATTGTAGACAAGCACTGAGAAAATCAAGTAAAATAACTCTGTTGACAAAAGTCGACTGGTGTTTCCCACTGATCCCTATTTTATAAAGGTTTTATATGCCCTTGAACATGTTGTCACCTCCAAAATCCGTGCCCAGCTTCCCCAGAATTCGATGTTTAAATCCTTCCAATGAAGTTTCTGCCTTTGCTACAGTATCGAAATTGCTTTTATCAAAGTCACAAATAACATTCTATGTGAGTGTGACAAAGGTAAACTATCCCTCCTGATTCTTCTCAACCTGTCTGCAGCCTTTGGCATGGTTGACCACACCATCCTCCTTCAGTGCCTCTCCATTGTCCAGCTGGTGGGACTGTACTCGCCTAGTTCCATTCTTATTGATTTAATCTTTGCCAGAGTATCATTTGCAATAGTATCGTTTCCCGCGCCCGCAACGTTACCTCTGGTGCTTCCCAAGGATGTATCCTTGGCCCCTTTCTATTTCTCATCTAAATGTTAGTTTTCACATGTATGCTGATGACATCACCTGCTTCACCATCACCTCTCTAAATGCCTCTACTGTTGCTTGTCTGACATCCAGTACCAGATGGACAGAAATTTTCTCCAACTAAACATTGTCTTCGGTCCCCACTACAAACTGTATTCCCTAGCTACTGAATCCATCCCTCTTCCTGGCAACTGTCTAGGCTGAACTAGAATGTCCGCAGCCTTGGTATCATATTGGACCCTGAGCTGAGCTTTTGACCATATATCCATGCCATCACTCTAAGATTTAAAGCCATTTGGGCCAGTAATGCTGGTTTACCATAGTACACCCTTCCTACAACAGCAAAAATAACTCACATTTATTTGTTAGCATTAATATCCTAATCGCCCCAATTTGCTTTACAGAGGAGAAATAGATGCAGTACTAGGAGAAATGTTCAGGGAGATGATGGAACGCATGGTTGAAAAGATGGGTAAATGAAGCTTTTAACAGTCAGGAGAGTTTTTTTTTTATTCATTCATGGAATGTGAGCATTAATGGCAAGGCCATCATTTATTGCCTATCTCTAATTGCTGTTGAGAAGGTGGTGGTGAGCCACCACCTTGGACTCTTACAGTCTATGCAATATAGGTACACCCACAGTGCTGCTTGGTAGGGAGTTCCATCAAGCCAAAGAGATTTAGAAAGAGAATTTCATACTGTAAGACTGAGGTGGCTGAAGGTCCTGCCACTGATAGCAGAGGGAGAGGAGATTCATAGGAGGTCTGAGTCAGAACAGCGGAGAGTACGTTAGGCCACAGGACTGGAGGAGAATGCATTGATAGGGTGGAATGTGACTGTTAGGAGGCAAAAAAATGAGGATAAGAATTTTTAATTGAATAATTTAGGGATCAGGAAATGGAAAGTTATTGAGAGGAGGGGTAATGGGAAAGCAGGAGTCAGTTGAGGTGGGTTGAGAGTAGTGGGATTTTGAACAAATTTTTGTATGTAGTGTGCATCACTGAGAAAGGTGGCCAGAATGTCAATGCATGGAAGGCTATGACTGGATCAATGTCCTAAATACTTAGACCATATTTATACGAGGAGCACAAACATTGCTGAATCTCAACCTCCGCATTCTGTATCATCCCAAATTGTCTCAATGGGAACTTCAACAAAAAGCTCTCAAACTTAACTGCCTTTAGAATTCTCTCCCAGACACAGTCATCGGCTGGAACTGTGACCCTTGTATATAGAAATTTAAAAATGGAGCCAGCCATTACTTGTTGAACGGGGGTTATTGGGGCATGCAGTACGCTGTGAGAAACCTGTGGCTAGCCTATTCATATCCCAGTATAATTTCTCCAAATTGTTCTATACTACCAGCAACCACCAGGTCAAAGGGCCATAGTTGTCTTGGGTTGCTCCCTGTTACTGTCTTGTGTGTAAAAAGTAAAAAAGATACTTGGAGAAATGCTCATTAGTACGCAGTAGTCCGGGGCTTCATCTTTCTTGAGAGTGTCAGTTTTAATCATTTTTCCCATTTCCCCCACCTTTAGGTCTCGATACATCATCCCTTGACCAAGATAGAAGGCAGTGAACCTTCTCCTAGTTTCTGCTATTGGTGTCAGTCGTGTCTCATTGGGTAGCACTCTTGCCTCTTAAGCCCTCAACCAACATCACTAAAACAGATTCCATGATCGTTATATTACCATTTGTGGGAGCTTGCTGTGTGCAAATTGGCTGCTGCATTTCCAATAATACAACAGCGACTACACTTCATAAGTACTTCATTGGCTGTACAGTGTTTAGGGACATCCTCTGGATCACTACCTGAGCGACGAGCAAATTGGCATAGCGTAAATAAGATCAGAGAGTTGAATGTGTAGCTCAAAGATTGTTGTGGGTGAAATGGGTTTGTATTCATGGGGCACTGGCACCAGTACTGGGGAAAGAGGGAGCTGTACCATTGGGACCAGTGTCCTGGTGAATCATCTAACTAGGGCTGTAGAGAAGGCTTTAAACTAAATTGTTGTTGGGGGGGTGGGGGGCGCGTTTCACGTGAGGGGAGATTTGAAAGATTAATGAGAAAGGACAAGGCAATAGTTCAGGGTTGCGATACGGGTAATGAAATCCAGAGTGTGACAGGAATGGACAGAGTGTACAAACAGAAGAGTGCACCAGCAAATAAGGTCAAAGTAGGGAAAAATGGTAAAAAGACAGAATTAAAGGCTCTTTATCTGAATGCATGCAGCATTTGTAACAAGATGGATGAATTGATGACACAAATAGAAATAAATGAGTATGATATGATAGCCATCACCAAAACATGGTTGCAAGGTGACCAAGGCTGAGAACTGAATATTCAAGGATATTTGACATTTCGGAAGGATAGAAAGGAAGGAAAAGTAGGTGGGGTAGCTCTGTTGATAAAAGATGAGATCAATGCAGTAGTGAGAAATGATCTTGGTTTGGAAGATGAAGATGTAGGCCAGCATTTAACTCCCGCCCCCTCCCCCCACCCCCCAGATCGGGCTAGGAGGGGGGGCAGGAGGCATAAAATTGGGTGGGAAGTGTGGGGCGGCGGTGGGGGGGGGGGGGGTACCTTGCTTGTCACCTACTCATCCTGCTACTATTTTACCAGTGGCAGTGGGGGGGGGGCGGGGGAGCGGTGGGCGGAGGGGGGCAAAGAGCCACTTTCCACTTCAGGACTTCAGGGGTTCTTCCTACCGCCTCTGGTATTTTACCAGTGGTGGACGAGCACCTTGGCAGCTGTGGAAGCTGCCTAGTAATACCTGGCAGCCTTCTTTTGGGCTGTAGGGGGACCCCTCCTGATCAGGCACCCTGTGCCCCATGGGGGCCTCCCCAGCAGCACTGGCCTGCCCAACTAAAACACGCCCCTCCCTACACAGACCCTCCCCCACCCCTTTGCCGGGGTCTAGCCGATTGTCCTCAGTGAGGTCCCACACATAACTTTTTGGAGGCCGATGACCATGGTCCTGTTCTTGCTGGATGCAGTGCCAGCAGTCAGTCGCCACTGCTCCTGCTGGCATTGCTGAGACTGAAGAGCTGCTGGTCCTCTGATTGGCTGGCAGCTCTTGGAGGTAAAACTTCCTGCCTCAGAGGGGCAAATGCCCTGACTGAAGCCAATTAAGGGCCTGAGCCACGCAAAATAGCAGCGTGGCTTCCAGGGCTGGTGGAGGCGGGCTCACCCCCAGCTTTCTAGCCAGTGGGCAGAGCCACTGCCTCACCGTTAAATTCCGGCCATAGAATCAGTTTCGATGGAGATATGAAAGGAAAGTCGTCACCGGCGGAAGTTGTTTAAAGGCTCCCTATCAATAGCTACACTGTAGGACAGAGTATAAATCAAGAAATAATGGGAGCTTGTAAGAAAGGTACTGCAATAATTATGAGCGATTTTATTCATCTTATCAATTAGACAAATCAAATTGGCAAAGGTAGCCTGGAGGATGAGTTCATAGAATGTACTCGGGACAATTTCTTAGAACAATACATTCTGGAACCAACCTGGGAGCAGGATATTTTAGAGCTGTAATGTGTAGAGATAGGATTAATTAATGACCTTGTAGAAAAGGATCCTGTAGGCAAGAATGATCATAACATGACAGAATTTCACATTCAGTTTGAGGGTGAGAAATCTGGGTCTGAAACTATGTCTTAAATAAAGGCAATTACTGTATGAAGACAGTGTTTGCTAAAGTGGACTGGGAAAATAGGTATAAAGGTAAGATGGTAGAGAAGCAGTGGCAAACAATTAAGGAGATATTTCATAACTCTCAACACAGATATAGTCCATTGAGAAAGAAAGACTGTATGAGAAGGATGCACCATCTGTGGGTAACTAAGGAAGTTAAGGATGGTATCAATTGAAAGAAAAGGCATACATGCTGCGAAGATTAGTGGTAGGCCAGAAGATTGAGAAAATTTTAGAAACCAGAAAAGGATGGCTAAAAAGAAAGGGGAGAAATTAGAGTATGAGAGTAAACTAGCAAGAAATATAGACAGACAGTAAAAGCTTCCACAAGTCGGTAAGAAGGGAAAGAGTAGCTGAAGTAAGCTTTGGTCCTTAAGAGGATGAGACAGGGGAATTAATAATAGGAAACAAGGAAATGACAGAGATTTTGTATTGTCACAGTGGAAGACACAAAAAGCATCCCAAGAATAGTAGAAAATCAAGAGGCAAAATGGAGCAAGGAACTTGAAACAATCACTATCACTAGAGAAAAAGTACTAGGAAAACTAATGGGACTAAAGGGTGACAAGTCTCCTGGACCTGATGGCTTGCATCCTAGGGTCTTAAAAGAAGTGGCTGCAGAGATAGATTCTGGAAAGGCCCCACTGGATTGGAAAACCACAAATGTAGCACCTCTATTCAAGAAAGGAGGGCGACAGAAAGCAGGAAACAATAAGCCAGTTAGCCTAACATCTGTCATTGGGAAAATGCTAGAATCCATTATTATGGAAGTAGTAGCAGGACATTTAGAAAATCATAATGTAATCAAGCAGAGTCAACATGATTTTATGAAAGGGAAATCATTTTTGACAAATTGATTAGAGATGAAGGGACCAAGTGTACTGTAGCTAAATTTTCTGACGATATACAAAGATAGGTAGGAAAGCAAGTTGTGAGTCTGCAAAGGGATATTAGATAGGTTAACTGAATGAGCAAATAATTGGCGGGTGGAAAATAATGTGGGAAAGTGTGAGGTTGTCCACTTTGGTGGGAAGAATAGAAAAGCAGAATGGAGCGAGACTGCAGAATGCTGCAATACAGAGGGATTTGGGTGTCCTTCTGGATGAATCACAAAATGTTAGCATGCAGATACTGCAAGTAATTAGGAAGGCAAATGGAATGTTGGTGTTTATTGCAAGGGGAACGCATATTAATGTAGGGAAGTCTTGCTACAACAGTATATGGTGTTGGTGAGGCTGCACCTAGAGTACTGTGCATAGTTTTGGTCTTCTTACTTAAGGAAGGATATACTTGCATCAGAAGCAGTTCAGAGAAGGTTTATTTATTTATTTAGAGATACAGCACTGAAACAGGCCCTTCGGCCCACCGAGTCTGTGCCGACCAAGAACCACCCATTTATACTAACCCTGCAGTAATCCCATATTCCCTGCCACCTACCTACACTAGGGGCAATTTACAAGGGCCAATTTACTGATCACCTGCAAGTCTTTGGTGGTGGGAGGAAACCGGAGCACCCGGTGAAAACCCACGCGGTCACAGGGAGAACTTGCAAACTCCGCACAGGCAGTACCCAGAATTGAACCCGGGTCCCTGGAGCTGTGAGGCTGCGGTACTAACCACTGCGCCACTGTGCCGCCCTTTTTACTAGGTTGATTCCTGGGTTGAATGGGTTGTCTTATGTGGAAAGGTTGAGCAGGTTGGACCTATACTCATTGGAGTTTCGAAGAATGAGAGGTAATCTTTCTGAAACTTCTCAGATTCTGAGGGGGCTTGACAGGGTTGATGCTGAGATGATGTTTTCCCTCGTGGGGGAATCTAGAATTGGGGGCACAGTTTAAAAATAAAGAGGTCTCCCATTTGAGATAGAAGTGAGAAGAAATTTCTTCTCTGAGGGTTGTTAGTCTTTGGAATTCTCTTCCCCAGAGAGCAGTGGAAGCTGGGTCATTGAATATATTCAAGGCTGAGTTAGACAGATTTTTGATCTACAGGGGAGTCAAGGGTTATATAGAGGCTGACAGGAAAGTGGAGTTACAGCCACAATCAGATCAGCCACGATCTTTTTGAATGGTGCAGCAAACTTGAGGAGCTGAATGGCCTATTTCTGTTCCTTTTTCGTCCTAAATTTGTGAAAGGTGTAATATAAATGCAAGTCTTTTTCTACAGCTATGTGCTTGCTTCCATTTTATTCTCCCTTGCTAAGATGAGCTTGATTCTCCAGATTGATGCTCATTATATAATTAATGGCACTCTCTCTAATTGTTCCAGAATGCAATGTATTCGTACACCAATGCACTGAGCCATCAAGCTTCTCCAGGCTATCATTAATTGAAACCAAAAGAGTTAAATATGGGGGAGAGGGAAACATAGGGAAGGAGGGAATGACTAACAGATCTAATTTTTATGATGGATTGCAGGATGGAGCATTGTTTTTGTGGGGATATTGATTCAGCTGATGTTCTGAGTAAAACCAACTCTATCACCTGAAAATCCTGTTGAATACTTTCAGCCAACTTTACTATTTTGCATTAGCACTGTACAAAGAAAATTAAATTAATATAGGTGTTGCACAGTAATGTCCCCAAACCCTTTTGTATTTAATTGTCTCCGTTGTGTTGTGATTGGCAAACATTACTGTTCAGTCAATTGTCTGTGTTTCTGGGGAACTTCAATATTTTCATTGTTACCAATTTTCCCCAATTGTTTTTGGCATCATAAATAAATCTCTGCTCCTGAATCTGAATTGAGCTAAATTAATTAACGTTATACACCTAGTCACTGAACATGTATGATATACACTGACCAGGCTACACAATGACTGTGATGTATGTCCATGAGTTGACAGTGATTGTTGTAAAGTGAAATTGCAGTCGATGAGAGGAGATGACACAATTGAAGGCTCGTTGGTTATTGTTGACACAAGTAATTTTTCACTACCTCCAAGATGTTTTATGCAGAATTGTTGTATTTGAGCAGCAATTTGCACCACAGACAGTAAATGTAATGATTTTCAAATGTGGGGTCAGCTTCAATATGGATACTGATCGTAAGGAGCCATTCGGCCCATGAACTCCACACTCTCTCAGCAACAGTAATTCCATTAATCCTGCTCCCCACCACCCCTGCCTTTTCTCATAACCCTGCAAATGTTGTTTCCTTAGGTGCTTATCCAATTCCTGTTTGAAAGCCACAATTGAATCTGTCTTTGCCATACACTCAGGTAGTGCATTCCAGATCCTAACCAAACTCTGCATAAAAAAATGTTTCCTCATGTCTTGGTTCTTTTGCCAATCATCTTAAATTGGTGTCCTGTGGATCTTGACTCCTCCGCCAAAGGGAACAGTTTCTCTCTATCTAATCTGTAGAGACCCGTCATGATTTTGAACACTTCTAACAAATCTCCTCTCAACCTTTTTTTCTCTAAGGACAAGAACACCAGCTTCTCCAATCTGTGCACGTAACTGAAGTCTCTCATCCCTGGAACCATACTCATAAATCTTTTCTGTACCCGCTCGAAAGCCTTCACATTCTTCATAAAGTGCAGTGCCCCGAATTGGACACAAGTTGAGGCCGCACCAGTGTTTTATAAACGTTCATCATAACTTCCTTGCTTTTGTACTCTATGCCCATATTTATTTTTTTTATTTCGAGATACAGCACTGAAACAGGCCCTTTGGCCCACCGAGTCTGTGCCGACCAACAACCACCCATTTATACTAACCCTACAGTCATCCCATATTCTCTACCACCTATCTACACTAGGGACAATTTACAATGGCCAATTTACCTATCAACCTGCAAGTCTTTGGCTGTGGGAGGAAACTGGAGCACCTGGCGAAAACCCATGCGGTCACAGGGAGAACTTGCAAACTCCACACAGGCAGTACCCAGAATCGAACCCGGGTCCCTGGAGCTGTGAGGCTGCGGTGCTAACCACTGCGCCACTATTTATAAAGCCCAAGTTCCCATATGCCTTTTTAACTACTTTCTCAACCTCCCCTGTCATCTTCAATGATTTATGCACATATATCCCCAGGACTCTCTGTTCCTGCACCACCTTCCCCACCCCCGACCCTTTCCCTTATATCTCCTCTCCTTGTTCTTGTTCGCAAAATTTCACATTTCACTGCATTCAGTGTGCCAACTGTCTCAGTAGGTAGCACTCTTGCCTCTGAGTCACAGGGTTCCGGGTTCAAGTCCAGGGCTTGAGCACAAAAATCAAGGCTGGCACTCCAGTGCAGTACTAAGTGAGTGCTGCACTGTCAGAGGTGCCGTCTTTCAGATGAGACGTTAAACTGAGGACCTTTCTGCTACTTGGGTGGATGTAAAAGAACCCGTGGCATTATTTCAAAGAAGAGCAGGGAGTTATTCCCAGTGTCCTGGCCAATAGTTATCCCTCAATCAACATTACACAAACAGATTACCTGGTCATTATCACATTATGGTTTGTGGGAGTTTGCTGTGCACACACTGGCTGTCACGCTTCCTACATTACAATGGTGACTACACTTCAAAACTACTTCATTGGCTGTAAAGCGCTTTGAGACGTCCAGTGGTTGTGAAAGGCGCTATATAAACGTGAGTCTTTTTTTTCATCTGCCAAGTGTCTGCCCATCAGCCTGTCTATGTCCTCTTGAAGTTTGTCACAATCCTCCTCACAGTTCATAAAACTTCAAAGTTTTGTGTCATCTGCAGATTTTGAAATTGTGCCCTGGTACACCCAAGTCTAAGTCATTGATATATACCAAGAAAACCAGTGGTCCTAGTTTCGATCCCTGGGGAGCACCACTGTATACCTTCCTCCACTAATCTCTTTTTCCTGTCACTCAGCCAGCCTCATATTCATGCTGCCACTGTCTCTTTTATTAGTTGGGGTTCCGCTATGCTGATAAGCTGATTATGTGGCAGTTTACCAAACACCTTTTGGAAGTCCATATACACTACATCAACTGCATTACCCTCATCAACCCCCTCTTTTACCTCATCAAAATCTCAATCAAGTTAGTTAAACACAATTTGCCTTTAAGAAATCCGTGCTTGCTTTCCTTAATTAATCCACACTTGTCAAAGTGACTCTTAATTTTGTCCCAGATTATTGTTGCTAAAAAGCTTTCCCACCACTGAGGTTAAACTGACTGGCCTGTAGTTATTGGGCTTATTCTTACACCCTTTTTTGAACAAGGGTGTAACATTTGTAATTCTCCAGCCCTCTGGCACCACCCCCGATAGCTAAGGAAGATTAGAAAATTATGGCCAGTACCTCCACAATTTCCACACTTACTTTCCTCAGCATCCTTGGATACATCCCATCCGGTCCTGGCGACTTATCAACTTTATGTCCTGCCAGCCTTTCTAATACCTCCTGTTTATCAATTTTAGCCCATCCTGTTTCTCGATTACCTCCTGCTTCACTATGACTTTGGCTACATCTTCTTGGTAAAAACAGATGCAAAGTGCTCATTTAATACCACAGCCATGCCTTTTTCCTCCATACATTGATCCCCTTTTTGGCCCCTAACCACCCCCCCGCCACCTTACTACCCTTTCACTATTTATATGCCTGTAGAAGACTTCCGGATTTGCCTCAAGCTCTCTCCGCCTCTCATTTTTTTTCCCACTTCTCCTCTGAACTTTCTATATTCAGCTTGGTTCTGACTTGTATTATCAACCCGTCATCTGTCAAATGACCCTTTTTTTGGCTTTATCTTACTCTTTATCTCTTGTCATCCTGAGAGCTCTGGCTTTGGTTGCCCTGATGGCGTCCAGCTCTACCTCTCCACCACCTCACTCGACTCCTCCATTGTCTGTGTGTTGCCAGAGTGTTTCTCCCGACAGCCTGTTATGATGAGCTGTAATTTAATTGAATAGCGGAAAGACCCAAATCCAGCATCGTTGGCTCCTACCACAAACTCCAATCCCTAGTCACTGATCCCATCCTTCACGCTGGTCACTCTCTCAGGCTGAATCAGATTCTCAGCAGCCATGGCATCCTGTTCGACCCTGAGCTAAGATTTATACCCCATATGCTCACCATCATAAAGACCGTCTGCCTCCATCTCTGTAGCATCGTCCGTCTTCACCCCAAGCTCAGCCCTTCTACTGAAATCCTCATTCATGTCTTTGACATCCCCAGATTTTATTACTACTGGCTGCACTCCCAGCCTCCACCCCTCAAGTTTCAGCTTATCCATAACTCTGCGGGCCATATCCTATCCATCAAGTTCTGCTTTCTCTTTACGTTTGTCCTTGCAGATCTAAATTTGTTCCTGGTTGTCTAGTGCCTCACAATTAAAATTCTCATCCATGTGTTTAAAGTGCTCCAATCCTTATGTCTTCCCTTCTCTGTAACCTCCTCCAACACTACCACACCCACCCCTTGAAACCTCCATTCTTCTGACTTGCCCTTCCCTTTCCTTGGCCTCACCATTGATGGCCATGTCTTCAGCATCATGCTCTGGAATTTCCTCCCTAAACTCCTCCACCTCTCCACTTTCCTCTCCTCCTTCAAAACTCTCAATAAAACCCCCCTCATCCTTCCTAATCTTCTTTGGCCTGGTGTCCCATTTGTTTCCTTACGCCTCTTGTGAAGCTCCTTGAGATGATTTTTCGATATTAAAGATCCAGGTTGTTACTGCAGGACACCAGATCAGTTTACCCAGTTACTGTGCATATCACCAATTTATTTGTTCATGGAATGTGAGCATAGCTGGGAAGGCCAGCTTTTATTGCCCATCCATAATTGCCCTTCAGAAGGTGGTGGTGAGCTGCCTTCTTGAACCACTGCAGTGCATGTGGTGTAGATACACCCACAGTGCTGTTAGGAAGGGAATTCTAGGTTTTTAACCCAATGACAGTGAAGGAACGGTGATATATTCCCAAGTTAGGATGGTGTGTGGTTTCGAGGGGAACTTGCAGGTGGTGGTATTCACATGCACTTGTTGCCCTTGTCCTTCTAGGTGGTAGAGGACACGGGTTTGGAAGGTGCTGTCAAAGGAGCTTTGGCAAGTTGCTGCAGTGCATCTTGTAAATGGTACACACTGTTGTCACTGTGCATCGGTGGTGGAGAGAGTGAACGTTTAAGTAGTGGATGGGGTGCTGAGAAAGCAGGCTGCTTTGTCCTGGATGGTGTCCAGCTTCTTGAGTGTTGTTGGAGCTGCATTCATCCAGGCAAGTGGAGAGTATTCCATCACACTCCTGACTTGTGCCTTGTACATGGTGGACAGGTGTTGGGGAGTCAGGAGGTGAGTCATCGGTTGCACAATTCCCTGTCTCTGACCTGCTCTTGTAGCCACAGTATTTATATGGCTGGTCCTGTTCGGTTTCTTGTAAATTGTATCCCAGAATGTTGATGGTGGGGGTATCAGCGATGGTAATGCTGTTGAATGTCCAGGGCAGTTGTTTAGAATCTGTCTTGTTGGAGATGGTCATTGCCTGACGCCTGTGTAGCTTGAATGTTACTCGCCAAACCTGAATGTTGTGCAAATCTTGCTGCATCTGGGCACGGACTGTTTCAGTATGTGAGGAGTTGCGAATGGTACTGAATACTGCATAATCAGCAAACATCCCATTCTGGCCTTATGATGGAGGGAAGGTCATTGATGAAGCAGCTGAAGATGATTGGGCCTAGAACCCTACCTTGAGAAGCTCCTGCAGTATGTCCTGGGGCTGAGATGATTGGCTTACAACAAGGCTTTTGACAAGGTCCCACATGACAAACTGGTTAAAAAATTGAAATCCTATGGAATTCAGGGAAATGCAGCAAGGTGGATACAAAATTGGCTCAGTGGCAGGAAGCAAAGGGTAATTGTTAATGGATGTTTTTGCGACTGGAGGGCTGTTTCCAGTAACGTTCCGCAGGGCTCAGTACTGGGTCCCCTGCTTTTTGTGGTATATATTCACGATTTGGACATAAATGTAAGGGGCATGATCAAGAAGTTTGCAGATGACACAAAGATTGGCCGTCTAGTAGATAGCGAGGAGGATAGCTGTAAGCTGCAGGAAGATACGATGGTCTGGTCAGATGGGCAGAAAAGTGGCAAATGGAATTCAGCCCGGAGAAGTGTGAGGTGATGCATTTGGGGAGGTCAAACAAGGCAAAGGAATACACAATTAATGGGAAAATACTGAGAAGTGTAGAAGAAGTAAGGGATCTTGGAGTGAATGTCCACAGATCCCTATGGAATCCTTTCCTTTATTTGCCGAGGTATAGAATATAAGAGCAGGGAGGTTATGCTGAAACTGTATAAATCATTGGTTAGGCCACAACTTGAGTACTGTGTGCAGTTCTGGTCACCTCATTACAGAAAGGATGTAATTGCACTAGAGGGGGTACAAAGGAGATTTACGAGGATGTTTCCGGGACTGGAAAAATTCAGCTATGAGGAAAGATTGGATAGGCTGGGATTGTTCTCCTTGGAACAGAGAAGGCTGAGGGGAGATTTGATTGAAATGTACAAAATTGTGAGGCGCCTGGATAGAGTGGAGGTGAAGGGCCTATTTACCTTAGCAGAGAGGTCAGTGACTAGGGGACATAGATTTAAAGTGATTGGTATAAAGATTAGAGGGGTGTTGACGAAAAGATTTAAACCCAGTTACGATTAAACCAGGCAAAGGCTGAGAGGGAACCCCTAGACCCCTTCTCACCTTGTTGTAACAACAGCCTTTGTCCAAACATGGCCAAAAGAACTGAATTCCAGAGGTGAGGTGAGAGTGAGTGCCCTTGACATCAGCATAGCATTTCACCAAGTATGGCATCGAAGGGCCCTAGCAAAACTGGAGTCAATGGGAATCGGGGGGAAAACTCTCCGCTGGTTGGAGTCATACCTAGCACAAAGAAAGATGGTTGTGATAGTTGGAGGTCAGTCATCTCAGTCCCAGAACATCACTGCAAGAGTTCCTCAAGGTAATGTCCTTAGCCCAACCATCTTCAGCTACTTCATCAATGACCTTTCTTCCATCATAAGGTCAGAAGTGGGTATGTTTGCTGATGATTGCACAATGTTCAGTAGCATTCGCAACTCCTCAGATACTAAAGCAGTCCGTGTCCAGATGCAGCAGAACATGAACAGCATCCAGGCTTGGGCTGATAAGTTGCAAGTAACATTCGCGCCACACAAGTGCCAGGAATCTAACCATCTCCCCTTGATGTTCAATGGCATTATCATCGGTGAATCCCCTGATAAGAGCAGCAGATGCATGGGAACATCACCACCTGCAAGTTCCCGTCCAAGTCACACACCATCTTGAGTTGGAACTATATTGCCGTTGCTTCACTGTCGCTGGGTCAAAATCCTGGTACTCCCTTCCTAACAGCACTGTGGGTGTACCTACCTCAAATGGACTACAGCGGTTCAAGAAGGCAGCTCACCACCACCCTCTCAAGGGCAATTAGGGATGGGTAATAAATGCTGGCATAGCCAGTGACGCCCACATCCCATGAATGAATTAAAAATAAATAAAATTATGAGGGCATGAAAGCAGAGCTAGCAAAGGTGAACTGGCAAAGTAGGTTAAGGGAAAGGTCAATGGAGATGCAGTGGCAGGCAGGTAAGGGGATATTTCAGAATACATTCCAACAAGAAAGAAAAATTCCAATGGGAGGACCCATCATCTGTGGTTAACCAAAAAAGTTAAAGACAGTATCAACTTAAAGAAACAGCAGATAATTGCGCAAAGATGGGTGGCAGGTCGGAAGATTGGACAGAATATAAAAAGCAGCAAAGAATGACTCAAAGATTAATAAGGAGGGAAAAATTAGAGTATGTGAGAAAGCTGGCTAGAAATATAAAAACATCGTAAAAGTTTATATAGATATTTAAAAAAAGAAAGGTGTTAACAAAGTGACCATTGGTCCTATAGAAAGTGACTCTGGGGAATTAATAAGGGAAAATAAGGAGATGGCAGATGAATTGAACAGGTATTTTACATCGGTCTTCACCATAGAGGATACAAGTAACATCCCAAAAATAGCTGTAAATCAGGAAATGGAAAGGAGAGACGAACTCAAGAAAATTACAATCACCAGGGAAGTGGTACTGAGCAAATTGTTGGAGCTGCCGGCTGACAAGTCGTCGGGTCCTGATGGATTTCATCCTAGGGTTTTAAAAGAATTGGCTAGTGACACAGTTGATGGGTTAGTTTTAATTTTCCAAAATTCCCTAAATTTGATTAGATTGGAAAATAGCCAATGTAAGTCCTTTATTCAAAAAGGAAGGGAGACAGAAATCAGGGAACTACAGGCCAGTTAGCTTAATATCTGTCATAGGCAAAATGTTAAAAGCTATTATTAAGGTCGTTATAGAGGACACTTAGAAAAATTCAAGGTAATCAGGCAGAGTCAACATGGTTTTGTGAAAGGGAAATCATGTTTAACCAATTTATTGGAGTTATTTGAAGAAGTAGCATGCGCTGTAGATAAAGGGGAACCGGTGGATGTATTGTACTTAGATTTCCAGAAGGCATTTGATAAGGTGCCACATCAAAGGTTATTGTGGAAAATAAAATCTCATGGTGTAGGGAGTAACATTTTGGCATGGATAGAAGATTGGCTAGCTAACTGGAAACAGACAGTAGGCATAAATGGGACATTTTCTGGTTGGCAAGATGTAACGAGTGGTGTGCCACTCGGATCAGTGCTGGGGCCTCAACATTTTACAATTTATATAAATGACTTGGATGAAGGAACCGAAGGTATGGTTGCTAAATTTGCTTATGACACAAAGATAGGTAGGAAAGTAAGTTGTGAAGAGGAAATAAGGAGGCTACAAAGGGATTTAGATAGGTTAATTGAGTGGGCAAAGATCTGGCAAATGGACTATAATGTGGGAAAGTGGGAAATTGTCCACTATGACAGGAAGAATAAAAAAGAAGCATATTATCGAAATGGTGAGAGATTGCAGAGCTCTGAGATGCAGGGGGATCTGGGTGTCCTCGTGCATGAATTGCACAAGGTTAGTATGCAGGTACAGCAAGTAACTAAGAAAGCTAATAGAATGTTATCATTTATTACGAGGGGAATTGAATACAAAAGTGTGGATATTATGCTTCAGTTATTCAGGGCATTGGTGAGACCACATCTGGAGTACTGTGTACAGTATTGGTCTCCTTATGTAAGGAAGGGTGTAAATGCATTGGAAGCAGTTCAAAGAAGGTTTACTGGACTAATACCTGGAATGGGTGGGTTGTCTTATGAGGAAAGGTGGGACAGGCAAGGCTTGTATCCGCTGGAGTTCAGAAGGGTAGGAGGCGACTTGATTGAAACATATAGGATCCTGAGGGGTCTTGACAGGATGGATGTGGAAGGGATGTTTTCTCTTGTGGGAGAATCTAGAGCTAGGGGTCACTGTTTTAAAAAAAAGGGGTTACCCATTTAAGACAGAGATGAGGAGAAATATTTTCTCAGAGGGTTGTGTGTCTTTGGAACTCTCTTCCTCAAAAGGCGGCGGAAGCAGAGTCTTTGAATATTTTTAAGGCAGAGGTAGATAGATTCTTGATAAGCAAGGGGGTGAAAGGTTATTGGGGGTAGGAGGGAATGTGGAGTTGAGGTTACAATCAGATCAGCCATGATCTTGTTGAATGGCGGAGCAGGCTCAAGGGGCCGAGTGGCCTACTCCTGCGCCTAATTCGTATATTCGTTGTAGACCATGTAATGCAACCTATTCCCCAGAGCAATGTCATCAGTGATGTATTCGCTTCTGTTTGAGAGTGCTGGATTTAGTTTTAAACCAATGCAGCAGCTTGCCAGTGTTTAATTCTTAAAACAACTGCTTAATCTGGTGATTTCCAATCCTGCATTTACAAGTTTGGATGAACTCTATACAAAAGATGCTACCGAACACACACCTACTTATGCGTAGCTTGGCCTGGATGACCAATAATGGTATTAAAATGTAATTTGAGATACAGTCACGTACCTTTTGTTGGGCTGGATTAAAACTATGTTTTCTTTGTGTTTATGAATATATATATAAATCTGAAATGAAATGAAAAGGATATCAACAAATTAATTTTTTTGCAGAAAACTGTCACTTCGACTACAACATATCACAGGGAGCTGGAAAATTTAGTTTGTGTGAGGTTTCCTTTGTCTGCAGTTTCATGTAGTCGAGGCATATGAGGACCAAATACCTGAATGGATAGCCTCGGGGTCTGCCAGTGGGCTGTGAAGCTGGCAGATGATATGGAAACAGAAATATTATGTAGCCTGTACTGGAGCTGTAACATTAAACTTTAATATTACCAACTATCACAGTGCTGCAATATTACATTTAAATGTTCACAGGCAATTGGACCACCAAATCCTTTGACTTTTTTTGGATGATTACCAGGGTTGTGATGGCTGAACAATAGAATTGTGGTCTGTACTAATGAAAGAAAGCTCAACAATTTTTTTTACCTGTCATGTTTTCAGTTGTTGAGCAAAAAAAAGCACTCAACTCTTTCTTTCTGGAACTTTCTTTCTGGATTATCTACAGACTTAAGAACCATGTTTGATATTATCCAGTCTTTTTTTTATTCATTCTTTGAATAAGGGCATTATCAGCAAGGTCAGCATTTATTGCCCATCCCTAGAAGGTGGTGGTGGTGTTTGTGGTGGGCCACCTTTTTGAACCCCTGCATTCAATATGGTGAAGGTGTCCCCCAATGCTTTTAGGTAGGGAGTTTCGGGATTTTAACCCAGTGATGAAGAAAGAACTTTGATGTGTCGAAGTCAGGATGTTATGTGACTTGGAGGTGATGGTTTTCCTGCACACTTGATCTTCTGTAGTACACTTTTCAACCAGGTAAGGTTCTACACCATAGGCCTTGACTTTTCAACTAAGCATCTCAATTTAAAGGATATGTTAATGCATTGGATATTGAAAGGTCCCAACTGAAGTGTTAGTCTACCTTTCAGGTTTTGGTAATTCTTGGCCTTTTCCATTTTATTTCCGGTTTCAGCATCTGAGTTCTGTCCTTTTATCTCTCCATCAACAAAAGAGCTCCTACTGATGCCTGTGTTTCTGACAGTTGGGGTTACTGGACTTGCAACTTTCTGCATTGAAATCTAAATTGTAGGAGCTGCCTTGCTTTCTCAATGATAGTCAACTGAGTGATTTCCATATTTTTGTATGTTTTTGCCTCCAGTCACAGCTACAGGTGACCAGGAATTTAAAGATGTTGAGATCATTTTTTTTCTTGAGTTTTTTTAACTGCAGCACGCCTGTCTTCCAAGAACGTGCAGATATTAACAGACTTTTCCAGCCTGTGGGGCAAGTGCCAAAACTGTGCCCCTAATGCCATGAGGGGCTTGGAGTACAAATGAGATGCCTTCCAGCAACCCACTATAGAGTCATAGAGTTATACAGCACAAAAACAGGCCCTTCGGCCCATCGTGTCTTTGCTGGCCATCAAGCACCTTTTTTATTTTTATTTTATTCAGAGATACAGCACTGAAACAGGCCCTTCGGCCCACCGAGTCTGTGCCGACCAACAAACACCCATTTATACTAACCCTACAGTAATCCCATATTCCCTATCACCTACCTACACTTGGGGCAATTTACAATGGCCAATTTACCTATCACCTGCAAGTCTTTGGCTGTGGGAGGAAACCGGAGCACCTGGCGAAAACCCACGCGGTCACAGGGAGAACTTGCAAACTCCGCACAGGCAGTACCCAGAATCGAACCCGGGTCCCTGGAGCTGTGAGGCCGCCCTATCTATTCTAATCCCATTTTCCAGCACTTGGCCTGTAGCCTTGTACGCTATGGCGTTTTAAGTGCTCACCGAAATACTTCTTAAATGTTGTGAGGGTTCCTGCCTCTACCTCCCCTTCAGGCAGTGCGTTCCAGATTCCAACCACCCTCTGGGTGAAAAAATCTTTCCTCAAATCCCCTCTAAACCTCCTGTCTTTAATCTATGCCCCCTGGTTATTGACCCCTCCGCTAAGGGGATCCAGTGTGATCAAGTACTGCTCTGCACCATCGGATGGTATGCTGGTACAAACACCCATGAAAATTCAGAGCTGCTTTCTGAATGAAATTTGACTGGCAGTGTGCCTTGAGTGGTTCTAATGGCAAGAGTGAAGGTACAAAAGGTATTTCGTAGCCGGGAACATTCAGACATTCTTGTTTCTACATTAGCTTCCAGTCCACGGCCTCACCTCTTCCTATCAACGTTTCCTCTAAACTGCATGGGTGCGCAGCCGTGCAGCAATTAGCAATGTACCACGCAGGAGACAAACAGGCTGTGCACAAGCAGTGATCCCTTTAAGATGTGTGGCAAACTTAAAGGGACCACGCAGTGCAATTAATGGGCCATGCACAACAAAGGGACAATGAAGGAGCATTGCTTCTTATCTCTGTAACCTCCTCCAGCCCTACAACTATGTCCCTCCAATTCTGGCCTCCTGTGTATCCTAGATTTCCTTTGCCTCACCATCTGGGACCATTCCTCTAGCTGTCTAGGCTCTGAGCTCTGGAATTCCTTCCCTAAACCTTTCTGTATCTCTACCCCTTTCTCCTTTAAGACACTCCTTATAACCCACTTCTTTGACACTTCTCCTGATATCTCTTTACTTGGCTCAGTGTCGCATTCTACCTGGTAACAGTCCTGTGAAACACTTTGGGACATTTCACTACATTATAGGCATATTAAACACATGTTATTATTGTGATTTTTGTACTGCATCTGCTATTGGTCCTTTGAATGCTGTTGCACATTTACATTTGTGGTATCTGGGAGTGCAGTGTGCCTACAAGAAAAATTTAATTTTTTAAATCTTCTTCTTCTTTGGCCTCCTTGTCTCGAGAGACAATGGGTAAGCACCTGGAGGTGGTCAGTGGTTTGTGAGGCAGCATCTGGAGTGGCTATAAAGGTCAATTCTAGAGTGACAGACTCTTCCACAGGTGCTGCAGATAAAATTGGTTGTCGGGGCTGTTACACAGTTGGCTCTCTCCTTGTGCTTCTGGCTTTTTTCCTGCCAACTGCTAAGTCTCTTCGACTCACCACGCTTTAGCCCCGCCTTTATGGTTGCCCGCCAGCTCTGGCAATCACTGGCAACTGACTCCCACGACTTGTGATCAATGTCACAGGACTTCATGTCGCATTTGTAGACGTCTTTAAAGCGGAGACATGGACGGCAGGTGGGTCTGGTACCAGTGTCGAGCTCGCTGTACAATGTGTCCTTGGGGATCCTGCCATCTTCCATGCGGCTCACATGGCCAAGCCATCTCAAGCGCCGCTGGCTCAGTAGGGTGTATATGCTAGGGATGTTAGCCCCCTCAAGGGCTTCTGTGTTGGAGATACGGTCCTGCCATCTGATGCCAAGGATTCTCCGGAGGCAGCAAAGATGGAATGAATTGAGACGTCACTCTTGGCTGACATACGTTGTCCAGGCCTCGCTGCCGTAGAGCAAGGTACTGAGGACACAGGCTTGATACACTCGGACTTTTGTGTTCCGTGTCAGTGTGCCATTTTCCCACACTCCCTTGGCCAGTCTGGACATAGCAGTGGAAGCCTTTCCCATGCGCTTGTTGATTTCTGCATCGAGAGACAGGTTACTGGTGATAGTTGAGCCTAGGTAGGTGAACTCTTGAACCACTTCCAGAGCTTGGTCGCCGATATTGATGGATGGAGCATTTCTGACGTCCTGTCCCATGATGTTCGTTTTCTTGAGGCTAAAACTACATTTCAATAAAAATATTGCTGTTCAGGTCACATCAGGGAACTTTTCTGGGAAATAGTGGACTGACATTTGACACTGGTCTGATATATAACACATACAAGGTAGTAAGAATTCAAGTCACTCCATTATCAGAAATAATCGGATGAACTGCGTGTCCCCGGTGTCCCATTTAATGTGCCTACATGTCCTTTGTCATGTGGTCTCTTTAAAACAGCAGCTTTAAGTGGGGATGTAACTGTGTAATCAAAGGAAAACTGCTACCTTTTATGATATTATGCTTCTAAATAAAGAGAGAGATTCCTGGATGGATTTGCAGCAATTATCTAATTGTGGAGGTTCTGATGATGAATGCCAAACTTTTGCTGTACTTTAGTTCATGGGTCACCTGAACCTCTTGAAGAGCACTCTGCCTTGCAGATCACAAAGAGGTATCGATCCTATATCTCTATATTCGAAGTGTTGTGAAACTTCGTTTAACTTTGGTGCATTTCTCCTGTATCAAACCACAGCAGATATATGATACTGTGATTTTCTCATCTCTCACACCCACCCTCCCAGTTTCCTTCTTAGCTGAAGATGCAACTCATGCAGGGGAGGGGCAGAGACAGTTCCGAAGACACAAGCCACCCTTCCAAGCGACATCACTTCATCTGTGAGCTCTTGCAATGAGTGTTCAATTGTCAGGGGATGGGGCAGGAACATGAGAGGAACTAGATTTGCTGCAAAGAAAAAATTTGCATTTATATGGTGCCTTTGGGACATCTTGATATCATGAAAAGCACTGTGTAAATGCAAGTCTTTTTTAATGCTGCTATGGCAGACTTTGTTCCAGGTAATGTTTATTAAGAGTCTGACATTCTAATGGAAATGGTGCTTTTTTATGGACACTGCGTATGACGGAGAGGGAGCTGTTTCATGACCACCCTTTGCACTGGAATTAGTGGAGGATGGGAGGGCTTCCTAAGGACTAGGTTTAGATTCTGAAGACTAGTAACCCTCTGCATTGTAACCTGTCAGTGACTGTGAAAAATATGTGTTTGGTCTTGTGATGTGTCTGTAGCAGCTGTCTCATCAACATGATTAAACAAACAACTAAATAACAGACTAATAACAGATTCTATCACTGTGATTAATTTTCACTGCCTTCCCTGGATTGCTTTGCATGCCAATGAGTTTACATTTAGCTAATGAACTCTTTACCAAGCTCCTCCCCTCCTAGTATATGAGCTGAAGCCCATGCAAGAATCACAGTATGGGAATGATATTGGAGCGTTCAAGATCTTCACACTGAATCAATGATAACCCACTGCACCAATGAGAGATCCTGCATTTTTCTGTAACATCAGCCTATCTCTGATAGCCTAGTATGAAATTTTGTCAAATGCCACAGTGTGATTTCTGTACTAGTTGGGCTGAATGGCCTGTTACCTGTGCTGTACATCCTATGTAATATAACAAATATAAGCCTCGTCTCCTTCTGGATGTTGGTAGTACAGTAAGCCTCTCCAAAGGCTGGTTTACACTGTAGCAAGAGTGCCTACTGTCAGTGTTGTTCAGCTGTTCAACAGTTTAAACACTGAGATCAAAAACACCGGATTTGGTTTGACAGCTGCCTCACCTAGGATTATCATTCTGCTCAGAATTGGCACCCTCTGATGAGGAAATGCTGAGCTTTTTCTGTTAAAACATTCATTAGTTGAAAGTCGCAGGCCTTTTTGTTGATGTTAGATGGAGAATTTTTTTGAAAGTTATAAAACTAAATTCATCCTCAAGAGGTTACTGCTGTAGATGAGGCACGGCAGACTCTGTGCTGTAATTACATAGATTTACAGCACTCTTGGCATTTCTTCGCGGACGAAGATTTTGGGAAGGTTGCATTCATTGGTTGCAGGCTTGCTGGTGGCTAGTCAGGCCTATCCATGACCGGCAGATTCTCCCACAACGGGTACAAGTGAAAGTGTAGTCGCTGCTGGGGGGCAATTGGAAGCACTCTAGAAGGCATACATGACGGCAGTATAGGACCCATGACTCGGTGCCATACAGAAGGGTGGCAAGGACTGTGGCTTTGTACACTTTGAGTTTGGTCTGTGCACAAAAATAGACCATTCAGCCCCGTGGTCCTTTGCCAGTATTAATCTCAGGACTTACAGTATGACTGATAAAAGACAATCCACCAAATTAAACACCTCCATGTTATGCTGTGAATTTGCCAAGTTGGCAACAAGTTTGGTTTCCCAATATGTCTAGGGATTCAATGTCATTAATTCTCTGCTGGGAGTTGCAAGTGCTTTCTGATAAATGTGGCTTTGTGAGCGTTTTCTTAATTCCTTTTGCTTTGAGGATACGTGGATGATGCATCTGCTGCCTGTTCCAATCATTATTTTTGTGAAATGTTTGACTAACTCTCTAAAGCTATGAATCTACCTCTATGTGGGTGGAAATATATCTGAGTTTATTCCCAGTGAAGTTCCATTTGCCCACTCTTCATTAATGGTCTGCTTTGTTGAATTATTGCTTAGGTTATGTTAGTGGATCATATTGAAGAGAAGATACCGCACCATTCAAAAGAAAGGGTGTGACACACAAAAAACAAATTGACTGAAGACATCTCGGTAGCATTGCATTAATCCCAACTGGGTAGAGATTGATCAGCAGACCTAATCTGAGGTCAAATCACACTTTCTGGCTGAGAATTATTTACAACTTTTAGTACCTATCCTGTAGCTTAGAATAAATGTATCCTGTTTTTGAAGAACATTTTGGTGGTGTTTCATTATTTACTGAGATGTGTATTTAACTTCAAAATACATCCCTCGCTTTGTTTAGTGACTTTCTTGTTTAATTCACGCTGATTATTTGTGGCATTTTAGTTCAGCAACAGAAGCTTCAGGGACATTCTGGCCTCTTCCAATATTAAATAATGTCGGAATTCCAGCATATTTGCTATCCTATAACATGGCTAAAAATATTTAACATAAACCAGTAGATCTCTCATGGAATTGCAAATGGGTATTCCAGGATCTGGAGAGTGATTTTTGACATTTACTGGGGTCCTGCTGCAACCAGAACGTGACATTGCTTCACATATCACTGTAATCCACTAGATTTACTGAAACAAAATCTAATGGTTGACATGAGATAAATGCTTACGCATCTTCCTAAGAACACAGGAACAGAAGTAGGCCATCCAACTTTTCAGGCCTGCTCCAGGTACATGGCTGATCTGTACCTCAACTCTTTCTTTCCACCTTTGCTCCATACTCATTGATACCTCTGCCTGATAAAAACCTATCTATCTTAGTATTGAAAGCACAAATTGCCCCAGTACCCATAGTCATTTGAGGGAGAGAGAGTTCCAAATTTCTTTCATTTTTTGCATGAAAAGATGCTTCTTGATTTCACTCCTGAATGGCCTAACTCGAATTTTAAGAATATGTTTCCTTGTTCTTGATTCCCAACCAGAGGAGATTGTTCTCCATATCTACCCCAGCAAATTGGTTTAGTGTTTTAAACTCTTCAACCTCCTCTACCCAAAGATTATAAACCAAATTTATGCAACCTGTCTTCATAAGCCCCAGTATCATTGATACTGAAAAATACAGGTCTGACAGATAAAATATTTTGAACACCATTTACCTATTGCTTCATAGAATTTGTTTAAGATGCAGATAATTTAGTTGCCCCTTCTCAAAGTATTTTATCAGTTATTTACATTATATTTGCTGGCAGCAGTTGGTTAAAGCAAGTACTTTTATTTAATAAAAGCAAAATACTGCGGATGCTGGAAATCTGAAACAAAAACAAGAAATGCTGGAATCACTCAGCAGGTCTGGCAGCATCTGTGGAAAGAGAAGCAGAGTTAACGTTTCGGGTCAGTGACCCTTCTTCGGAACTGACAAATATTAGAAAAGTCACAGATTATAAGCAAGTGAGGTGGGGGTGGGGCAAGAGATAACAAAGGAGAAGGTGCAGATTGGACCTGGCCACATAGCTGACCAAAAGGTCACGGAGCAAAGGCAAACAATATGTTAATGGTGTGTTGAAAGACAAAGCATTAGTACAGATTAGGTGTGAATACACTGAATATTGAACAGCAGCAAGTGCAAACCTGAAAAAAAAACCTGAAAAAAACAGTGGGTAAGCAAACTGAACAAACTAAGATGAAATGAAATAAATGCAAAAAAAGATTGTAAAAAATGTAAAAAAGAATGTAAAAAAAAAAGGAAGAAAAAATAACTAAAAATGAAAGTAAAATGGGGGGCTGTCATGCTCTGAAATTATTGAACTCAATGTTCAGTCCGGCAGGCTGTAGTGTGCCGAATCGGTAGATGAGATGCTGTTCCTCGAGCTTGCGTTGATGTTCACTGGAACACTGCAGCAATCCCAGGACAGAGATGTGAGCAGGGGGGAGTGTTGAAATGGCAAGCAACCGGAAGCTCAGGGTCCTGCTTGCGGACTGAGCAGAGATGTTCCATCAGATCTCCAGTTAGAACAGATGGTCATTTGCCAAGCTCAGGGCGAGACTAGCTCCAGCTGGAACTGGAGCTCAAACTCCACATCAGGATGCCTCATTAACATCTCCTCCCATTCTGTCACAAACAACAGTTCCTGTCCACAACACAAAAAGCACCTTCTCCCAAACAATTTTTTTTTAGTTCAGAAATAAAATGAAATAATTTTTAAAAGTTTCTCTTGCACCTTTTGTGTCTCATAGTTGTTGCTGTGCTTTCAACCCAGTTGTCATGTGGCATGGTGCACTTTGGGTATTATGGTTCAACTGGATGAAAATAAATCCAATAATGCATCTCTTCCACACACAGTTTGAGCACAGGTGTTAAATTTCCCCATGTCGGTGGAAGAATCATTTCTGGAAATAGGGCAGAATTTGCATCCCAAGCACCAGAAAAAGGGATAACTAGGGAGAAACTATGTAGGGAGAACTTCAAGAGCTTTTCTAGATCATGTTTAATTGGATATGTGGGGAAGCAATAGTCAATTAAAGGACTTTAAAGAAAGATTGAGGGGATTGATTGATGAGTTTAATCGTATTTGCTAATGAATAATAGTTTTAAAGGACAGGAATGAACATTTGATTGTTATCAGTTGTTAATTCATAGCTTTTCTTACCTGTTAAGTGAATGTGGCAAGTTTTGATTGGTTCCCATTTGGTCACTGGTATATTGATTGGCTTGTATTTAGTCAGTGGAAAATTTGAACATACCAGCATGGTTAAGTTAATGGTGACAGTTTTGATTGGCTTGCATTTAGTCAGTGGCTAAATGCAAGCCAATCAATATTCCAATCAGCATGGTTAACGCAACAGAGGCAGTTTGAGCTGATCCCAATTTTGTGCTCTGCAGATAAGACACAGTTTTGACATGTGACTCAATGGGCATATTCTCGATGTAAACTTTTATATACAGTTATGCTCAAAGTCAGCAACTGCAAAATTCAATTTACAATTTAACAAAAATAGTGTTGCTGACTTAACACAAACTTCTCCCCTCTATCAGAAGATTTATAGCCCTCTGAGAATTTAATGGGTATTATTTTAGAAATGTAACATGCTGCACACAGTACTATAAATCACATTTATAGAAAGATGTAAACAGTGCCAACATTTTTCATTAACTAATCATTCCAAATATTCATTAAACAAATTCATAAACAATTCATAAGTAAAAGTCTTATCATTTTTGGATAAGAAAGAAGTAAATTTCAATATAAAGATTACACAAGAGAAACTAATCACAGAATTATACAGCAGAGAAAGAGGCCATTCAGAGCATTGTACCTATGCCAGCTATTTTAAAGTGCCATTACCCTGCTCTTTCCTTCTTAGCCTTATCCCATAATCCTGTGTCCACTGTCCTCCGCTCCTTGTCCCATGCCCCGCATTGGTAACTTTCTAGCCTCTCACAATCAAACCGTTTTTCATTTTGTAAAGCAGACAGGAGACAGTAATCCAAATTTTAAAATGATCCAATTTGAAGATGAATAAAAGTAATGCTACCTATTTCAAGAATGTCAACAACTCATAGTTTGATACAGCATGTCGAGATGCCAATGTCCAGTGCTGTTGTACATTGGAACTTGAGTTTCATTCTCCAATGAAAATAAGCAGTTGAACAATGATGGTAAAAAGCAACAGTTCTGTTTTCAGCTGGATTGCAGCAGCATGAGGCTAGTGCTGTATGCCAGTCTCTACCAGAAGAGAACAGCTGACCGGGCAGGTCTTGTTTGAAGGGTGGGGGAGTAGAGTGGGGAGTTTATCCCACATGATTTCTAAGGTTAGCAGCCTGTCTGTTTGAAGAGCCATTGCGTTTGATGCGCTGCCATCTGGCAGTTGAGTTAAAAGAGGCTGCAAGTTGCAAAGCACACACTGCTGAGCAAACAAGAACCCTGTATACAAATGCAACGCACTGTGGATGCTGGAAATACTCTGCAGGTCAGGCAGCATCTGTGGAGAAAGAGTTAACGTTTCAGGTTGATGACCTTTCATCAAAACTAGGAAAAGTTAGAGATGTAAGTTTTAAGCAAGTGAAAGGGGGGACGGGTGGGATAAAGAACCAAAGGGAAGATCTGTGATAGGGTGGAAAGCAGGAGAGATTAAACGACAAAAGAGTTGGTGGTGCAAGGCCAAAGGGAGTGGTAATGGGACAAGTAAATAAACAAAAGATGTGTCTAGAGGGGGTGTGAATGGCAGAATGATGAACATCTGCCGTCTGAAAGCACAAAAAAGAGAAAAACAAGAGTAAGACCAAAACCAGCAAAGAAAAAGGACACAAAATGGGGACAGAGGTTACAGTCGGAAATTGTTGAACTCACTGTTGAGTCTGGAAGTTTGTGAAGAACCTAATTAAAAGCTGAGGTGCTGTTCGAGCTTGCATCGACCTTCATTGGAACGCTGCAGGAGGCTGAGGACAGAGAGGTCAGTGTGGGAGCCAGGTGGAGAATTAAAATGACAGACAATCAGAAGCTTGCGAACTGAATGGTAGTGTTCCCCAAACCGCTCACCCAGTCTGCGTTTGGTCTCCCAAACGTAGAGCAGAAATACATTGTGAGCAGGGAATACAGTATAATAAATTGAGAGAATCTGTTTCATCTGGAAGGAGTGTTTAGGGCCTTGGACAGTGAGAGAGCTGGTTAAAGGGCAGGCGTTGCGCTTGCATATAAAGGTGCTGTTGGTAGGAGAGGGGGTTTTAGGGGTGATTGAGGAGTGGACCAGGGTGTCGTGGAGGGAATGGTAACTTAGGAACTTAGCTTTTTCCCAGGGTGGAAGAGTCAGTTACTAGGGGACATAGGTTTAAGGTGAGAAGAGCAAAGTTTAGAGGGGATGTGCGAGGCAAGTTCTTTACACAGAGGGTGGTGAGTGCCTGGAACTTGCTGCCGGGGGAGGTGGTGGAAGCAGGTACGATAATGACGTTTAAGAGGCATCTTGACAAATACATGAATAGGATGGGAATAGAGGGATACGGTCCCCGGAAGTGCAGAAGGTTTTAGCTTAGGCAGGCATCAAGATCGGCGCAGGCTTGGAGGGCCGAATGGCCTGTTCCTGTGCTGTACTGTTCTTTGTTCTTTGAATGGTGAAAGGGGAGGGGAGAGAAGATGTCTTTGGTGGTGACGTCACACTGGAGGTGGCAGAAATGGCAGAGGATGATCCGTTGAATATGGAGGCTGATGGTTATACATGGCCTTGGTGAGACCACATCTGGAGTATTGTGTGCAGTTTTGGTCTCCTTATCTGAGGAAGGATGTTCTTGCCATGGAGTGACCATTGACTAGGCTGATTCCTGGGATGGCAGGATTGACCTCTGAGGAGAGATTGGGTCGACTAGGCCTATATTCACTAGAGTTTAGAAGAATGAGAGGGGATCGCATAGAAACCTATAAAATTCGAACAGGACTAGACAGGCTAGATGCAGGGAGGATGTTCCCGATGGCTGGGGAGTCCAGAACTAGGGGTCACAGTCTCATGATTTGGGGTATGCCATTTAGAACCAAGATGAGGAGAAATTTCTTCACTCAAAGGGTGGTGAACCTGTGAATTTCTCTCCTGCAGAAGGCAGTGGAGGCCAAGTCATTAAATATATTCCAGAAGGAGATAGATATCTTTCTTAATGCCAAAGGGATCAAGGGATATGGAGAAAAAGCGGGAACAGAGTACTGAAGTAGACGATCAGCCATGATCTTTCTTGAATGGCGGAGCAGGCCCGAAGGGCTGAATGGCCTACTCCTGTTCCTATTTTCTATGTTTCTATGGGGTGGAATGTGAGGACAAAGGGTCCCTTTCCAGCACTTGGCCCATAGCCTTGTATGCTATGGCATTTCAAGTGTTCATCTAAATACTTCTTAAATGTTGTGAGGGTCCCTGCCTCTGCCACCCCTTCAGGCAGTGTGTTCCGGATTCCAACCACCCTCTGGGTAAATAAATCTTTCCTCAAATCCCCTCTAAACCTCCTGTTCCTTCCCATAAATCTATGTCCCCTGGTTATTGACACCTCCACTAAGGGAAAAAAGTTTCTTCCTATCTACCCTATCTATGCCCCTCATAATTTTGTATATCTCAATCAGGTCCCCCCTCAGCCTTCTCTGCTCTAAGGAAAACAACCCTAGCCTATCCAGTCTCTCTTCATAGCTGAAATACTCTAGCCCAGGCAACATCCTGGTGAATCTCCTCTGCACCCTCTCCAGTGCAATCACATCCTTCCTATAGTGTGGCAACCGGAACTGTACACAGTACTCCAGCTGTGGCCTAACTAGCATTTTATACAGCTCCATCATAACCTCCCTGCTCTTATACTCTGTGCCTCGGCTAATAAAGGCAAGTATCCTGTATGCCTTCCTAACCAGCTTATCTACCTGTGCTGCTGCCTTCAGTGATCTATGGACAAGTACACCAAGATCCCTCTGGCCCGCTGTACTTCCTAGGGTCCTACCATCCATTGTATATTCCCTTGCCTTGTTAGTCCTCCCAAAATGTATCACCTCACACTTCTCAGGATTAAATTCCATTTGCCACTGCTCTGCCCTTCTTACCAGCCCATCTATATTCTGTAATCTAAGGCTTTTCTCCTCGCCATTTACGACACCACATCGGGGTAGCTGTGGGAGTCAGTGGACTACAAAAGAGATTGAGGAGAGATTTGATAGAGGTGTATGAGATTATGTCAGCTTGGATAAGTTGGACAAGGAAAAACTGTTTCCATTAACTGATGGTACAGGGACTAGGGGACACAGATTGAAGGTTTTGGGCAAGAGATGCTGGGAGAATGTGAGGAAGACCTGTTTTATGCAGTGAGTGATAATAACCTAAAACTCACTGCCCCTGAGGGTGGTGGAAGCGGAGGCAATGATCTCAAAAGGAAATTGGATGGGCACTTGAGGGAAATAAACTTGCAGGGCTACAGGGATTGAGCAGGGGAGTGGGACTGAGTGGATTGCTCCGCGGAGAGCCAGCATGGACTCAATGGGCCGAATAGCCTCTTTCTGTGCCATAAATGGCTCCGTAATTCTATATCCCACAAAAAAGCAGGCATAGCTAGCAACCATGTGGATATCCATAGGGACACTTTTTGTTTGGAGGAAGTGAATGGAGTTAAAGTAGAAGTTGTTCATTGTGAGAAAAAGTTGAGCTAGTTGAAGGATGGTGGTGGATGGAGATTGGTTGGGCCTCCATTCAAGAAAGAAGTGGAGAGCCCTCTGACCATCCTGGTGAGGGATAGAGGTGTAGAGAGATTGGATGTCTATGTGAAGAGACAACGGATAGGGCCAGGAAACTGGAAACTGATGGAGGGCATCGGAAGAGTCACAGAAGAGACTGGGGAAAAAATGGAGTCAAAATAGGAAGAAAGCAGTTCAGTGGGACAGGAACAGGCTGAAATGATAGGACTACCAGGGCAGTCCTGTTTTTGGAAATTTGGAAAAGAGGTAGCAGGCTGTTCAGATTGGGGGAACTGTGTGGTTGGAGGCCATGGAGGGAAGCTCTCCAGAGGAGATGAGGTCATTGACAGTCCTGGAGACGATGGTTTGATGTTCAGTGGTAGACTCACCTTGCTTAGTTAATCCACAAAGTACTGATACTAGAGTATTGAAGCACCCCCTGTTCAATGACTGAATAATGTTTATAAACAGGGAAAAGGTAGAACTTGGCAATTATATAGCACCTTTCACAACCTCAGAATATCACAAAGCACATTACAGCTGATGAACTACTTTTGAATTATAGTCACTTCTGTAATGTAGGAAATGCAGCAGCCAATTTGCACATAGCAAGGTTCCACAAACAGCAAAAAGATAATGACCAGACAATCTGTTTTAGTGATGTTGGTTGAGGGATAAGTGTTAGCCAGGATACCAGGAGAACTACATGCTCAGCATGACATTGAGCTCTTCCTCTGTCATCTTCGCCTCCGGGCTCACTTCTTTGACCAGGAGTCCTCCCCCTGACTGGCAAACCCATTCACCCGCCTCCAGCATTCTCCCTCCACCTGGACCCCTCCCTTTGGCCTCTTACCCGCTCTTGATCTTTTCATTGAGAACTGTCAGCGAGAAATCGGCCGTGTCAATTTCCCTGCTCCCCTCACTCACTCTAACCTGTCTCCCTCCAACCTTGCTGCACTCCGTTCTCTCAGGTCTAACCCCGACATTGTGATCAAACGTGCTGACAAGGGTGGTGCTGTTGTTGTCTGGCGTACCGACCTCTACCTTTCAGAGGCTGAGCACCAACTCTCAGACACTTCTTCCTACCTCCCCCTGGACCATGACCATCACCATTGAACATCAAGCTACTGTCTACAGAACTGTCACTGACCTCATCTCCTCCGGAGATCTTCCCTCTACAGCTTCCAACCTCATAGTCCCGCAACCCCGGACAGCCCACTTCTACCTCCTTCCTAAAATCCGCAAACAGGACTGTCCTGGGAGACCCATCATTTCAGCCTGTTCCTACCCCACTGAACTTATTTCTTCCTAACTTGACTCTATCTTTTCTCCCCTGGTCCAGTCTCTTCCCACCTACATCCATGACTCTTCTGATGCCCTGCATCATTTTGACAATTTCCAGTTCCTTGGCCCCAACCGCCTCCTCTTCACCATAGACGTCCAATCTCTCTATACCTCCATCCCCTACCAGGATGGTCTGAGGGCTCTCTGCTTCTTCCTTGAACAGAGGCCCAACCAGTTCCCATCTACCACCACCCTCCTCTGCCTGGCTGAACTTATTCTCACATTGAACAACTTTTCCTTCAACTTCACTTACTTCCTTCAAATGAAAGGTGTTGCTATGGGTATCCCCGGCATGGGTCCTAGTTATGCCTGTCTTTTTGTGGGGGAATGTCGAACATTCCTTGTACCAGTCCTACTCAGGCCCCCTCCCCCAAATTATTTTCTGGTACATTGATGACTGTATTGGTGCCGTTTCCTGCTCCCGCCCTGAACTTGAAAACTTTATCAACTTTGCTTCTAATTTCCCCCCTTCTCTCACCTTTATATGGCCCATCTCTGACACTTTCCTTCCCTTCCTCGACTTCTCTGTCTCCATCTCTGGGGATAGACTGTCCACTAATATTCATGCTAAGCCCACTGACTCCCACAGCTACCTCGAATACACTTCTTTACACCCTACTTTCTGTAAGTACTCCATTCCATTCTCCCAATTTCTCCATTTCCAACGCATCTGCTCTGATGATGCAACCTTCCATAACAGCACTTCTGATATGTCTTCCTTTTTCCTTAACCGAGGATTCCCCCCAACTGTGGTTGACAGGGCCCTCAACCGTGTCTGACCCATTTCCCGCACTTCTGCCCTCACCCTTTCCCCTCCCTCCCAGAACCACGATAGGGTTCCCCTTGTCCTCACTTACCGCCCCACCAGCCTCCACATCTAAAGGATCGTCCTCCGCTATTTCCGCCACCTCCAGCGTGATGCCGCTACCAAATGCATCTTCCCCTCCCCTGTCAACATTCCAAAGAGATCGTTCCCTCTGTGACACCCTGGTACACTTCTCCATTACTCCCAACACCTCATCCCCTTCCCATGGCACCTTCCTATGCAATCGCAGGAGGTGTAATACCTGCACTTTTACCTCCTCGCTCCTCACTATCCAAGGCCTCAAACACTCCTTTCAGGTGAAGCAGCGATTTACTTGTACTTCTTTCAATTTAATATACTGATTTCGCTGCTCACAATGCAATCTCCTCTACATTGGGGAGATCAAACGCAGATTGGGTGACTGGTTTGCGGAACACCTCCACCCAGTCTGAAAACAGGACCCCAAGCTTCTGGTCGCTTGCCATTTCAACACCAGACCATTAGCACACTCTCTTTGCCTTTGTTCCATGACCTTGTCAGTCAATGTCTCTGGCCCTCTGTCCTTTCACACACCTTTCCTTTTGTTCTCTTCCCCGCCACCCCCCCACCCCGCCACACACACACACTACTTGTTTAAAACCTATTACATTTCTAATCTTTGCCAGTTCTGATGAAAGGTCACTGACCTGGAAGGTTAACTGTGCTTCTCTCTCCACAGATGCTGCCAGACCTGCTGAGTTTTTCCAGCACTTTCTTTTTATATACCAGGAGAACTACCCTGCTTTCCTTGAAAAAATGCCATGGGATCCTTTATATCCACCTGAGAGGACAGTCGGTTTAAAGCCCCATCTGAAAGACAGCACCTCTGACAATGCAGCACTCACTCAGTACTGCGCTGGAGCACAGCCTGGATTGTGTGCTCAGGTCTCCTGGACTTGGATCCACGGGTATCTGACTCAAAGGCGAGACTGATACGGCTGATATCTAAAGTGGAACATAAGGAGTGTTGTAACCACCAAGTTTCAAAGCAGACTGAGGCCATTGTAGAACTTTTTGGGGGGAAACTTAGTGTTGATGCCATCAGCTTAATCCTCAAAAGTGTACATAAAATGATGGTGTTTACATCACTCCCTGTGTCACACCGTTTAACAACAACATTTCCTAGTTTTAAGCAAGGAAATAAAAAGGGAGTGAATGGTTTAAAGGTGTTAAATTTGGCATTGGGCATGGTAGCTGTATTGGAGTTTCTGTTTTATTTAGCAAAGTAAAGTAAGGGTTTATTTGACTGATGCAATAGTCGTTGACCCAGCTAGTTTGCATAGAACTAAGGATAGAGTATGACTGCACAGTTAGGTAGGCCTGGCAGACATGGAGTGCAGTGAGCCATGTACACACTCAGCCAATTCTGATTCAGTGTTTAATGTCGTCACCAAGATATTGAAATATTGCTATGTCTGACCCATTTCCTTCATAGACATGCATACTTACAACATTCTCAGGTGTACCTGCTAACATTTCAAACATTTGTGATTGTATACTCCAGTGAAATCTAATCCCAATTCTCATCAGTATTCACCAGTCATGCTGGCCCTTTAGCATTAATTGACTGAGCATTAATTAGCATCACTAGGAGAAGTCAAAAAAAGAAAGCTATACAGTTCTGCCTTAGCAATGATTAAAAGAAAACAGATGTTTGTGGAGGGAACCAAAGAGATTTTTATGGGTGAATTTGGAGAAATGCGCAAGCCCCCTACACATCTTTTGTTCAGTTGCTACATCCAAATGACTTTCATATGAGACTAAATGATCCAAGAAGGAAGATTTGGTATTTACATTCTGGGATCCAGATCTTGCACCCTTATAAGCACGATGATACGCTGGGCAGCCCAGAGTTTGCCGCACCTGTGGCAAATCTGGTCACATGGCAGCCAACTGCAGCACGGTTGTTTGCAAGAACTGCAAGGAGGAAGGCCATCAGACCAAGGACTGTAAGCAGACTAAGTGTTGCAACTTGTGCGGTGCGGCAGGCCATCTCTACAAGACCTGCCCCAAACATTGTCTCAGCTATGCTCAGGCGGCAAGGTCCAAGGAATGGTCGGGCGAAGGTTCGACGAAGGCGTCCGCTGTTCGAAAGGAGACCAGCAACCTTCTCCGCAGTGAGGAACTTCAACCTGAGAAGGAAGGGGAGGCGGCTGAAACCAACGACCCAGCACCTACCCAACGCCCGGAAACCCCTCCTCCACAGACAGAATCAATGGAGGAGGAGGCAGCAGATGGACAAACAGGTCAGTGGCAAGTGGTCCAGAGGAAAACCACAAAGAAAAAACATCCCAAAGCCACCACCCAAACCAGTGGCAAGAGGAGGCTCTCTTCTGAATCAGACTGCAACAACTCCTCTTCACTGGACGGGGAAATGCTGGAACGACAGCCCCTTCAAAAGAGGCGGCAGAACTCCGAGATGGATGATAAAGCATCCCAGCCCCCGGGCACTGGAAGCTGTGATGGGCCCGGCGGGCCCCAACCCCAATTCCCCACACGTAACGACGTGGCCAACGCATCTCAGCACCGGGACACCGGGAGCAAAGACACGTCTGGCGCACCTGAGCTCCGGGAGACCGGGAGCTGTGATGTTTTCGAGGAGGAACAGATGGAAGCAGCTGAGGACAACCCAATGCTCTCTGCCTCCAAGACCCCCCCGATGTCACCCGAGCGGCACAAACCCTGCACGAAAAATCAGGAGGGGTTTCTGAGCCCAACCAACGTGAAACTGCTTGCGCATACGATGGGTATGCAGGAACATCCCGAAGGGGAAGGACTGGGACTAGCGAGGACAAATGGTATGGGAAGCAACAACTAATTTTTAGTAAAAAATGGGTATAAGAATTGCTTCCATTAATGTGCGTAGCATTAAATCGACTACGCGATGTGTTTCAACCTTGGATTACCTTGCCAAGGTCAAAGCTGACCTACTGTTTCTGCAGGAGTGTGGAATACCACACCTCAGCACCTACAGGCAGTGGTCGCGATGGTGGTCCCACGGGCCATCGATCTGGTCGGGGGGTAATGACTGCCGTTCCTCCGGCCTGGGTATTCTGCTGCGGGGAGGTAACTTCACCATCTCCGAAGTTAAGGAGGTGGTGGGCGGCCGCCTCCTCGTAGCAGACGTGATGTACAACAACGCTCCGCTCCGGTTGATCAACGTGTACGCCCCGGTACAACGCAGCGAGCGGCTGACCGTCTTCCAGCAGCTCCCACTGCTGCTGGCGACGTCCAGGCCGGTCATCCTAGGCGGTGACTTCAACTGCATCATCGATGCGGCTGGACGATCCGGCAGTGACGACAGCAAACTGGACGCTACGTCCAGATTCCTAATAGAAACAGTTAAGGATGCCAAACTGCACGACGTCTTCAGCAAACCTGCAGACGGAGCACAGCGCAGATACACATGGTCAAGATCGGACGGGTCTGCCCGTTCCAGGATTGACTTCCTGTTTGTGTCCCGTGCGGTCACGGTCGGATCCACCGACGTCAAGCCGGTGTTCTTCTCCGACCACTGCCTCTTACTGGCCGACTGTCACTTACAGGACGACCAGCGGGTTGGCAGAGGGACGTGGAAGCTCAATGCGACACTGCTGACCCCAGAGAACGTTGAGGAACTCAAAAGGGATTACAATGGTTGGAGGACCGTGAAACCCCTCTTTGAGTCTCCAGTTCACTGGTGGGAAGCGATTAAGGAGAACATCAAGAGGTTCTTCATCCACAAAGGTGTTCAGAAGGCGAGAGAGAGACAGAGGGAACTGTCCCGACTCCAGAAAATTATGCAAAATCTACTCCGGTTGCAGTCAATGGGGGTCGAGGTCAAGGAGGACCTCCAAGAGGTGAAGAGCCAGCAGGCCTCGCTCTTTGCCAAGGAGGCCTCCAAGATCATCTTCCGGTCCAGAGTCTGCTCCATCGAGCAGGATGAGACGTGCTCGCGTTACTTCTTCCAAAAGGTACACAGAGAGAGCTCTGTTATCAGCAGCCTGAAGGAAGAAGATGGCTCGGTAACGTCTTCGCAGTCCGACATACTAAGGATCAGCAAATCCTTTTATGCTGGGCTGTATGACGCGAAGCCCACAGACAGCAGAGCCTCCCAGTCCTTCCTGTCATCTATCACAGAGGTCTTAGATGACAGCAGGAGGGAGAGACTGGACAAGCCGCTAACTCTGGAGGAGCTGACAAAGGCCGTCGAGTCTTTCGAGACGAGTAAAACTCCCGGGAGCGACGGCTTACCGGTCGAGTTGTACTCGGCCCTGTGGTACTGGGTCGGCCCGGACCTGCTGGAAGTATACGAGAGTATGCTCCTGGCCGGCAGCATGTCAGAATCCATGAGAAAAGGCATCATCACCCTCATTTACAAGCAGAAGGGGGAGAGGGCAGAAATCAGAAATTGGCGGCCCATCTCACTGCTTAATGTTGATTACAAGATTCTGTCCAAAGTCATAGCCAGTCGAGTCAAGTCTGCTCTGGAGTTGGTGATTCACCCCGATCAGACCTGTACTGTACCCGGCAGGAAGATCTCTGATAGTCTTGCGCTACTCAGGGATACGATCGCCTACGTACGGGACAGGAGGGTGGACACCTGCCTCATCAGCCTGGACCAGGAGAAGGCTTTTGACAGGATATCGCACACCTACATGATGGACGTGCTTTCCAAAATGGGGTTTGGGGAGGGAATCTGCAATTGGATCCAACTGCTCTACACAAACATCAGTAGCGCAGTGTCAATCAACGGGTGGGAATCTGAAAGTTTCCCGATCAAATCTGGAGTCAGACAGGGCTGTCCTCTGTCCCCGGTCTTGTTTGTTTGCTGTATTGAACCCTTTGCTGAGTCTATTAGGAAGGATGCGAGCATAAGAGGGGTGACAATCCCAGGCAGCGGAGGCACTCAGGTCAAAACCTCCCTGTACATGGATGACGTCGCCGTCTTCTGCTCGGATCCGCTGTCCGTGCGCAGACTGATGAGCATCTGCGACCAGTTCGAACTGGCCTCGGGAGCCAAAGTTAACCACGGCAAGAGCGAGGCCATGTTCTTTGGGAACTGGGCTGACCGATCCTTTGTCCCCTTCACCGTCAGGTCAGATTACCTGAAGGTGCTGGGGATATGGTTCGGAAGGGCCGGGGCGTGCACCAAAACATGGGAGGAGCGAGTAGCCAAGGTACGACAAAAGTTGGGCATGTGGGGGCAGCGATCTCTCTCCATTGTGGGTAAGAACCTGGTCATCAGGTGCGAGGCGCTCACGTTGTTGCTCTATGTGGCGCAGGTCTGGCCCATACCCCACTGCTGCGCCGTGGCAGTCACCCGAGCCATTTTCCGCTTCGTCTGGGGATCTAAAATGGACCGGGTCCGGAGGGACACGATGTTCAAATCTCTGGACATGGGCGGGAAAAATGTACCCAACGTGGCCCTCATCCTGATGACCACCTTCGTGTGCGGCTGCATCAAGCTATGTGTAGATCCCCAGTACGCAAACTCCAAGTGTCACTACGTGCTGAGGTTCTATCTGTCCCCGGTGTTGCGAAGGATGGGCCTGGTCACATTGCCGCGGAACGCACCATGCAGTTGGGCGGCGCCGTACCACCTATCCTTCGTGGAGCAGTTTCTGCGGAAAAACACCTTTGACCACCGGTCCATCAGGCAGTGGTCTGCACGGAATGTCCTCAAGGCCCTACGGGAAAAGGAAACGGTGGATCCTGTCGGACGGTTCCCCGAGCAGACCGTCAAAGTCATTTGGCGGAATGCCTCATCACCAGAACTTTCAAACAAGCACCAAGACGTAGCTTGGCTGGTGGTGAGAAGGGCCCTCCCCGTCAGATCCTTCATGCACACCCGAAGTCTCGCCCCCTCCGCACAGTGCCCCCGCGTTGGCTGTGGTGGGGAAGAGACGGTCGCCCACCTCCTCCTGGAATGTGCCTTTGCAAAGCAGGTGTGGAAAGGGATGCAGTGGTTTTTGTCAAGGTTCATCCCAAGCAGCTCTGTAACACAGGAGTCTGTGCTCTACGGGCTGTTCCCAGGGACGCACACCGAGACAAACATCAACTGCTGCTGGAGGACTATCAATTCGGTGAAAGACGCCCTTTGGTCTGCCCGAAACTTGCTGGTCTTCCAGCGCAAAGAGTTGTCCACCACCGAATGTTGCAGACTGGCACATTCCAAGGTCCAGGACTACGTGCTGAGGGACGCACTAAAGCTTGGGGCAGCCGCAGCAAAGGCTCAATGGGGAAAGACCACAGTGTAAGGTTCCCCCACCAAGCTGGACTGAGGGGCTGGATCCATGGGAAACCCCTCGAACTGTATCGTTAATATTCTCAATTGCTGTAAATGTAAAACTGTAATTGACATGACAATTGTGAAACGGAAGGGTTGGGAAGAAACTCATGACAGTATTGAAGGAAACTGATCTCCCTTGCAATGTTTGTATTTTTTGGTGCTGTTTGGAAACTGTTTGGCAATGTAATTTTTACAGATTTTTATGAATAAAGTATATTTTGGAAATAAAAAAAAATAAAAAAATAATATGAGCTCACAGGATGCTATTAAAACGTATAAAAATCTCACCTAATTAGGTTTTCAAATCTGCTACTTGTTTGTTCAGTTCCCTGAGGATCTAATTTCTGTTCAAAGAGATTACGGGATTTCATTTCGCTGATTCTTGACAGCTACTCAAATTTAACTGTTCTGTTCCAGTTTTGCAAACGATATCTCAAGGTGTTACATTTAAAACGCATTTAAACCATTGGCACATTATTGGGATACTTACTTCTTGTGAGAAATGCCCAAAGGAAATGTAGCTGAATACACAGACTGTGTTTTACTGTTACTTTGGTAGCTCAGCTATACACTTTAATTAGTTAAATTGTGACTGGATTTTTACCTGTATCAGAACTAATTGCACAGCTTAAAACCTTCAAATATTTATTCAGGAAGCAGTTACCATTCCTTAATATCCCTTTCTTACACTCATGATCTGATCTCACAGGCCCATTCCAAGCTGTGCTGTCAAGCCCCTGTATATTCAATTTAAAGCAGTGTTTCAAAGGAGTCTCCACATCCCCATCTCAGTAGTGCTGGGAATCAAGCACATTTTGAATGGTACAGCACAGCTGATCAGGAAAGAGTCTGGTGGTTATAAATAAGTGAAATTACAAGCAAAGAGAGAAATAAGGTGGAGCACAAATTTAAAGATGTTGTGCTGTTGCTGTATAAAGCAATAGAAAGACATTTTCCACTGTACCCTCTGCATTTCTGGTCACCCAATAATATATAATCTTTTTGTGAAGATACAGAGGTGAGCAGAAATAATGATTCTGAATTTTTGTTTGTAAGAAATATAGATTTGTATTTATATCATGCATTTCACGACCCTCAGGACGTCCCAAAGCACTTTACGGTCAATGAAGTGCAGTCACTATTGTAATGTAGGAGACAGTTTAGGAAATTTGTGCACAACAACATCACACAAACAGCATTGAGGTAAATGAACAGATAATCTGTTTTAGGTAGAGTCCGTGCCAGCCCTCTGTCAGAGCAGTTTAACTCGTCCCACTCTCCTTGTAGTGGATGAGGGATAAATATTTGCTAAGATACTGGGGAATACTCCCCTGCTCTTCTTCAAATAATGCTGTGGGATCTTACACGTCCGCCCGAGAAGGCCAATCAGGTCTCAGTTTAATGTCTTAAGAAATACTGCATCTCCAACGGTGCAGCAACCCTCAGTGCTGCACTGGTGTTTCAGCCTGTGTTATGGGCTCAAGTCTTTAGAGTCTCAGAAAAGGTTAATGGGGCAGAAAAGTCTACACAAATACTTCCCATTCACTGGGGTCACTCATACTATCTGGATAAATTAGGCATAATTTCATTATCAAAAGTTTACTCTCACAGCTAGCCCATTCCACTGATGGTCACCAGTGGGATCTAACCAACAGGGGGACATATCAGACCCCATACACCCAATGCCAGCTCAACACAAAACAGTAGGAGCTGTGGCTTCTAGGCAACCTGAGGACTGCTCAGGAAACCCTGCCAAACCATGCTGCAGGCTGCACAATTCTGTAATCACTGGTGAACAGTCAACTTGGAGAGGAAATAATTGATCTTTTCAAAATTGTGAAGGGCATTGATTTATGCACAGTGCTCATTGTGATGAAGGTTTCAAACACCAAGGAACACAGTTTATAAATTGGAAATAAGAATATTTCTATCCAGGTGATGATAGGATTATATAATAAGCCATTGATGTGAACAGTATAAACTTGTGTTATTGCTCCTGGCACTTTTGAGAGGAGAGGTTTGGAGGCCGAGTTTGGTGGTGATACCAGACATATGATGTACAAATCTGGTATTCACTAATGCCTTACAGCAGATCATGGATCTAACCACCAAGGGGACTTGTCAGACTCTCCTGAATTATTAGTAAAATGTTTTTTATGGAGATTGATGGTGCAGTCTGCAAATCCCTTAAGCATCTGCTCAATATGCAAAATGATAACTGGGTTTTATAAGACTTAAAAATGTTCAGAATTAAAAGCTTACTGTTATGTAGATTAAGAGTCAGAAAGTAAATATGTCTTCATTACCATCATCAAGTTCCTTTTTATGTTGCATTTAAAGGCATTAAAACAATAAAATAGTGCATGAAATCAACCAGTTTCACAGAGCATCATTTAAACAGATTAAAAACACTGCAGTTTTGTTTGAAAAATTAATTGGATTATTTGTAGATGCATGAATTATAAAAGTTGCTTTTGATTTCAGTGTTAATATTTAAGAATGAAAGACTTTCATTTATATAGCAGCTTCTGGAACCTCAGGACAGCCAATGAAGTACTTACCACATGTAGCACTTTGTAGGAAACACAACAGCCACTTCATGCATGGCAATGTCCCACAAACTGCAGTGAGATAAATGACCAGATAATCTGTTTTTGTGATGTTTGTTGAGGGATAAATATTAACCAGGAAAGAACTCCCCAGCTCTTCTTTTGAAACAGTGTCATGGGATCTTTTACACCCACCTGAGAGGGCCAACAGAGCCTGCTTTGATACCTTATCGGAAGGATAGCACCTCCAGCAGTGCAGCTGTCTTTCGGTACTGCACTGGGTGTGTCTGCTTACATTTTGTGTTCAAGTCTCTGGAGCGGAACTTGATCGTACACCCTTCTGAGTCCGAGGTGAGAGTGCTACCAGCTGACACCATTAGAGCCTACGTTTCATAGCACAATGAGGAGGCTATAAAATACTCAATGGTGGTGATCGCAATATCATACACTTTATTTCCAACTTGATCCACCCGCTCATAAGAACATGATGACAGTGAAGGTGACCTGCCTTTGGGATTCAATTCAAAACAGGGAAAGGACGACATTACATCACGATCATTCGTGTGTTTTGCTGGGTGGGGTAGCTGTGGCTCTCAGTATCGACCATTTCAGGGCAGAATGTACCACCAGTCTATTGTTCAGGCACTGGCTGTCAAAACATTGTGTGTGTCAATCTCAATTCTTTCATGTTGGTAATGGAGTATACACACTTATAAATTACAGACTACAGTTCTCATCATGTTAGCCTATTGCAACTTTCGAATAGAATAGTTCAAATAGAATAGGTAATAAGTTGGTGTGAAACTTCAAAGATCCTTGCCACTATTAAAATGCAAAATGTAATCTAAGAAATCGCAGAGAAATTTATTTTTAATTAATCGTGGCATGACATCTAAATGCCTGAAAAATCAGACATATTCCGTGATGTTGACAGAAAACCCATAGCTTGATCTTTTTAGTGTATCAAATTTTGAAGCAGTCAAATTAAAGGAACTGTTTGTAGTGTCGTACATGATAGTTTCCAGTTCTTTGCAATTTGTGCTGAAGGAGAATTGGACTAGAGGGTAAACAGTGGAAGAATGTAATTGTTCTTGCCAATAGGCGGAGGCGAAAGACAAAAAAAAAATTCTGTCAGCCTCTGGGTTAAAATTAAGAACGAGTATAAAAAGATGGGCTGTGCTTTTAATGAGGCTGACAGCAGATGTTCACTACAGATCTTGACTTGCTGCCGGAGTCTGTTTCCATGGTGATGGCAAATGGTAATTACTGAGCCTGAGCTCTTTTTCTCTCGATGCTCCATGACACATGGGTGATTTTAATTAATTTGATCTCTCTCTCTGCTTAATTGTCATGCACCTATATCTCCTGCCTGACAGGCTGATATGCATAAGATCGGGCTGTTAGTGTGCGCACAATGCTTGTAGTGCCGAGGGATGCTGGAGAAGTGGGCAGGCGTTTCAGCATCTTTAGCCATCTCCCACGATTGGGCGTTTGCACAGAAAGAGCAGCCAATCCGCACCTCGGCAAGTAGGGATTACTCTATAAACACAGGCAAAGCTGCTCACCCCTCTTCAGATTTGAAGCTCTGCTGCTTGGAATTGATGCCAGCTCATCTCCCTTGGACAGATTGAAAGTGCTTTGTTTTAAATTATTTTGCATTAAAAAAGTTCCATTGGGGGAACCATCTGTTAGCAGTATCTGCTGATAATCTTGGAACAAGATTGTTGTTCCACCCTCATCCACCCATCCTCTCCAACCCCTACCCATGCCCACTTTCTTTTTATTTGAGCTCTGCAAATATAGGTTTGCAACCTGCCACTATGGACCAGCAGTGTCTGTGTGAGTAGCTGTTATATTTCTCTGCACACGATTGCAGCTATTTACTGCATGTACAGGTTATTTGCATTTTTTTTCTTTAAATTGCATGTTAATGCCTCTGTTTTTGTATAAACTGGCAGAAGCATGACTGTTGCTGTGGGATTTGCAAGTTTCCCAGCTTTTCTTTTCTTCTGCCTGTCAGAGGTTCTATTTTCCCATTGGATTTCTCTGCTCGTGCATTGGAAGCATACAGGGAAAACCAATAGATTTGATATCATGTTAATTGGAATGATAACAGTCATGACTTTGCTATTCCACTATTATAATGCCTAGTGGGGTAGGGACTGCAGTTTAACATATACTTTATTAATAGTGGGTAATACTGTTAATCAGTGAAGGAAAATACTTCCAAGGATAAAATGAAAGGAATGTAGGAATCACTGACAGCAACAGAGGAGTAAAGCAATTATTTATCTTGAATATAGAGACCTCGCCTATGTAAGATAATCATCTCTGCAAATTAAGCCTGCTTCTTCATTATCGTTCAATATTTACATTCAATAATCCAGTCCTGGACACCAGTCTGATTGTGAATTTGAATAGTCACAGTAAACTGAAGATGGTTAGTGATCTAATTTTCTTTGGGCACAGAATTGTCTGACGTGACTTTAAATTGCTTTGTCAGATCCATGTTAAGAGGCTGTTTGGATACAGATGCAGATAACCCAGAGAATATATATCACTTGTTTTGTAGAATTGTTTCTAGAATTCTTGTAATGTGGGAGGTGAAGAGTGCTTAATGTTGGGGAATACAAGTGGTGTACAAAAGTTGTGTTCCAATTTTTCAACAGCCGCTCTACAAAGTTCCAGCCCTGAAATGCAATCCCGCTGTTAATATAAACACAGTGAGAAAAGCTGTGTAAATACTGATTAGTTTGTATTCCAGTGCAGTACAGGAGGGGTTTCTCTAGGTTTTGTTGGATCTCAAATAAGCAGATCTGGATGAATGCTGCATGAGTTAAGTCTTGGAATAAGTTCACTCGTCACGTAAGTACTATATTCAGGAGGAGCTTGACGTGCCTTCCTTTGTTTTAGGGTAAGTGTCTAAAAAAATATCCAGGTGTGGATTATGCTTGCATTGAAGAGAGGGAAAAAGGACCTTCTGCCATGTGTGTTGTTGCCTTTTATTTAATTGGGAAGGCCATTGCTGTGAGAGCACAGGAAAGAAATGCTGGATCCCATTGGGTTGGAGTGGCTTCATGAGTTGACAGTCCACCTGCCAGTTTATTCTGTCACTCGGTGAAATATAAGGATAATTGAGTTGCATGGCAAAAAAAAGTGATTTTGAGATTGAGATTCTTTGGAGTCTCAAAATACTACTCTGTAGCTAACTGCTAGGAAAGATGCAGGAGTGGTTTGGAGAGAGTCTGCTCTTTCAGTTCTTTTCCCTCTTTCCCTTTGTGTGAAGGGGCTCGAGACTCTGAACAGTGGTGCGGGAGCTAATTATGTTACAGGTCTGTAGGTTACCAGAAGGAGACGAGAAGATTTATTTGGGGTTGCGTGTAAATCAAGCTCATTACAAATTTTTGTTTGTTGTTGCTTTCCCTGGCACATTGGCGTCAGTCACTCCAGTAAAGAAAGAATGAACTTGCACTTTCCTACATTGCAACACTGGCTATGCTTCAAAAGTATTTTAGTGGCTATAAAACAATTTGGGACATCCTGAGATTGTGAAAAACGTTATATAAATGCAAGTTTGTCTTTCTTATAAGGCTCTTTTCAGGACCTCAGGATATCCTAAAGTGTTTTGCAGCCAGTGAAATTGTTAACACTGTGACTAATTTGTACATAGTAAGATCCCATAAACAGCAGAGTTACCCACAGCAGTAAAACCCTAGATAATATGGTTTTATTTTAGCCATTTTGCCCATACCCTGCATTTCTATCATCTCAACTGAAAGATGGCACCTGTGACAATGTGCCTCTCCCTAAATACTCCACTGATATGCCAGTCTAGATTACGTGCTCAAATCCTGGAGTGGAACTTCAATGCACTACCTTTCGATTCAAATGATGAGAGTGCGAGCAATTGATCCAAAGTAACCCTTATGATTCTATGTTACTGGGGTTACTTGCTTAAAAATAAAAAAAGGGTCTGCCAAGGGTCTGTTTGCCAATAATTAAGGATCTAGGGCTTCTGTTCATTACCTAAAGCTTGAGGCTATCTAATTTTACAAAACTCCCCAACTTGCCATTTCTTATAAATCGTTAACTATCTACTTGCACCTTTCAGTTTAGAACCTGGTAATTAATTAAAAACACCACAAAAGTGCTTCAGTAATATAAACTGCAATAAAAACAGAAAATGCTGGAAATATTCAACAGTTCTGGCAGCATCTGTGGAGAGAGAAACAGAGTTGATGTTTCAGGGCGATGATTTGCTTTCAAAAGGCAGCTGTTCATTAATCTGCCATTCACACCTCCTCTGGACACATCATTTGTCTCTTTACTTGGCCCATTATTACTGCCTTTGTCTCTGCCCCACCAACTCTTTCGACATTTAGTGTGTTCCATCTTCCACTCTGTCACAGACCTTCCCATTTGTTCTTTTTCCACCCTCCCCCACATTTGACCTACATAAAACCTATTTCATTTCTAACATTTCCCAGTTCTAATGAAAGGTCATTGACCTGAAACGTTAACTCTGCTTCTCTCTCCATGGATGCTGCCAGACCTGCTGAGTATTTCCAACATTTTCTGTTTTCATTTCAGGTTCCCAACATCTGCAGTATTTTGCTTTTGTATTAAAGTAAACTCTGCAGTTGTTTGTTAAAAGTTATCCATACAAAGTGTTGAATTCTTCCCAGTTGCTTAATAAAGCTAATGGCTGTGTGTTTGTGGATAGTAACCTAGAAATAAAACTGCCAGCATGCAGGCTTTCTGAGTGGTCCACCAACTGTGAAAGTTTTTTGACCATTAATTTTTATTAGCTTTTTTCATGGAGGATGTAATGATATGAAAATTAGTTGTTACGACTTGCTTTCTAATGGATGAACATGCAGAGGTTACGTGGCATTCTGCCCATATGTTTGGATAATTTTGGGGTCTAACATGCTTCATGATTTTAAATACTATGTGCTCAGCCATTAGTTTAGAGACCTTTGGCTACGAGGTTTTGCCTCTCTTATATGCCTGACTGCATTTTATGTACCTCAAAATTGCTTTCAGGTATGGAGCGCCTCGCTCAAAAAGCCATTATTCCTCTGTGAGTATAAATAGCGAGCGTTGACATGCCATTCAACTGTGGGTGGCATTACAGCCAATCCTGTCCTTCTCCAACTTCTGTGAAAGTCAATTTTCTAGCAGGAATCATTGGACACCGATCTGGAATGGAAACATGGGCCGATTTTATTGGCCAGACCAGGGGCACTGAGGTCAAATGCACTGCTTTAGTTGCCGCCCCTGGAGAGATCAGTGAGCCCAGGAGTGCTGAGAATCAGTACAGTTTACGATGAATTTGCTCGTCTTAGTTCGGACTACTAGCTGATCAGTCATGATGATCATTCATGCAGATCTTCCGATATTGTTGAGTGGATTGAAAAATGATGTTTTGGACCTGTGTTTGAATCCACTCTGAACTTATGGGGGTGAAAACCTCTTCCCTCTGCTGCATGTAAGCTTATTTAATCAGAGTTTGGAGTAGTTGGGTTCTGGTTGGTGCTATGTTGAACAATGCCTTTAGTCTGGACCCTCTAAGTTGTTGGAGAGCCCTACTATGTTAGTTCTGAAATCCCTTCCTTAATCCTCCCAGTCTCTTTAGCTTTCTCTCCTTTTAAGACACTCCTTAAAAGCTACCTTTCAGATGAGACGATAAACCAAGGCTCCATCTGCCCTCTTGGGTGGACGTAAAAGATTGCACAGCACTATTTGAAGACGAGTTCTCCCCAGTGTCCTGGCTAACATTTATTCCTCATTCAACATCTAAGATAGATTACCTGGTCATTTAACTCATTGCTGTGTGTGAATTGGCAGCTGGATTTCCTACATTACAACAGTGACTACATCTCAAAAGTACTTCATTGGCTCTAAAGCTCTTTGGAAAGTCCTGAGGTAAAGTCACAATGAAAATCTTTCTTTTTTTAATATTTTTTTCTTCCTTTACCTCTTTGACCAAGCTTTTAGTTACATTTCCTAATATCCTCCTTTGGCTCTGTGTCATTTTCGTCTGATTAAGTTCCTGTGAAGCGCCTTGGGATGTTTTACTTAAAGGTGCTGTATAAATGCAAATAGTTGTTGTGTAATGAACTGTCCTCCTCCCCACATTTGTACTATATTCCTACAATGTACCCCCTATATGAAGGATACTTTTGATATATTACTGTTTTGTTACTTGAAACAAACTCTCTGGTAACTAACTGGACATATGGTGTATGTTTACCAAAAGGCTATGCACTGCTGATTTTGAGTGCTTTCAACATTCAGGAGTGTTACATGAATGCACTACTTGTAGCTGCTAATTGATTAGGAGAGATGTTCATTTATGGAGCCACTCAAATGTTGGTGAGTGATCCAACACATTATTCTTCCACTTCTGGGACCTGTGTTTGAATCCAGCCTGAACTAATGGGCCAAAAGTATCCACTCTTCACTTATCAAAATCACTCAGATGTGCGTAACCTCAACCTAATTTCTAATGGGCGCTCGTTATTAGGCACAACTTAACACCAAAAAGAGACCATATGTGGATGGCTGATTTCGACAATCCAAAGCAGATGGGTATAGTAGGGAATATTTCTCTAAAATTGGTTCAAGGAACACTGGGATTCTCTGTATACCTGTGCTAAATCTGGTTTGGTAGTGTGATGCTGATATTATCTTCAAACGACCAATAATATTCCATTTGTCGAGTACTACATTAACATCCTTGATGAACACATAGATCACCAAATCAAGGCGGAAAATCATGTTTGTATATCAATAACATTTAAAATAATTGCATTACCAGTGAATACAAGCTTTACCTGGGTGTATAAAGAAAGAACAAACTTGCATTTGTATAGTGCCTTTCATGACCTCAGGACATTGCAAGGAGTTTTACAGCTAACAAAGTACTTTAGTAGCTTCATCACTGTTATAATGCAGGAAATGCAGCAGCCACTTTGCACACAGCAAGCTCCCATAAAAAAACTGTGAGATAATGACCAGATAATCTGTTTTAGTGGTGTTGGTTGAGGGATAAAGATTGGCCAGGACGCCCATGAGAATTCCCCTGTTTTTCATCAAAATAGTGCCATGGATCTTTTAATTGAGAAGGCTGGCAAAACCTTGATTTAACATCTCATCCAAAAGATGGCACCTCTGCCGATGCAGCACTCCCTCAGTACTGCACTGGAGTGCCAGTTCAGATTTTGCACTCAAATCTCTGGAGCAATTGTGGTTGAGTCAGGTTTCACATCTAATGTTGGCCAGGAACAATGAAGGTTCATAGTTCACCAGTTAGATTTTTGTAAGATAAGGGTATTAAGAGATATGGGATCAAGTAAATGGAGTTAAAATACGATCAACCATGATCCAATTGAATGGCGCAACAGACCCAAGGAGCTGAATGGCCAACTGCTGTTCCTGTGTTCCTTTTGTTATGCTACTGTATTTTATTTAATTACTGTTTTTCAGATATATTTTTTTCCTCTAGTCCTGTATCTTTGCACCATGTCAAGATTCTCCAAATGATGATCATTTTTGCAATGGATGCACTAAAGTAACAGTTTAATTTTCCCTGTTCCTATTCATAAACAATGCAGTTTGAAAACTGGGCCTATTGCTTTGGGACTTGCATGTTTAAGTGTATTTTTGTGTCACTTTTAACATAATGCCCAGATTTTAGTGATAGATTTTTGTCAACATTGCGCAGTTATCTAGGTTATTTTATTTCATTTTCCCAGATACTTGTCCACACATCTTGCTCGGGACTTTGAAAGTGATTCCCTGTGGCACACTTATCATTCCGCATCAGAATTTCTGTGCACATTGCTTCAAGGCATTTGGTGTTCAAATAGTGGTCTCAACTACAAGTAGAATTGCACATGACAACCTGCTATTTTTTATTAAAAGAGAAACTTCAGAGGGAATACCATCCCTGGCATTATGTTATTCGCTTCTGCTTAATTACTATTTGAGGTTTATATTCCTGTCGTCTGATTTCTCTACTCACTTATTAAAACCATCTACAGTTCCATTGTTTGCTTCCTGCTGCTAACGATTGTCAATAAATAAATGTTCAGCAAACTTGTATGGAAACCTGTCCCAAAACATCTTTGTTTTGTAAGTAACTAATTCAAGAGCGTACAGGATAAACTATATATTTGAACCACATCCTCCATTAAATAATTTCTCTGTAATTCTCAACATCAAAATATTATGGCTTCCTTGGTGGCCTAAACTAGTTTATTTTTAATAGACTCTGGTTAAGGGCAAAGGCGATTCATGCAGAACTGTAACAAAGTTGAAAGGAGTTGGGGATTGGTGGGTAGAATGGGGGAGAGAGGATAAATCGAAACCAAACAGAATAAGAAATGTGGTATGACTGAGAAAAGGAAACATCACACTAATAAAATGGAGAGACATGTTAGAAATGTAATTATAAGTCATTACTTCAAACCATGGATGAACTTTGAGGAATTGGAATCGCTTTCTCATCTCTGAGAATTCATGACTCTTTAATGTTTTTACAAAAAGCAAAACAAGGGGTGAAAAACTGTTTTATTTTGCAAGCATCGCAGAGAACCCCGAGCTTTTATGTCTTTTCTTTCAAATATGTAATCAAAGCCTAGGAAACAATATGTACATATGTGCCCCAGGTTCAACATCAAGCCCCCTATTCCCCTCCTCACTGTCGATCAGGTCAGCTATGTCCTGCACCTTTGAACTCTTGGTTGTGAAGGAAGCAGCTCAGTTTCAGGTTTAAATTTCAGAGGCATGGTTAAAGTCATCAGCTGCCACCAGCTGCAGAGTATAGATCCAGTGCCTCATTGCTCGGGTTTGAAAGATTGAATGATTATGCTGGTAATTACATGAAGCAATCTGAATTGCTATGTGCAAAGTAGGCACAAAATTTCCATGAAATATCAATGCTGCACAATTATGTTGAAGTTTTAGTAAATGCATAACACGTTGGCCAAGATGCATTGCATTTCCTACTTCCCAGCACTTGCTGAGCCAAAACCTTTATATGGGTATTGGTGAATGGTAAGGTTGGTGAGTCTCCAGGTATTGAATAGTAATCATCTGGACACTGCTGTGAGCAACCCAGGCGAAAAGTTATAGGGGCATTAAAAACAGTTCTTTTTTCATTGTCTTTGAATACTTTTGTTTGTTTAGGGTTTAAAATATTGGGGATGTGGGAAATATTGGGCGGGGCAGTTGAACATGGGCAGTCATGTGATAAAGTCTCCAGGAATGGGTCTAACCAGATTAGTAACTAGAGTGGATAGGCAGCATCACAGCCAGATGGGGGTGGATGGAGACCAGGGAAGGCTGCAGTCAGAGAATGGAGGAAGTAGAGGAATAGTTGGATCGACATTGGGAATGATTCCATACCAGCAAATTCCATTTTAACTTTTTGTTTTGTTTTGAGCTCTCAACACTAAGATTCAGACTACTGCAGGGTAAACTGGGAATCGCTCTAATGGAGATGGTCATAATAAATGTTAAGTAGTTATGGCAGATTGCAAGTATATATGTTCACATCTAGAATTCTGGAACTCTACATTTAAAAATAGCCAATTTGCATATCATTATGCCATATCCGATTTAACAACCTGCGATTCAGACAAAAAATGATTTCATACACTTTTTACAAAGTTATTAGACTTCTCTAATGTAATGTTGCTTCCAGATCAAATACGGGAGAATTTAAAAAGCATTAATTAAGGAACTCTTAATGGTTGGATCAAAAATTGAATTCTGTGAATTGGGAGCAGTTGAATCGGGGGCTGGGAGGGGTTATGTATGGTAGGAGGAATTGGATTGGTGCACTGGGGTTCTTTATAGCAGTAGGGATTGGTTTGGCACACAGTTGCGGGGTGGGGGGTGTTGGTTCTGTATAGTTGGAGGAATTGGATTGGTGCACAGGTGTTCTGTATAGTTGGAGGAATTAGATTGGTGCACAGGGGTACTATAGAAGGCTCTATTGCAGAAGGGATTTTGCTTCAGTTGGCTGTGTTTAATCAATTTCAGTAACAGCTAGTGCATAGATCTTTGAAGGTGACAGGATACATTGAGAGAGTGTGGTTAGCAAAGCATACGAGATCTTGGGCTTCATAAATCAAGGTATTGAGTACAAAAGTAGGGCAGTCATGCTGAACCTTTATAAAGCTCTGGTTAGGCCATTACCTAGAATATTGTGTCCAGTTCTGGTGACCACAATTTATGTAGGATGTGAGCGTCCTTAAGAGGGTTCAGAGAAGATTTACCAGAATGTTTCCAGGGATGACGGATTTTAGCTACAAGGTTAGGTTGAAGAAGCTGGGGTTGTTTTCCTTGGAGCAAAGGAGATTGAGGGGAGATTTGATAGAGGTGTACAAGATTATGACAGGTTTAGATAAGGTAGACAAAGAAAAGCTGTTCCCATTACCTGATGGTACAAGGAGTAGGGGCCACACATTTAAGGGTTTTGGGCAAGAGATGCATTGAAGATGTGAGGAAGTACTTTTCATGCAGTGAATGGTAATGGCCTGGAACTTGCAGCCTACGAGGTTGATGGGAACAGTGATGATCAGTGATTACAAAAGGAAATTGGATGGGGACGCGAAGGAAATAAACTTGCAGGGCTATGGGAATAGAGCAGGGGAATGGGACTGACTGGATTGCTCTAGGGAGAGCTGACACAGACTCGATGGACCGAATGGCTCCCATCTGTGCCATAAATGGCTATGACTCTATAATGCAGTACAGCTGTAAAAAGGAAAAGATTAGCAAAACCAAATGTGGATCTATTACAAACGGAAACAGGAGAATTTATAATGGGGAATAAGGAAATGGCAGAGATATTAAACAAATACTTTGTGTTTGTCTTCACAGAGGGAAATACTAAAAACCTCCCAGAAATAATAGAGAATCAGGGGACTAGTATAAACGAGGAACTGCAAGATATTAATGTTTGTAAAAAATAAAGTACGAGAGAAATGAATGGGACTTAAAATAGATAAATCCCCTGGACCTGATGATCTACCTCCCATGTTGAAAGAGGTGGCTGTAGAGATAGTCGATGCATTGACGGTAATCTCTCAAAATCCTGTAGACTCTGGTATGGTTCCTGTAGATTGGAAGGTGACAATTGTATCCCCACCATTTAAGAAAGCAGGGAGAGAGAAAATGGCGAACTACAGACCTGTTAGTCTAACATCTGTCATAGGGAAAATGCTAGGATCCATATAAAGGATGCGATAGCAGGGCACTTAGAAAATAATAGGAGGATTGGGCAGAGTCAACATGGATTTATGAAAGGGAAATCATGTTTAACAAACCTGTTAAGAGTTTTTTGGGGATGTAACTAGCTGAATAGATAAGGGGGAACTGGTGGATGTGGTATATTTGGATTTTCAGAAAGCTTTTGATAGGGTCCCACACAAGACGTTAGTGAACAAAATTAGAGCACATGGGATTGGGGGGAATATACTGGCATGGATTGAGAACTTGTTAATGGACAGAAAACAGAGAGTTGGATGAATCAGTCATTTTCAGGTTAGCAGGCTGTGACTAGTGTGATACCACAAGGATCAGTGCTTAGTCCCCAGCTATTCACAATCTATATCAGTGATTTGGATCTGGGAATTAAATGTAATATTTCCAAGTTTGCAGATGACACAAAACTAGGTGGAAGTGTGAGCTGTGAAGAGATGCTTCAAGGGGATTTGGAGAGACTAAGCAAGTGGACAAAAATTTGGCAGATGGAATACAATGTAGAGAAATGTGAGGTTAACCACTCTGGTAGGAAAAACAGAAATACAGAGTATTTCCTAAATGGTGAGAGGCTGTAAAGTGTTGAACTTATCATGGAAGTGTTTTTTTTCTCTGTTTAAAAACTAAAAGGAGTCTGTGTTCCTTTAAGACTGAGAGCAGTTTTTATATTCTCTGGGAACAGTGTGTAACGCTGTTCCTAAGCAACAGCAAGAGAGAGAGGCCACATGTCATATTGTATCAGTTTGACTGCATGTAAAGACTGGCTAGAGCCCGGTTTGAACTGGCAGACCAGCGAAGCATGCTCTCTTGAAGGAAGGAAGGATTTATCTCTCTCAGCAGAAAATCTACATCAGCCTACAGGCTGTGTTTTGCCTCAAGAGGAAACGATCCCTGGAAAGGAAAATTGCATTATTGGAGGTAGCAAATTCCTTTTTACTCCTGTCTCTAAGAGGTTGCTACCTCAGGAGTGACTTTCTGTTGCCTTTTCGTTTTTCTGGGAGCTCTGGAATTCTCAGTAAAGTTTCTACTGATAGACTACTAATTCAAAAATCTAAATAGACCTGTTGTTATACTCCTTGTTGAAAGACCTGTGTGACGCCCACTGCAGCCGAAGTACCGTGACTGCCTATCCATTACAGACTGTTCATCTAACTTGCCTGGAGACTTTGAGTGGCATCTAACAATTCATCTCTGGGACACCTCACTGAACTGGGAACGTAACCTGCCAAGACTTACAACCCAGTTGTTTTATTATTTCGAAGAAATAGCTCTAACTTAAAATATAATTTTAGAACCGGTTAACCATTTTTTTAATGTATGTGAGTGCATATGAGTTAGGAGGAATAAGTAGTTATAAAGTCTTTTTAGACATAGATTTATTTCAGTATTGTTTAAGGTTTAGTTTATTAATAAATAGTTAATTTGTTGTTGTTTAAAGATACCTGGCTTGGTGTGTTTTATTCTGGGGGTTAATAAAGTGTTTAATTTGGCTAATTTCCGGTAGGTGGGAAACTTTAATAATATGCTGTGACCTGTGGAGTAATGGGACTGAATTGACAGTGCATTACTCCTGCCTCGGTTGTAACATATTAATTGGGGGCTCAATTGTCCGGTATCCAAATTACGTTAATTATGAGGGAAGTCATAATTAGAAAAAGAAAAGAACCAGGTTTCTTGTATAGGGTAAAGGCTGCATCATCAGAATGGCATTAGCAGTTGCTGCAGAGTTTCTGGGAAAGGCAAATGTGTCCCTCTGTGACTTGACAACTTTAACTAAGAGTAAACTAAAAAAAGATTTGGCAGCAAAATTGGGGTTAGAGTTAAAATTAGGTGCTGAAAAAGCAGTGATATTTGATGTAATAGTCCAACATTTAAAATTGAAGGAAGAAGAGGAGGTAGAGACTGTAAGTCAGAGAGTAATGTAGTGGAATTGGCTAAGGTTCAGTTAGAAGTGAAAAAACTGGAGCTTCAACAGGAAAAAAGAAAAAGAAATAGCAATAAGAAAACTTAAGGCTGAAAAAGAATTAAGAAAACTTGAACTTGAAAAAGAGGAAAGGAAGAAAGAGAGGGAATTTAGATTAAGAGAGATGGAACTAAGATAAAGGGGCAGTCTTGAATCCAGAGAAAGTTCTGGTCAGGAAGAATCTGAATTCAGCCCAGGACCCAGCGAAAAGCTGTTTAAATTTATACAAGCTCTTCCTAAGTTTGAGGAAAGAGACATAGAGCCATTTTTCATATCTTTTGAAAAAATAGTTAAACAAGTGAAATGGCCAAAGGAAAGTTGGACACTGCTTATGCAAAGCAGATCGATGGGCAGAGCTCATGAAGTTTATACCATGCTTCCTGAAGAGACTTCTGCAGATTATGAGATGGCAAAAAAGGCTATTCTCGCTTCGTATGAGTTAATTCCTGAAGCTTACTGTCAGAAGTTTTGGAATTTAGGAAGATTGGGCAGACATATGTGGAATTTGAGAGGGTGAAGCAAATTAATTTTGTCTCTTGGATATGGGCATTAAAGATGGTAACCACATATGAGAACCTTAGCGAACTGATCGCTTGGAAGAGTTTAAAAATTCAGTCCCTTCAGTAGTGAGAACTCATGTAGATAACCTGAAAGTTTTAACAGCTAGGCAAGCAGCGGAAATTGCGGATGATTTTGAGCTTGTGAATAAGCCATAACTTTTTGTCCGTCACCCCCCATATACCCAAGAAGGATGGAATGTGGGAGAGTGAAAGGAAGGAAAGTAGCCGGGGCTAAGGAAGAACAGCTGGGAACATCCCAATATCACCTCCTCAGACCAGAAAGGAAGGTGCTGGGGGTAGAAGTGATGTCCGCAAGCCAGATTGTTATCATTGCCACAAGATGGGTCATCTTCGTTCAGATTGCTGAAAGTTGCGAAGTAAACCTATAGGACTTGTTGGTGCACACGAAGCAAATGCAGAGTAAAGAGCTCTGAGTGAGAGTTCAGCAGACCAGGCTGTAGCTTTAACGGCAGCTGTAAAACCAGATACAATAACACGTAAGTGTAGAGGTTAAGAATAAGATACCAAAAACTTATAATGAATTCTTGTCAAAGGGAAAAGTGACTCCATATCCTTTAAGTGAGGCAGGAAAACCTATCATTACACTCAGGGATACAGGAGCAACCCAAACACTTTTGCTGGGAAAAGGTATAACGTTTCCACCAGAGAGCGCCCTGAATGCTAAAGTTTTAGTTAATGGAATTCTCAGGGAGTATATACCCATACCTTTATATAAAGCATGCCTAGAGAGTGACGGTATATCTGAGATGGTAACTGTAGGAGTTATCCATAGTTTGCCAATAGAGGGAATTGATCTACTCCTAGGAAATGATTTGGCCAGATCAAAAGTATCACTTTCTCCTATAATTACAGAGAAACCAAGTGAAATTAAAGAAATGGAACAATTACAGGAACAAGTTCCGGGAATATTTCCTGCGTGTGTAGTAACCCGAGCAATGGCTAAACAGGATCCGTTGTCGAAGGTAAAATTGGCACCACAAACAGATAGCTTAGGATCTGAAATCTTGTTTGGGGATTTAGATAATCCAAATAAGATGTTTAACAGATCTGCTATCTTTGCAGCACCAGGCTGAATACACAATAGCACAGTTGGCTCTGACAGAAGCTGAGGCGAATTGTGCTCCAGAAGGCTATTGTATTGAAGACGGGGTTTTGAGGAGGAAACGGAGACCGCCTCATAGACCTGTGGACAAAGACTGGAAACAGATAGTGGTACCACCTAAGTATCGCCAGGAATTACTAAGGTTTGCACATGACATTCCTTTTGCAGGACATAGGGGGATTTGGATGACTAAATCACATATAAGTCAACACCTTAAAGCATCCCAAGCCAATATGAAAAAATGGGCAGATTAGAATGCAAAGACCCGCAATTTTCAACCAGGGGGTGAAGTATTGAAATTGTTACTGTTACAGAGTGAACCATTAAAAGCACGGTTCAGTGGCCCATATAAAGTGATTAGAAGTGTGGGTAAGGTAGATTACTTGATTGATACCCCTGATCGCCGGAAAAAGAATCGGTTGTATCATATCAATATGTTAAAGCAATATTATCACAGGGAGGAGGATAAGCCAGTACAGGTAAACGAGACTGTTGAGAAGGAAAAGGATACTGAGGATAAGGCAGAAGGAGGCCTAGGCAATTCTCAGATTGAACCTCTTGCTATCCGGTTAGCGAATACAGAATGGCTAGTAAAATTGGACAACATGCTTTTGTACTTAGATGCAAAACAATGTGAAGACCTAACCAGGCTTTTCACAACATTTAAAAGAGTCTGTAGGGATGAACCAGGATGTACAACCTTAGCTACACATGATGTGGATATAGGGGAACCCATTCCTTTAAAACAACATCCTTACCGCTTAAGTCCAGACAAACACGCCCAAGTAAAAGCAGAAATCCAATACATGTTGGAAAACAACTTAATTGAACCTAGTCAAAGCAGCTGGAGTTCACCAATAGTCTTAGTGCCTAAACCTCATGGGTCAACCTGACTTTGCATAGACTACAGAAAGGTCAATGCATTAACGTAATAGTGGGAGGTGGTGGTGTAGTGGTGATGCCACTAGACTAGTAATCCAGAGCTTGGGCTAATGCTGTGAGGAAAGGGGCTCAAATCCCACTACAGCAGGTGGTGAAATTCAAATTCACTTAATGAAATGCTAGTCTAATGGTGACTGAAAAAATGATTGTTAGGGCGGCACAGTGGCGCAGTGGTTAGCACCACAGCCTCACAGCTCCAGCGACCCGGGTTCAATTCTGGGTACTGCCTGTGTGGAGTTTGCAAGTTCTCCCTGTGTCTGCGTGGGTTTTCTCCGGGTGCTCCGGTTTCCTCCCACAGCCAAAAGACTTGCAGGTTGGTAGGTAAATTGGCCATTATAAATTGTCCCTAATATAGGTAGGTGGTAGGGAAACATAGGGACAGGTGGGGATATGGTAGGAATATGGGATTAGTGTAGGATTAGTATAAATGGGTGGTTGATGGTCGGCACAGACTCAGTGGGCCGAAGGGCCTGTTTCAGTGCTGTATCTCTAAATAAATAAAAAATAAACGAAAGCAGATTCCTACCCAATTCCTCGCTTAGAAGACTGTATTGACAGCGTGGGCAGTGCTAGGTTTCTTACAAAGATCGACTTGTTAAAGGGATACTGGCAAGTTCCTTTGACTCCTCGAGCTAAAGAAATACCAGCTTTTGTCACACCAGATGGTCTTTATCAGTGCTGGGTGATGCCATTCGGTCTAAATAATGCCCCAGCCACTTTTCAAAGATTAATGAATCAGGTGGTAGCCAGTGTTCCCAACTGTGTAGTATAAATCGATGATGTACTAATTATACAGTAACACCTGGAAAGAACACTTAAACCAGCTAGAAACTCTGTTTAAAAAACTGCGAGCAGCCGACTTAGTAATAAATCTGGTAAAAAGCGAATTTGTAAAAGCAAGAGTAATTAACCTCGGACACATAGTAGGGCAAGGACAAGTATTGCCAAGAACGGCAAAGGTACAAGCCTTAGTGGAGATCCCTGTTCCCAAAACTAAACGTGAAATCATGAGGTTCTTAGGAATGTGCCATTTCTACAGGAAATTTGTACGGAATTTTAGTGCTGCAGTCGTTCCATTAACCGATTTGCTACAAAAAATGAAAACCAAAGTAGTATGATCAGATGAGTGCCAGGCAGCTTTTGAAAATCTAACAGCAATCTTAACTAATGAACCAGTGTTGGCTGCTCCAAATTTTGCCAAACCCTTCAAGTTAGCGATTGATGCTAGCGACCTGGGAGTTGGTGCATTCCTGTTGCAGGATGACGAATCTGGCATAGGAAAACCAGTAGGGTACTTCTCAAGAAAACTAAATTGCCACCAAAAAAGAAGTATTCCACTGTAGAAAGAGAAACATTAGGACTATTGCTGGCCCTTGAACATTTTGAAGTATATGTCCACCAAGACTATAAAGAAACACGAATATATACTGACCATAACCCATTAACACTTGGGCAAAAATTTAAAAGTCAAAGTGCTAGAATATTCAGATGGAATTTGATGTTGTAGCCTTATCTTTTGAGCATTATACATATCTCGGGGAAAAGCAATGTTATCGCTGACGTTTTGTCATGAATTTAACCTTGTTAAGTTACATGAATAATGATGGTACAAAGAAAAATTCTATTACTTACCAGTAGAGTGAATGGGGGCATGAATGTGAAAATATGTTTTGAGTGTTTTTTCAGTTTCTGTTTTGCATTGTAATGAAGCGCATTTTTAAGAATGGCATTTCATTTCGAAAAGGGTGGAGGTTTCATGGAAGTGTTTTATTTCTCTGTTTAAAAACCAAAAGGAGTCTGTGTGCCTTTTAGACTGAGAGCAGTTTTTATATTCTCTGGGAACAGTGTGTAAAGCTGCAAGCCTGTTTCCTAAGTAACAGCAAGAGAGAGAGGTCACATGCCGTATTGTATCAGGTTGACTGTGTATAAAGACTGGCTAGGACTGGTTTGAACTGGCAGACCAGCGCAGCGTGCTCTCTTGAAGGAAGGAAGGATTTGTCTCTCTCAGCAGAAAATCTACATTGGCCTACAGGCTGTGTTTCACCTAAAGAGGAAATGACCCCTGGAAAGGAAAATTAGCATTATTGGAGGTAGCAGATTCCTTTTTGCTCCTGTCTCTAAGAGGTCTCTACCTCAGGAGTGACTTTCTGTTACCTTTCGTGTTTCTGGGAGTTCTGGAATTCTCAGTAAAGTTTCTACTGATAGACTGTCAATTCAAAAATCTAAATAGACCTGTTGTTATACTCCTTGTTGAAAGATTTATGTGGCGCCTGCTGCAGCCGAAGTACCATCTATTACAAACTGTTCATCAAGCTCGCCTGGAGACTTTGAGTGGCATCTGACTATTTGACTCTGGGACACCTCACTGAACTGGGAACGTAACCAGCCGAGACTTACAACCCAGTTTTTTTATTATTCCAAAGAAACAGTTCTAATTTAAAACATCATTTTAGAACCGGTTAACCAATTTTTTAATGTATGTGTGTGTGTGCATGTGGGTTAAGAGGAATAGAAGTTATAAAGTCTTTTCAGACATACATTTATCTCAGCATTGTTTATGATTTAGTTTATTAATAAATAATTTGTTGTTGTTTAACGAAACCTAGTTTGGTGTGTTTCATTCTGGGGATTAATAAAGTGTTTAATTTGGCTAATTTCTGGTAGGTGGGAAACTTTAATAATATGCTGTGACCTGAGGAATAATGGGACTCAATTGACAATGTATTACTCACGTCTTGGTCGTAACAAACTTCAAAGGGACTTGGGTGTCCTCGTTCATGAGTTACTGAAAGCTAACATGCAGGTACAGCAAGCAATTAAGGCAAATGGTTTGTTGGCCTTTATGACAAAAGGTCCTGAGTATCAGAGTAAAGATGTCTTACTGCTATTAGTGCAGACCCTGGGTGAGACTGCATCTGGAGTATTGTGTCCAGTTTCCTTACCAAAGGAAAGATATACTTGATATAGAGGGAGTGCAACAAAAGTTCAGCAGACTAATTCCTGAGTTGGAGGGATTGTCCAATGATGTAAGATTAAATAGACTGGGCCTTTATTCTCTGGAGTTGAGAAGAATGAGAAGTGATCTCATTCAAACATACAAAATTCTTACAGGGCTCAACAGAGTAGATGCAGGACAGATGTTTCCCTGGCTGAGGTATCTAGAACCAGGGGTTACAGTCTAGAATAAGAGTTAGGCCATTTAGGACTGAAATGAGGAGGAATTTGTTCACTTAGAGTGTGGTGAATCTTTGGAATTCTCTGCCGCAGAGGACTGTGGAGGCTCAGTCGTTGAGTATGTTCAAGACTGAGATCGATAGATTTCTACGTATTAAAAACATCAAGGGTTACAGGAATAGTGCAGGAAAATGGTGTTGAAGTAGAAGATCAGCCATGATCTCATTGAATGGTGGAGCAGGCTCCAAGGGCTGAATAGCCTACTCCTGCTCCTATTTCTTATGTTCTTACAGCTGTTCCATTTTGGAAAAACCTAGCATTAATGGTCAAATATGGAAGTGTAATTAAACTGGTCATGTTCTGAGTTTCAGTTAAAGCTCCCTACATGTAGAGCGTATATATCTTGTACTTATACATTGCATCCCAATTTATGATTATTCAGAATATTTCCACAATTTCTTTCACCTGCATTGATAATTAAATGTACGTAAATCTGTTTCTTGATGGCATTTGTTTCAGAAACACATGGGTATCATTGGTCGAAGGACCTGTATAATCACACTCAGCAGTATGGGATACTGGACTTAATTTAAACATGTGAGTAACCTGCCAGAATCCATGTACCTATATAAAACTGACATAGAAGGTCACCAGGGATTCTTTCTTCCAAACATTCTTTCATTTCCTGAAAAACCCTTATAACTGCCTTAACGACCTGATGCTCCATATCAGCAATGATAGACACCCCACCTCTGCTCTGGTGGCAGAATGCAGATTGCTGCAATCTCTTGGTAATGACATCAGTTGAGATTGGGTGGGTTAGGTCAGTCAGCTTGTTGATCATTTGGGTCAGTTGTTGGTTATTCAGCATTTGATCACTTGGGTTGGGTGTTGATCATTTAGCTCATCACTCACTTGGGTGATGTCGGTCAACTACTTGGTCACTTGGGGTGGGTAATATTGGCCAGTCAGATTGTTGTTCATTTATATCCATGCCATAGATCCATTTATATCTCTTACAACTGATCAAATCTAGGGAATTTGAGAGGTTAGTAAAGGTTTATTGGTGCTGTTCTGCATCCTCGGTGTATGAGAAATTGTTTATAAGTTTAAATAAAAGAACAATTCATCATTATGCAGGACTACACCTCAGTGCAGTCAATAGCTGTTTGTTTATAACTTGTGCTGAGTCTGTTAAATGTCTGAAAGCTATAATTACACATATTTGTTTGTGTCTGATGAGCATAGCAAATAGTGTGAAACTAATTAGATTTGTGCTGTTTGTTGTATATTTTCAGCATATATTTAAAAGGTGATGAAAGTTGTTATTAATGAAGCCTTATCCTTGTCTGCAGCAAGAAATATTTTGGTTTAATTTTGCACCATCACATTACTGCTACATTGAAAGTTAAATCTCAGCGCACGGCTTCCACTCCCTGACGTCTCAGCTGATTGAAACAATGAGCAAGTGCTCCATATAAACAAGGATTTATTCCCTGTTCCTGCTGTTGTGAGTGATGCTGCAATTAGTTTCTGGGTTGGGAGGTGGTGTGGTGAGCCAAGGTTCCCATTCTGATTACCATCCACTGACCCCTGCTGGAAGTGTTTGTGTGTGTTTCTCTCGCTCTGTCTTTGCTCAGTATCTCTGTCGCTTTCCGCCTTTCTCTCTCTTGACATTTAGCGCAGCCAGGAGGGGGCCCAGCTGTGATGTCCAACCAATGTTAGCAGTCCTGCCAACATCCAGTATGTAAGCTGACAGGACGAAAAAAAATTCATAATCCTAGCAACATCAGCAAGCTCAAATTAGTTCACAATGAAGCACATTAATATTAATAGTCACGTCGCCCAGAAAGTTCCTGGCATTCAGTGCCTAAAGCATACCATTATAAACGTGGTTTTCTGTTCGCTTAACAAAAATTGTGATTTTCTTCAAATTTAGAACAAGCTCCATTTTCACAGTGTTACTTATGTAGAAGTTGACTTGAGAGATTTGACAGTTTTGGGCATACTGCACAAACGATGTAACCGCAAAATGTTAACTGAATCAACTTCCCCTCTCCCACCACAGCCCCAGGTAACAGTCAAAACAGTTTTTACATGCTGCATGCAATGGATGTGGCAGATATTGAAGAAGGAAAGACTTGCATTTGTGAAAAGCCTTTTCACACATGAAACAAAAATGGCCATGTGGTTGCTGGTGAGGAAGAAAGTTGTAGACTGGTCAGATGGGCAGAAAAAATATAATGCAATCCATATAAGTGTAACAGGATTCATTTGGGAGGGGGGGAAAACATGGCAAGGGAATACACAATATCTGATTGTATCCTGAGAAGTGTAGAGGAACAGAGAGATCTTGGAGTGAATGTCCACAGATCTCTGAAGGCAACAGGACAGGTACGCAAGGTGGTTAAGAGCAAGGAGGTTATGCTAGAACTGTATCAAACACCAATTAGGCCACAGCTAGAGTTCTGGTCACTGCATTACAGGAATGATGTGATTGCACCACAGAGGGTACAGAGAAAATTTAAGGATATGTTGCCAGGAATGAAGGATTTTATCTATGAGGAAAGATTAAATAGGCTGGGTTGTTTTCTTTGAACAGAGGAAGCCACGGGGAGATTTAATTGAGGTGTATAAAATTATGAGGGGCCGAGATAGATTGAATAGGATGGACCTATTTCCCTTGGCGGAGAGGTCAGTAACTGGCGGGCATAGATTTAAAGTAACTGGTAGAAAGATTAGAGGGGAGTTGAGATATTTTTCACCCAGAGGGTGGTGGATCTGGAACTAACTGCCTGAAAAGGTGGTAGAGTCAGAAACCCTCTTCGCATTTAAAAAGTAAATGGATATGCACTTAAAATGCTGTAACTTTCAAGGCTATGGACCAAGAGTTGAAAAGTGGGATTAAGCTGGAAAGCTCTTTTCCAGCTGACATGGACATGCAAAGGCCTCCTTCAGTGCTAATAATTTTTTTCTGGGTTTTACAACCACAGGATATCCCAAAGCACTTTACAGTCAATGAAGCATAGTCACTGTTGTAGGAAATGCAGCACATAATTTGTGCACAGCAAGAAGCCACAAACAGCAATGTGATAATGACCAGGTAATCTGTGGTGATCGTTGAAGGATTAATACTGGATTCCAGGGAGAACTCCCCTTCTCTTCTAGATAGTTCTGTGGGATCCTTCATGTCCACCTGAGAGGCCTCAGTTCAACGTTTCATCTGTAAGACGGCACCTCTGATAGTGCCCTCAGTACTGCACTGGTGTGTCAGCCTAGATTTTGCACTGAAGTCTCTGGAGTGGGACTTGAACCCACGATCATCTGATCTGGAGGTGAGAGTACTACCACTGAACCACAGCTGACACCTACTTCTATTGTTGGCATTGGCTACAGCTATTCAGAATGTTCCTGATGCATTTTTTTCCCTCAGCAATCTCCTGCTCAGAACTACATCAGGGCTGTAGACAATATGTAAACAAGCACATTAGGCAGAATCTCAGAGTTGCAGAACTGAACGTCAACCAGAGTCATTTATATTGATTTGCAGATAAATAGTGTTTCCTTTTACTCTGTGCTGACAACTTCTTGCATTATTCATATGTACAGGATAACTCGATTGTTGAATCAAAAAGAGGCAGTAGTCAAATGCTACTGTGCTAAGGTATTGTGTTAATGTTTCACTGCCATGAAAGGAAAAGCAATTAAAGCTTTCACAGCCATTCAGGTAACTGCATAAACCCCTGGTGAGTTACTGACACTAAGGCCTCGATATTAAACTCCCCTCACCCCTATGATGTCGAGGGGTTTTGGGGTGGGTGGTTGAGGTGAAACCATGAAATGCGCACAATGTGACCCTAGCCCGCCGCGCACAGGCCCATTGGCTTTTTTGTGCCAGTGATTATAGTGCAATTGGGAGCCGATTTAAAATTCACTGTTGCTTTGTGGGCTGATGGCTCCAAGAGGTAAGTGCCTTTTACAGTATTCCTTGTGAGCCAGGAGGAGCAGGAGTGCACTCCGACCCCTCAAGCAAACCATCGGTCTGCCTTCTACCCAATCACTGACCTCCTCCCCTCCCCAGCAATTTCCGATCTCCCCTAACTCACCTCAGCCGAGATGGCTGACCTTCCCCCCCGCCCCTCCGCCCAATTGCAGCGAACCCTGCCTGTGGCTTTCTGCCTCTGGCTTTCTCTCCCACCCACCCAGCTGCCAGGCAGAAATCACATTCAAAATTTGATAATGAGATTCTGCTGTTAAGTATGGCAGGACCTCCACATCCCCAGCCTTACTGGGTTCTTTGGTCATTTCCAGACCTCCTGTTTCCCTGCAAATATCAGGACCCAAGATTACTTGAAGTGATAGGTGCAATAGATACTATAGACAAATGGGAATTATTAATTATGCTCTCCTGGCCAGCCTTTCATCTACCATTCTTCATCCAGAATTCTGCTGCCTCAGTCCTAACTCACACACCTAACGCCCCTGTGCTCACTGACCTACATTGGCTCTGGTCCGGCAATGGTTTGATTTTAAAATTCGTGTCCCTGTAATCTCCTCCAGCCCTATGTCCTCCAATTCTGACCTCTGTTTTCATCGCTCCCACCATTGGCGGTCATGCCTTCAAATGCCGAGGCCTTAAGCTCTGTAATTCCTTCTCGAAGCCCCTCTGCTTTTCTACCTCTCTCCTCCTTTAAGATGCTCCTTAAAACCTACCTCTTTGACCAAGTATTTGGTCAGCTGGCCTAATATTTCCTTATGTGGCTCAGTGTTTTCTGATTGCTGATTTTCTGATTACTGCTGTGAAGCACCTTGGGATGTTTTATTACATAAACGGTGCTATATAAATACAAGTTTTTGTTGTTGATGCCTTCCTGCAATTATATGAAAAATTAAATCTTTATGAATGTGATCTGCCACTGTTGTATCTTTTTAAAAAGTTCAGTGTTTCTAATGGTCTGCCTGTGAAATACGAGAATCCAATCTGGCATATAAAGTTGCTTGTGTGTCATTGCATCATGCTGTGACTAACCTGACTGTAAGAAGCGCAATGTGTCTTGTACTAGATATATTATTGATTGTGCAGTTCCAGCATTAAGAAACTGGCTAAGTAACATTGGGGGAGGGTGGGGTGGGTTGGGGATGTGGGTGGGTGGCGGTTGGTAATTTGAGCCTTTGTCATTTTGGAAATAATTAAAAGCAGTGGACAGATGCTCCCAACGTACCTGCCATTTTTACTATGAATGGATTGATAGACCTCATAACCCACCAGTGTCTGTCTGTGCTTCTACACAAAGGCTCCCCCTCCCTCTCCCCAGAGCAGACTCAACTTGTGACGCTCATTCCCAGTGAACTATGAACCAGCTTACAAACACTGGCTTTCAGATCTCCACTTTAGTTGCAATCTACTCTTAATTCAAAATAATAATGCTCAAAACAAAACATTTGAATTAATGCAATTTAACCAAGACATTGCAGGAGGCTTATTTTTGTTTGCACATTTTCAATTGAACTGAACAGATAATTTAAGCAACTTCAAATTAAAATTAGACTGTATTTTTATTTCTTTAAAGAATTATCTCAGTAAAAGGTAACAAACAATTTATATATTTTTGAATATAAGCTTTAAATCTGGAATTCCGTGTAGGCTTACCTGGATTTTAATCCAGCCCATGAGAGTTATACCAGCTGGATGATGCTGGGAACTGGGTTCATTCACCCTCTCCTTTGGTTCATTCATTTAAGAATCGAGAGAGAATTAAAAATCCCAAAATAACAACAGCTTGCATTTATTTAGCCCCTTTGACGTAGTAAATGCCCAAAGGTACTTTACAGGAGCATTATGAAACAAGATCTGACATCGAGCCACGTAATGAGATATTAGGGCGAGTGAGTAAAAGCTTGGTCAAAGAGGTAGATTTGAAGGAGCATCTTCAAGGAGGTGGAGAGGTTTAGGGACAGAATTCCATAGCTTTGGGACTAGCCAGCTGATGGCTGTGCTGCCAATGGTGGATTGATGAAGATCAGGATTGCACAAGAGGTCAAAATTGGATCTTGGAGGGTTGTAGGACTGGAGGAGCAACTATTTGTTTGAAACTACTGACAGACATTTAGCTTAACATTTGCCTTGATGTATGATTCAAAATTGGCAATTGACTACCAAATGTGTACAGTCTAGGGCTATCTCTGTATATCTATTGTTATGGTACTGATTACTCGACACAATCTCCCTGAATCATCTGTAGATTGCCTAACATGTAACATCTTTAATACCCCACAATGGATATCACAATATGGTGCCCTCAGCTATCAGTTTACCAGAGAAACACACAAGCAGTCTCCCAGATCCTACAGCTTTTAAACCCTCAGTTTCTGCCGGGTCTCCCTTTTTCTCGTGACAGCAGAGGTCATTTTACCCACATAAAGCATTGATGTTTTCTTTTACTTTATTGCTAATTCCCAACACAAGTTGCAAACAGAAAGAAGATGGTGAGACTAACCAAATGACGTTATGTAGTGTAATCCAGCAGATAGTTTAAATAATGAAGGAAATGAGCACAAGTACACAATCTGATCTCAAATGTTGTTACATTTGTGAAGCTCTCTACCTTTGCTGTTGTGATTTGTGATGCTGTCATACCTCTTGATCAGCCCATGGCTGCTGTTCTGTATGGGCAGGGGAAGATGAAAGTGACCGTGAATGGACAGTGCATTAACTGCATATATGACTGTACTTTCTGCACTAGTACACCACACCATTTATGCTGTTTTAAGTGAATGCTAAGAAGAATTAGAACAAAGGAAAGCATATTTTGGATATACAGAATAGAAAGGCTTTTGTTTATGAATGGATGTATGTGCTCTGCTACTTCCGCACTTTCACATCGTTCTTAAACTTTCATTTTGCTGTGTGATTTTCCAGGCCTCATTTTCATCCTCTGTATTTATCACATCAACCCCAATTAGTGAATTGTTAGAACAGAGAAAACCAGTAACTGCAAAATGAACCCACTGCATCATGTAAAAAAAAATCATCAGAATTTTTCTTCCTTTTGTTCCCCTCCAGAGTTGAACATCTATCTGGTAGTATTGGGAATTGAATCGCAGTCGATGTGGCTGTAGTTCCCATAGTATCCTGGACTATGGGCTTCCTGCTATCTCAGTGGGTGAATACCCTGTATTTTATAGTCTGAATACCCTGCATTGGGTTGTCTGAAGATGTACACACCAGAAAAGTTCCAAGTTCAACTCTTCATCTTTTCTGAGTCTGTCAATGTTAACAGGGTGGCCACAGGAATATTGCAACTGGTCACAGGGAGGGAGCAACATTGGTCATTGGGTAATCCAGTTGACTGAATGTGACCCAATAATTCCTGCTGAAAAGGGCACAGATATGGAAGTCAACAATAACCAATATTTGCACAGAGCCTTTCACCTAACAAAATATCCAAGATGAAACAAAAAATTACTGTGGGCCAAGCAGAGCAATGTCAGCTTTAGCTCAATTGGTAGCGTTCTCGTCTCTGAGTCAGAAAGCTGTGGGTTCAAGTCCCACTCCAGCGCAAAATCTAGACTGATACTTCCAAGTAAGTTCTTTCCCTTTCTTTCATAATGGGAGGAGTTGCTGGTGGTGAGCAGAAACTTGGTCTAAGGGGAAGGTTTTTTAAAGTGAGTGAGCGAAGTGATTTAGGAAGAGTGTTCTGGAGAATAAGGCCAAGGTCATCAGAGTTGCACAAATGGCCAGAATTGACAAAGCTAAGTCTGGAGGAGTTGATTACGCAGGTAGCAAGAGCCTTGCAGTTGTAGAGATGGAGTTTGAAGATGAGGTTAAGTTTAAATTTAGAAGGTTGAAGTACAGGATGTTTTAAAATTCAATTTGTGGATTCCAGGTCTTTTTAAAATTCATTCTCAGAACTTGGGCATTGCTGGCAATGTCAACAATTGCTGCTCTTCCCTGTTGTCCTTGAACCACTGCAACCCAAGTGGTGAAGGTACTCCCACAATGCTGTTAGGTAGGAGGTTCCAGGTTGTGACCCAGCGACGTTGAAAGAATGCCGCCATATGGTCATTGCCAAAATGGTGTGTAACTTGGAGCGGAACTTGGATGTGATCGTGATCCCGTGTACCTACTACAGTTGACCTCCTAGGTGGTGGAAGTTGAGGGCTTGGGAAGTGCTGCTGAAGAGGCATACGAAAGTAAGCAATGACATGCTATTGGGCAAGTGGGGCTTAGTACATCAAGTGAGGGTGGCTTTCTGTTTGTCCAGGATGCCCTCCACAGTTGAACAGCCTGCCAATTCGATGCTTCAAATTCAGAATGATCACCTGGTTAAGGAACCAGAAGGCTGCTGTTATCCATGGATCAACACTCCAGCATAAGTCAGCACCTTGGAGGGGAGAAAACATGAACAAAAATAATTCTAATCAAGACCATAGAGAGCTAGGTGGAAGACAGAAACAACTGCCAGATATTTGAAGTGTTTGAGAATTTACTGATTTTAAATTCCACAAAACAAAAGAAAATTCTTGCCATCTTCAAAATGCCTTGGTTTTAAAACTCCTTGTTTTCAAATCCTTCCTTGGCCTTGCCCCTTCTTATATCCGTAGCCTCCGAGATCTCTATGCTCCTCCTGTTTGGCCTCTTGCGCATCCCTGATGTTCATTGTTGTGCCTTAAACTGCCTAAGGTCTAAGGTCTGTAATTCCCTCCCTAAACCTCTCTGCTTCACTACCTCTGTCACCTCCTTAAAACCTAGCTCTTTCACCTGTCCTAATATCCCCTGTGTGGTTGGGTGTCAAACTTTGTTTGACAGCACTCCTGTGAAGTGCCTTAGGACATTTTACTATATTAAAGGTGCTATATAAATGAAAGTTGATGTTATAGTGAGTCCTTAATCTTATTCACTCCCTCCCACAACCACACTGCACCTAAACAAAATCTCTTAATTGCTGGGTGATTTTGATTTCCATTGACACCTGGTTGCATTGACAACCTGGAGCAAACTACCTGAAATTCATAATACAGATAAGCAGTGGGCTTAATGACCAAAGCTGTTATGGTACTGGTCTTAAACACATATGTTTCATTCTGATTCTGACTGAAGGGCTGAGATGAATAATAATGAATTTCAAAAAATATTCGCCTCACACAAAACATGGCAAAGAATAGAGAGAGTGAAGCAGCATGGGACTTCTCACTCGATTGGCTGTCTGTTGGAATATTACCAAAACAGCAATATCATCCATTTATCATCCAGGGTCGCATTGACAACCAATAAATGGGGACATCTTTTACCAGCTGAGCTTTACTGACATCCCCATATGCATTGTATTTAATTAAGACCTCCGCTCGACTCTTTGCTGTCAGGTTTAGACCCAGGTACAAGGTGTCAGCTGCGGCTCAACAGTAGCACTGTCGCCTCTGAGTTAGAAGGTTTTGGGTCCTATTGGCGAGTTATCCTGCGTATGTGAATAATATAAGGAGTTGTCAGTGCAGAGTAAAAACAAGCGCCATTTATCTGCAAATCACCCTAAGTGACTCTGGTTCATATTTAGTTCTGCAAATATTAACTTCTGCCTAACGTGCATTACATACTGTCTGTAACGCTGTTGTGGCTCCCGAGCAGGAGACTGCTGGAGAAAGAAAATGCTCAAGGAACATCCTGAATAGCTGTAACCAATGCCAGCAGCTGAACTGGGTGTCAATCATGCCTCAGTGGGAGTACTCTCACCTCTGGGTTTAAGTCCCATTCCAGAGATTTGAGTGCATAATCTAAGCTAACATTCCAGTGTAGTGCTGAGAGAGTGCTGCACTGTCGAAAGTGCCGTCTTTTGGATGAGACATCAAACTGAGGCCTTGTCTGCCCCCTCAGATGGATGTAAAAGATCCCTTTTGAAGAAGAGCAGGGGAGTCCTTCTGGTCAATATTTTTCCTTCAACCAACATCACTAAAAGACAGATTATCTGGTTACTATCACAGCTATTTCTGGGATCTTGTGTACTCAAATAGGTTGCTGCATTTCCCTACATTACAACAGTACCTACACTTCAAAAAGTATTTAATTGTGTAAGCACTTTGGGATGTCCTGGAGTTGTGAAAGATACTATATAAATGCAACTTCCTTTTCTTTCCCGTGACTTTGAATAGATGTGTTTTTAAAAAATCTATTTGACAATGTGAAATGAATAGTTAGAAAATCCATATTGGTTTTGATTACAACTCATTACAACCTGAGGGTGCTCTGGATGCGTGGAGACTAGCTCTTGTTTGCCAGCAGGTTGTTGAGTTTCCATTCTATCAAGGGGACCCAAGTCTGAAGCCACTTTTCCAAATCCAATTTTGTACCAAAAACACACATTTCCCATTCTCAAAAATGAATGGAGAAAGGGAGGAGGATATCTTACTGCCAGACAAGTAGTACTAACTACCTATGGCAAATTACACCCAAAAGTCTCCAAGAATTGAGCAGGACCTGTCTCCGGAGAGTCAGGAAATCCTACAGTTACTGTTCAATCTATCATCGGTCCCCCCGGGGGAGATATTCGAGCAATAAAATCACAGGTCAATTCTCTGCCAAAAAGGCATTTCATAACAGAATGGGAATCCAGTCAACTTTGATCTGGAAACCATGGTAACTCAAGTTGAAGGAGCAGATTATAAAGACAGCAAAGGAGGCTTCCAAGACAGGTAATCTTGGAAAACCAGCAAAATAACATACAACTAATAGGAAAACCTCAAGGGTAATGGGGACTGCAAGCTGAGATTTGAGTTACGAAATGAAGAACTGTTCAACATAAAAGTATGTGCACTTGTTGCAAAGATATTTGGGTGTCTTCAAATCCAGGTGGGAGGATCTCACAAGATGATTATGAGGGTGGAGTGGCGGATGGTGAGTTGCCCCAGTTGCTATGTATAGCGACATTGTAGAAGCATTGAAAAAGAATATGCAGGCAATTTTAACCCCTCTACCTGGCAGAGGCAGAGCACGTAGGTGGTTAACATGCCCCGTGTTACTTAGCTGTCCTGGAGACACCAAGATTCCAGCTGCCTGCGATTTCAACCTGCATCCCTGAAGCCATCATGATGTCATTGGGACCCGACTGGACCTGCCCTGGGACTTAAGGGGACCAGCTCCAGAAGTGGCTGAGAAATTGAAAATATTTCTCTTTACCTTGTTGGGCCAGGAGAACCAATCTGACTCCTCAGAGCCCTACAAGGAAAGCTTAGGCCTCCCCTGACTCAGACACCCTACCTCCCTGATTACAAGATGCCTACCCTATGTTAGCAGAGGGGGAGCCTGTGGGCTATGCAGTTTCCTGCCACTATCCAGTTGTTCTAAGTGGGAAGTGGAATGCCAGCATGCAGCGTGTTAATGAGGCCTAGGAGTTAGAATAGACCTGGCTTGATTTCTGCAGCAACAAACAAGTTTCCAACTCACCTCATCACTCACCCACCAAAAATTAAAATTGTCCTCCATGTCCGATGTCCCTACACATATCACCCAGAGGAATACCTCCCCCTTGCATGACAGAGGATAATTCTAGAAATTCTGAAAAATGAGCTGAATAAATTCTTGGTGCGGTTCATATTTTCGGCCAGGGGTGTAAACAAATTGTACCTTTGGGGGAATGACTGAGGAACAGGTATAGAGCATTCAGCCCCTCAAACCAGTACCACCATTCAGTTAGATTATTGCTGATCTGTATCTTAACTACATCTATCAGCTTTGATTCCGGTACCTTTAACACCCATGACTAACAAAAATCTATCAAATTCAGTTTTGCAAATTTCAATTGACCTAGCCTCAACTGATTTTTAGAAGAAAGGATTTCCATATTTCCACTACCCTTTGTGTGAAGAAGTGCTTCCTGACATCACCACTGAACGACTTGGCTCGAATCTACAGGTTATGCCCCCTTGCTCTGGACTCCCCCACCAGAGCAATGAGTTTCTGTTTATCTTCCCTACCAACTCCTTTAATCATCTACAGTCGAAGGAATACAAGCATAGTCTATGCAACCAGTCCTCATAATTTAAACTTTTTAGCTCCACTATCATTCTGGTGAATCTGCACTGCACCCGCTCCAGGACTACACCTCCTTCCTGAGGTGTTGTGCCTTGAACTGAATGCAACACTCTAAATAATTTCCACCCCTTTGGAATTCCCTCCCTCATGAGATAAAGACCATCATTTAATTAGCATTTTAAATTATTTATTGCACTCTCCACTAGCTTTTAATGATGCCTGTATTTGGACCCCTACAACTGTCTGCTGCTCCACAGTTCCTAGTGTCTCATCATGTATAAAATACTGTGATCTGTCTTTCTTGGGACCAAAGTGGATGATCACACACTTCCCACACTGAACTCCATCTGCCACAGTTTTGCCCATTCACTTAATTTAATCTACCAATGTCCCTTTGCAACTTTCTGATCCCATCTGCACTATTTACTGCGCCACTTAACTTGATGTTGTCAAAAACCTTGGATATATTGCTCTCTATTCCTTCAGCTCTGTCATTTAAAAATGTAGTGAAAGGTTGAGGCCCGGTCCAGATTCCTGGGGGATACCACTAGTCACATCCAATTTATGGCAACTTAAGGGCCTCTTCCCGCCGCTACTGATATTTTACCTGCGGGGGATGGACATTTTGGCACCTGTGGGGCTGCCCAGTTAAACCTAGTGGCCTCCTTGCAGGCTGAGGAGGGGGCCTTCCTGATCGGCCACCCATGGCCCCATGGAAGGCCTCCCTAGTGGCAAAGGCCATTCCAGCTGGAACACCGCCCCCTGCCCTTGCGATTGACCCCTGACTCCCTCCCTTGCCAGGGCCTGGCTGATTGACCCCCAGTGAGCCCCAACCCCACTTTATCACCTTCTCTGGCCTCCATCGGTGGCTCGGTCCGCGGACAGCTGCAGTCCCAGCTGTGGCCGCCACTGCTGGGGCAGAAGAGCTGCGGGCCCTCTGATTGGCCGACAGTTCTTGGAGGCAGGACATCCTGCATCAGAGGGGCAGAAGCCACGACTGAAGGCAATTAATTTCCTGAGGATGGTAAAATACGGTCATGTCTTCCAGGGCTGGGTAAGGCCAGCTCGCCCCCAGCTTTCCAGCTAGAGGGTGGGGCCACCACCTCCTCGAAAATCCTGGCCTCAGTCTCCAACCTCCTAACCCAGGTTTCGGCAAGCTGCAGAGCTACATGCACCTTGTTAACTCATAGGGCTCCTGATCTTGATCGGTTGTTTTAAAACTGTTTAAAAAAATATTTTCAAAAAATGGGAGTTGGTTGCAAAAATAAAAGATGTTTACATTTGTGACACTAAAGTAAATATTGGTTAATGATCTCAGTAATCTTGAAAGGGTTGATGCTAATTAAATAGCTTGTTTCATTTTTAAAAATTTTTATTGACATTGTACTTGTGAGAAAGTATCATTCAATTAATGTTTTTTTATAAAAACCTTTAAAATTTTGCTGGAAATGAAATGCCCTCTCGCAGTTCTTAAGATTTTGCCTTTTTGACAGTTTTTAAAAATGGCTCTTGTTATTCAGGTTGATGACCCCTTACCTAACCAATTCCCTATACAAGTTAATAGGTTGTCGCCAATGTTCCCTCTAAATTTATTTTTGGAGTGCCGTCTGATTTATTTAAGTGCTTTACTTTTTTTTGCATGACCGCGCATGAGAGGTAACTTAAAGGGGCTGACTTGTGCATCGCCTGCATGGAGACTTTCAGGTTGTAGCCACACAGCTTACAGGGAACATTGGTTACCTCCAATTCCATGTGTTCTCAATTTTGTCTACAGTCTTTTATGTGGAACCTTAACAAATGCCTTCTGGTAGTCCATATAAATAACAAGCATAGACAGTCCCTTATCTACCATGTTAGTTACCTACTGAAAAAATTTAACTAGGTTCATTAGACATGAATTACCCGTTACAAATCCACACTTGCTCTCTCTGATTAGTTCATGTTTGTTCAAATGCTCAGTCACTCTGTCCCTAATAATAGATTCTAGTGGCCTCCCCACAACAAATGTTAGAGACTAATGGGCCTGCAATTTCCTAAGTTATCTCTCTTCCCTTTCTTTAATATGGGTCTGAAATACTTAGTTCTATATGCTTCCCAACATTACAGGAGAAAGTGGGGGCTGTATTTTCAGCCCCCGCCGGAGCCAGCATCAAAGATGGGTGGGTGCTTGAAAAAAAGCCATGCCAGACAGCGTGCTGGTTCCCCAACACCATCCCACCCCCAGGCCATTCTTGCAGAAGCGGGATGGCAGAGGTGGTGGCAACAGGGCTACCCGCCGGCATGCCACAAGTATTCGACACGGCTCATTAATAGCCTACTGAGGCCAATTATAGGAAGCCGACTGAGATTTTTCCATCGGCATCCAGGTCCCCGGGTGGTGGGGGCTGTCATAACTGCCTGGAAGCAGCCTCCCAGCAGCAGACCAGGGGGGTCCAGTGCTCCAGGCAGGCCTAGAGGCTCTCCCTGCCTGTCCGGGTGCAGGAGCAGCTGCAGGCCGCTCTTTAGCGGGGTTCTCCCCCTTCCCCCCCCACCGCCACCCCCCCCCCCCCCCCCCCCCCCCGCAGTGGTGGTCTGGCTGCAAGATCCACTTTTTAACTTAAGTTTAAAATTTCGAGAGAATGCTCCTCCATTTTGAATCGCCCTTCCCTTACTTAACCCTCCATTGCAGCCTGCTGCTCCTTTCAAACTGGAAGGTCTCTGATTGGCCCTCCAGCTTCGAGAGCCCGCCCGCCGTCCTTAGTTGGATGGCGAGTCCGTTTCCTGGCTAATTAAGCAAGTGCCCCTGTGAAAATTGGGGACAGTGACTGTTTCCCCCCAGGGGTTTGGGACCAGGAAAAGGTCCTGGACCCTGTTTCCCACCCCGGAGAGAAAATCCTACCCTTGGTGTCTATTTCTGACATATGCTGACACAGCAAAATAACTCCCACTGACACCCACTGTTTGGGGGAGAATCAAATAGCTGAGGGCAGTTTTGCCTCAGATTAACTAAGGTATAGGTACACTCCCACTGGCAAGAATCTCAGTAAGTGTTTTGAGCAGAGACCCATTCTCTTTAAAGTCTTGATATTGGTAGTGAAGGAAAGGAGAATAGTTAGAAATATGCCAACACTAACAAAAGCGCAATGATTGCAGAGAGGAATCTAATTGTGGTTGGTATCTTTGTGATACTATTTGTGTCATGCATGTTTTTAAATAATACGAATTTATCACATTCAGAGTATTTTCATGGCACTTTGGATCACTGAACAATTCGCACTTCCATTGCAATCTTCATGTACAAAGCAACATCTTGGAGCGCTTTGTTGGGAAGTGAAACTTGAACAGGAGAGAGAGAGAGGGTTGACTAGAAGGATCTTAAGGATGTTGCTGAAGGCAAGGAGAGAAAGTGGTCATGCAGAGGTACTGAAGGAGGAAGCTTCAGAGGGTTGGGGCCAGTGTTCTCTTTGAGCTGCTCAGGTGCATGGCCATGCAGGGGACAAACGGGCGGTGCACAGGAAGCAGTCCCTTTAAGATGTGCACATGTGCGACTGAATGGCAATCTTAAAGGGAGCACTCAGTGCAACAAACTGGCAAAAGGGAATTAGGGGGAACATTGGTCGGGGCATAGTTCCTGAAAGTGGAGTGGAGAATGAGAAGTACTGGCTAACAAAAGCGCAATGATTGCAGAGAGGAATCTAATTGTGGTTGGTATCTTTGTAATACTATTTGTGTCATGCATGCTTTTAAATAATACGAGTTTATCACATTCAGAGTATTTTCATGGCACTTTGGATCATTGAACAATTCGCACTTCCACTGTGGGTGGAATTTAAGTGACTAGGCAATGTTAAGCACAAAATACTAATGAAATAAATATTTTATTCTGATACATAAGCATTGCAGTTCAAACTGTTTCTTTAAATTCTTATTTACAGACGACACTTTACAGATTAATTAAAATGGTGAGAGTACTGGAAACTGGTCTTGCCATCTTGGGGAAAAGGGGGGCTCGTAATGTGAAAGAAAATAACTTTTATAATAAAGGAGAATGAACAACATTTGTGTGTCAGCCATAGCTCAGTTGGTAGCACTTTCATCTCTGAGTCAAGTGGTTGTGGGTAGTCCCACTGTAGGACTTGAGCACAACAACCTAGGCTATCACTCCAGTGTATAACTGAGGGAATGCTGCACTGTCAGATGTGCTCTTTTTCAGATGAGATAATAAACCGAGGCTCTGTCTGCTTTCTCAGGTGGACGTAAAAGATCCTAATGCACTATTTTGAGGACAAGTAAGGATGCTATCCCCAGTGTCCTGGCCAATATTTATCCCTCGATCAACATCACAAAAACAGATTATCTGGTCGTTATTACATTGCTGTTTGTGGGCGTTTGCTGTGCACAAATTGGCTGCTGTGTTTCCTACATTACAACAGCGACTACACTCAAATGTACTTCATCGTCTGTGAAGCACTTTGGGATGTCAAGACGCTATATAAATGCAAGATCTTTTGGGGCTGGTTAATCTTGTTATTTCCATTCCAGTGTTGTCACAAGGATTTTATTGTAACGTAATAGTGGGAATGCAAAACTTTTATATCCTGTTCCCTTGAAAACATGAATCTTATGGGAGCATTTTAAGCCATGCACTATCATTATCTACAATCCTCCCAAGAAATTTGTGTTCCTCCAATTCTGGCCTCTTCAAACCTGACTTCCTTCACCTCACAATTAGCAGCTGTTCCTTCAGCTGTCCAGGCCCTAAGCTCTGGAATTCCCTTCCTAAACCTCTTTCCTTCTCTCTCCTCCTCTTCATGTCACTTTCTTTCTTTAAGAGCCTCCTTAAAACCTACATCTTTAACCAAGCTTTTGGTCACTTATCCTAAAGTCTCCTCCTTCTGCTCAGTGTCAGTTTTTGTCTGATTATGCCTCCTGAAACACCTTGGTGTTTTGCTACATAAAGGCACTATATAAATACAAGTTGTTGTTCTAAGTACTTGTGATTACAGATCTACCATTTTTGGTAATAGTGCAATTTGAGGTGATTTACCAAGAGTATATAGCAAGTATATTGATGCAGCAAATGTTGTTAGTATCAATGTACTGAACAAGCATAGTTATAATGCTGTCCCAAACTTAGAAACAGTACTTTTCACATAATATAAAGATACACCTGTGAGTGTTATTAACATGTATTTTTGTCAATTACTGTCTAATGTATGGATTGATACCAATTAGGCCATGATGAGAACAGGGAGAGGTAGTGATCTCAACAGACAGACAAAACTGTAACCACTGATCTAATTAGTGTATATACCATATGTGGATTACGAGCAGAATTAATATGTGCGCAGTTGCATCTTTAACTTTAGCTCCTCTTCGCGACTGCACTCAATTTTGTAAACTAAACCGTTCTAAATTCTAAATACACCACCTGGAGTCCCTGCAGCTTCAGAGCCACTGAATGAAGTGTGAACAGATGGATTGACCAGAATTTGTGTGTCTTTATTTTGTCTTTCTCTCCAGGTGATGCAAGTTGTAAAGGAGCAGATAATGAGAGCGCTGACTACCAAGCCTAACTCACTGGACCAGTTCAAAAGCAAATTGCAGAACCTGAGTTATACTGAGATCCTGAAAATCCGGCAGTCCGAGAGGATGAACCAGGAGGACTTCCAGTCTCGTCCAATCCTGTATGCACCCAACTGTTTCTTGTCTTTCTCTTCTCAATGTGTGTCATTTCAAACTTTTAGGCGTGATACCCAAATATATGAGGACAATTTGCATAAACTTAGTTTGTATTCCCTTGGGTTTGGAAGTTTGACAGATGAGCTAATTGAGGTTTTCCAAATAATAATGGGATTCTCTAGGCTAGATACAGAGAAATTCCAAAACAAGAGGGCAAAATCTTAAAATTAGAGCTAGGCTATTTAGCTGTGAAATCAGGAAGCACTTTTTCACAGGTAGAGTAATGCATATCTGGAACTCTCTCCGTCAAATAGTCAGTGGTTGTTGGGGGTCAATTGAAATTTTCACGACTGAGTTCAGTAGCTCTTTGTTAGGTAAGGGTATTGAGTGATATGGACCTAAGACTGTACAAATGGAGTTGATGTGCAGATTGGCCATGATCTAATAGAATGGTGGAAAAGGCTTGAGGGGCTGAATGGCCTGCTCCTATTCCGATCCAGTCGAAAAAAAAGAAACAAAGGTAGTTAAAGCAAATGATTGCTGTAAAGTGAGAACAGATCATTCACTGTAAGGAAGAGCATCTGATTCCTTTTAGCCAAATTTTCTCCCTTCCTCTTGAGGTTGTTGGCCTAGGCGCACAGTTTTACATGTGGAACCTTCTGGCATACCATCCAACTGCCCAAATCTCATGTGATCCATCATTGCAGGCTATTTGGGAATGAAGGACATCACAACTGAATCTTATCCTCATCCCCGTATCTATATGTGCCATTTTCCAGGGTGAGTCACAGGATATGATCAGTAATAACCACCCTAGTTGATCCATTTTTCTCCCCCTCCCCCCTCCTTGCTTACCCCAGACCTACTGAGGCCAGTTGTGGCTTCAATACTGCCATCATTTAGCACAGAGATCAAACATGAGACCTTTCTGCTCTGCATGACTCAACTGTACCAGGCAGTGTGATTGCTCATCACTTCTGCAAAGAACAGACTGTCCATTCCTTGTACTTAATGCTATATCAAAGGTCCCCTCTCAACCAATGTATTACAGTACCCAGCACTTAAAATGCCCACATTTAAAATGGACAGTTGCTTATATCAACCAAAATGTGCCACTCATTAGCCATTTGCATTAACAACGGTTTCAAAGTTGACGCTTATAGCATTTTAAGTGCTCTGCTTACTTTGGTTAGAAACAGCTGTGTTTACTCACTAATTCTGCTTGATTTATCTGAAATTCTAATAGCATCAGAAGCTGAATTAAGTAATTTCTTCAAGACACTGTGGTTTTGCCAGTTGCCTGCATTCAAATACTTAGCCTTCGCCATATAAATTAAATCTTCTTTTAGAATTGCGCGGTATTGGCCAGGAGGTTCTCAGTGTATTGAATTTTAGATTAAACGTTGCAAGGGATCCACCACTGTAAGTCTGAATAACCAAATGTCCTTTGTGCATTATTTCAGACCGTAGATTTTAAATCTGAAAAGCTGATAGAGATAGCAAGGTCCCATTTTGCACTGTTTGCTGCTCCAGGATCTCGAATGTCAGATCAGATGTGGGCAAATCGCACACTCTATAAGTGGTGAGAACTATACAGCAGCTAAACGTAGGATTGCACCCATAGTTTTGCACACAAGTTCCAAGATTTGACCAGTTGAGTTAAAGACAATAAACAGTCAGGCTTTTATTTCCAGGATTCCAAATTTCAACCTCAGGATAAGTTTTCCTCACCTGCTAATGGCTTATGAGAGAATAACAGATCTCCCACCTGGGAAATGACATGGAGAGGGAGGAAAATCACTCGAAAAGGGGAGAAGAAATAATCAAAATGTTGCATGAAATGGATTTACCACATTGTAAATGAAACCTGTGTTTGTTAAAACTGGTATTTGCAAATGTGTTCAAATTAGTATCAACGTTAAGACTGTGAAGGTGTCAGGATTTATGTTGAATTGTGAGATGTGAATCTATATTCTGGTTTGCACAGTTTACTGTGTGGTAATAAATGTCAGTGTGAAATACAGAGCCTCATTGATTAAGGTTTTAAAAGGGGTAACAAGTGGGATAATTGTAAGTAATTACCTGTGGAGCTCTGTTTGATTAGCACATTGAATAGTTACATTTAGTGTGACTAAGTGCTCATCCAAAATTGTAACCCTTTCCTTGGGTCTAGCTTCGCAATCTTTTTAACTGTTGTTGAGAGGTGTCGGAGGTGAATTCATATGCTCATCACTTTAAGGGATGCCAGTATGGGAGAATGGAACAGTTTTTCTGCTTTGAACATGCAATTCCAGCATCAGTTCATCCCAGGTCAGGCATAGCATGGATCCAGGTGCAAAATACAAACTCACTTTGCTCTGTTCCAACAATGTACTCGGATGGATTAACACAGAGGTCACTGTCACCTGTTCCCAAGGTCCCCTTCAAATATGAGGACCCAAGTAAGATGCAGCATAACTCGAGTTGCCAAACCTCCTGGAACTGAAGATATAAATGTTAATTAACACCAAACAGAAATTAGCCTTAAATAAAAGCAAAATACTGCAGATGCTGGATATCTGAAATAAAAACAAGAAATGCTGGAAACACTCAGCAGGTCTGGCAGCATCTGTGGAGAGAGAAGCAGAGTTAATGTTTCAGGTCAGTGTCCCTTCTTCAGAACTGGCAAATATTAGAAAAGTGAAAGGTTATAAGCAAGTAAAGCAGGGGTGGGGCAAGAGATAACAAAGGAGAAGGTGTAAATAGGACAAGGTCACAGAATAGCTGTCCAGAAGGTCGTGGAGCAAAGGCAAACAATATGTTAATGGTGTGTTGAAAGACAAAGTATTAGTACAGATAGGGTTTTAACAGACTGAAAATTGAACAGCCGCACGTACAAACATGAAAAAAAAGTGGGTGAGCAAACTGAGCAAACTAAGATGAAATAAAATAAAATAAACACAAAAAAATTGTTAAAAAGGAAAAAGAAAAAAATAACTAAAAATAAAAGTAAAATGGGGGGCCCGTCATGCTCTGAAATTATTGAACTCAATGTTAAGTCCGGCAGGCTGTAGTGTGCCTAATTGGTAAATGGGATGCTGGTCCTCGAGCTTCCTCTACTCCCCGCCGATCCACCCGTACATGCACCTCCCCCCAAACCCCATACGTACACCCACCCCCAGTCCCTCTGTACACTCACCCCCCGTACACACCCCCCTCACCCCCTTTTAGTTTTAGTTTTAGAGATACAGCACTGAAACAGGCCCTTCGGCCCACCGAGTCTGTGCTGACCATCAACCACCCATTTATACTAATCCTACTCTAATTCCATATTCTTACCACATCCCCACCTGTCCCTATCACCTACCTATACTAGGAGCAATTTATAATGGCCAATTGACCTATCAACCTGCAAGTCTTTGGCATGTGGGAGGAAGCCGGAGCACCCGGAGGAAATCCACGCAGACACAGGGAGAACTTGCAAACTCCACACAGGCAGTACCCAGAATTGAACCCGGGTCGCTGGAGCTGTGAGGGTGCGGTGCTAACCACTGAGCCACTGTGCCGCCCAAAAATTAATAACTTACCCCGAACCCCCGTACACTCACCCCCCCCATACACTCAACCCCCATGCTCTGCTCCCCCCCGTACACTACCCCCCAATACACACACACACAAACAAATAAACCCGTCCGTACACTCACCAACCCCCCCATACACTCACTCCCCGCCACACACTACCACCACCGCCCCGCTGCTCCTTACAGGAGTAGAGCTTTGTTTTTGACCATTGATCTTTCTGCCTGCAGTGAACTCAGAGAGAAGATTCAGCCTGAAATCCTGGAGTTGGTCAAACAGCAGCGGCTGAACCGACTTTGTGAAGGAACCTGCTTCAGGAAGATTAGCAGCCGCCGGCGACAAGGTATTGAGTAGACAGATTCACCCAAACCTCTACCAAAATGAACACTATAATTATATACAAGTATTGGAAATGCCGACTCTGGTCATTGACATCACAATCAAATAGATCCCTCCACATACTTACCGTCAGAGTAATTTTGTTCTCAATAACTGTTAGAATTTTTTGAGTTATTAATTCATACATTTTTAATAAGCTGCCCCTAAGTTGCACAGTATAGAGCTATGTGTATTTCCATAGTTGTACGCATTATATAATTTTTTTTTGTTGGCAAGGTTTGCATTTATTACCCATCCCTAGCTGCCCTGAGAAGATGTTTGGGGGCCTTCTTGGACTGCTGCAGACCTTCTCGTGATGGTCCTGCCACAGTAAGGCTAGGTTGGGTGAATGTTGCATGACTTAAAGGTGATGCCGTTCCCAGTGTTAGAAGTTAACGGACAGTCAAAATGCTTTTGAACAGACGAGATTTACTTTTATTGCAGTATTTTCTCCTGCTCTATGAGACAGGAATGGAAGTGAGGTGGGGTGGGGGGGTGAGAAACAAAAGGGCAAGTGGTGCCGTTCGTGACATTGCCCAGCCCCCTGCCATTTTGTCTGGGGCGGAGAAGGCCAAAGACGGCCTTACTGTCCCAGGCCAATTGAGACCCTTAAGTGACCCATAAGGACGTGTTCCCACCTCCACTCCAATTTCGTGGAGGACTGAGGGGCTCACCACTGCATGTAGATCCCAGAGGCTACCCCACCTCCCGGCAGTGCTGGCCACCCTCCCACCCTCACTAACCCCCCTCACCTGTCCCAGTGTCTCCGACGTCCTCGGAACTGCAGGCTTTCTGCAGAACCAGCAGTGGCCACTGCTCCTGGTGGCGCTGTCAGCCCTCCAAATGCCAAGCAGCTCTGGAAGCAGGAGCTCGTCACTTAAAGGAACGCGTCTCCGATGGCAGGCAGCTAAATTGGCTGCCCATCATTTGATTGCAAGTGGGTCCAAAGGAGAGCCGAGGTGGGTTCTCCACCCACCTTCCGGCCAGCTGCTGGGACCTCTGTCACCAAAATAAAATCCTGCCCGTGTGATCAGAGTACACATTACACATTGCTGGAAGACAGGGCTGCTGGTCTCTTCTTACATATCAATGTTGCATACATTCAGTGCAACAGACCAAGAACAACAATGTGCATTTATATAGCACTTTTAACATAGTGAAACATCCCAAGGTGCTTAGCAGGGGTATGATCAGACAAAAATTGCCACCGCGCCGAAGAAGGAGATATTAGGACAGGTTTAGTCAAGCAGTAGGTTTTAAGGAGTGTCTTAAAAGAGGAGAGAACAGTGGAGAGGCAGAGAGGTTTAGAAAGAGAAATCAAGAGTTTAGGGTCAAGGTGGCAGAAGGCACGACTGCCAATGGCCAGAGTTGGTGGAATGCAGAGCTCTTGGAGGTTTGCAGGGTTAGGGATTACAGAGATAGGGAGGGGTGTAGCCATAGAGGGATTTGGACATGAGCATGAAAATTTTAATACAAAAGCAATGCTGGGCCAGGAGCCAATGTAGGTCAGAGAGCACAGGGATGATTGGTGAACAGGACTTGGTGCAGGTTAGGATTCAAGCAGCAGGATTTTTGATGAGCTCAAGCTTATGGAATGTGGAAGATGGGAGGCCAGCCAGGCGAGCATTGGAATAGTCGCGTCTGGAGATAACAAAAACATGAATGAAAGTTTCAGCAGCAGGTTGGCTGAGGCAAAAATGGAGACTGGAAATATTACGGAGGTAGAAGTATCAGTCTTGGTGATGGAGCTCAGCTTAGGATCAAATAGATTGAGATTAATATTGCAAACGGTCTGCTTGAGCCTGGGGAAAGTGGCCAGGGAGGGGAACGGAATCAGTGGCTAGGGAACAGAGTTTAGGCAGGAACTAAAGACAATGGTTTCAGTCTTCCAATGTTTAAGGGAAGGAAACTTTGGCTTATTCAAAATTGGACATTGGACAAGGAGTCTGACAACATAGAGGTAGTGGAAGGATCGAAAAAGGTGGTGGTAGTGAGGTGAGCTCAATGTCCTCAGCATATATGTGGAACCTGATGTCACATTGTTGAATGATGATGCTGAGGGGCAAAAATAGGAGAGAGAAAGGATAGATCCTTGTGGGACTCCAGAATATACAGAGCGGGAGCTGGGAAGAGAAGCCGTTGCATGTGATTCTCTGGCTAAGACTGGAGAGATAATAATGGAGCCAGGCAAGGGGAGTCCCACTCAGCTAGACAATGGAGATAAGGTGTTGGAGGAGGATGGTGTGGTCAGTTGAGAAGGTTGAGGTGGGATAGTGCACCACGATAACAATCACCTAGGATATCATTTGTGACTATAATTAGGGCCATTTCATTGTTGTGGCAGGGATAGAAACCTGATCACAGATGGTCAAAAACACGGATTTGGGAGAAAGATGGGCACGGATTTTGGAGGTCCAGCAGATTCTGTAACTTAGGAGCATTAAAATTCTATTGTGTGCAAATCACGATCCTTTTATATTGGACAACTTTGGGTCTTATTGAAAGGAGGTGAAATAGACTAGAATTGAGTTTGATACTGAACCCTAATTTATTTGTTCTGACACATTTCACATAACCACTCAGGTACAAAACCTCTTCTGTTAGCCTTGACATTGGTAATAAGCATGTAGTCAATCCTATTATGATTGAAAATGGTTTGAATTATATCGTGCACTGTGCACTCTGGGTACTAGACTGCCACATGGAAGGGAAACACGAGCAGTCCATATTGCAGACATAACTCTTGCTGCTGGTTAGTTTTGGTGCCAATGTTTGAAGGCAAGATTCAAAGCCACAGAAATGTGTTGGAAGTCAATGAGTTATCACCTCCGATTAAATTTCAGATCCTTTTTGAGCAGTGAGGAGCTTTTGTTGCATTTGCTGGTGATTCTACATTCCTCATGGTTTTGATGAGCTTCTTGACATCGATAAAATACAATGAAAACCTGATGCCATCATCAGAACAGAGTGAATTTGCTCACTTTGGCTGTACATATACTGAAATTGGAACAATACAGTGTAGAAGTGTAGATTAACATGGCCCCTATGCAAGGATGGCATGTACATTTGTGACGAGAAAGGCTGAAACCACACAGCTACTGTCTCATCATTTAAGGCTTTGCATTGCATTTACATTATATTCATATACTGAGGGACTTTGGGATATTTTACTGCTTTGAAGGTGCGGTATAAATGCACCTTCTTGTTTTGTTGGTATACCATATACATGGCTCAGTTGTACATATTATAGACTGGTAGGGGAAGAACCTTACAAAGTAGCTTTTAGCTGACACCAGGGGTCTGAGTGGGTGCTATCAGTCTTTGGGTGTATTGTCGCTACCTCTTGTATTTTTATGCACTAATTCCATAGTGTTTGCAAAAACTATAGAGCAATAATAGTTGGGGATTTCAGCTACCCTAATATCAACTGGGATACAAACAGTGTAAAGGGCACAGAGAGCACAAAATTCTTGAACTGCATTCAAGAGAACTTTTTTAGCCAGCACGTAACAAGCCCAACAAGAGGGGGCCCAATTCTAGATTTAGTCTTCAGTAATGAAGCTGGGCAAGTAGATGAAGTAGCAGTGGGTGACCATTTTGGAGATAGCGACCATAATACAGTTAGATTTAGCATAATCATGGAAAAGGACAAAGATAAAACAGGAGTAAAAGTTCTAAATTGGGGGAAGGCAAATTTTACGAAACTGAGAGGTGATCTGGCAAAAGTAGACTGGATGCGGCTAGTTGAAGGAAAATCAGTGGCAAACCAGTGGGAGGTATTCAAAAGCAAGATTCTACAGGCACAGTGTAGGCATGTCCCCACAAAGAAAAAGGATGGTATGGCCAAATCTGGAGCCCCCTGGTTATCTAGAAGCTTACAGGGTAAGTTAAAGCAGAAAAAGAAAGCTTATGACGATCACAACAAACTTAATACTTTTGAAATCCTAGAGGAGTAGAGAAAGTGCAGGGGTGAAGTAAAAAAAGAAATTAGAAAAGTAAAGAGAGGGCATAAAAAATTATTGGCAGATAAAATCAAGGAAAACCTTTATCAGTACATTAAGAGAAAGAGGATAACTAAGGAAAGGGTAGGGCCTATCAGAGATGTACAAGGGAACTTGCACGTGGCTGCAGAAGATGTGGGCAGGGTGCTTAATGAGTTTTTTGTCTCTGTCTTCACAAAGGAAAGGGTTGATGCAGACATTGTAGTAAAAGAGGAGTGTGAAATATTCGATACGATTAGCATAATGAGAGAGGAAGTACTAGAGGGTCTGACATCCTTGAAAGTGGATGAATTGCCCGGGCCAGATGGATTGCATCCCAGGTTGTTAAAGGAAGCCAATGAGGATATAGCGGATGTGCTGAGGATCATCTGCAAATCCTCACTGGATATGGGCGAGGTGCCAGAGGATTTGAGGTCTGCGAACGTTATACCATTGTTTAAAAAGGGTTCGAGGGATAGGCCAAATAATTATAGGCCGGTCAGTCTGACCTCGGTGGTGCGTAAAGTATTAGAATCAATTCTGAGGGAGAGGATAAACTGCCACTTAGAAAGGCACAAATTAATCGGGGATAGTCAGCATGGATTTGTTAAGGGAAGGTCATGTCTTACTAACTTGATCGAGTTTTTTGAGGAAGCAACAAGGAAGATTGATGAGGGTAGTGCAGTGGATGTGGGGTCTACATGGATTTTAGTAAGGCATTTGACAAGGTCCCGCATGGCAGACTGGTTAGAAAAATGAAAGCCCTTGGGATACAGGGGAATGTGGCAGGTTGGATCCAAAATTGGCTCAGTGACAGGAAACAAAGGGTAGTAGTTGACGGATGTTTTTGAGAATGGAAAGCTGTTTCCAGTGGTGTTCCACAGGGCTCAGTGCTGGGACCCTTGCTGTTTGGGGTATATATTAATGATTTGGATTTCAATGTGGGAGGCATGATTGGGAAATTTGCAGATGACACAAAAATTGGCTGTGCAGTTGATAGTGAAGAGGATAGCTATAGACTCCAGAATGATATCAATGGTTTGGTTGAGTGGGCGGAAAAGTGGCAAATAGAATCCAGTCCAGAGAAGTGTGAGGTAATGTATTTAGGGAGGGCAAATAAAGCGAGGGAATACACAATAAATGGGAGGATATTGAGAGGGGCAGAAGAAGTGAGAGACCTTGGAGTGCATGTCCACAGGTCCCTGAAGGTGGCAGGACAGGTAGATCGAGTGGTGAAGAAGGCATATGGAATGCTTTCCTTTATTGACCAAGGTATAGAGTACAAAAGCAGCGATGTAATGTTGGAACTGTATGAAACACTGGTTAGGCCACAGCTGGAGTATTGTGTATAGTTCTGGTTCCCACATTACAGGAATGACATAATTGCTCTGAAGAGAGTGCAGAGGAGATTTACAAGAATGTTGCCAGGGCTTGAAAGTAGCAGCTATGACGATAGATTGGATCGGCTAGGATTGTTTTCCTTGGAACAGAGGAGGCTGAGGGGTGACTAAATTGTGGTGTACAAAATTATGAGGGGCCTAGATAGAGTAGACAGGAAGGACCTGTTTCCCCTAGCGGAGAGGTCAGTTACCGGGGGGGGGGGGGGGGTGCACAGATTTAAGGTTATTGGTAGAAGGATTAGAGGGAACATGAGGAAACACTTTTTCACCCAGAGGGTGGTGGGTGTCTGGAATTCACTACCAGAAACGGTGGAGGAGGCAGAAACCCACAGCTCATTTAAAAGGTACCTCGACATGCACCTGAAGTGCTGTAACCTGCAAGGCTACAGACCAGCTGCTGGAAGGTGGGATTAGATTGGGCGGCTAGATTTTTCAGTTGGCGCAGCCATGACGGGCTAAATGGTCCCCTTCTGTGCTGTAACTTGTCTACGGTTCTATGAAACAAGATCCACAGATAGTTAGGTTGACAGATGCTTCCCTTCGTGGAGTGTCAGTGCCAGGTAGCAAGTGCAGTCCAGCAAGAATGGAAAATCAGATTTTGGAATGTTTCTATTGATTCAGCCTCTGAATCCATGATTATATTTGGTCTGGGCCAATGTCTTATCTGTATCATTTCAGTTTTTTAATAATTATATATATTGCACAAGAGTGTTTATAATCAAAACTATGAGCATATAAACCAAGAATGGAAGTGACAAAATTATTACTTTTACAGACAAATTCTGGTATTGCCGTCTTTCGCCAAACCACAAAGTCCTGCACTATGGGGACCAGGAGGAGAGCCCTCAGGGAGAGGTGCCGCACGAATCTTTGCAGGACAAGTGTAAGTGTCAATAACTGAATAGCATGAACTACTCACACAGCACTATGCAGCTTGCATGCTTTTCAATGCATGTGATGATACAGGTAGCATTCTTTCTATAGACTATGCTGACAGGGTCCAATGTTCTTTCATTGTACCTGAGCTAAATTGCAATGCAGCACAAAAGTAATCTGGCAGCACACAGATGCTCCCCTCCGTTTCCCTCCACCTCCCGCAGTATTTGTGGAATATGAGGAGACCACATTAATTAACATACCACTGTAGCAAACCTGCCTGACCTTGTGTCATCAAAAAAAGAAAGGTGTTAACAAAGTGAGCATTGGTCCTATAGAAAGTGAGTCTGGGGAATTAATAAGGGAAAATAAGGAGATGGCAGATGAATTGAACAGGTATTTTGCATCGGGCTTTACCATAGAGGATACAAGTAACATCCCAGAAATAGCTGTAAATCAGGAAATGGAAAGAAGGGAGGAACTCAAGAAAATTACATTCACCAGAGAAGTGGTACTGAGCAAATTGTTGGAGCTGCCGGCTGACAAGTCCCCGGTCCTGATGGACTTCATTCTAGGCTCTTAAAAGGAGTGACTAGTGTGATAGTTGATACGTTGGTTTTGATTCCCCAAAATTCCCTAGATTCGGTGAAGGTTCCATTCGATGTAACTCCTTTATTCAAAAAGGGAGGGAGACAGAAATCAGGAAACTACAGGCCAGTTAGCTTTGCATCTGTAATAAGTAAAATGTTCGAAGCTATTATTAAAGACCTTATAGCAGGACAGTTAGAAAAATTCAAGGTAATCAGGCAGAGTCAACATGATTTTGTGAAAGGGAAATCATGTTTTACCAATTTATTGGAGTTCTTTGAATAAATAACATGTGCTGTGGATAAAGGGGAACCAGTACTTTGATTTCCAGAAGGCATTTGATAAGGTGCCACATCAAAGGTTATTGCAGAAAATAAAGCTCATGGTGTAGGGGGTAACATTTTGGCATGGATAGAAGATTTGTTCACTAACAGGAAACAGAGAGTAGACATAAATGGGTCATTGTCTGGTTGGCAAGATGTAATGAGTGGTGTGCCACAGGGATCGGTGCTGGGGCCTCAACTTTTTACAATTTACATAAATGACTTGGATGAAGGGACCGAAGGTATAGTTACTAAATTTGCTGATGACACAAAGATAGATAGGAAAGTAAGTTGTGAAGAGGACATAAGGAGACTGCAAAGGGATATAGATAGGTTAAGTGAGTGGACAAAGGTCTGGCAAATAGAGTATAATGTGGGAAAGTGTGAAATTGTCCATTTTGGTAGGAAGAATAAAAAAGCATTTTATCTAGATGGTGAGAAATTACAGAACCCTGAGATGCAGAGGGATCTGGGTGTCCAAGTGCATGAATTACAAATGGTTAGTATGCAGGTACAACACATAATTAGGAAAGCTAATCGAATGTTATCATTTATTGCGAGGGGAATTGAATACAAAAGTAGGGAGATTATGATTCAGTTATTCAGGCATTGGTGAGACCACATCTGAAGTACCGTGTACAGTATTGGTCTCCTTATGTAAGGAAGGATGTAAATGTGTTGGAAGCAGTTCAGAGAAAGTTTACTAGACGAGTACCTGGAATGGGTAGGTTGTCTTATGAGGAAAGGTTAGACAGGCTAGGCTTGTATCTGCTGGAGTTTAGAAGAGTAAGAAGTGACTTGATTGAAACATTTAGGATCCTGAGGGGTATTGACAGGGTGGATGTGGAAAGGATGTTTTCTCTTGTGGGAGAATCTAGAACTAGGAGTCATTGTTTAAAAATAAGGGGTTGCCCATTTAAGACAGATGAGGATTTTTTTCTCTCAGAGGGTTGTGAGTCTTTGGAACTGTCTTCCTCAAAAGGCAGTGGAAGCAAAGTTCTTGAATATTTTTAAGGCAGAGGTAGATAGATTCTTGATAAGCAAGGGGGTGAAAGGTTATCGGGGGGTAGACAGGAATGTGGAGTTGAGGTTACAATCAGATCAGCCATGATCTTATTGAATGGTGCAGCAGTCTCGTGGGGCCGAATGGCCTACTCCTGCTCCTGATTCATATGTTCATATGGTCGTATCAATAGCACCATCATAGAACTGATGCCACACCAGAATTCATGGATATTTGAATCAAGCTTTTAAAAGGATGATGAGTAGCTGCTTTTAGTGGCAAATTTGGTCCTTCGTTTATTTTTCCAGAGAGCAGTTGTATTCAAGGAGAAATCTGCTGCACATTCCCAGTGCAGTGCTACACACGTTAACAATTTTCATCTGTCAATCCAAAAAATTATGGGCTGTGCACGCTCAATCTCCTGCTATGTGCTCCTAATTGGTGAGGCTAAGAGCACACGTGAGAGGGGGAAATTGCCCTATTTTTAAAATATTTTAAACTCTTCTATCACAAAATACAAATCAAAAGCTAATGCTTAGAAGATGAACAGTACTTCTCAATAAAATATTGTGTTGTAACTATGTTGATAGGATTAGATGAAGTAAGGTGGAAGGAGGCTCACGTGGAGCATGAACTCTCGCACAGACCTGTTAAGTCAAATGGCCTCTTTCTGTGCTGTAAATGGTAATTCATTGTATTCTGGTGGCAGAAGCAGCAACTGTGTGTTAAGAGTTTCTTTTTTTTTAAACAGTACCAGTGGCTGATATCAAAGCTATCGTGACAGGAAAGGATTGTCCACACATGAAGGAAAAGGGTGCCCTTAAACAAAACAAGGTAACCATTCACTGTGATTCCTATTTTATGCTAAGATAAATTTGTTGAGCTACGGTAGTATTAAATGAAGGTAAGAAAACATGTGCGGGAGTATTACAAAAGAGAATGCATGTCTTTTAGATGTGATATTAAACCAAGACCACATCTTTCCCCTCAAATGGGCATAAAAGATCCCACTGTACTGTTCGAAGAAGAGCAGGAGAGTTCTGGGGTTTCCTGGCCTACATTTATCTCTCAGCCAAGACTTAAACAGATGATAAGTTCATTTATTTCATTGCTGTTTATGGGACATTGCTGTATGAAAATTGGCTGCCAGGTTTCCTACATTACAACAGTGACTACACTTCAAAGGTACTTCATTGGCTGTGAAGCGCTTTGGGACGGCCTGAGGTCATGAAACATGTGATATAAATGCAAGTCTTTCTTTCCTTAATATTTGTCATCCGCTGCATGCAACAGAGAAACATTTACTTTTCACTTTTTTTTCTGTCAAGTTTGAAGATGGTGCACTTTATTTTCCTGTCTAACATGTTCAGACCCACTGATTTAGTGACTGATTACATAGGATATACAGCACAGAAACAGGCCATTCGGCCCAACCTGTCCATGCTGGCATTTATGCTCCACTCGAATCTCCTCCCATCCTTCCTCATCTAATTCTATCATCATAAATCATAGCCCTCTATTCCCTTCTCCCTGATATGTTTGTCAGACTTCCCCTTAAATGCATCTATACTGTTCACTTCAGTCACTTCCTGCGTTAGCGAGTTCCACATTCTCACCACTTTTTGGGTAAAGAAGTTTCTTCTGAATTCCCTATTGGACTTCTTGGTGACTACCTGAGTCAGTCAAAATTTATTTTTATGGAATACTGGGATTTATGCAGGTATTTTGTGAATCTCCTTCCATTATTCCATGAATGCGACTAATCAGTGGCCTTGAATAGCATAATTTTACATTTTTAATAAAAGCCTATCACAAAATAAACAGAAGTAGGAAGAAGGGGTGAGGTTTTTGACTGATATTTTTGTCTGTGGGGTTCCATTGTGGCTTTGCCCGTTAAAAACAATGGGAGTTCAAGGTCATTGGAAACAAGCTGGAATTTATTGCTGCTCTGCTAAGTGCACACATTTAGGTTTCTGCATTAATGAATATTAATGTAATTGATTATGTGGAGAGTGAAGGAGAGTTAAACGCGAATGTTATCTTGAGCAGTACTGCTATTTATCTAACTGTCTTGTCCTTTGTCTTTCGACTGAAATTTCTTCAGTGCAGTCATTCCACTGGAATTAATAGAATTTGATTAAGCTGCAGCAATAGTAATACTTTGTACAGCAATTTTCAGCAAGACATTGGCACACTGCTGAAGACATACAAAATCAACTTAATATGCATAATTTAAGAAAGAAAAAAAGCAAGAATTTGCCTTTATACAGCATCTTCTACGACCTCAGAACATTCCAAAACGTTTATAGCCAATGAAGTACCTTTGGAGTGGAGTTACTGTTGTAATGTAGAAAACACAGCAGCCAATTTGCACACAGCAAGCTCCCACAAAGAGCAATGTGGTAATAACCAGATATTCTGTTTTAGTGATGTTGATTGAGGGATATATATTGGCCAAAACACCGGAGGGAATGCACCTATTCTTCAAAATAGTGTTATGAGATCTTTTACATCCACATGAAAGGTTAGGTGGGACCTCAGTTTAACCTCTCATCCAAAAGTCCTCACTCTGAACTGCACTGGGAGTGCCAGGCTAGTTTATGTACTCAAGTCTCTGGAGTGAGATTTGAACCCACAACCTTCTGACTCCAAGGCGAGAGTGCGACCACTGAGCCACAGTTAACATTACCATACAGTACAAAGGCACTTTCCTTGAAACGTCACCACCTAAAGGGAGTCCATATAGAGAAAATGAGGAACTTGATCACATCAAGCACAGATGGCATTTGCTGGGAAACAGGACCTTTTTTTTCATCAACTGATGCAAGAATGGGTCTGCAACTGAACTGTTCTGCCATATAAGGAAATTGGATGGACCCTTGAAGGAAATAGGCTTGCAGGGCTACGAAGATTGAGCAGGGAAGTGGGACTAACTGGATAGCTCAGTGGAGAGCCGGCGGGGACTCTCTGGGCTGCATGGCCTCCTTCTGTACCGCAAATGACTCTATATTTCTTAGCAGGAGCAGTGCTGAGCAGATCGGTGTAATTTTAACCTCACATGCTAGGCAGGAAACCCATAAGATCGGGTGGAACACTGATTTTACACAACACCCAATATTGACTTCAATGTAGAGTAAAATCGGGCAGCATGTAAAACTAGCATTGTGTCAGATCTCAATAGTCAGTTAAAATTGCCCTCAGTGCGTGGGAACAGGTTGCACACTTGCTGTTTCAGCTGGAAACTGGTGTAGGAGGGAGAAAACAACTTGGAAAATGGGAGGAAAATAAATAATAAATTTCTGTTCCATCATATTTGGCATATGCGACAAACAATTTGTTACTAAATCTAACCCCTACATAGCCCCTCTGTTTGATTCCAGAATTTTAGTTAACTCTTTACTTGAATTAGTTGGTGGGGGATGTCCTTGATACAGTAATAATGATCCAGTAATCTGGATTGAATCCCATGTGAGGGTCTCTGGCAGCTGACATTTTTTGTCACCCAGGTTCCTTCATTACAATTCCCAAGCTGTTAAATAAACTCAGAAATCGACTTGCTTGATTCAGTGTGAAAGCTGCCGTGTTGGATTTTTCTCGCAAAGGTGATGAATCCTGGAGTGAGATTGTGCTGTCATGCTGAGTGCAGATTTAGGCTCGGATTGAAAATCCTTTTAATGTGTAGAGAATGCACAGTTTAGGAAACAATGCCTCTTGAATACTAAAGAGATGAAGGGGTGCTTGCAACTTGCAGAAACCAACACTCATTGACGGGCTTTATTTGTACAGTGCGGATAGAATTGAGTACAGTAGTGTAGTAAATCCAGAGGCTTGGACTAACAATTCAGAGAGTGAGAATTTAAATTCCACCCTGGCAGTTGAGAATTTGGAAATAAAATGCTTGTATCAGTCAAAGTGACCATGAAGCTGTTGGATTTTAAAAACCCAACCTGTTCACTAATGTCCTTTAGGGAATCAACCCTGCCATCCTTACCTGGTCTGGCCTACATGTGACTCCAGTCACAAACAACATGGTTGCCTCTTAAACCGCCCTCTGACGTGGCCGAGCAAGCCACTCAGCGAGGCCAACTAGGGATGGGCAATAAAGGCAGCACTTGCCAGTGGCGCCCACATCCCAAGGATGATTAAGTAAAGGGGTTTAAGGAGAGAGTTGTAGAAAATAGGACAAGACAGATGGAGGCTCTGCCACCAGTGGTGGACTGTTGGGAGACGTAGATGCATAAAAGTCCAGAATCAGACCAGTGGGTTTGGGAGGTGATATAGACTGGAGGCAGTTGCAGAAATGGGTTGGACATTTGGTCAATGTGATCTCCTGGACTAGTTTTGATCACCTTTTTTTCCCAAGTTTATTTTTTCCCTCATTAGCTCTGGTTTTTCTGTCCTTTTTTGTTTCTCCAAGAAGCTTGCATGGCTGCAGGGACTTAGGAAGTGTCTAGTCACAATGTTCCAGGCACCATGAATATAGGGTAGGCTTAATAGACCAACTGGTCTTTTCCTGCTCATCATTTTCGTCTGTTTGTAGAAGACAAAGCAGCAGAGTGCTTCAAAGATGAAGAAGCATGGGGGTGTCAGGGAACTGTTGCACACTGGTGAGGTCAGGGTGATGGTGAGCGAGACTAAATGCAGGATAATGTATGGGCTATTGAATTATGGACAAGTTAGGGTTTATCCAAGGCAGGGGGCAGAATGCCAAAAATATTCTCCCTGGAGCTGCAGATCTGTTTAATGTGACTCATATCAGCTGTATCTCACTGCTGCTGTCAGGCTTTTTCCCCAGCACACACAGAGTGCTAGGATGCAATAGAGGTGATCTCTCCTGCTGTGAAGATGACAGCTTTTGTCCAATCAGGAGAGGTGGTGTGGGTGGTGGCAGGAAAGGATGAAAGAATGTGGAACTCGCATACACTCCACTTCAGCGGCATTTCCTTCAAGAGAGCACTCCTGGCCACAAATTATTTCCTTTTAAATCAATTCCAAAAATAAACAAACTTAAAGCAATCTCTTTGAAGATTCTGTATTAAAAAGAGCTTTGTCTGGAGCTGACCATCCAACCCAGAAGGAGTGGGGATGGGGGGAATCCCATCTCATTTCGATCATATCTCTCCATGATTGAAACATTGGTACTGACAGCAACAAGTTGAGATCGTAATTAATCGTGACATTGACTCATCAGCAAAAAAGGAGAAATTTGCCACTGCTCCAAAGCAATATATGTTAAAGCATGCTCAGGAGACCAACCCTGTTCAGCTGCTAGTAAAGGCTGAAGACTTGCAAGTCTGCTGCTTGAGAAAGCAGTGTAAGTAGACAGTGTTGTGGATCAGATTGAGCTTCAGCCAAAGTGCTGTCCCCACCCTGCCTAGTTCAATTTCCCTGATCCGAGCCTGTTTCAAATCTCTTCACAACGCTTAAGTGCTCCACTGCAAAAATGCCTACTCGCTTGGCTTGCGAATGCCACAGATCGGCTACAAGTGAGACTCAAATAGCACACATACCTGTGAGAAAGTCAGTAATTGTGTTTACGTAGACACCAAATTGAGTGTTTCAGGTCAGTGTGCATAGTATGTTTAAAAATGGAGCTAGTAATATTGGCATTTATTCTGTAAACATAGATGTTTTCTTTAATTCCCTCTGTTTCATTTCCAGAAAGTAAAACAATTTTCGTTGTTGTCAATTCATTTTCATTCATTCTTGGGATATGGGCATCTCTAGCAGGGCCTGTTCTAACCTGGAAAACCAATTACTGAAGGATAGTACTGGAGCCAATCTTGTTTTATATTTATTTACAGAGTGAAACATTACAAGCATACACCTCCTAACTCAGCCTCGCCACAGTTTCAAAAAGTGATTCTTTATATGTGCTTAAGTGAAACCCAATTAATGCCCACTGCCTGCATGCAATTAAGTACAATTAACAGGCCCAGCATTTATTGCCCATCCTGAGAATCCACCAAGACTGTCTACTTCCATCTCTGTAGCATTGTCCATCTCCACTACTGCCTCAGCTCATCTGCTGCTGAAACTCTCATTGATGCTTTTGTTACCTCTAGACTCAACTATTACAATGCTGTCCTATTGGCTTTCCACCTTTCACCCTCCTTAAACTTCAGCTCATCCAAAACTCTACTGCCCATATCCCTAACTTGCACTAAGTTCCATTCACCCATCACCCCGTGCTCACTGGCCTACATTGGCTCCTGGTCTGGCAACACATGAATTTTAAAATTTTCATCTTTGTTTTCAATCCCTCCATGGCCTCTTCCCTCCCCTGTAACCTCCTCCAGTCGTACGGCCTTCTGAGATCTCTGCGTTTCTCCGATTCTGTCCTCTCATGCATCACCAATTTTCATCGCTGTACCATTAGTGGTCATGTCTTCACCTGCCTAGGCCCTGAGCTCTGTAATTCCCTCCCTAAACCTCTCTGTGACTCCATCTCTCTCTCTCTCTCTCTCTCTCTCTTCCTTTAAGACACTCTTTAATTCCTACCTTTTTGACCAAGCTTTTGGTCACATATCCTACTATTGCTTTCCATGGCTCGGTCTCGAGTATGTTTGATAAGGATTCTGTGAAGCACCTTGGAACATTTTACTATGTTTAAGGTGCTTGAATTTGACATTCACAAAAAAAAATTATGAAGCACTCGTGATTTGGACTTCAGCTGATATGATAGGATGGCCTCTTCCCTTGTACATGATGCCGTTTGTTTGACTGACTGCTCATGTTTTTCTGGTCTCCACAGGAGGTGTTGGAACTTGCCTTTTCTATTCTCTACGACCCAGATGACTCCTTGAATTTCATTGCTCCTGACAAGCATGAAGTAAGTGTAACACCTCCCTTCCATTAATGTTATTTTTGGACTGCTTTCTCAACACTTTTGTACTTGACAGAGAAACTGTTGCGAGCTTTGAAGAATTATCCATTAATATTTTATTTAATGGTACTTCACAAAGAAAAGTCATGAATATTTTTGAATGAGGAATTGTCTACCACAATTCCTTCAAGTACAATAAAATACAGTCAATACTTTTTATAGTTCGTAAATTCAGTAATTTCTCTTCATATATCATTTATAAATTTTCAGAGTTTAAATGTTCAATAAATTTGCTTCATATTCCTAGGATTGTAATGTACAATATATCAGACACTTTGTGCTACTGTTGCTACTGAGTAGGTTTGGAGAAAGATAAGGTCAATAGAAACAGATAAATGCAGGTCTCAATGATAATTTGTGATACTCACTTCTCTATTATTGTCCTCATTGGTGCTTTTTGTCCATATGTAACCCCTTTCTGCTTGGGAGATCAGAAGCGTCAAGACTGTGAACTTCTCATCCAAGAAATGAAAAGAAAAATCTCTTTATTGCAAATTTAGTAGACTTTCCCTCTAAGTCTACCTTGGCCAGTGTACAGTTTCCCACTTTGCCTGTAGGGTAAATTACAGTTAAATGTATGTCGTAGCTCTCTGTGGCTCTACTTCGAGGTTGCTCAGCTGTCACGATCCAGCTGGAGGGGTGGATAAAACCTATACGGCTCAGGAAGTGCCATGCCTTGTTATTGCACCGCACTGCAATTAACTTCAGTTATTAAGTTTGAGAGCGACATACTCGAATCCAAAACGGAAATCTTAAACTTAAACAAAGTCAGTTACATAGTGTGAGGGGAGACCTGGCTAAGGTATATAAAATGTGGGAAACATTTAAAGAAATAATTCAAAATGTTCAACAAAAATACATTTCATTAAAAAAAAAACATTCAGCAAGAAAGGTCCATCTGTGGCTTACTAGGGAAGTTAAGTATAGTGTTAGATTTAAAGACGAGGTTCATAATGTTGTGAAGAATCTTGGTAAGCCTGAAGATTGGAGAGTTTTAGAAACCAGCAAAGGGGCAGCCAAAAAGTTGATCGGGGACAAAACAAAAGAGAGTAAACTAGCCAGGAATATAAGAACAGATTGTAAGAGCTTTTACAAAGTGTATAAAAAGGAGAGTAGCTAAAGTAAAATTTGATCCCTTAGAGGCAGAGACAGGAGTAATTATCATGGGAAACAAGGAAATGGCAGAGACATTAAACTGCCTTCACAGTAAAAGGGCTGGATTTTACAACCCCCCTGACATCAGGGGTTGTTGCGGGAGGGGAAAATGTCTCCGTCAGAGGCCTGCCACAGCACTTGGTGCTGGGAAGGCCTGGCCCGATATTTCCGGCGGTGGTGAGGCCTCATGGCGGGCCAAATTTAAATATATAAATAAGTGTAACTTAACAAATTAACGACATACCCACTCCCGCCGTCCATCCCGCACCAATATTGGTGCCGGTGGCCGGTACTCCCGCGCCTTCTGATCTCCGTCCAGAGATCCGAGAAGTAACACTGGTGGGAAGGGGGGAACAGGTGAGTATTTCAGTGTGGGAGAGCAGGTTCAAACTCCTCCGATTGATGTAGGGGATGTGGGTGGGTGGAGGGGCGGGGGTAAGGTCAGGTGCACAGGTAAGTATTTTAGGGAGGGAGAGGACAAGGGTTGAATTGTATGGTTATTGGAGGGGTGTGAGAGGGGCAAGAAACATTTATTTCATTTTTTTGAATCCATTTTAAATAACTATATCTTTAAATATGTAAATGAAATGGAGGGGCTCAAAGCCCTTCCCATGTCATTGGTGCAGGGGGTAGGGGGGGCGTCCACCTCGGCCATTTATACGAGGCGGCGAGGTTATAAATTCCAGCCCATAGACACAAATTAAATATCAGAAATAGAGATTACGTAAGAGTGAGGAACTTTAGGTAATTAATATCAGCAGAGAAAAAGTATTCTAGAAATTTCATGTACTTAAAGCTGACAAATCCCCAGGACCTGATGGCCTACCTCCTGAGGATTCTAAAAGAGCGTAGCTGGAGAGATAGTGGATGCACTGAATATGATTTTCCAAAATTCCCTAAATTCTGGAATGGTCCCAACGGAGTTGAAGTTAGCAAATGTAATACAAGAAAGGAGGGAAAGAGAAAACAGGGAACTACAGGCCAAATGGCCTGACACAGTCATTGGGAAAATTCTGGAATCTATTATTAAGTAAGTCTTAACAATGCACTTAGAAAATCATAATATGATCAGAGTCAATGTGGTTTTATAAAAGGGAAATGGTGTGACAAATTTATTAGCATTTTTTGAGGATGTAACTAGTAGGGTAAAGTGGAGCCAGTAGATGTAGAATACTTGGATTTCCAAAAGGCATTCGATAAGATGCCATGCAAGAGGTTAATAGGAAAGATAAAGGCTCATGGAATCGCCGGTAATATATCCATGGATGGAGGATTGGTTAATGGATAGGATGCAGAGAGTAGGGATAAACGGGGCATTTCCAAGTTGGCAAGTTGATGAGGGGTCGATCAATTAGGACTGGGGTGAAGGGAAATTTCTCTACTCAGAGGGTTGTGCATCTTTGGAATTCTCTACCCCAAAGGGTTGTGGATGCTCCATCATTGAGTATATTTCAAGGCTGAGGCAGATAGATTTTTGGTCTCTCTAACTTGTATGGTCAATAGCCCTTTGTAAAGGGAGAGTGTGTACTGTACAGGAACCCTGTGCATAGATGTTAAACGTGCAAGCAGTTTCTTGCTTAAAATAAACAGCACATGCTTCATTTTTGTGCATTTATTTGAATTTCACAGCTCTGAGTAAATGATGCTTAAAACCAATACAATTCAGCATGACAAATACCAGAACATTAATTCTAAATAACAAAATTCAACACTGCAGCAAAGCAAAATCGGCAGTTACACAGCGAATGTCCTTTGAACTGATCAAGCTAATGAGTGAGCTGTGCTAAACTGGAAATAGTGGTCATCTTCAAATGAACTCAAAGAGCAAATGATATCATAAGGACACTTTTGTATTTAAAAGAACACCTGACCCAAAATGGAAAATCCTGCCCATAGTCACTAATAAATCCATTAAAGAATTCAGGACAAACTTCTTTACCCAGAGTGGTTAGAAAATGGAACTTGCTACCATATGGAGTAGTTGACGCGAATAAGTACTTGAGGGAGAAAGGAATAGAAGGATATGCAAATAGAGTTAGATGAAGCAGGGTGGGAGGAGGCTCATGTGGAGCACAAACACCAATACAGACCAGCTGGGCCAAATGGCCTGTTTTGTGCTGTAAGTTCTGTGTAAACCATTTCATTGATTCATAGTTTTCCTGCACTGCTTGGGATTGTGTGCGAGTTGTCTTTCCTATGAATAATACAACACTTTTAATAGTTAATAAGATAAAACTAAAATTCAAAATGCTCAATAACCCCCATCAGCAGGAAAGAGCACAGGCAGTTGAGGTATTTAGAATTGCATAATACTGTGAAAGCTCAGTGAATTCAGTTACTGATTTGTGACGGAATGCAAAAATAAGGTAAGGTGGCAGCACTGTGAATTTGGTGATTGTCTTGGCTTTGATTCTGTAATTTCCTTGTAAAACCTCTGTCAGATTCACATGAAGAATCGGACATTGAACAAGCAGGAAACTTAAATCGATGAGTATAGGATATTGAATGTTCTCAACACTGCCCCCTTTCTTTTTTCCAGTACTGCGTGTGGACAGATGGGTTGAATGCTCTGCTCGGGAAGGAGATGATGAGCGAGCTAACCAAGAACGACCTCGACACACTCCTCAGCATGGAGATGAAACTTCGCCTTCTCGATCTGGAAAATATTCAAATTCCAGAAGCCCCGCCTCCCATCCCTAAGGAGCCGAGCAACTACGACTTTGTTTACGACTGTAACTAAACAGGGGATGAAGCTGTGAGAATAAACTGGAATCAGCAGTAACTGGAACTGCTCTCTTTCCTTATTCTCTGTATTTCCTGCCTATGTACCTTCCTGCTACTCTCTGGCCTGTACTAATCTTTAGCTAGACCAAATTGTTTTCCGATTTCTTGGGCATTACGTGGTGGAAAAATGTCTTTTGTTCTGTGTCACTGAAGGCAGTGATGTTGCCACAATGTTACCTCCACTGGGAGCTGAACCATTTCTTGGACCTTTTCACGATTGACATGACTTTCCACAGATCACATTTCTGCCAAAGCTTCGATTGTGGCAGGACGTCATGACACTGCCCATCACTGTTTGCCCATCACTGTTTACCACCAGAGTGGTGAAAGGAATCTGGGATGTGATGAGAGAAGGCAGATCATACATATTTTGTGTGTGTGTGTATGTTTCGAAAACAAATGGAAAATCAGCATACTTCTATTCAAGAAGCCAGAAATCAATTTGTTCTAGGGCTGCTATTATTTCAAATTGCATTCCTTTTAGAGTCCGACCCTCCAGCTGCATACTTTGATGGATAAAACATAAATCATGATGCCATTCATAGCTCATCAATGTGTATCATATTTAAAAGGAAAGAGTAAGTTTCTGTTAAACTAAACATACAGTCATGGCCTTGGCTCTCCAGAGAAAGATGCCTATTTTGCATTTGTGATTTTTTTTTGTGAAATATGCGAAATAGCCAGTATTATGTCAGTGTTGTGTCAATATGCTGTTAGAGAAGAATTGACCAGGAAACGTTTTATATATGTAAAATATAAAGTTTTACCAGTTTTGGCTCCTTTGCGTATATATTTAATGGAAAATGCACGTCTGTGTATTGTGGAAATTTCCTTTACAGCATTCAAATAACTTGAGTTAATGTCCTTGAAATCATGCAGTTTACAATAAAAAAAGATTTATTACCAGAGTTTGGATTTATTTTCACTTGTCACTAAGAAACTGTTGAATTTGCTGCGAAGTTGTATGTGTGGCAGTTTTTTGATTTGGAAATGCAAAGGTAGATTTTATATTTCAGGTGCAGAGATTTTTTGGATCAGGGTCACATATCTGGCAGCGCATGATTTTCTATCCATCGATTTTAATTTTTAATATCTATCCTTAAAAGTTAAAAATAGCACACTCTTATTTAGGCTCGCTTCATCATCAATGGTAGTATTCAGGCATCAATTTTCAGAAAGTCTTCAAGATGCCAGGCAGGAAGCACACACGGACTTCTGAGTAAAGGTGTGCTGCCTGCAATATTGGGTAAGGACAAATAAACAAAGCGTCCGATCCCAATATCTGAAGCTGGCATTAGGCCCTTTGCATATGCAAATAAGGGGCCTAATGCCTGCTTTAAGATTTCCGGTGCAAGACTGATTTTCCCTGAGGCAGACATAGTCATCACAAGCAGCACACAAGGGAACTAACAGTACAGAACAGTAAGTAAAAATCAGTAAGTAACTTGCCTCTAAATGTGAAATCGGGAGTAGCAAGAGCACTCCTCCTGCCCCCACATTTAAACAATCCTCTCGATTGCAGACACTACTGTCTCCCCCTGCTCTTTCCCCATTGTCCTGCAATGTTTCCTTTTAAGTATCTATGCAATTCCCCTTTGAAAGTAAACATTGACTCTACTTCCACCACCCTTTAAGGTAATGTTTTTCAGATCACAACAACTCGTTGCATAAAAAAAACTCATCTCCCCTCTGGTTCTTTACCAATTATCTTAAAATTGTGTCCTCTGGTTACCAACCTTCCTGCCAATGAAAACAGTTCATCCTAATTTACTGTATCAAAACCCTTCATGGTTTTGAACACCTCTATTAAATCTCCTAGTAGCTTGCTCTGCTCTAAGGAGAACAAGCACAGATTCTCCAGTTGCATGACATAAATGAAGTCCTCATTATGGTGCCATTCTGGTAAGCCTCCTCTGCACCGTCCTCAAGGCCTTGACATCCTTCCTAAAGTGGGCTGCACATAGTTGGCCAAAATAATCCATCTGAGGCCTAACCAGTGTTTATAAAGGTTTTGTGTAAAGTGGACGAAAAGAGTTTTGCTTCACTTCCTCTCTCCTTGCTGTAATTTTTTTTCAAATGTAGCGTAAAGCTGAAGTTAATAACAGATGTTTCTGGATCACTGAAAGATTTGGCTACTTCTTTCCATGACGTAATGCTGCCTCCCGCAGAAAGTGTTGCTCGATTATTATGACCTCCACATTAGAGGGGCAGAACTCAAGGCTGCAACACTGTGTAGGAAAGAAAGTAAGTCTTGCATTTATAAAGTGCAGTTCATGACCACAGGATGTCCCAAAACATTTTACAGCCAATTAAGTACTTTTAATGTGTAGTCCCTGTTACAATGCAGGCAACGGGGCAGCCAATTTGTACACAGCAAACTCCCACAAACAACAATGATAATAAGGAGAGAGCTTCATAGGCAAGATATGCTGCATGTAGCTTTTCTGCTGGTGGTTCATGTGGAAAAAGAACGAGTCTTTAAGAGCAGAGAAAAAGCCATTTGGGTTCAAACAAACCCATGTCTTTTTCAAAGATCAATCCCTAGTTCCTCAATCATTTCTCTTCAAAATACACCCCTCTTGAATCCATTCATGCTATGTGCTTAAAGTGGCTTCTTTGTTGGCTTATTCCACAAGTGTGCTGATCTTTGGATGGAAAGAGATTTTGCCTAATTTCCTCTTTTTTATTCCTAACCATGGCATCCTACACTTGTGCCCCTGGTATTTTAGATTGTCAGAGAATGATGGTAAGCTGTAACAAGTCTTGTGTCCCTTGAAACATGAAGGCCTATGTTAAGCTCCAGAATCCCTTGTGGGAGACTGACTGCCAGCTCTATCTGATCTTGCAGAGGATGGACCCAAGCACAGAGTAAACCATTCTTATCTGGCCGGACAGTTAAGTACCATCACATATTTTGGGGTAGAAATTGGCATGCATTGCACCTATTTTTTGGGTATAAATCAGGTACAAAACATGTCAATGTAGTTCAGGACTCTTCAGCTGCCCTAGCAGATGGCAACCAAAGGTAGGTACATTCCTGTGGAGCGTTAGGAGCAAGAGTCATAATCTGCCACACCCTGGAGCTCACTCCAACCCTTTCCCTCCACCTTATCTGAGAGTAGCTGCCAAGCAAGACTGGCAGCAGGAAACTGAAGTCTTCACATGGCCAAGCTGCCTATGGAGGCACAACCAGCGCAGCCAGTTCACACTATGCATGCTGGTGAGGCCAGAGGACCAATTTCTATTGATTTTCCTGCCTCTCACTTTTGCACAGGACTAGTCCAGGCCCAAAGGTGGGCCCAGAATCATTTCTACACCAGTTCCTTCAGTTTTCCTGCCATTTAAAATTTATATTACACAATCCATGTAATTCTGAAAACAGATTTCAATTCTACAGAGTGAAGCTACTGAAGGGTTTGACTAGCATTGTTTCATCCTCTCCACAAACTGCTCCCTGAAATGGATAGTTACAGGCATCAACCAAGGAGCCCTTAAATAGAGAACAAGCTATTTTAGATCTAGTATTATGTAATGAGTAATTAATAATCTTCTTGTAAAAGAACTTTTAGGGATGAGTGATCATAATGTGATAGAATTTTACATTTATTTAGAGATACAGCACTGAAATAGGCCCTTAGGCCCACTGATTCTGTGCTGACCAACAACCACCCATTTATACTAACCCTACAGTAATTCCATATTCCCTACCACCTACCTAATCTAGGGGCAATTTACAATGGCCAATTTACCTATCAACCTGCAAGTTTTTTGGCTGTGGGAGGAAACTGGAGCTTCGGCGAAAACCCACGCGGTCACAGGGAGAAGTTGCAAACTCCGCACAGGCAGTACCCAGAATTGAACCCGGGTCCTTATAGCTGTGAGGCTGCGGTCCAACCACTGCACCGCCCTTCCACTGCGCCACTGTGCTGCCCTTATGTTTGAAAGTGAAGTAGTTCAATCTGAAGCCAGGGTGTTAAATTTGAACAAAGGAAATTATGAAGGTATGAGGGGCAAATTGGATGAGGTGGATTGGGAAAATACATTAAAAGGTATGATAGTACATAGGCTACGGATAGTCTTTAAAGAAATATTACATAGTTTACAGCAACTATACATTCTTTCGATGCACAAAAATCCCAAAAGTAAAGGCAGTCAACTGTGGATAACAAAGGAAGTTAAGGATTGTATAAGATTAAAAGTAAAGGCCTATAAAGTTGCCAGATATAGTAGTAAGCCTGAGAATCGGGAGGAATTTAGAATATAGCAAAGGAGGATGAAGCAACTGATAAAGGGAGAACAGAATATGAATGTAAGCTAGCAAAAAACATAAAAATGGACTGTAAAAGCTTCTATAGGTACGTTAAAAGGAAACATTTGATTAAAACAAATGTGGGTCCATTACAGGTAGAGTCAGGAGAATTTATAATGGGGAATAGAGAAATGGCAGAGAAGCTAAGTGATTACTTTGTGTCTGTCTTCACTGAGGAAGATACAAGAAATCTCCCAGAATAGAGATCGGAGGGATCAGGGAGAATGAGGAATTGAAGCAAATTAGTATTAGTAAGAAGGTTGTATTGGAAAAATTAATGGGGCTGAAAGTTGATAAGTCCCCAGGACCTGATATTGGAGGTAGCTGTGGAGATAATGGATGTATTGCTGATCATCTTCCAAAATTCTATAGATTCTGGAATGGTTCCTGCAGATTGGAAGGTAGCAAATGTAACCCTACTATTTAAGAAGTGAGGAAGAGAGAAAATAGGGAATTACAGACCTGTTAGCCTTACAACAGTCATTGGGAAAATGTTAGAATCTATTCTGAGGGATGTGATAAATAGACACTTGGATAATAATGATCTGATTGGACATGGTCAATATGGATTTATGAATGGAAAATCATGTTTGACGAATCTGTTGGAGTTTTTGAGGATGTTACTAACAGAATTGATAAAGGAGAGTCGGTGGACGTGGTATACTTGGATTTTCAGAAGGCCCCCACAGGAGGTTGGTTAGCACATGGAATGGGAGGTAATATACTGGCATAGATTAAGGATTGTTTAAAAGGTAGAAAGCAGAGAATAGGAATAAACGGATCATTCTTGCATTGGCAGGCTGTGACTAGTGGGGTACCGCAGAGATCAGTGCTTGGGCCCCAGCTGTTCACAATATATATCAATGATTTGGATGTGGGGACCAAATGTAATATTTCTACGTTTATGGATGACACAAAACTAGGTGGGAATGTGTGTTGTGAGGAAGATGCACAGCAGCTTCAAGGGAATTTGGACAGACTTAGTGAGTGGGCAAGAACGTGGCAGATGGAATATAATGTGGAAAAATGTGAGGTTATCCACTTTGGTAGGAGGAACAGATCTGCAGAGTATTTCTTAAATGGTAAGAGATTAGGAAGTGTAGATGTACAACTTTTTCTGGGTCTCCCAGAAGAGAAACGGCGCCTCCATAGGGTGGGCTTCGGCAGCAAAAATGAGTTTGTCTGGCACCTCAGCAACTCATCCTGTGGGATAAGCACCCTGTGCCTCATGACTGCCCAGCTCACCCTCACAAGAAACCAGCATGCCACTGTCATCAGTGGATATGCTGCTACTCTTAAGGCAACAGAGAAGGCCAAGGAGGGATTTTACATCAACCTTGAGCAATCCCTAGACCGAGTCCTAGCAGTTGACAAACTGATCCTCCTTGGAGACTTCAATACCAGCATTGGAAGGAAACAAATCTCTAGATCGGGGTGATTGGCAAGGAAGGAGTAGGGAAAGTAAACAGAGTCCTCCTGACGAAATGCCTTGACCATGACGTCATCATAACTAACACCTTGTTCCGCCAGAGAGACGAACACAAGACCTCACGGCAACACCCGCAATCAAAAAACTAGCACCTACTCAACTACATTATCGTTCAAGCGAGGGATCACTGAGATGCCCACATCACCCATGTTGTGGCAGGTGTCAATGACTGCTGGACAGACCACCACCTCATCTGATCTACCATCTCCATCTGCCTAGCCCGTCAGCCGTGGGAGCAACAAAAGCAATGTCGCAAGAAAATTAACATTGAAGGCCTCAAATATTCTGCAAGAGTGGCGCAGTGGTTAACACCACAGCCTCACAGCTCCAGCAACCCAGGTTCAGTTCTGGGTACTGCCTGTGTGGAGTTTGCAAGTTCTCCCTGTGACCGTGTGGGTTTCCACTGGGTGCTCCAGTTTCCTCCCACAGCCAAAGACTTGCAGGTTGATAGGTAAATTGGCCATTGTAAATTTCCTCTAGTGTAGGTAGGTGGTAGGAGAATTGTGGGGATGTGGTAGGGAATATGGAATTAATGTAGGATTAGTATAAATGGGTGATTGTTGGTCGGCACAGACTGGGTGGGCTGAAGGGCCTGTTTCAATGCTGTATCTCTCTATGACTCTATAAAACAGCCCTTCTCAGTCAGTGCCTTACTGCCAATCTCTCAACCTCCAACTACCAGGAGCCACTGTGTACCATTAGTGCCTGGTTGATGCTAAAGGTCACCATAACAAGCAACTGCAAAGAAGTCCTTGGCTTCTCCACCAGAAACTTGGTTGATGAGGACGACGAGGTAAAGAGGACCTAATCAAACGTAAGTACAAATCCTTCACAGACTGGAAACTTCACCATGGTAAAGCAGCAATCTTACAGGCTCCTGAAGGCATTGGTGCAACATAAAACATGGGACATAAAAAAACAAACAGTGGGTAGAAAGAGTGCGAGAGATCCAGCAATTTGTGTACACTGTTACAACCAGGTGAGAAAAGGGTCTAGGACTCCCCTCTCAACCTCTTCCTGGTTTGGCCATAGCAGAGTTTAACTTTTAAAACACCATGTTTTTAGCTTCCCCTCAATGAGTCCTTGCTCACTGCTTTCTAATTGTGATTGCAAAGAAATCAACCAGACAGGTTTTCTCAGATTTAAACAGGAAACGTGTAAGTTTATTAACCTTAAAACTCTAACTCAGTTAAAGCTACTAAAAATACACGACGCGACACGCTAGCATGCATATGCGATAAACACACATGCAAATATAAACAGTAAAGGAGAAAGAATCAAAGGGGAAAAGTTTGAAGCAATAGCTGGAGTTCAGTTACTGGCTTTGGGTTTGATGTAAAGTCTTTGATTGAAGTTAAATCTTGCAGTTCTCGTTGGGGCCCAGTGCACACTTTCAAACTTGTTTCGCTGGTCTTCTGTATTGAGGCTCGAGTTACTTCCATGGGTCCCTGGAACTTTGCGTGTGAGAGAGAAATAGAGATAGATGCTCTCTTCTTGAAGTTCACTTGCAGTCTCTTCCCAAACTGTTCTGTGTCCACAATTCAATTAACTCCAGGTTGGCCAGCAAGTTAGTCATTTGACTAGCTCCCTGTTTGAAAAACAAGCTCCCCTGTGAGGTTTGTGGATTCCTACAAGCTCACCAGACACTGTCAGTGGAGGAGTGGAATGCTGGCTCTTACACATTAAATGTCTCTTGATCATCACTATTGACAAAAATCGATCTGGCTAATTGAATCAGGGAATACTCCCATTGTCATCTTCATGCAACAGTCTTTTAGAATGCAAATGTGCAGCCATGTTTTCAGCCACTGTTGTGGACTTTTTAAACAAGTTATTTCAAGTCCAGTAACAGTTCAAAAATAATGTTCCATATGACAAAATTAATATGTCTCATTTTGGCAGGGGTGGTTTCCGTCACAACACCAATGACATGCACAGTTTCTTCAGCGCTGTCAAGGCCCAAGCACTCAAGGGCTCACTCCACTGAAAGCTAAGCACGGAGGAGAACCCATCAAGGACATGGAGGCAGTCAGTGCTTGCTGGAGGGAACATTTCAAAGAACTCTTCAACTGAGACTCTGTCTTTGACTTGAGTGTCTTCCACTCCATACCTCAACAACCCGTCCGGTTCAGTCTCGGTGCTACCCAGTCTGGAGAAAGGTCAAAAATGCCATTCAATGGCTGAAGAACAACAAAGCCTCTGGAGCAGGTGGAATCACTGCTGAAATCCTGAAACATGGTGAAGTTGCACTCCTGGCATGACTGCACAACCTCATATCCCTCATCTGGGATGACAGTTTCTTGTGAGGGACTTCAGGGATGCCGTGATTGTGACTGTATTCAAGAAGAGAGGCAAGACCAATTGCGGCAACTACAGAGGAATCTCCTTGCTGTCTGCCACAGGGAAGATCATTACAAGGATCCTCCTCAATCGCCTCCTCCCAGTAACTGAAGAGCTCCTTCCGGAGTCACAGTGCGGTTTTCATCCATTAAGAAGCAGCACAGACATGATCTGCACTGCGCGGCAAATCCACGAAAAATGCAGGGAACAATGCCAACTGCTGTACGTGGCCTTTTTCGACCTCACAAAAGCCTTTGACTCTGTCAACCGCGAAGGCTTATGGAGCATCCTGCTCAAATTTGGCTGCCCTCAGAAGTTTGTCACTATCCTCCATCTACTCCACGATGACATGCAAAACATGATCCTCAGCAACAGGACCACCACAGACCCAATTTCAGTCAAGACCGTGGGTCAAGCAAGGCTGTGTCATTGCACCAACCTTCCTCTCCATTTTTCTTGCTGCAATGCTACACCTCATCTCCAGCAACCTACCTACAGCTGAGGAGATAATCTACAAAACAGATAGGAAACTGCTCAACTTATGCCATGTTCAAACCAAAAACCAAAATCCACTCCATCCTCAATCGTCGGGCAGATAACATTTGCGAACATGCTCACTCTGAAACTGAGCTCCAGATCATTGTCGACTCCTTCTCTGAAGCCTATGAAAAACCGGGTCTTTCACTAAACACACAGAAAACAAAGGTCCTCTTCCAACCAGCTCTCAGAGCACAGCACCTCATCCCATCATTCAAGATCAATGCCAAATATTCTGGAAAATATGAACCATGTTGCATATCTTGGGTGCCTCGTCTCGATAAAGGCAGAGGTTCATCATCATTTCCAATGTGCCAGTTCAATCTTCAGCTGACTGAGGAAGAGAATATTTGAGGATCAGGATCTCAAACCCAAGACTAAGATCATGGTTTACCAGGCAGCTGTGATCCCTGCACTCCTATATGTCTCGGAGACTTGGAAAACCTACAGAAGGTACCTCAAAGCACTGGAGAAGTACCACCAGAGGTGCCTCCGCAAAATCTTCCAAATCCAGTGGAAAGAAAGGCGGTCCAACAAGCAGCATCCTCTCCCAAGCCAACCTGCCTAGCATCGGGGCACTAATCACCCAAAACCAGCTCCGCTGGGCAGGACATGTTGTTCATCTGCCTGTCACCAGACTCCTGAAGCAGCAGCTTTACTCAGAACTTGGTTGTGGCAAGAGACTCCCAGGAGTACAACGGAAACGCTTTAGGGATGTCCTCAAAGCTTCCCTGAAGAGATGAGACAACCCCATCAACTCGTGCTGGTCCCTGGCTCATGACCATCCTAGATGGAGAAAGCTCATTCGAGAAGGCATCATACACTTCGAGTGACTTCGTTGGGAAGATAGGGAGGCAAAGTTTCAGTGTCAGAGCGGGCATAAAAAACTCCAAACTACTCATCAACCTGACCCTTCAAGCATCACCTCTTCTTCATGTGGAAGAGTGCAGATCACACATTGGACTCATCAGCCACCGTAGAACCATCGTACCAGAGTGGGAGTAAGTCATCCTCAATCTCTAGGGATTGTCTGAGACGAGTTAAATTCTCCTTTAAGAGTTTTAGCCTACGCTTGTGCCAGGAATAAGAGGTGGCTTTTCTCTTGATGGGTATAAAATTAATGGGGTTTAAAAGCTGACAATTATAATTAAACAGACGTGATCTTGCTTGATTCTCATTCCTGATTATTTTCTAGTTGTTTAGCTGTTTCTCCAGCTAGCTCAGAAGTCATTTCAATGCCTTTGTCACTGAAGGGAGTGCGGTACCTTTATAGAGATGAGGTGGCTGGGCAAGAGAACGAACAAACTTACTTGATCAAATTATTGTCACTGCCTTCTCAATGGTGAAGCTGTCACACCATTTGTCCACCCACTGCCCAGTTCTGGCTATTTCTGCCTGCAGTGATTCAGTCACTACTTACCTTTCAGATGACATATTAACCACCCCGTGGGAGGTTGTGTTTTTAGCAAAGAGTGCTACATCGTGCCAGATGAGTTCCAACAGAGCATTGATGAGGACGAGGCATTGGGCGGACCAAGTACCCTTCTCTGAGTCATCAGCTTAAATCAGAATGATAAGGCATTGGGTAACAGCTAGAAGTCTCCATACAGTCAGCTCCCAACTGTCAGTGTGCCAGCAAGGGGATGCAGTAAGAGAGCAGCCAATTCCATGTAAAGGAAATTGAAGGCGTGCAATCACAGCCGGGTCTTCTGCACTTTGTGGAACTCTATACAAATTGGTATGGGCAGAGACAAATGAACAGGTTGGCTGCTTGCCCTCTCTGCCTGCCAATAGCCTGTTCCTTGAAGATATCAAATAAGGGGGATATAAAACAAGTTTTTAAAACTACGTTAGATCTCCTATTTCTATGTTTGGTCAAAGAGAATAAGATTAGTTATGATAATTGGCAAACGATCCAGAGGTGAGATGAGGGGAATTTGTTTTAAGCAGCAAGGTATAATCTGGAACGCACAGGCTGAAAGGGTAGTGGCAGCAGATTCAATAGTAACTTTCAAAGGGAATTGGATAAATACTTGAAGGGGAAAGATCTGCAGGGCTATGGAGAAAGAGCAGAGGGGTGGGACTAATTGATTGCTCTTTCAAAGAGCCGGCATAGGCACAATGGGCCTCCTTTTGTGTTGTATCATTCTATGATTTTCAAAATCCAAAAATCCCCTTTGTTGCTTTCCTCGGCACCTCTTCCTAATGATGCAATCTCACAATGAAGAAATGGTGAGTAAAACTGGATGTGATAAAACATCAGCCACTACTACTAAACTAAAAGTAACAACTAAACAAGTCAGTCAAAAATTCTGATAAAATCTGAGCAGTTCCATAGTTGGATTTATAGATGGATTGGATTCTACAGCAATCACCTTGAGTCAAAAATGCTTCACTGGGCTAATACCCCGAAAATCCTTTGCTCAAAGGAAGTTTGCACATTGTGAATCTTCAGGCGTTGGTTTAAAAATGCTAGTTAAATCATGCTAGTTAATCAAGTCACTGAATACTTATTTATTTGTCTGTCCTAACCTTTGTGTATTCATTTAATTTGTAACTAATATGAGGTAATTGCATGACACAGCAAAACAAACAGCATAAAGTAAGGAAATCAGAGGCAACATGTAGATAGCCACAGTGAGACAGAATAAAAACTGATCTGGAATTCAGTGACAAAGGACCTTTCATTTTATACTGCCTGTAGCTGCAGCAGAGGTTTTAGGCAGTATTCTGTTTATGGTATCTGCGTCCGCGCAGGAGAAAGCTCTATCCCTGTATGATTCTCTGCATGTTGGCATTTTGGGTTCTCTACACAAATAGAGAGTATCACTAGTGAAGTGCTAGACAGAGGGCAGCTAGTTCCTTGTGTAGGGCGAGAGGCAAATCAAAGGTTGGTTAATTCCACTCTGCTCTTTCCACCTCTGTGCAGTTCTATACAAAGTGGTGGTGGTGGAAATCTTGGATGGTTAAAGCACAGAAGGAGACCTGTTGTTCCGTACACCTCTTAAGGGATTATAGCCTTCAGCACATTGTTTAATGTAGGGTGTCAGCCTTGGCTCAACCTCTACGTCAGAAAGTAATGGATTCAAGTCTTGCTCCAGAGACTTGAGCACATAATCTAGGCTGGCACTTCAATGGAGTACTGAGAGAGTGCTGCATTGTCATCTTTTGGGTGAGATGTTGGTCAGAGTCCCTGTCTACCCTCTCAGGTGGACATGAAAGATCTCTCAGCAGTATTCAAAGAAGAGCAGGGGAGCTCCCCCATTGTTTTGACCAGCATCTATCCCTCAGTCGACCAAAAACTGATTAACTGTTCATTATCGCATTGCTGTTTGTGGGAGCTTGCTGTGCACAAATTGGCTGCCACATTTCCTACATTACAACAACGACTACACCTCAAAAATACTTCATATATTCTGAGGCACTTTGGGATATCCTGACGTCATGAAAGACACTTTGTAACCTGGTGAAGCTACAACACAGGACTCATCATCATCGGCAATTCCTCGCATCAAGCATGATTCTTCCTTGCGGATGGCTGGGTGGAAGTAAGATGCCACTGTTGGCTGTGGGTTTGCAAATGGCTTATGACCCTTGCAGGCTCTCCCGCAGTGAGAACATTAGTTGTCGGCTGGTAGGGGTGATGGCGGATTGTTGGCTCGAGCAGTTACCCTCTCTTTCCATTGTCTCTCAGTGGCAGCTATTGTTGATTGGAAGGACTTAACACCATTTTCAATGATGAATTGCTACTTTGATCGCAATTGGGCATCTGCTTCCCATGTGTTGATGTTAATAGAGCAGACCTTCATGGAGGCTTTTGAAATTGTCTTTGAACTGTTTCCTTTGGCTCCCACGTGAGTGGGTTCCCTGGTGCAGCAATGTGTAGAACCCCTGTTTGGGCAGCTTGAGTCAGGCATTCTGACGACATGTCCCATCCATCTTAGCTGATGTGAGATTATCATGGCCTCTATTCTTGGCATGTCTGTGTCTTGGGGGACGCTCATGTTTGTTCTTTTGTCCTCCCAAGATCCTTCTCAGACAGCATTGATGATGTTGTTCTCGGGCTTTGATATGATGTCTATAAGTTGTCCAAGCTTCAGCACTGTACAGAAGCATGGGGAGAACCACTGCCCGATAGTCTTTGAATTTAGTGTCAGGTCTGATATCACATTCCTGAAAACTGGAGTACCTAATTTATCATAGGCTAAGCTAGCACATTGGATTCGGTGGTATACCTCTTCATCTATGTCACCTTTTGGGATAGATAGCTTCCAAAATATGGGAAGTGAGGAACATTTTCCAACACTTCACCATGAATCTCAATTGAAGGCATTGGACTTGATACATTTGGTGTGGGTTGGTAGAGGACTTTAGACTTCCTGCTGTTCAGGGCAAGTCCCATGCTCTAGGGGGCTTCAGTGAATATGTCAACTATCTGATGTAGTTCATCTTCAGAGTGAGTACTGACTTGTGCATCATCAGCATACTGTCGTTCTATTACAGAAGTGGTTGTTGTTTCGGTTTTGGCCTTCAGCTGGTTGAAGTTTAAAAGTTTACCATCAGTGTGATAAGTTATAACCACACCTGGGGGCAAGGCAGTCAGTAGTAAGCTATAGCATTGCTGCAAGAAATATTGATTATAGTGTTGGTACAATGACACACCCCTGTTTGACACCTGTTTTGACAGGTAAGGGGTCTGTGGTAGAGCCGTTGCATAGTACTGTTATTTACATATTGTCATATAGGAGATGGATGGTTTTTGTGAATTTAGCTGGGCATCCATATTGCTGTAGTACTTTCCAAAGAGCAGCTCGATTCACTAAATCAAAGGCTTTTGTGAGATCAAAGAAAACCATGTACCAGAGAATGTCTTTGGTATGTAATGCAAATGTACATTGTAAATATAACCTGCAATGGCAAGGGTAGTGAGGCACCTCATTTACTGTATTAAAAGAAACTGATCTTTATTGCACTTTATGAAATTTCCAATTTGAATTTAATTGTAATGTATTTTTACAAACTTTATTTTGCGCTGGTTTGGCTGATTTCGGGTGAATTACCCTGAAAAAGCAGCGCAACCCTAGCTGAAGTACCAGGCCCTTGACTCTACTGAATTATAGTCAACTCGGAGCTCAACACTCCAGAAAGTAATAAACTCTGGACTTATTAATCAAGAGGCAATCATAATGTTGATTGACCCAAAGGCAGTGAACCATTATTAATAAACTATAGCATTCCACATTCCGGCATTCAAACTTTAATGTTAATGACTGCCAATTAACCTTTGGCCCAGAAATTGAATAATATTATTTGTGCAGTCTCATTCCTTCAAGTAGTGAATTGTTGTTGGAGGTTTTAAAAAATGTCAAATTAAAAATAAAGGGGCAAATTTTACAGCCCTCCCCCCGAATTCAGGGGTCGTGGCGGGGTTGGGGGGGGCAGAAAATGCCTCCGGGAGAGGCCCGCCATGGGCCTCGATGCTGGGAAGGCCCGGCCTGATATTGCTGGCAGCAGCAAGACCTCATGGCGGCCACCGCTCCCTCCGCCCCCCAACGCTTGGTGACAGGAGAAGAATTAACATATTATTAAAAATCCAAATTAACGAATTAATGACTTACCCACTCCCGTTGTCTGTTCCACACCGATATTGTTGCCAGTGGCCAGCACTCCGTGCCTTCGGATCGTCGTCTGGAGATCCGAGGCGTAACACTGGTGCGGAGGGGGGAGTAGCTAAGTATTTCAGTGCAGGAAGGGGGGAGCGGGGTCAAACTAATATGATTGGCGTAGGGGATGGTGAGAAGGGTTAAAGATAAAAGTTTGTGAACTTTGGTTGGGGGGAACGGTCAGGTGCACAAGGTAAGTATTTTGGAGGGGGGGGGGGAGAGGGCAAGGAATTAGATCTATGGTTGTTGGGGGGGGTGTTGGGAGAGGGGTGAGATCATTATTTTAATTTTTTAAAACCCATATCCCTTTATACATTTAAATGTAATGATGGGGCTTGAAGCCCTTTAAAAATCGCGTTAGCGCCTGCGCAGTGGTGCCTAACGCCGTTGCCAGGGATGGACCGCCCACCCCTCCACGTCATTGGGTTGGGGGGGGGGGGTTGGGTTGCAGTCCGCCCCAGCCATTTAAATGAGCTGAATATTGCGGCGACTCCACGAAGCTGGGCCTGTATGTGCGGCCCGCCAATGTTTACAGCCATCCCCGGTCACGGTGGCGGTAACACAAATTCCAGCCCAAAATTGCTTTTTTTTCTCCCTTATAATCCAATCTTTCTTTCCCTCTTTTTATTTCTCTTTCTGTACCTAATTTGACTTTAATTCACCCTATTCCCTTCTTCCTCATTCCTGTTTCTTTCTAAGCCTTAAATCTCATTGGTTAAGGAGATGTTCTGTTGGTCCCACTGTTCAGTAAGGCTCCAGACACCCTCTGTCCTCACAACACCACATCCACTCAGACTTCCAGCAAGTTATGACACAAAGATTTCGAGCTGAAAGATGCAAGATAAAATCTAACCAAGGGTGTATGTTGTCAGATGCCCCACTCCAGTAAGTTCTGCCCCATTATGTATTTTATCATCTTGGTCTCTCATTGAGAGCTTGAGTTGTGGCCCAGGTGCATCTCCCTCTGTTTTACTCTCCCTTTCTGCGGTTCATCACTCACATCTGTACAACCAGATAACAACTCACTATCTGGGAATTTATAGCAGATATTGGCAGCTTGGAGCCCCAGTGTGCTCCATAGTCCTTAAGAGAAAAACAGGAAGAGAACTGAATTTAATACGATGACCAAGAAATCTTTATTTCCTCCCTTTCCTTCCCCTTTAGCTCTTCCCACAAAATACTGTACCTCCCAGACAGAATATGAAGTAAGCAACCTACATACTGGTCTTCCGTACAACTCTCTGTTACTGGCCAATAAGGAGGTCTGGGTTTGTAAAGGTTGGAGGGGGCAAGAACCCCTCCATTTTTTTCCTACAAGGACTTGCATTTATCTAGAGCCTAGTCACATTCTCGGAGCATCTCAAAAGCAACTCATATCCAATTGTTTTCTTATTGCATTACAGTGGCTATTATATAAGCATATATAGCAGCCAGTTTCACACAGCAGGATCCCACAAACTGCAAAGACACGTGTAATCTGTCTCATCCTTCAGAAACAATAGCTAAAATTGGCTTAATGCACATGAAATAATGGTAATTAGACATTATTTGGAGTATATTGTAATTAAGAGATCCATTTAAAGCTTTCCAGACAATTTAAACCATTTTCCAACCATCTTTTTGAGAGAACTGGCTAAGGGATAAATATTGGCCAGGTAACCAGGAGAAGTTATTGCTCTGAATAGAGCAGTATATATTCTACATTTACCTGGGCAGGCAAGTGGAGTCTCAGTTTAACATCTCATCTTCAGGATGGTCCTTCCACCAATACGGTACTACCTCAGTACTACTGAAGTAGTATCTTAGATTATATGTGTTCAGGTGCTGGAGAGGCCAGAAAGTGCTAAAACCAGCATTCGGTCCTTTAATAATACATTTTTGGTTCATTCCCTGACCTCCTAAAAAACACACTTTAAAAAAAAGGTTTCAAAAAGCCCTTAGACTTTTAAAAGCACCTTATCAGTTAACAGCTTAATCTAGAGTGACAAAATAAAACTTCCAGCCGCACCATTAATAGATAAAAATGCTTTTAAGGTGTATTGAACACGTTTGAGGAAAATCCATTAATTTATGCTTTCAAGTGTGTGATTCTGTGAATAAACTGCACCTCTCCCTCTTCAATTTCCCTAGAGTGGTAATTTATAATGAAAAAGTGACAGTGTACTCAACTCTCCTAAAAGTTCTTAAAAGGAAAGTTATCCAAGAAATTACCAAGACACGGGTCTGTACCCCTCAGTTTCCAGCCTGAATCATGCAATCAATAGGAACCATGTAAACATGTGACAGACCTAAAGGGAGGAACCATCAGTGGCCAAATGCTCTGACTTTTAACATATTATTCCTGAGGTGTGGGCAGCACTGGCAAGGCTGGCATTTATTGCCCATCTCTAGTTGCCTTTGAGAAGATGGTGCTGGACCATTTCTTGCTACAGCTGAGTGGTTTGCTAGGCATTTAAGATTCAGACACACTGATATGGGACTGGAGTCGCATATAAGCCCGTCTGGAAAAGGATGACATCGGTTGGGTTTTATAAAATCCCACAGCTTTGTGGTCACTTTTACTGAATTCAAATTCTCAAACTGCATGGTAGAATGTGAACTTACATTCTCTGGATAATTAGTCCAGAAACATAACCACCATACTTGCATTCCTCTATTTATGTACTTCCCATTAGTCAAATGGCTGCAAATGATTGGCAAATGGTTTAAGTTGTCTGGAAAGGTTTAAATGGATCTCTTAATTACAATATACTCCACATAATGTTTAATTACCATTATTTCATGTGCATTAGGTCAATTTTAGTTATTGTTTCTGAAGGATGAGCTTTTTTTCACCAGACCATGTTTATTATTGCTGAGAAACCAGAGGATTTGTCAGAAAGGTTTAGGGAAGAAATTCCAGAACCTGGGCCTAAACAGTGTTATGGTCAGGTGGATGATGGTGTGGCTTGTTCCACTGTTCACCTCCCAACTGACCACCTCCCAACTGACCACAGCAAGTGTTTTTGTTCCTAGTGTTTTAACCCCTTGTGTTTTATTTGCCAAATAGACAAATTGACAGGTTTTCTCATAGGTATAAAATAAATAACTATTTATTTTAAACAAATCCCGAAATGATCGCAACACCACTCACGCACGCATTCACTCTCACATGCACACTCAAGAGAAGGTAGACAGAAAAGTACAGGGTAAGAGGTGTTCAGAGTTCAGGTTGTAAAATTCTGTTGTTTCAGGATTAACCTGTGGGATCCCCTCATAAGGTGAATTTTTAAAGTTGCAGGCCTTTTTGCTGGTGTCTGGTAATCGTTGGGCTGATGCAGTCTCCTGGCAGTTCACTTTAGGTTGAAGACAGTGCTGATGTCTTAGGTCAATTCTCACTGGTAGAAAAGTCATTTTTTGCAAAGGCACTCTTATCTCTGCTGTAGCTAGTTTCTAACTTGTCTCAGCAGGGTTCATCTGTATTGGCTGGAACTGATTTCTTTCTCTCCCTCTCTCTCTCTTAGCCTTGCTAGAATTCAAGATGGCTTTTGTTGCCCTGTGAGACCTGAGGACAGACTGATGATGTTGTCTCTAGTCCTGTCCTGAAAAGACACCCCTTTGTTCCTCAAAACAATTGCCTTTTAAGGGGAGTTTTACAAGGATTGGTTTAGCTCATGTGGCTTCAGGTTTCAGTCCTAGCTAGGCTGTATAATGGCCATGATGATGGCTCCATTCTGAGGAGATGAGTATGGTTCATGATGCTTGCAATGGAGGTTATTCGGAGACGAGAAGCCTGAGAAAGATCTTGTCTCATTGTGTTTGAATATAGCTCACATCCAGGTGTGATTATCTGTCTCATTTCCATGCAGATGGAGCTTAATTGGTTTTCAGTCTTAGTAGACACGGATGTGGATTTGAGTGCAAGAGATACTGAGGGTCATATGTCTTGTCCTCCATTTTGTTGACAGCACATGTACCAGTCTCTTTAAAATTGTTCCACTTTTTTATAACTCTTCAGTTTGGTTCTGTATTTTCATCGCTGCACTTCTTGTGACAACGGTTAATGGCATGACTATTAATGGTGAGAGGAAGGGAAGGATGACATACAAGAGGCCAGAGTCAGAGGAAACGAGAGTTTGAGGGGACTGTAGCACTGGAGGAGGTTTTAGAGATAGTGAGAGGTAATGCCGTGGAGGTATTTCAACACAAGGAAGAGAATTCTAAATTTGAGATGTTGCAGAACCAGGAGCCAACGTAGGTCAGCGAGGACAGGAATGATTGGTATGTGGAACTTGGTGCAAGATAGGATATGGGCAGAAGAGTTTTGGAAGAGGAAGTTGGATGGCCACTTGAGAGAAATAGATTTGCAGGGCTACGGGGATTGATCTGAGGAGTGGGACTGACAGCATAGCTCCATGGAGAGTCGATGGGCCGAATGGCCTCCTTCTGTGCCGTAAATGACTATATGACTATATATGAGTTGAAGTTTAACAAGTGTGAGTGATGGAAGGCCATTCAGGAGAGCATTGTGGTAATTGAATCTGGAGAGAATGCAAGACATGGATAAGGGCTTCAGCAGTAGATAGATTGAGATAGGGGCCGAGATGGGTGATGTTATGGAGGTTTAAGCAGGTAGCTTTTGTTCTGGACTGGTTGTGATTTTGAAAGCTTAACTCAGGCTCAAACAGGATACCATAGTTGTGAACAATCTGGTTAAGCCAGAGACACTGTTAAGAAGTGCAGACCCTAATTTAACTAACTTATTTCCACCTTTGAATGTTCCCGACATTGGCTCCTGTCTCCAATGCAACCACCTTATCTAATATAGCAGGTGATGCACTTCCAGCTGGAAATGTGTGCGTGCTTTCTGCTTGCCATATTGGAAGCATAATAGGCCATTTAGCTCCCAAATAACAGGTAGCTGAATTTCTAAACCTATGATTTCTCTGTACTTTAAATGCACTTTTTACTTTTCTTCACTAGACTACAGGATAGTGATTAACACCTACTCAGTAACTGGGGAACAGAAATCCATTTGGAACTTGGCACTGTTGGATGAAATGATAAAAATGATTTATCTCCTGCAAGCTAGATATTGGAGATGTGCCCAGTGCGTTAAACGGAAGTTGTTCGATGCCTTGAGTTTTCCGGTTAGGTGTGATAACAAGAGAACATTTCTTGTGAGTGTATAATTTTACTCCAGTCTTGCGATTACGAATGCTAATTTTCATCAGTATGGCACAATCTAATCACTGTAAATTATATACTCGCAAATTATCATGTACTTTATATATAAAGAAACAACTTCCAAATAAATTGTTTTAAGGGCTTTATATTTACTTTGAATGTACACTCCCAATAACATATGAACAATGAGGGACAGGCAAAGCCCCTCTGGCCCATCCAGCATACCCCACACAACTGCGATGCCTTGTGTATCACAATACACACACTCCCCACCCCATCTGAAACATTAGAATAGGAATAGGCAAATTAGCTCCTTGAGGCTGTTCTGCAATTCAATGAGATCATGGTTGATCTGCAACATAACCCATATACCTACCTTTGCCCAATATCCACTAATACCTTCGGCTAACAAAAGCTATCAATTCCAGATTTAAAAGTAACAATTGATCTAGCTTCAAAAGCTGTTTGCAGAGAAGAGTTCCAAACTTCTACCATTCTTTGCATGTATAAATGTCTCCTAAGGCTGTATTTTTGCTTTGGAGGCATGTTATGAACACTGGACTTAATAGTATGATTATGTTTTAAAAACTTTGATCTTTAATGCAGTGACCTCACACCAAGGGCTGGATTTTGTGGAGGAGGCTGGGCTCCCAGCACCAGCCGAAAAGGTGGGGGGAACCCCACCTCTGCATTTTCACATTCCCCGCTACCCTGCCCCCGCCCCGCCCCGCACCGCCCAGCGCGATCCTCCATTATTCCAAAGGCGAAGTTTCTGGTGCCGGATCTCCGTCCCTTTGAAGACCAGGATCCCGCCTCCACGAGCTGCTGGCCAGTCACAGGGCCGGCAGTTAAGCAGTATCGGTAGTGCCACCAGGAGCGGTAGCCATTGCCAGTACTGTAGAGGCCTTAGCCCCAGGCCCAGCACTGCAACCCTGGACCTCAGGTAAGTGAGGCAGGGTCGCCGGAGCCAGGCCGGAATGTCCTGGCAAGGGGGTGGGGGTGGTCATAAAGTCCAGGGGGAAGGGGATCCTGGGAGGTGCATTGTGACCCAGCTGGGGCTCTACATGGGCCACAGGTTGTCCACGGAGGAGGATCCCCTCCCCCAAGCCTACAGGGAGGGCACCTCATCTTACAAGGCACCCCTCCCCATGTGGAGGAGGCACCCCCCCCTCCCCCACCCAGCCGCTGGTTAAATCCCAGCAGCAGGGGGAAGAGGCCCTTAAGTGCCCATTAATAGGCCACTTAAGGGCCTCAATTGGCCTCTGGGCAGGAAGGCCATCATCAGCCTATCCCACCCCCGGGAAAATTGCTTGGCAACGGGGAGGCGACAGGCCCTCCACCCCTCTCCACCACCCGTTGCGATTCCATAGGCCCCCCGACCTCCGATCCCACCTCGGGGGCCCATAGAATCCTGCCCCATCTGCCGGAAATAAGCCAGGGATCTTGGTTACCATGCAAACGAGGAAGCTGATCAAAATCCCTTTTGAAAGCAGAGTGCAAGGTTGTAACACCTGATAGACAATGCGTTTCACTCTCTAAGACTTTCAGATCATAAACAGGGAGCTAGGGACTCAAAATTTTTATTTTTTAATTTTTAAATAAGGTTTATTACTATTGGTAACATTTTAGTATTGGTAGGTTATATTAATAGTGGTAAGGTAGAGTGTATTGGTAAAGTTTAGTATTAGCAGTGGTAAGGTTTATTACTATGGGTAAGGTTATTAGTATTAGTAGTAGTAGGGTTTATTAGTAGCAGGATTTAGTTGTAGTACCAAGGTTACTATCTATTAGATAAAGGAATGGCAGGGCTGCTCCAACTTCTGACGTGCACATCCTGTGCTATGTGGGAATTCCAGGATGCTTCTCGGGTCCTGGATAAATAAAAATAAAAATAAAAAATAAAATTAAACCATATGTACAGGAAGTGTCATCAGTTGCAGTTTGAGCTCCGGGTTTCGGAACTTGAGGCAACACTGCGATGCATTTGCAAGGATGAGAGCTTTGTGGATAGCATGTTTATAGATGTGGTCACCCCGCAGCTTAAGAGTATGCAGGGAGAGAGGGAATGGGTGACCACCCGGACAGTGAAGAAGAAACAGTCAGGTAGTGCAGGAGACCCTTCAGTGTGTCTCACTCTCCAACAGATATTCAGTACTGAATACTGAGGAAAGTGCTAACATTGTACCTCTATTTAAAAAGGGAGCGAAGGATAGACCGAATAATTACAGACCAGTCAGTCTAACCTCAGTAGTAGGAATCAGTTCTGGAGACAGGATAAACTGTCAGTTAGGAGGGCACAGATTAATCAAGGATAGTCAGCATGGATTTGTTAAGGGAAGGTTTTGTCTGACTAACTTGATCAAATTTTTTGAAGAAGTAACAAGGAAGATAGATGAGGGTAGTTGATGTGGTCTACATGGATTTTAGCAAGGCTTTTGACAAGGTCCCACATGGCATACTGGTTAAAAAAAATAAAAGCCCATGGGATCCGGGGAAATGTAGCAAGGTGGATACAAAATTGGCTCAGTGGCAGGAAACAAAGGGTAATTGTTGACAGGTGCTTTTGCGACTGGAGGGCTGTTTCCAGTGGCGTTCCGGAGGGCTCAGTACTGGGTCCTCTGCTTTTTGTGGTATATAGTAATGTTTTGGACATAAATGTAGGGAGCACGATCAAGAAGTTTGCAGACGACACAAAGATTGGCCGTGTTGTTGATAGCGAGGCTGCAGGAAGATATCGATGGTCTGGTCAGATGGGCAGAAAAGTGGCAAATGGAATCCAACCTGAGAAGTGTGAGGTGAAGCATTTGGGGAGGTCAAACAAGGCAAATGAATACACAATTAATGGGAGAATACTGAGAGGTGTAGAGGAAGTCAGGAACCTTGGAGTGAATGTCCACAGATCCCTGAAGGTAGCAGGACAGGTCGATAAGGTGATTAAGAATCCTTTCCTTTATTAGCCGAGGTATCGAACATAAGAGCAGGGAGGTTATGCTGGAACTGTATAAATCATTGGTTAGGCCACAACTTGAGTACTGTGTGCAGTTCTGGTCACCTCATTACAGAAAGGATGTAATTGCACTAGAGAGGGTACAGAGGAGATTTACGAGGATGTTGCCAGATTGGAAAAATTCAGCTATGAGGACAGATTGGATAGGCTGGGGTTGTTCTCCTTGGAACAGAGAAGGCTGAGGGGAGATTTGATTAAATGTACAAAATTGTGAGGGGCCAGGCTAGAGTGGATGTGAATGGCCTATTTACCTTACATGAGAGATCAGTGACTAGGGGACATAGATTTAAAGTGATTGGTAGAAAGATTAGAGGGGAGTTGAGGAAAAGGTTTTTCACCCAGAGGGTGCTGGGGTCTGGAACTCACTGCCCGAAAAGGTAGTAGAGGCAGAAACCCTCAACTCCACATTTATACGTTACACAGTGTCCTCAATGAAGTGATATCTTTGCAGTTAAAAGGCCCTAACTCCTTTCAGTTCCAATGGGTTGGATCTCTCAGTTCTTCTCAAAGTCAATGTCCTCTTCACTCACTTCTTTTGAGCACGTTCGACCTGGACTTCCATGAATAAGACTGGTTTTTTCCTCCACAAACCTCAGCTTTCGAAATGGTTTCAAGTATTAGCAGCCTTTCGCTGTATTAGTGTACTGAGAGAAGGTGTTTTCTGTCTCTGTCTTCTGCGGCTGCCCTTGCTGGTCTGTGTCTTCCAGTCTTCCTTATAGTCTCTAGACTTCTGAAAGCCTGCTGAACTTATCCAGAATCAAAAATCAATAGCCATTTGTCGTTTTACAACATTCAGAGTCCATAGGTCTGGCCATCCCAAAACCACCTAGGACTTCCTTTGTTTCCAGCTGTTAACAATCGCAGCTCACATTTGCATTGATAGAATCATAGAAAGTTTACGGCACAGAAAGAGGCCACTTGGCTCATCATGTCTGCACCGTCCAAAAAACGAGCCACCCAGCTTAATCCCAGCTTCCAGCATTTGGTCCATAGCCCTGCAGGTTATGGCACGTATAAATGTGGTGGGTGGTTTTCAAGTGTTTTAATGTTAAAGGGAGAAAACATTTCTCTGAAATTCTGTCCATTAGCTACTCATAATGGACTGTTTAGTTAATGTTGATTTTTAGTTTAGTTGTTGTAGTACAAGTCTTAAAATGTGAAATCTTGTCATGTAATTCTTTAAATTGGTCTGGGGAGTTTATATCTGGTGTTTTAACGTTAATGGTCTCACTGAGGTCATAACACGATGGGAAACAAGAGCTGGGACTGTTTCCAGGTCCCAAGCCTGCCCCACAGGGTAACAGTCATTCTTTGGGATTTTCATGGAGACACCTTGGCATAGAGACAGGCTCCCTGCCCAATTAAGGGTGGCAGGCTTGCTCTCGAACCTGGAGGGCCAATCAGAGGCCTTCAAGCTTGAGAGGAGCAGCAGGCTGCAGTAAAAGGTAAGTAACGGAGAGGACTCTTCAGCATGAAGGTGCCCTCTCACTAACCTTTTGGATTTTGGCTGCACCTACACCCAGGCAGGCAGGGAGAGCCTGTAGGCCTGCCTGGAGCACAAGCCCCACACTCCCGGCCCGCCATTGGGTGCCCGCTTCCAGGCCATTAAACTGTTCCCCATGCTGTTAAGGAGGCTGTTAATGAGCCTAATTAACTGCCCGCCTCGTGGAGCCGGGTAGCCCTGCCGGCCCCAAATCTACCTCGTCAAAAATGTCCGCTGCCAGGAATGGGGTTGGGAAAATGACACGCTGACTGGCACCAGTATTGTCAGGCCCCATCCACCTCAGAGAGGCCTGAAGATTCGGCCCCTAATTTCACTCCTGAAAGGTCTGCCTGTAATTTTTAGACTATGCCCCCTAGTCCTAGGCTTCCCAACCAGCGGAAATAGTTTCTCTCCTTCTACCCTATTAGTTCCCCTTAATATCTTGAAAACTTCAATCAAATCACCCTTTAACCTTCTAAATTCCAGTGAATACAACCCTGGTTTGTGTAATCTCACCGCAGAATTTAACCCCGGTATCATTCTAGTAAATCTACGCTGCACTACCTCCAAAGTCAATATATCCTTCCTAAGATGTTCCCAGAACAGCTCACAGTACTCCAGGGTGGTCTAACCTGAGCTTTGCATAGCTGAAACATGAATTCTACCCCTTGTATTCTCTAGTTATATTCCTCTAGTCGTAAAGGCCAGCATTCCAATAGCCTTTTTGATTATTTTCTGCACCTATTCATGACAATTTCATGATCAATGTACATGGACCTCCAAATCGTTTTGGACCGCCACTGCTTCCGGCTATTCACCATTTAGGATGTACTCTGACCTATCCTTTTTAAGTCCAAAGTGGATGACCTCACATTTGCCTGCATTGAAATCCATTTGCCACAGTTTTTCCCATTCACCAAATCCATTAATATCTCTTTTTAATATTATACTTCCATCTACACTGCTTACAATGCCACCTATCTTTGTGTCATTGGCAAACTTGGATATATGACTTTCTATCCCATCATCTAAGTTGTTAATAAATATGGCAAATATTAAGGCCCCAAACACAGATCCTTGCAGGATATCACTAGTCCATTGGAGTACCTGCTGATTATCCCTACTCCATCTCCTTCCACTCAGCCAATTTCCTAACCAGGTAAATAAGTTGCCTTCAATTCTACAAGAAAACCACGTGATCTCCGAGGAGAGGTGAGAAAACAAATAAAAACCCAGGCCAACCAGGAGAAAAAATCTGTAAAAGTAGAATGTGGAACTTACTACCACATGAAGTATTTGAAGCAAATAACATAAAATTTTCTTTGTGATGTGTGCTATTATGATCTGGAACGCACTGCCTGAATTTTCAAAAGGGAAATAGATAAATACTTGAATGGAAAAAGATTGCAGGGCTATGGCGAAATAGCAGCGGAGCGGGACTAATTGGATATCTATTTTACAGGCATGATGGGCTAAATGACCTCCTTCTTTGTTGTATGTCCTATGAAGTAGTACGGGGTAGTTATGATGGTAATAATAAGCATCTTTTGTAAATCTAACTATGCATAGTAAAAACTAAAGTCCTGTGTTGTGAAGTCTTTTTTTTTTGTGTTTGAGGAGATATTTGGAGGTGACTTTATAATCGGAGACAGAGTTCCTTCTGTTCCGCCTTACTGAACTGTTGCATTCTTAAGCAATGTTCCCTTTAATTTCTCTTTGCTGTGCATTGTGCAGTCCCTTTAAGATTGCTGCATGTGCACCAGATGACCATTCACTGGTCGCTTTAATACCACAGGGCCATTCACTGTGTATTCTGACATCGCACAGCCAATAACATTGGAAATACATTGGAAGGTTGAAAAAGAAATTTCAGATATTCCTGTCTTTTTCAATGCCATGTAATTGTCTATTTGCTGTCTTATTTGAAGCCTTGCAAACTAAATTAAACATGCAAACACAGTACATTGTAGATACGATAGTCGAGTGATTAATAATGCATGACACTTTCTTTTGACAGCAAGCTCTTGTAACAACGTGAGAAAAGGCAACATTACTTTGACCTTAATAAATAATTTACCTTTTAAAAAAAACAATTTCTATCCAATTTTCAACTACATTTATTTAATTTTAACCAGCTTCCAAAAATAGTTGATAGCTCAAAATGTGGGTCGACTTAAACTTTTGATTTGATCTGCAGACTAAAACTGAAAAATTATGCCATTACTGATGGGACTGATGTAAGTTGTCTCTAAGTGGGTGGTGCAGTTTCCAGTCAGTTCCTGAAGTACCCTGGAGGATATAAGTGCATCCATCGAGGTGAATAAGCACACGGCTCAAAAGGAGCTTTTTAGTCCACTGTTGTCCCACTGACAGCATTAGACTTTGCAGGCTGAATTTTTAATCGGGCGCTGGGGGGCTAGTTCTGGGTCCTGACGCCACACGGCATACTTTAGACATGCCCATTGCAATTTTCAAGGCTTCAGCCAATTAAAGGCCACGGATCAGGCTCACCGTCCAATCAGGGACAGCAAACAAGCGTCTGACAGTGGAGGGCCAATGAGAGGCCCTCGAACATTCAGAAATCAGATGTGAGGATGCAGGTAGTGACGGAAAAGGGCAGTTAAGTTTTTTTTTTTTTTTTTAACACGTCACAGCTGCCTGGTCATGATCCTGGAGGAGCAACCCCGCTAGGGGATGGCCAGCAGCCGCAGTTGTGGCCCGGCAGCCATTGCGGCCGGGGGGGGGGGGGGGGGGGTGGGGGCCCTCACTTGATTCATCATGACCCTCCTCCACCCCTATCCTCTTTCCTGCCCTGAGCCCACCAAATCAGCCTGGATATGGTCCAGGCTAATGTGGGCTATCTACATTGCTGACTGAAAATCCCGGTTGGCATGGAAACAGGGCTAACGTAAGTTGGCTACCCGCTGTTTGCCAGTGATCCGACCCCAAGCCAGCCTCTTTCAAAATGGTTTGGGGTCAGGATCGCGGTGTGGAACTGGCAAGGAGGCCGGCGATGCCAAATTGCAGGTCTACCCAACTCCGATCCAAAGCCCAACTTCTTTTTAAAAATCCAGCCCTGAGTGTTATCTGTGGTTCAGTTTTAGTACTCTTGCTTCTGAGAAGGTGAGGGGTTCGAGTCCCACTCCAGGAATTTGAACAGATGACCTACGTTGACACACCCAAGCCAATGCTGAGGATGTTCTGTACTGTTGGAAGTGCTATCTTCTGGATGAGACATTAAACTGAGGCCCTGTTTGCCCTTTCAGGTGGATATAAAAGATCCCATGGGACTATTTCTTTCTTTCTTAAGCACTTTAATGTTATGTGCCTGACTCAAAAAAAGGCAGTATTGGGTGCTAAATATTCCTGGATACAAGGTGTTCAATGAAGGATAGGGAAGGAAGGAAAGGAGGAGGGGTGGTAGTATTGATTAAGGAGAATATTACAGTGCTGGAGAGAGAGAGGATGTCCTGGAGGGGTCAAGGACAGAATCTATTTGGTTAGAGTTAAGAAACAAGAGAGGTGCCATTACATTACTGGGTGTATTCTATAGGCCACTGACTAGTGGGAAAGATATAGAGGAGCAAATTTACAGTTACCTTACAGGCAAATGCAAGAATTATAGAATAGTGATAATGGGGGACTTCAATTACCCTAACATACACTGGAATAGTAATAGTGTAAACGGCAGAGAGAGGAAAGAGTTTCTGAAGTCTGTTCAGGAGAACTTTCTTGATCAGTAGGTTTGCAGCTTAATGAGGAAGGAGGCATTGTGGGATCTGGTTCTGGAGATTGAGGTGGGTCAACTGGATCAAGTATCAGTCAGGGATCATTTAGGAAACAGCGATCATAATATCATAAGGTTTAGATTAGGTGTAGAAAAGGACAAGGATATAAAGTAAAAATATTTAATTGGAGGAGGTCTAATTTCACAGGATTGAGAACAGATCTGGCCTAGATAAATTCAAATCAAAGAGTGACAGGCTAAACTGTCGTTGAATAGTGGGTTGCCTTTATAGAGGATATAGTTCGGGTACGGTCAAGGTACATTCTCACGAGGGGCAAAGGTAGGACAACCAAAGCCAGAGCTTCTCTACATGATGAAAGAGGTACAGAGTAAGATAAAGCCGAGAAAGGTGTACATGGCAGATGCCAGGTTGATAATACAAGAGAGAAGAGGCTGAATATAGAAAGTTCGGACAGGAAATGAAAAAAGGAAATAAGAGGGGCAAAAAGAGAATATGAGAGAGACTGGCAGGTAACATAAAAAGAAATCCAAAAGTCTTCTACAGACATAGAGATAATAAAAGGGTAGTAAGAGGAGGCGTGGGGCCAATTAGGGACCAAAAAGGAGACCAATACATTGAGGCGGAGGGCATGGCTGAGGTACTAAATGAGTACTTTAGATCTGTCTTTACCAAGGGAGAAGATGCTGCCAAAGTCATAGTGAAAGAGGAGGTAGTTGAGATAGTGGATGGTCTAAAAATTGATAGAGGAGGTATTAGATAGGCTGACGATACTTACAGTTGATAAGTCATCAGGACCCTATGGGAAGCATCCAAGGATGCTGAGGAAAGTAAGGTTGGAAATCGGGGAGGTACTGGCCATAATCTTCCAATTTTCCTTAGGTACGGGGGTGGTGTCGGGGGGCTGTAGAATTGCAAATGTTATACTCTTGTTCAAAAAAGAGTGTAAGGATAAACTCAGCAATAATAGGCCAGTCAATTTAAGCTCGGTGGTTGGAAAGTTTTTAGAAATGATAATTCAGGACAAAATTAACAGTTACTTGGGCAAGTGTGGATTAATTAAGGAAAGTCTGCACAAATTTGTTAAAGGCAAATCATGTTTAACTATTTTGATTGTGTTTTTTGATGAGGTAACAGAAAGGGGTGATGAGGGTAATGTAGTTGGTGTGCATGGACTTCCAAAAGGCGTTTGATAAAACGCCACATAATAGGCTTGCTAGCAATATTAAAGCCCATGGAATAAAAGGGACAGTGGCAGCAGGGTGATGTAATTGGCTGAGTGACAGGAAACAGAGAGTAGTGGTGAAGGGTTGTTTTTCAGACTGAAGGAAGGTATATAGAGGTGTTCCCCAGGAACTGCAGGACACCAATACAAAGTGATTGGCAAAAAAACCAAAGGCAACGTGAGGAAAAACTCTTTTATGCAGCAAACAGTTACAATCTGGAATGCACTGCCTGAAAGGGTGGTGGAGGCAGATTCAATTGTGGCTTTCAAAGGGAAATTGGACAAGCACAGGAAACATTTGCAGGGCTATGGGGAAAGAGTGGGGAGTGGGTCTAGCTAAGTTGCTCTGGCACAAGCTTGACAAACTGAATGGCCACCTTTTGTGCTGAAACCATTCTATGATTCTATGTGGAGAGAACAGTGAAGCTGGGATTTGTTTCCTTAGAGCAGAGAATGCGAATGAGAGATTTACTAGAGGTGTTCAAAATTTTGAAATGTTTTTGATGGGGTTAATGATTTCCATTGATGGGTCGGTTACAGATTTGAGATAACCAGCAAATGAACCAAGGAGGAGGTGAGGAAAATTTGTTTTTATACAGCATGTTGGTATGGTTTGGAACACACCACCTGAGAGAGTGGTTGAAGCAGAACCAATAGTAACTTTTAAAGGGGAATTGGACAAGCACATAAAGAAAACAAAATTTTAGGTTTATGGGGAAAGAGCAGGTGAGTGGCACTATTTCTTTCAAAGTGCTGATGCAGGCACAATGGACCAAAGAACCTCCTTCTGTGCTGCATGATTCTATGATTCTAATGTCGAGTGCTGTAACAATGCAGATTGTCCCTCTGCATTACTTTGATAAAGAGCCTAGGAGACAAATGGCTTGTCTACCATAGTGTTGCTATCTCTTTATCATAGTTGTAAAGGGCTTTTACTGGTATGTCACATTTTATTGTGATTATCACAAGTTTACAATTTCTGTATTGAATTAATCACAGCTGTACTTCAGTAACACAAAATGGTCAAAACATGACTTAGAGTGAAGAACACGCTAAGCTAACCCCACCTAAATACCATGAATATGCATGAACTCTTTTACCATATCTTTCATATCATTGATGCTGGATCAGGGCAGGAAATTGTGCACAGCACCCCAGGCACAGCATAGGAAAGAGCAAAAATAGAGCAGAACACACTCTGGAAGAGGCATGTGCCACACGAACAATTGAGTTTATACTCGTGGTTTAATTTCTCTTTGCTATGTGCCTTAGTTAAAATGCATTTAAGAGGAAACTAAATGAGTACAGGAGGGAGAAAGGAATAGAAGAATGTGCTGATAGGGTGATACGAATTAAAATGGAAGAAAGCTTGTGTGAAGCATAAACACCAGCACGGAACTGCTTGGTTGAATTACTTGTTTCTGTGTTGTAAATTGTATGTAATTCCACGTAAACTAGTTTCTTTTTTAAAAGTTACACTCATATTTTAGTTGCAAAGTTTTTGAATGTTGATGGGCTGGATTTTCTTCTAGAGCTGTATCACTGCTGGATGTCGGTCAGGGCAGGATGTATGACCACCACCTCAGCCCTGCCACGAGCTCTAACCTATTTTTCTAGGCTGGAGTCAGTTATATATGAGGGTGAGCTCTCATTTGGATGTCTGTGCTGCTGAAGGAACAATCCACTGCAAACCAAGGAAAGCTTCTGCTGCCATAGCAGGGGAACCATTAAAAAGAAGTCTACTGAAAATGTTTATAAAATGTTGTTGAAAGAAAGAACTTGCATTTATATAACACCGTTCACCACCACAGGAACAAAGCATTTTATAGGCAATTCCTATTTTCTCTATCAAAACCCTTCAAAATTTCGAACCCCTCTTTTAAATCTCCCCTTAACTTACTCTGTTCCAAGGAGACCAATCACAGCTTCACTAGTCTCTTGACATAACACTAAAATGTTTAAGAAAGACAGAATTTGTATTGATGTACTGCCTTTCATGACCTCCACCACCTAGAGGAACAAGGGCAGCAGATGCATGGGAACACCAGCACCTGCAAGTTCCCCTCCAAGTCACACACCAACCTGACTTGGAACTATATCGTCCTTCCTTCACTGTCTCTGGGTCAAAATCCTGGAACTCCCTCCCTAACAGCACTGTGGGTGTGCCTATACCACATGGTTCAGAGGTTCAAGAAGGCGGCTCACGACCCCCTTCTCAAGGGCAATTAGGGATGGGCATTAAATGCTGGCCTTGCCAGCGATGCTCATATCCTATGAATGAATAAGGAAAAAGTACAGCAAGCATTTAGGAAGGCAAATGATATATTAGCATTTTTTGTGAGTGAGTTACAATATAACAGTAAGGAAGTCTTGCTGAAATTACACAGGACTTTGGTGAGGTCACACCTGAAGTACTGTGTACAGTTCTGGTCTCCTTACCTACTTGCCTTAGAGGGTATGCAACAATCATAGAACCATAGAATTATAGAATGGTTACAGCACAGAAGGAGGCCATTTGGCCCATCATGGCTGTGCCGGATCTCTGCAAGAGCAATTCACCTAGTCACACTCCTCCGCCTCTTCCCCTTAGCCCTGCAAATTTTTTCTCTTCAGTTAATTATCCAGTTCTCATTTGAAGGCCTCGATTGAATTTGCCTCCAGCACGTTCAGGCAGTGCATTCCAGATTCTAACCATTTCCTGTGTAAAAACATTTTTCCTCAAGTCAGGCTTGCTTCGTTGTCATACACCTTAAATCAGTGTCCTCTGGTTCTGGATCCTCCTGCCAATGGGAACAGTTTCTCCCTATCTGCTCTGTTCAGAACCCTCATGATTTTGAACACCTGTATCAAATCTTCACTTAATCTTCCTGCCTTCCTAAATGCTTGCTGTACTTTTTCTTTATTCATTCATGGGATATGACCCAGCTTCTCCAACCTATCCATGTAACTGAAGGTCTTCATCCCTGGAGGTTCTCTAGATTGATTCCTAGGATGAAAGTGCTGTCCTATAAGGAGAGATTGAGTATAATGGGCCTAGATTCTCTGAAGTTTAGAAGAATGAGAGGTGATGATGAGATGGATAAATATTTTAGAAGGCTTGACAGAGTTAACGCTGAAAGGCTGATTCCCCTGGCTGCAAAGTGTAGAACATGGGGTCATAGTCTTAAGATAAGAGGTTGTCCATTTAGGACTGGGATGAGGAAAAATTTCTTCAATCTTTGGAACTCTTTACCCCAGACGACTCAATCACTGAGTATATTCAAGATGGCGATATATAGATTTTTTGGGCCCGAAGGAATTCAAGGAATATGGGGTAGGGTGTGAAAGTGGAATTGATGTAGATGTTCAGCCATGGTCTAATTGAATGGCAGAGCAGGCTCAATGAGCCATATGTCCTACTCCTGCTCCTATTTCTTATGTTCTTATGAAGACAAAGATGTACTCTGTTTCAGCATATAGACTGCTGTAAACAACAGCAAAGGCTGAATCTAACCTCTCCCCACCCTCCTGCCCCTGCCACATTGTCATATTAAATGGGCTGGATTTAGTCACACTGGTGGGCCTCCAGGCGCTGGGCTGAAAGGGCGGTGGGAACCCTGCGTCAGCCTTTCGGACTCCCCCAACATGATTCTACAGAGCTCAAGCTCTTAATTGCTGGGTATCGGTATCCCCATCCCTAAAAAGACAGAGATCCTGCCTCCAAGAGCTGCCAGCCAGCCAATCAGAGGGTCAGTCTCCAATGAACCAGTCTTCAGTAGCCAGGGAGAGGAATGGATTCAATGGCTAGGGAATAGAACTTGAGGCGCTAACAGAAGACAATGGCTTCAGTTTTCCCAATATTTAATTGGAGAAAATTTCTACTTATCCAATGTAGGATATTGGACAAGCAGGGTCACAAATCAGAAGGAGTGGAGAGGTGAAGAGATGTGGCGGTGAGGTGAAGCTGGGTGTCATCAGTGTATACCTGGAACCTTATGCTCTGTTTCCGGATGATGATGCCAAGGGCAGCATATAGCTGAGAAATAGGAGGGCGTCAAGGATAGATCCTTGGGGGACTTCAGAGGTAGCAGGAAAAGAAGTCATTGCTGGTGATGCTCTGGCTATGACTGCATAGATAGGAATGGAACTGGGTGAGGACAGTCCCCTGCTGTTGGATGACAAAGGAGAGACATTGGAGAAGGAGGTTGTAATCAAACTTGTCCAAGGTTGCAGCCAGGTTGAGAAGAATGAGGAGGAGTAGTTTACCATGGTCACGGCCACATAAGATGTAATTTGTGACTTTGATAAAGGCCGTTTCAGTGTAGAAACTAAATTGGAGGAGTTTTTTTATTTGTTTCATGGGATGTGGGCATCGCTGGCCAGGCCAGCATTGATTGCCCATCCCTAATTGTCCATGAGAAGGTGGTGGTGAGCTGCCTTCTAAAACTGCTGCAGTCCATGTGAGGTAGGTACACCCACAGTGCTATTAGGAAGGGAGTTCCAGGATTTTGACCCAGTGACAGTGAAGGAACGGTGATATAGTTCCAAGTCAGGATGGTGTGTGGCTTCGAGAGGAACTTGCAGGTGGTGGTGTTCCCACGCATCTGCTGCGCTTGTCCTTCTAGGTGGTAGAGGTTGCGGGTTTGGAAGGTGCTGTGTGAGTAGGCTTGGTGCAGTGCTGCGGTGCATCTTGTAGATGGTCTGCTGCCACTGTGCGTCGTTGGTGAAATTAATGAATGTTGTGGATGGGATGCCAATCAAGTGCTTTGTCTTGGATGGTATCGGGTTTCTTGAGTGTTGTTGGAGCTGCACCCATCCAGGCAAGTGGAGAGTGTTCCATCACACTCCTGACTTGTGCCTTGTAGGTGGTGGACAGGCTTTGGGGAGTCAGGAGGTGAGTTACTTGCCGCAGAATTCGTAGCCTCTGACCTGCTCTTGTAGCCATGGTATTTATATGGCTATTCCAGTTCAGTTTCTGGTCATTGGTAACCCCCAGGATTTTGATAGTGGGGGTTCAGCGATCATAATGCCGTTTGATGTCAAGGGCAGCTGGTTAGATTCTCTCTTGTTGGAGATCATAGAGTCATTGATTATACAGCACTGAAACAGGCCCTTCGGCCCATCATGTCTGTGCCGGCCATCAAGCACCTATCTATTCTAATCCCATTTTCCAGAACTTGGTCCATTGCCTTGTATGCTATGGCATTTCAAGTGTTCATCTAAATACTTCTTAAATGTTGTGAGGGTTCCTGCCTCTACCACCCCTTCAGGCAGTGTGTTCCAGATTCCAACCGCCTTCTGGGTGAGAACATTTTTTCCTCAAATCCCCTCTAAACCTCCTGCCCCTTCCCTTAAATCTATGTCCCCTGGTTATTGACACCTCCGCTAAGGGACAAAGTTTCTTCCTATCTACCCTATCTATGCCCCTCATAATTTTGTATACTTCAATCAGGTCCCTGCTCAGCCTTCTCTGCTCGAAGGAAAACAACCCTAGCCTATTCAGTCTCTCTTTGTAGCTGAAATGCTCCAGCCCAGGGAACATCTTGGTTAATCTCCTCTGCACACTCTCCACTGCAATCACATCCTACCTATAATGTGACGACCAGAACTGTACACAGTACTCCAACTGTGGCCTAACTAGCATTTTATACAGCTCCATCATAACCTCCCTGCTCTTATATTCTATGCCTTGGCTAATAAAGGCAAGTATCCCATATGCCTTCCGAACCACCTTATCTACCTGTGCTGCTGCCTTTAGTGATCTATGGACAAGTACACCAAGGTCCCTCTGAGCCTCTGTACTTCCTAGGGTCCTACCACCCATTGTATATTCCCTTGCCTTGTTAGACCTCCCAAAATGCATCATCTCACACTTCTGAGGATTAAATTCCATTTGCCACTGCTCTGCTCATCTTACCAGCCCATCTATATCATCCTGTAATCTAAAGCTTCCCTCCTCACTATTTATGACACCACCAATTTGCATGTTGTCTGTGAACTTACTGATCATACCTCCTATATTCACGTCTAAATCATTAATGTACACTACAAACAGCAAGGGTCCCAGCACCGATCCCTGTGGTACACCACTGGTCACAGGCTTCCAATCGCAAAAACAACCCTTAACCATTACCCTCTGCCTCCTGCCACGAAGCCAATTTTGGATCCAATTTGCCAAATTGCCCTGGATCCCATGGGCTCTTACCTTCTGAACCAATCTCCCAAGTGGGACCTTATCAAAAGCCTTACTGAAGTCCATGTAGACTACATCAACTGCTTTACCCTCATCAACACATCTAGTCACCTCCTCAAAAAATTCAATCGAGTTTGTTCGACATGATCTCCCTCTGACAAAGCCATGCTGACTATCCTTGATTAATTCCTGCCTCTTCAAGTGTAGATTAATCCTGTCCCTCAGAAGTTTTTCCAATAGTTTCCCTACCACTGATGTAATTACCTGGTTTATCCCTGCTACCCTTCTTGAATAATGGTACCATATTCGCTGTTCTCCAGTTCTCTGGTTCCTGTCCTGTGGCCAGAGAGGTTTGAACATTTGTGTCAAAGCCCCTGCTAACTCTTCCCTTGCCTCACATAACAGCCTGGGATACATCTCATCTGGGCCTGGGGATTTATCCACTTTTAAGCCCGCTAAAACCGTTAATACCTCCTCCCTTTCAATGCTAATCCAAGTCTACTTCAACGCCAGGAGCATCCGGAATAAGGTGGGTGAGCTTGCAGCATGGGTTGGTATCTGGGATCTCGATATAGTGGCCATTTCGGAGACATGGGTAGAGCAGGGGCAGGAATGGATGTTGCAGGTTCCGGGATTTAGATGTTTCAGTAAGAACAGAGAAGATGGTAAAAGAGGGGGGGGTGTGGCATTGTTAATCAAGGAGAGTATTACAGCGACAGAAAGGACGTTTGAGGACACGTCTACGGAGGTAGTATGGGCCGAGGTTAGAAACAGGAGAGGTGAGGTCACCCTGTTGGGAGTCTTTTATAGACCTCCAAATAGTTCCAGAGATGTAGAGGAAAGGATAGCGAAGATGATTCTCGACAGGGGCGAGAGTAACAGGGTAGTTGTTATGGGGGACTTTAACTTTCCAAATATCGACTGGAAATACTATAGTTCGAGTACTTTAGATGGGTCAGTTTTTGTCCAGTGTGTGCAGGAGGGTTTTCTGACACAGTATGTAGACAGGTCAACCAGGGGCGATGCCACATTGGATTTGGTACTGGGTAATGAACCCGGCCAGGTGTTAGATTTAGATGTAGGTGAGCACTTTGGTGATAGTGATCACAATTCGGTGAGGTTTACCTTAGCGATGGGCAGGGACAGGTATATACCGCAGGGCAAGAATTATAGCTGGGGGAAAGGAAATTATGATGCGATTAGGCAAGATTTAGGATGCGTAGGATGGGGAAGGAAACTGCAGGGGATGGGAACAATCGAAATGTGGAGCTTATTCAAGGAGCAGCTACTGAGTGTCCTTGATAAGTATGTACCTGTGAGGCAGGGAGGAAGTTGTCGAGCGAGGGAGCCGTGGTTTACTAAAGAAGTTGAAGCGCTTGTCAAGAGGAAGAAGAAGGCTTATGTTAGGATGAGACGTGAAGGCTCAGTTAGGGCGCTTGAGAGTTACAAGCTAGCCAGGAAGGATCTAAAGGGAGAGCTAAGACGAGCAAGGAGAGGACACGAGAAGTCATTGGCGGATAGGATCAGGGAAAACCCTAAGGCTTTCTATAGGTATATCAGGAATAAAAGAATGACTAGAGTTAGATTAGGGCCAATCAAGGATAGTAGTGGGAAGTTGTGTGTGGAATCAGAGGAGGTAGGGGAAGTGTTAAATGAATATTTTGCGTCAGTATTTACAGTAGAGAAAGAAAATGTCGAGGAGAATACTGAGATTCAGGCTACTAGGCTAGATGGGATTGAGGTTCACAAGGAGGAGGTGTTATCAATTTTGGAAAGTGTGAAAATAGATAAGTCCCCTGGGCCAGATGGGATTTATCCTAGGATTCTCTGGGAAGCTAGGGAGGAGATTGCAGAGTCTTTGTCCTTGATCTTTATGTCGTCATTGTCGACAGGAATAGTGCCGGAAGACTGCAGGATAGCAAATGTTGTCCCCTTGTTCAAGAAGGGGAGTAGAGACAGCCCTGGTAATTATAGACCTGTGAGCCTTACTTCGGTTGTGGGTAAAATGTTGGAAAGGGTTATAAGAGACAGGATTTATAATCATCTTGAAAAGAATAAGTTCATTAGCGATAGCCAGCACGGTTTTGTGACAGGTAGGTCGTGCCTCACAAACCTTATTGAGTTTTTCGAGAAGGTGACCAAACAGGTGGATGAGGGTAAAGCAGTGGATGTGGTGTATATGGATTTCAGTAAGGCGTTTGATAAGGTTCCCCATGGTAGGCTATTACAGAAAATACGGAAGTATGGGGTTGAAGGTGATTTGGAGCTTTGGATCAGAAATTGGCTAGCTGAAAGAAGACAGAGGGTGGTGGTTGATGGCAAATGTTCATCCTGGAGTTTAGTTACTAGTGGTGTACCGCAAGGATCTGTTTTGGGGCCACTGCTGTTTGTCATTTTTATAAATGACCTGGAAGAGGGTGTAGAAGGGTGGGTTAGTAAATTTGCGGATGACACTAAGGTCGGTGGAGTTGTGGATAGTGCCGAAGGATGCTGTAGGGTACAGAGGGACATAGATAGGCTGCAGAGCTGGGCTGAGAGATGGCAAATGGAGTTTAATGCGGAAGAGTGCGAGGTGATTCACTTTGGAAGGAGTAACAGGAATGCAGAATACTGGGCTAATGGGAAGATTCTTGGTGTCCAGGTACATAAATCCCTGAAGGTTGCTACACAGGTTAATAGGGCTGTTAAGAAGGCATATGGTGTGTTAGCTTTTATTAGTAGGGGGATCGAGTTTTGGAGCCACGAGGTCATGCTACAGCTGTACAAAACTCTGGTGAGACCGCACCTGGAGTATTGCGTGCAGTTCTGGTCACCGCATTATAGGAAGGATGTGGAAGCTATGGAAAGGGTGCAGAGGAGATTTACTAGGATGTTGCCTGGTATGGAGGGAAGGTCTTACGAGGAAAGGCTGAGGGACTTGAGGTTGTTTTCGTTGGAGAGAAGGAGGAGGAGAGGTGACTTACTAGAGACATACAAGATAATCAGAGGGTTAGATAGGGTGGATAGTGAGAGTCTTTTTCCTCGGATGGTGATGGCAAACACGAGGGGACATAGCTTTAAGTTGAGGGGTGATAGATATAGGACAGATGTCAGAGGTAGTTTCTTTACTCAGAGAGTAGTAGGGGCGTGGAACGCCCTGCCTGCAACAGTAGTAGACTCGCCAACCTTAAGGGCATTTAAGTGGTCATTGGATAGACATATGGATGAAAATGGAATAGTGTAGGTCAGATGGTTTCACAGGTCGGCGCAACATTGAGGGCCAAAGGGCCTGTACTGCGCTGTAATGTTCTAATTCTAATTCGGGTATATCACAATCCCCCTCCCTGATCTCTACACCTACATCGTCCTTCTCCATAGTGCACACAGATGAAAAGTAATCATTTAGAACCTCACCTATGTCCTCCGGCTCCACACATAGATTTCCACTGTGGTCCCTAATGGGCCCTATTCTTTCCCTGGTTATCCTCTTACCCTTAATATACTTATAAAATGCCTTAGGATTTTCCTTTATCTTGCCCGCCAGTGATTTTTCATGTCCCCTCTTCGCTCTCCTAATTATTTTTTAAAGTACCCCCCCACCACCCCACACTACCTGGTACTTGTGTGACGCGAATGTTACTTGCCACTTATTAGCCCAAGCCTGAATCCAGGTCTTGCTGCATTTCTACACGGACTGATTCAGTACCTGAGGAGTCATGAATGGTGCTGAACATTGTGCAATCATCAGCGAACTTTCCCACTTCTGACCCTATGATTGAAGGAAGGTCATTGATGATCATCTAGTTCAAAGATGGAGTTGCAGGAAAGGTGGGCATGGATTTGGGAGGCTATAACACATTTAAGGACTTTGGAGAGGAAAGAGTGGTTGGAGATAGGATGGTAATACTGGATGCTACACTTAAGTGTCAGCCTACATACGTGGCAAGTTTCTGGAGTGGGAATTCAACCCACAACCTCTGCCTCAGAGGCGAGAGTGCTACCACTGAGTGTTAACAACTTAATGAGCCCATGGTAAATCTGCCAAAATATGAGGTCTGACCAGGTGACCAAAAACTAGATCATCTCCAGATGAAAGTGCTACCACTAAGCCACAGTTGCAGGAAGATTTACATCTTTTCCTGTGAAGCCTGGTTTCTGTGCCCTTTTCCACCAGCTAGCCACTTTTCCTATTTCTTGATTGTTGATTTTGTCACTGGAGTTAGTTAATTGCCTTATTTCTGGCTCATCAATCTAGTTAACACAGCTCTCCCTATAGAATTACAAGGCTTGCCAGTAAGTAGCTGTACTAAGCTGACACTTCAGTGCAGTACTGAAAACTACTGCTCCATTCCCATCAGGATTACCCCACATCTCCCCACCCAGAATCATTCTTGCCTCCAGCAGAATTATTCCCAACCACTCCCTGAGAATAACTCCCCCACCCAAAGATCACCTCACACCCACTATCCTGCAAGGCCCAACCTGCCACTTAACTCAACATGGGAGCTGGGTGATTTCTTGCCCTTTCACAAAGAGGGGTTGGGCATCTATTTGGAACCTGCAACTTGCCAGCAGCATTTAAACAAGGTAGTGAACCCGAAAAGGATTTGGGCCTTACAGTGCGAGCTTTGGTCAGTGCTTCCATTATGGTTCTGCCTCTAGCATTGTTTCTGTTGGGGCATTCCATGTGTCCTTGAATGGTGACATCATCGGAATAATCTGTGAGCTGCTAAATATTTCATTAGCATTGTGAAAGAAGCACAGAAAACAAGGTGGCCACTTGATCCCCATGCATCACTTTGCAAGGCTGGAAAGCTGCTTGACAATGATTTTAGACCAGTAAACTGTGGAGACCAATTAAATAATCAAGTACCATTTGGGGAAATATCTACACCAGGATGCTATAATGAAGAGGTGGTTTCATCTGGAATGAATGTGAACAGGGTGGAGACTGCACATTAGGCTGATCGGTTAATTGAACAAGTCAGATAATTTACTTTTGCCTGTAAAAAACAGCTATACTAATTTACAAGACAAAAAAATGAAGTATTCAGAACAATGTGAGCCTTTCATCATCTTTATCCTTGTAAGTCCATCATAAGCACCAACTGCTGAGCTTTATCCTGTTTAATATACAAACATCTTTATGGTGTGTTTGTTTATCCAATTAATGCTACAGTAATGGTGCCTGGGTCTCATAATAAGTTAGTTCTTTGTGGAAGGAAACTCCCCAGTTAATGAATTATCTTTGTTTTGGCCTTTCTCTTTTCTTTGCTTCATCTGCCCTGAGTTAGATCAGTTTGGCTCCAAAATTGGCAATAATCTAACCTTCATTACACAATATAGGCTATAATGGAAGATGCTGAACTAAGTGCAAAGCAAAATCACTGTGAGGCATGGTTCCAGGGTAACACTGATTCAGACACATGGCACCTAAAAGAGTCAAATCACCCTCATTGTGACTGATTATATATCGCTTCCTTACAGCATGCACTGCAGTCAATGCATGCTATTCATAAGATGGCAATTCCTGCCATGATTTACATCATGTTGTCCACATAGGTTGCTATAGGTGCAATAAAAGAAGACTGATAGTCTTTATTCAGAGCATGGTGAGAATCTAAAACTTGCTACCATATGGAGTATTTGAGGCAAATAGCATAAATACATTCAAGGGGAAGCTAAGTAAGTGCATGAGGGAAAAAGGAATAGAAAGATATGTGGATATGGTGAGATGAACTAAGTTAGGAGGAGGCTCATATGCAGCATAAATTCCAGCATAGACCTGTTGGACAGAAAGACCTATTTCTGTGCTGTAAGTTCTATGTAATTCTATGTATGTAGTCCTAAATGACATAAAGCTTTCAGCAGTAGATTATGCTATGCAATAAAACTCACTCTAAGCTTTTGGTGCCTTCAGGTCTTTGGAGTTACGATGAAGAGGTCAGACATTCTTGGAATAAAGTTGGTGAACTGAATAGTTGGGTTTGTGAAGATCCTTGTATAAAGTCTTGCACTGTCATTAATTCCAGCAAACTGGAAGTCAAGCTCACTATTGCACAATGTGTAGAATCCATCCCTTCAGAAGATCTAGAGAAAGTGGATACACTGCAATAATGGTTAGTTCTTATCCTTAGTGATCTGCAGTATGTAGTTCATGTGCTGATAAGACAATACAATACACTCCATGCCATACAGCATTTGAACAATTTTCAATGGTCAAGTAGAATAGTAAAGATGAGCAAACCCTTATCCTTCTGTTGTAGAATATTACAGCACAGAAATGGACCATTTGGTCCATCAAGTCTGCGCTACTATTTTTCTCTCCATGAGCCACCTGTCTAATCCCCTGCTTGTTCATTGTGCCCTTTAATTTGGTTCTTTTTCTGTCTAATTCCCATTTAAAATAATTTCTGGACTCAGCTTCAAAAACAGTTTGTGGAAGAGCATTCTGCATTCCACCATCCATGTAAGGAGATTTATGCTAACTCTTCAGTCAGTTTTCAATGAATCCTTAGTGTTATGATCCTGTATATTTTTTTCAGGAAGAATGTGGTTTGCCTTTAAGACTGGAAAAGGAGTAGTACTGCTTTAAGGCAACAAGCTCCAGAGACTGAGTCAAAGAATGCATTCTCGCTGCCCCGGGATACAGCCACTCAGAAACTGAGGATCGAGAGATACATTGTTGCCAATTGACAGTTGAAACGAATTGAAAAACTGGCTTTTGAGACACAGTTAACAAAGACACACAGACTGTCTGCCAGCATATACTGAAGGAAAAGAGAGCTCCCTCGCAGTTTATTTAACCCCGATTTATTATACTCTCAGAATTCTGATGTCAAGCCAGGTTAATTTCTTAAAAGAAAATAACCAATTCCTTTAACTACTGAACTGTAAATGTTGAAATTCATAGCTGGAAAAGAAGAACATCTATTCAACTGCTGAACTATACTACGGACTGTTCTACTGTGGAAGAACCTTTTTCTCCCCCTATTGGACAGCTGTGAGGAGTTCAAGCAACCTTGGACTATTCCACATTGGAAGATTTCACTTCGGCAGAAGTGTAAATATGCAAGGATACTAATTTTTCTATTTTAAATGTTGTTTATATCTTAGTAGTGTTTAAGAATTTAGTTTTCCTAATTAAACAGCTAATTTGTTGATTTAAAGACACCTGGTTTGGTTAGCCTCATTTGGGGGTTAATAGATGGTACAACTGGGTCTTACTTTAATTTGGAAAGTTTAAAAATGATATGTTAGGTGACCTGTGGAGGGACAGGACTGAATCAACAGTGCATTTCTCCCACCACAATCAGAATGGTATATTTGATTGGGGGCTTTGACTTGAGCAGTCGGTCATAACATATTAATTGGGGCTCGTCCAGGATTGAATCACATATTTATTGGGGGCTCGCTTGAGATTAAATCATATTTAATTCAATGGCTCATGTCTCGGATCACAATCAGACTAATCTGAAGGGTCCACGTTGGGAATCATATTAATTAGTAATTTCTGGGACAACATATTTAAATTGGCATCATATTTAATCGCTCCTGCATCTGGAATCATAGCAATTGGAAACTCGATTGTTGGGATCTAAATCTAACAACAATTAGAAAGAAAAAAAAGAACCAGGTCTCTTATAGAATAAGGTACAGTCTATAATGGCATTATTGGTTGTAGCAGAATTTTTGGGAAAGCAGAATGTTTCCCTGAGTGACTTGATAACTTTAACTAAGAATAAATTAAAAGAATTGAAATTGGGGTTGGAATTGAAATCAGGTGCCAAAAAAGCAGAGATAATTGACATAATAGCCAAACATCTGGAATTAGTAGAAGATGATGATGATGAACAAGAAAGGGAATACAAGAAACAAGAAGATAGTAGGCCCAAGAGTGATGCAGTGGTACTGGGTAAGATTCAGTTAGAAACAAAAAAACTTGAGGCGGAAAAAAATTTAAGAAAACTTGAACTTCAGAGAGAGAATGAAAGAGAAGAGAGGGAATTTAAGTTAAAAGAGATGGAACTAAGACAAAGGGGTAGTCTTGAATCCAGGGAAAATTCGGGTCAGGAAGAATCTGAATTTAGATCAGGACCCACGAAAAGTTTTTTAAATTTATACAGGCTCTTCCCAAGTTCGAGGAGAGGGACGTAAAGGCATTTTTCATATCTTTTGAAAAATTAGCCAAACAGATGAAATGGCCGAAAGAAAGCTGGACATTGCTCATGCAGGGCAGGATGGTAGGCAGAGCTCATGAAGCCTATGCCATGCTTCCTGAAGAGGCTTCTGCAGATTATGAGGTGGCAAAAAAGGCTATTTTTGCTGCATATGAGTTAGTCCCTGAAGGTTACCATCAGAAGTTTATCAACTTACGGAGATTGGCTGGGCAGACATATTTAGAATTTGAGAGGGTGAAGCAAATTACTTTTGAATGTTGGATACAGGCATTAAGGATAGAAACCACATATGAGAACCTTTGAGAATTGATTCTCTTAGAAGAGTTTAAGAACTCCATTCTTTCAGTAGTGAGAACTCGTATAGATAACCTGAAAGTTTTGAAAGCTAGGCAAGCAACAGAAATTGCTGATGATTTTGAGCTAGTGAATAAGCCAACCTATTTTGTCCATCACCTCATAAACCTGAGAAGGATAGAAAGTGGGAGAGTGAAAGGAAGGCAAGTAACCGGGGACAAGAAGGAACAGCTGGGAATGCCCCAGGATCACCTCCTCAGGTCTAAAAGGAAGTTGCTGAAGGGTAGAAGTGAGGTTTGCTAGCCAAAGTGTTATCATTGCAACAAAACGGGTCATCTTCATTCAGAGTGCTGGAAATTGCGAAGTTAGCCCATAGGACTTGTTGGGGTATGCAAAGTTAATGCAGAGGAAAGTCTCTGACGGAGAGTATAATAGACCAGGCTATAGGTTTAATGACAATTGTGAATGTGAAACCAGATACTAAAACTGAAAGGAGTGTAGAGGTTAAGAGTAAAATACCTGAGCGTTATAATGAATTCTTGTCAAAGGGGAGAGTAACTCTGTATCCTGTAAGAGAGACAGGAAAACCTATCATTATACTCTGGGACACAGGAGCAACCCAAATACTCTTGCTGGGGAAAGATATGAGGTTTCCACCAGAGAGCACCTTGAACGCTAATGTTTTAGTAAATGGAATTGGCGGGGAGTATACACTCCAAATTGGATCCATAATTGGCTTAGTGGCAGGAGGCAGAGGGTAATGGTCAAGGGTTGTTTTTGCGATTGGAAACCTGTGACCAGCGGTGTACGGCAGGGATTGGTGCTGGGACCCTTGCTGTTTGTCGTGTACATTCATGATTTAGACGTGAATATAGGAGGTATGATCAGTAAGTTCGCAGACAACATGCAAATTGGTGGTGTCATAAATAGTGAGGAGGAAAGCCTTAGATTACAGGATGATATAGATGGGCTGGTAAGACGGGCAGAGCAGTGGCAAATGGAATTTAATCCTCAGAAGTGTGAGGTGATGCATTTTGGGAGGTCTAACAAGGCAAGGGAATATACAATGGATGGTAGGACCCTAGGAAGTACAGAGACTCAGAGGGACCTTGGTGTACGTGTCCATAGATCACTGAAGACAGCAGCACAGGTAGATAAGCTGGTTAGGAAGGCATTTGGGATACTAGCCTTTATTAGATGAGGCATAGAATATAAGAGCAGGGAGGTTATGATGGAGCTGTATAAAATGCTAGTTAGGCCACAGTTGGAGTACTGTGTACAGTTCTGGTTGACACACTATAGGAAGGATGTGATTGCAGTGGAGAGGGTGCAGAGGAGATTAACCAGGATGTTGCCTGGGCTGGAGCATTTCAGCTATGAAGAGAGACTGGATAAGCTAGGGTTGTTTTCCTTAGAGCAGAGAAGGCTGAGGGGGGACCTGATTGAAGTATACAAAATTATGAGGGGCATAGTTATGGCAGGAAGCATAGATGGGAAGAAACTTTTTCCCTTAGCGGAGGTGTCAATAACCAGGGGACGTAGATTTAAGGTAAGGGACAGGAGGTTTAGAGGGGATTTGAGGAAAAATGTTTTCACCCAGAGGGTGGTTGGAGTCTGGAACAGACTGCCTGAAGGGGTGGTAGAGGCAGGAACCCTCACAACATTTAAGAAGTATTTAGATGAGCACTTGAAATGCCATAGCCTACAAGGTTACGGGCCAAGTGCTGGAAAATGGGATTAGAATAGATAGGTGCTTGATGGCTGGCATGGACACGATGGGCCAAAGGGTCTGTTCCTGTGCTGTATAATGCTATGACTCTATGAGCTGTACCTTTGTATAAAGTATGCCTAGAGAGTGACTTAATATCTGGAATAGTAACTGTAGGAGTTGTCCACAGTTTACCAGTAAAGAGATTTGATCTACTCCTAGGAAATAATTTGGCAGGATCAAAAGTATCAGTTTCTCCTATAGTTACGGAGGAACCAAGTGAAATTAAAGAAATGGAGCAATTACAGGAACAGGTTCCGGGAATATTTCCTGCATGTGTAGTCACCTGAGCAATGGCTAAACAGGATCCATTGTCAGAGGTAAAAGGGGCACCACAAATAGATAGCCAAGTATCTGAAACCCAAATAGCACAGATGGCTCTGTTAGAAGTTGAGGTGAAAGGAGTTCCAGTAGGCTAATATATGGCAAACGAGGTTTTGAGGAGGAAATGGAGAACGCCTCATAGACCTGCCGATGAAGACTGGACAGTTGTTGAACAGATAATGGTACTGCCTAAATATCGACAAGAATTATTAAGGTTTGCACACGACATTCCTTTTGCAAGACATAGGGGACTTCAGAAGACCAAATCACACATAAGCAAACATTATTACTGGCCAGGTCTTACAAAGGATGTGAGAAAATTTTGTAAGACATGCCATACCTGTAAAATGGTGGGAAAACCACAACCTACCATAAAACCAGGGGATGAAGTATTAGTGTTGTTACCATCACAGGGAGAACCATTAAATGCATGGTTTAATGGCCCATATAGAGTGATCATAAGATTGGGTAAGGTAGATTACTTGATTGACACTCCTGATCGCAGGAAGAAGAACTGGTTGTGTCACATTAATATGCTCAAACAATATTACCGCAGGGATGAGGATAAGCCAGGACAGGTATGTCAGGTAATCGGGACTGTTGAGAAGGAAAAAAATAGTGAGGATGAGGCAGAAGCAGGCCGAGGAAATTCTCAGATTGAACCTCCAACTATCTGATTAGCGAATACAGAATGGCGAGGAAAATTAAACAATAGGCTTTTACACTTAGAGGCAAAACAGTGTGAAGTCCTAACCAGAGTTTTCACAACATTTCAAAAAGTTTGTAAGGATAAGCCAGGATGTACAACCTTAGCCACACAAGATGTGGGTATAGGGGGAACCATTCCTTTAAAACAATATCCTTGTTTCTTAGGTCCAGACAGACAGGCCCAAGTGGAAGCAGAGATACAATGCATGCCGAAGGGCGGCTTAGTTGAACCTAGTCAGGATAGCTGGAATTCGCAGGTGGTCTTGATGCTTAAACCTGGTGGGTTGGTTCAAACTTGCATAGACTCTAGAAAAGTCACTGCGGTAAAGAAGGCAGACTCCTACCTAAATTCTCATTTAAAGGACTATATGGACAGAATGGGCAACACCATGTGTCCTAAAGAGACAAATGTGTTGGAGGAAACCTGTCAAATTCCTTTGACACACCAGGATGAGGAAAAATCAGCTTCTGTTATACTGGACAGGGTTTTCCAGTGTCAAGTGATGCCACATAGCTTAAGGGGTACTCGAGAAAATTCTCTGAGAATAGTGAACCCGGTAGTGGTCAGTGCTCCTAGCTGTGCAGTTCACCTGGCCAAGGTGATGGACAATAGGGACACTTGGAAGGAAAACATGAAACAACTGGAAGACAATCCTTGGAAATTTGAAATGGGCTAATTGGGACAACCATTTTGCAAATTTAAAGCTGCAATGTTCTGGTGGAACTTGTTGCTGTAATCATACCATTTTAGAAGATTGTATATCTGTAAATGTGGGGAAAAATGGTTTACCTTTTTTTTTCAAATTGTATTTTTTACACATTGTAATGAAGCGCATTTCAGGAATGGAGTTTCATTCCACCAGGGGCAAAGGTGTTATGATCCTGTAGTATTTTTTTACGGGAAGAATGTGGTGTGCCTTTAAGGCTGGAAAAGGAGCAGTACTGCTTTAAGGTAACAAGCTCCAGAGACTGAGTCAATGAATGCATTCTCGTTGCCCTGGGATATAGCCACTCAGAGACTGAGGGTCAAGAGATACATTGTTGCCAATTGACATTTGAAAGTAATTGAAAAACTGGCTTTTGAGACACGGTTAACAGAGACACACAGACTGTCTGTCAGCATATACTGAAGGAAAAGAGAGTTCCCTCGCAGTTTATTTAAACTCTATTTATTATACTCTCAGAATTCTGATGTCAAGCCAGGTTAATTTCTTTAAAGGAAATAACCAATTCCTTTAACTACTGAACTGTAAATGTTGAAATTCATCACTGGACAAGAAGAGTATCAATTCAACTGCTGAACTAGACTACGGACTGTTCTACTGTGGAAGAACTTTCTTCTCCCCCTATCAGACGGCTGTGAGGACTTCAAGCAACCTTGGACTGTTCCACATTGGGAGATTTCACTTCAGCAGGAGCTTAAATATGCAAGGACACTAATTTTTCTATTTTAAATGTTGTTTATATCTTAGTAGTGCTTAAGAATTTGGTTTTTCTAATTAAACAATTAATTTGTTGATCTAAAGGCACCTGGTTTGGATAGCCTCATTTGGGGGTTAATAGATGGTACATCTTGGCTGGGTCTTTCTTTAATTTGGAAAGTTTAAACATTATATGTTAGGTGCTCTGTGGAGGGACAGGACTGAATCAACAGTGCGTTTTTCCCACCACAATCAGAATGGTATATTTGATTGGGGACTTTGAATTGAGCAGTCGGTCGTAACATTAGACAATCAACAGCTTCTCGGAAACTCCTGTCTGCTTGAATTGACTGAGTTTGTTGGTTTTCAGCTAACACAAGGTAATTAATCTACTCAGGCAGCAAGTCCATTGCAATGAGCTGAGCTTCTGACCACATATGCTCTCCATCTCCAAGATCGCTTAATTCCACCTCTGTAACATTGCCCATTTCCACCCCTGCCTCAGCTCATGGCATTATCCCAAGAAAAGCCAGGGGGTTACCCTGGTATTCTGGCCTATATTTATTCCTCAATCAACATCACAAAAGAACAGATTACCTGGTCATTTATCTCAATCCTGTTTGTGGAACCTTGTTGCGTACAAAGTGTTTACTGTGTTTCCTACATTACGACACTTCAAACACTGGCCGTGAAGCACTTTAGGACATCCTGAGATCATGGCAGTTGCTAAATAAATGCAAGTTATATCCTTCCTAATACTTTATTGTTTTAACTATTGAAAAATAATCTTTCTGTTCTTCAAAAAAATTCATAGAATGATGCAACGCAGAAGGAAGCCATTTGTCACATTGTACCTGTGCTAGCTCTTTAAAATATTAATTATTTCAACTCCCCTTCTCTTTCCCCATAGCCCTACAAATGTTTCTATTTCAGGTATATCTGTACTAGATGAGGCATTAATTCCATGAAAAGCATTTGTCACATAATGTTTCATCAGAAACTCACTGGAAAGAAACTCTACCATATTGGACTATTTTTCCTAACCATTTATTGAGTAAGTCAAATATTATACTTTTGATGATTCACTGTATTTGTTTGCTTCCATGTAATCACTTTACTTCTACATAAATTTGACTATTAATGTTAGCCATTCACTTAATATGACAATCTTACAGCTTTATTTAAAGCTTAATGTTTTCTTGCCCTGATCATCCCTGCACATTCTTGTATCATGCATGTTCAGTTGGTCACAGGAATTGAGCAGTGCAATTCTGAGAGAGTACTGCATTATTGGAGGCACTGTTCTTTCAGATGACATATTCTGTCTGCTCTGGTGGCTAAGGTGGGTATAAAATGTTTGGCAAAGAGGAAATAGTTGTTCTAGCCACCATTTCTCCCTCAACCAACACCAACAAAAACAAATGAACATGACAGGCTGAATTTTACGAGTGCACTGCAGTTTGCTTCGGCACCGTCCATGATATTACACGTGGGGGCTCACTTAAATAGAGGGGACGGAGCGGTTGCCCCCCAATGACCTAGAGGGGGAGGCCGCCGTGTCCCCTGCAGCGGCGTCCAGCGCTACCTCGCAGGCGCCAGCGCCATTTTTAAAGGGCTTTAAGACCTTAGATGAAGTTTTAATTTTTAAAGGCAAAGTAATCTGAAATTTTAATAAACAGATAATAAAGATATGGAGGCCCTTTCCCAACCTCCCCCAATGGTCATTTCAATGCCTGATATGACCAATACTTGACTCCGTACAGAGTTCTGAAGGCGCGCGAAGGACGAACGGTGGCGGTAAAATCAGTGTGGGACAGCTGCCACCTGCAGGTAGGTTAATTTACATTTCATTACTGTTAATTTGCATATTCAGATGAAGGGCCTGCCACCGGACGGCTGGGGGGCCGCACTAAGATCCTCCCGCCGCCAGTAATATGCGGCGGGCCCTTCTCGACCTCGTGGGTTGAGACGGGCCTCTCCACGCAGAATTTTACCGGCCCCCACTCTGCGACCCATGGCATTGAGGGGCTGGTAAAATTCAGCCTGATTTATCTGTGTTTGGGATTTTGTGTTTAAATTGGCTGCCATGTTTGGCTATATAACAATGACTTATACTTCAATGGTAATTAATTGGTTTTCAAGCTCTTGGGCACATCCTGAGGCAGTGATAAATGCCAAGTTCTTTCTCTCCTTTCTCTTTCAAGTTCTTTCTCTCCTTTCCCTTTCAAGTTCTTCCTCTTTCTTCATATCCCTATTGGAAAAAAAGGAAGCCTTTAATAAAGTTGCACTTCACAGTGATGGTCAATTAAAACCGACACATAAATTGCTCTTAAAAGCAGAAACTAAAATTGATGCAATTGCTTGAAATATGTATTGAGTCATTCTGGGAATAAACCTGGGGCTGCTCAGGGAATTGAGCTATGGTCTGCAGCTCTGCTGACTAGAGCTTTATATTCTATAGCTTGCAAATGCACAGTATTAATTAATGTGATTTAATTATATACTGCTCTCCAGAGGTCAGGTGTGCCAACCAGCTGTGTGTGCTTCAGTTTGAGAAGAAGTCATTAATGAAAATTAAAATCAATGTGTAAGTCAACCATTTTGTAACTCCTTGGCCTACAGGCAAGTCATTTGTTCCAGAAACATTTTTCACACAACAGTTAGATCATACATCAGTTAATCATTTGTTAAAATGATAGCCCTTGAGCAGAATCATGTTAAGTGCTGTCTTGCACATCAGCCTAACCATGAGAGCAGATGTCTTTAAAGGCTTGCCACACTATTCCACTAGGTATTGATGTGTGGAATTGCAGGAACTGATTAATTGTCTTCTTCTCTAGGGATGGGGGAGTTGCTCTTTTCCTGCTATGTCATATTGCCTCAGTAATGCTTCCTGTTTGAGTTCTTGATACACTCCATTGCAAACAAATTCCTGATCCCAGCATACAAACCACATCCCATTCAATTGTACTGTCCAGGTTCCCTTATCCAAGCATCAATTTTTAAATTCATTCTTGGGATGTGGACATCACTGGTAAGACTCACATTTGTTACCCATCCCTGGTCACCCTTCAGAAGTGGTGATGGACCTTCTTCTTGAACTGTTACAGTCTGGTGGAATATTGGCTTGTTACTGAGCCAACAATCATTCAAATCCCAAATTGGCAGTTGAGATTTTTTAAATTCAGTTTAAGAAAATACTTAAATATACCAAATAATATCAATCCAACTGCAAGTTTCATTAGGACAACATAATAGGATAATATCTTGGAAGCAAGACTTGCTGTATAGTCCCTCACCTGAAGGTCCTTAGATCAAATGATCAGGTGCAGTGGTTAGTCTTCCTGATATGCAGCATTCCTGACTTTTTATTGTCATTAATATTAATCAAAAAATCAGGAGTGTCGTGAATCGCAAATGCTGACCTTAGTGTCTGATTCAGGCTTCTGTCCTGTGTTACTCCATGCTCCCAAAGGCCCTGACTGCCTTTTCAAGTGGATGTAAGAGATCACGGGGTACTATTCAAAGATGAGGGAGTTCTACTGATGTCCTGGCAAGAATATTCATCCCACAGCCAACATCACTAAAAGAGATTATGTGGTCATTTATCTCACTGTTGTTAGTGGGACCTTGCTGTGCACAAATTGACTGCCTCATTTCCCTACTTTACAACAGTAGCTGCACTTCAAAAGGTAATTAATTGGTTGTGGAATGCTTTGGGATGCATGAGGTCTTGAAAGGTCTATATAAATGCAAGATCGATCTCTCTCATTTCTTTTCCTCTGCTTTAATACCTTCCCCCACATTGTCCACTTTCGCTGCTTAACATAGTGGTTTTGATTTTCCTATTGCTCTTGACTGGGGCGATACCCTAGCAGAGTAGGAACTGCACCAACCAATGTGATAGGGTTGCCTACCCTCCAGGACTGTCTGGAGTTTCTAGGAATCATAGATTAATCTCTAGAACACTGCTGTGAGCAACCTGGGAGAAAAATCATATGGACATTTTTTTTTCAAATTTTCTTTGATCACTTGCATTTATTAGGTATAGGAGATGGGGAATAATAGTTGTTTTCCTTCAGTCAAGAATCATCTAATCGGGTAATGAAGAGTTGGTTAGCTTTACAATTGGGTTAGAAAGGTGCTGAACGGTTGGGTGGTCAATGACAGGGGCATGGAGGGTGGGAAGGGTGCGGGGTGGGAGATCATGTGATGAAACTTCCAGGAATACGTTGAGCCAGAGTTGATAACCCTACAAAGAGATGCACCCTTTGACCCTGGCCACATTTTCAGCTCTGGGCCTGGTCACGTACGGTAGGAGGCCTCCACCATCAAAATCGGCGTGGAAATGGAAAATTGTGTCATTGAATTCTCTTCCCTCCCCACCCCTCACCCACCTCAGGTAGTGAACAGATGCTCCTTCTGTCCAGCATTCCAACAGCACAAATGACAGGAAATACAGCATTCTCCTCATCATCGGGCCCAACTACTAGGAGAGGCGCAGAAAGGCGGAGATGCTGTGGAGCTATTTCCATGCTTCCCTGCCCAGGTAAATCAGCAGGAGGGAGTAGGAAAATCTAGACCAGTCCCCATAGCATCAATTATGTCTTTCTTCCCCCCACTGCCACTTCCCTACTCAGAACTACCTTACTGTTGAACCCCATTTCTATTGCTTGGTCAAAAGTTGTGTGTGGTCATAAGTTAGCCGCACACAAATTCACCTCACCAGCTCCATTTAACATGTGAGTGTTTAGTCAATAGCATTTTATGCAGTTACTAGAAAACACTGTAGGACCAGGTTTCTGCCTGAGTAGTGTGCTGGCTAAGCATGCATCGAGGAAATAAGTGGAATTAGGAGTGGAGCTGCGATTCGGAGCCCCCAGCCTTGGGACTTTCTGACTGCAGTTGAAGAATAAAAGCTAGACCGCTCAAGACTTGGAAGATCCAGCGGGTCATTTTTGGCTCCTCTTGCCTTGCTTGCCAACTCCCTCAGATACTCCAATCTGAGGGGGGAAGGGGCTCCCAGTATATGGCTCATTGCAAAATACTTGGGACACCCAGGATATAATCACAAGCGGGAGTTTTAAAGTGCTGCATCCCACCTCAATCATGGTGGAATGCTGGTCCTGTGCCTAATGTTTCATCTCTCGGGGCAATTCAAAGGAGGCCAAAACCCATCATGCCCAAATAAATAGATTTCTGTGACCTTTTACATGACCTTTCTGTTTGATGGATTGGAATTCCCTGAGGGCAAAGATCAGGAAAGTTGGCCCTCTTAGAAGCTCTTCACCAGTGCTGTGCTGTTGTTCTCTCTCCTCCTCCTGTGGCTTGGTGGGTGGTGGTTCTTGGGCGTCTGAAAGGATGAAATCAGAGGGAAGTGAGGTGGGGTGGGAAACAAGTTCATGGTCACATCATCTCCAGCTTGCTCATCATTCCCGATATCAGGATGCGGGTGAGCTGAGAGTTGAGAAGGGGCATAAGGCAGGATTGTTATCAGCAATGTCAGATGCCACAGGCTCTGTCACAGCCAGCTCCGTGTTGCAGAGAACCATCTCATCTGCTCCATAGTGTTCAGGAGTAGCAGGCGTCCTTGACCCCCAACCAATTTTGCTCTGCTTCCTTCTATTGTGTGTTACTTCATGCTGCAGTGATTGTATTGCACTGTGTTTGGGTGATGTGCCTGCCATAGCTGAATAACTGCAGGTATGTGGAGGTAGTGGGAGCTCGGTGCGGATTTGGCATTATTGAAATGTGGGTGGGGGTGAGGTGGAGAATCTGGATGTTAGATGTGAGCCTCAGTGTCAGGCACTGCTATTGGGTGAGTGATGGGAGTGTCGTGCATTGAGCAGTGTGAAAGGTCAGTGGCATGGTGAGTAAGAGATGTCATGTGAAGATGCATTCACGGATCTTGACCACCCATTTCAGGTAATTAAATTTCTCATAGCTCTACTGCCAGGTCGTCAGGTCCAGAATCAGGAAATTGACCTCCCTGCTTTCAATACCTTCTGAGGGTTGTCCTTGAGGGCCTCCTGCCCCCTCAACCAACCACCCACCCCCGCCTCTGCAGCGATACCATGGAATATCTCCTCCTGTCCATCTCCACCACTAAGGCCCCCAGCACATGCTACATGGTTCCCTGCTGAGTGTTGAGGCAGCCAACAGAGCAGGTTATACTCAGCCTTATGTTACAATTAGGTAAATGAGGTGGCAGTACCAAATTGGTGTGTTGTCTACCTCCACCTCAACGGGCACGTCAGGTTGCGAATCGCCATAGTCATGCCCAGAAAATCAAGTTTTAGCCCTTAGGATAATATTCCAAGTTCTCTCAGGCTAAATTAATTTTTACAGTATAGCTTGAATAAGGAAGTTATAAATTATTTCAGTTTATTCTTGAAAATTAACTGCTGTAAAATGAGATGGAAAATATTTAATCCTTTATGTGAGAAATAATTTATTCCAAAAACCCAATAATTGGTATTTTTTTCTGTTTATTTTATTTTATTTAAAGCTTGCAGCTTAATTGTGTAAAGCTTCCATAAAATATATGAATGTAGGCATAATAACATTGTATGATGTGAGTATTTATTCTTGAGAGACCTTTTTCAAAACCTCGACAGTTAACACGAGTTTGGCAAATTAAAATAAGGGTTGATTTTAAATTATATGTACCAAAAGTAAAAACTAGTCTCTTGGAACCCGAGTCATAAAACTGGACAAATAACTCCTAGGCAAGGGAGCAGTCCTATTACCTTTTTTTCTATTACCTTCCATTTCTGCAGAATTCTTCAGAGTTGTGTTAATGGGAGACTTTAATTTTCATGTAGATTGGGAAGAGCAGCTCAGTCAGCCAAAAGGTTACCAGGACTCCGAGGGTTAAATTATGTGGAGAGATTCTATAAACTAGGGTTGTATTCCCTGGAATATAGAGGTGAAGGAGTGATTTGAGGTTTTCAGGATTTTGAAAGGAACCAATAGGGTAGAGAGAATCTTTTTCCTCTGGTAGGAAAGTCTCGAACAAGGGGACCTAACCTTAAAACCAAAACCAGACCATTCAGGACAGAATTATGCATCTTTCTCCCACCAAAAGAAACATATGCTAGCTCAACTAATAATTTTAAATATGAGATCCATAGATTTTTGCTTGACGAGCGTATTAAGAGATTTGGAGCCAAGACAGATGAATAAAAGTTAAGATACAGATCAGTCATGATCTCATTGAATAACGGAACATCTTTGAGGCTGAATGGTCTATTCCTATGTAGCGATGTCTTCCTGAAAGTATTAGGTGTCATCACTCTTCCAAGATGTCAGCCAAGTGAGCATTCTTCGTGTGAGCCCAAATAGTTAAAATAAGTTCTTTTATGTTGTCTGATGCTAAATAAATGAGATGCATGGAGTCCAGTTGGTTGAAGATCTCAAAACAGGTTTATTACCGCTGAACTGTTATACAGCACAGAGCTAACTATTTACAAAACCTGCCTCTAGGTGTTACAGTTGCAGAGTGACTCTGGCTTTGAGTCACACGACTACGTACTGGTATTTAGGTTTAGCATACGAAGATTTTAAAGGGACATCACTCTTAAAGGCAATCATACAACAATAGTGAGTGTTGGTATGATATACAACCATGGAGCACACCACACCCGTGCTTGAATCTCTCTTTGTTCAACCCGTACACCTTTCCAGCAGTGGTCAAAGTGGTCAAGAGTAAGATTTATCTATTTTTAAATCCCTGCTTTCCAGACTGAGGCATTGAGACCAATCATAGGACCCTGATAATTGAGCCTGCAATACAATCCCCACTGCACCTAACAGGTTTGTTTTCATGCTAACTTGATTTGCCCGCTATATGTGGTGGACAGTAAAGCCAAAACATAATACTTTAAAAGTGCGAACAGCTAACTGAACTATTCTAATTGGTCACTTTCCCGACAGTCTCCTGTACTTGCTAACAGTGCAAACAGCTGATGGAAACTGCCTGAAGACCTGACTTGGCCTGAAATCATTGGAGCTTTTAAGTCACTAAGTACTGAACTGCACAAAATAGTCGACCTGCTGTATGTTTTAAGCAGTGCCTTTGTAATCAACTCCCATGATGATGACAAACATTTAGTGCCATTTTCTCAATACAGGAGGCTGCCTGTGGAAATGGAACTATTTAAGTGCTGGGGACTGCAATTATATTGTCGAACAGATTAGTACCTACATACAAAGTGTTCTCCGTAAACTTTGCAATTCCCACACCATTACTACAAAGAAAAGCAGGATATTTCTCTCCGACGTCCAGGTCATGATTTATTCCTCAACCAGAATTACTAAAACAGATTGACTTTGAAATTCAGCTCTGTAGTGTCTCTTGTCCCAGTGCTACAGAAACCTGAAATGTAAAAAAATGTTGGCCACAGTGCTTTCACTTTGGCCCGCGCAGCATGCTCTGACTGAAAGGGCACTAGTGCGGGCATGCCCTGTATGCACCAGAAGCTTGCAGAGTGGGCAGATGGTGATGTAAAACAAGCTTTCGCGTTGATTTGGCACACAAACTGCCATCTTGGACAGCACAGGTCCAGTTAACACTCACTCTTAAACACTCTCAGCTGAACATGTGTTCACTAGCGTTATTTAAAGGGCCAACCATCTAACTGTCAGGTGAGATGCTTTTGACTTTCTATTGCTGGTGCAGAGTTAGTGGAAGAACTGTGGTCTGTGTTATTGGAGGAGTTTTGCCAACTTTCTGGATTTACAAGGAAGTGGTGCTGGATCTTGACCATGTAGTTAGAGGGGTCGGAAGGCCTGTCAGAGGAAGGTCTGCTCCAAAAATGGGGGTTGTAGTTGCAGTCTTTCTTTGGCTGCAGCATGACTTGGAAATGGAACGCAGGCAGTAGAGAGGGGAAGAAGTGTGCATATGAAGGAGGGGAGCTCTCAATAGGAGGCTGTACCCACTAAGGGTCTTTAGGGAGCACTTCTCCTACTGCCACCTCAGTAAGGAGCAGTGTGCGAGATGTCAATATTTCACCAAGGATGTGTCACCTCCTACAACCTGGCCTGCAGCAACAAAGCAGGGTGAGGACGGCACTGTCAGTGGCTGTCAAGGTCACCTAAAATTCTATGCCAGCAGATCCTTCCAGTTGGGGGTGGATGGCATTAGCAACATCTCACTATTTATCATCCATTGGTGCATCAGGAAGGTGACAGAGGGCATGTATAGAAAGAGAGGGGACTTCATCATCTTCTCACTGACCAGAGAGAAGCAAGAGGAGAGACCATGTGGTTTTGCCAGGCTAATGGGATTCCCAATGGTGCAGGGTGCAATCTACTGCATGCATGTGGCTCCGCAGATCCCATATGTTAATGGGGAGATGTTCCGCAACTGCAAGGGCAATCACTCCATTAATCTCCAGTTGGTACGCGACCAAGCCAGAAGATACAGTTGTCAATGGGCACTATCCTGACAGCAACCATGATAGATTAATCCTGTGCCAGTCAGCCATATCCACCATCTTTGGGCCATCACAAAGAACCAGAGGCTGGCTTCTGGGTGACAAGGAATACCCATTGTCACCCCTCCGCCACCTGACCACCCGGGGACAGCATGACTAAAATAAGAGCCGTACAGCCACCAGGAACATCGTGAATCAAACCATCGGCACCTGAAACAACAGGTGGAATCTGCTGCTGATAAATTATATTCAGGAGTCGGGGCCATTTCCAGGTCCCAACCCTGCACAGATCTGCAGTATACCCTCCGGTGCAATAGTCCAGGAGGCGGCCTCCTAATTGGCTGCCTCCACATCTGCCATTCAATAAGGATGGTACACAGATTTCTGAGGCTGCAGGCCCAATCTGAGGGCCCACAGCTATGGACGGCCAGCAGCTCTACTGGGAGAGTGGGCACAGCTGAGGCAGTTTGAGGCACCGTCGAAAACGTGAGTAAAATGTCGATAATAGAGAGGCCCAAAGGTGGTAGGGCCATTGGAGTGGAGGAGAAGCCCATCCAGAGCATTTGTTTTGGCCGTGGGTGCGGACCTTCATCCCCACAGGTCCATTATTCAGGTATGGAGCCTTCGGATCTGATGGCACCCAGTTGCTGCTGGGAGGCTGCTTCCACAAAGCTGCTGGGCTCTACACTCAGCAGGGGTCCAATCAGATGCTGGAACGATCCTGGCAGAGTCCTCTGCGTGCCCCTCTATAGTCACTTAATTGGCTTAAGTGGCCACTCACAGCTGCCACGGAGCCAACCTGATGCCCTAATCTCTGATTTTGCTCCTGGTCCTGACTTCAAGTGCTCCTCTGCGGGACTGGAAGTTTCCGCCCAACAGTTCTGCTGGCTGGACCGCACACGGAGCCCTCCAGTAACACACCGGAGCACATCTCCAAGTTTGTGGTGGTCTGCTGCGTCTTTCTCGACTTCACTATCATGAGGGCACAGCCTTTGTCACCAGGCCTTCAGAGGCCACCTCAGGAGGAGGAGGAGGAATAGAAAGGGGAGGAAGGAAGGAGGCATCTGGGGTCCCATTGCTCCAAATGGGCTGTCTGTGAGCAGGTACTCAGACTGCAGTTCCCCTGAATTCTCATCCCCACATCATCATTGCTCACAATTCCTCACCTTTCAATCCATCTGCTGTGGACCATCACAATGTTCTCCTGGTCAAAATCCTGCAATAAAAGCCACCAACACCAAACCATTCCAAAATAACTTTATCCAACAGCATTTCCAATAATACATACATAAAATTGAATTATTCACCCTTAGTGCATTTCCTTAGTACCTGTCTTGGGGCGCCTTTGCCCGTCCTATTGCTCCTATCTAGTGCTACCCTAGTGGCTGCAGTGTAGCTGATGGAAGATTGCTGACTTTCAGTGGGGAAACTACAGATAGCCTTACAGGGCACCTTCGAGCAGCTCTGGTCTTTGAGAGCCCAGTTTCAGACTGCAGCACCTCGCATGGGCAACAGCGCTCTGGGTTGGCTGGTTGAAAGGCAACAGCAAGGTCACTGGTGGAGTGGCAGTGGTGAGAGCACGAATGTTGTCATCCTGAGAGAGAAAAACATTTTAATCCACCATAGTGTCACTCCCACTCTGCCAGGCGAAGCCTCAGCAATCCAAGAATTGTAACATGTTGGGGACTGGTTGTTGAACTACCATGAGAGTCTGCAAGCCCCTTTGAGCATGATATCCACAGCCATGATGGCAGCAGTCTGAGACTGCGTGGCACCAAGCTGGGCTTCAATGGCAACAAGGAGAGATCTCATGACGACCTCAGTCTGAGCTTCCACTGCAGCATTCAGATGTTGGATGTCTTCTGCCTGTGCTGCAATGGATGTTGAGAGATTGGCCACCAGACACTGCATTACACTAGGGTCTGCAAGTGTTGTCACGGAGTTAGCCACCACTTCCACACTGGAAAGGATGAGCTCCAAGTTCTGCATGACGCCCTGTGCCAAATTGGAGCCAGATTCCTTCATGTTCCTTGATGGTGACAAGAGGCTCTGTGACAGACTTGCCAATGCACCAAGCATCTCGGTATGCATGTTTATCAGCCTTCTCCTGTATGCTGCCCGATGGAAGTCCTCATCCAAATCCTCTGCAGCAGGACTTGACTGCGACCTCGTCCTTCAGTGAACTGGCACATGCACTACCTTTTCCTCCTGCCCTGGCTATAGCCCATTCGTGTCCGGTGACCATGTGTTGATCCCGACTCCATTAGCCTGTGAAGTTCACGCAGTGCCAGTATCTGAGCTGGTGGCTGCAAGTTTCTGATCAAGTGATGGTGCTTCACTTGCCTTCATGAGGAGGCTGCATTGGCTGGTTGGCTGGGTGAAAAATCTCAGGAATTTGAAAGCAGAAGCACAGAGAGGAGAGTTGGGCTGAGGCGGTGGGGTGGGGTGGAAAGCAAGAGGTTGATGGTGGCACCACCTGTATCTTGCACTTCATGCCAGATAGCAGGATGAGGGTGATGTGAAATTCGATAAGGGGCATAAGGCAGGAATATAGCAGCATCCTGAATGCTCTCAGCAATGCCAGATGCAACTGCCTCCGTCACAGCTGGCTCCATGATGCAGAGCACAGTTTCCTCCAGATAGGAATGCCTGTTCCCCTCCGGTTATTTGCTGCACCCTGAGGTTATGTGCCGCATAGTCCTGCAGAGAGAGAGAAAAATGTCAATAAGAGTGTTGCAATGTGTTTAGGTGATGTGGCTGCCACAGCTGAATAAAAGGAAGTATGTGGAAGCAGCAAGAGGTGGGTGTGAGGTTGATAGTAGTGGTCAGTGTGTGAGAGTGAGGTAGAGTTTCTGTATGTTAGGCATGAATCCTAATTGTTGATGTGTGAATGATGGGGCTGTAGTGCATTGAGCAGTGTGAGAGGTTGGTGGTGCAGTGGATAGGAGATGTCATTTGAAGAGGCGTTCACTGACCTTGATGGCCTGCGTAAGGTCATTGAACCTTTTCCTTGTCCTCAGGGCCAGATACTGGACATTAACCTCTCTGGACACCTGCTCCCATTCCCTTCTCAGGGTGTGCCTACATGGCCTCTTGACCCCCTGTGGAAGCATGGTGTTTTTCCTCCTTTTGACTTCTTTCACTAAAGCCTCTAGCACTGCATCTGAAAACCAGGCAGCCCGCTCTCTGACCTGCTACTCCATTTGCTGTTGTTGCGATCGTGTTAGAGACCAGTAACTTGTTAAAAAGAAATTCGACCTCCCAGTTATTACTGTAAGAACTGTCACAAGATTTCACATTTTAAACAAAAAACTTCACTGTACAAGAGTTAAACAAAACAAAACACTACTAGCTTAACAGAACAAATTGAAATCACTTATGTTTTAAACTTAAAATCTTAACAAAACAAGAAGACATATATTTTGAACTCTAAATCGTAACAGAACGTCCCCGTTTGCCTTTTCCTTCCACCCCAAGAGTTCCATTATACTTTACAGAATCTTGGCCATTTGTTCACTTCTCCTGGGACCAATCCAAAGTGTATTACAGCTCTTAAGAATTCACTTTGATTTTCCTTAGTTTCTTAGCTATCTTCCAAGGTATGAGATTTCCTGCAGATTCTCCCTCTAGCATGTAGTAAGGCAACCCTCCAGCTCTCTTGCAACACCTCACGAATCTCAATTTCCTAACCTGAGCCTGGGCCTTACTCAAATCAGAAACACCCCTGGCTCTTGATGACCTTCCTGCTCCTGAGTCCAGCTGCTTTCAAAGCCAATTGCTTTCCAAAAAACAACTGACTTTCCATGAGCCAGCCAGAGATTACAAAAAAAACTCCTCAGCAACAGGCATCCCACTGCATCATCTAGCTCCATAGCCTTGTGGTACATATGGGATGTTCCAGATAGCAATTTAGGCTAATTTCCTCCAACTCCAAAACATCCCATTGATTTCAGATACCCACCTGAATAATTGAGATTGCTAACAATGACAGGACAATTCCTTCCAGACTTTCTGGCTAGTTCCCCAACTAAACGAGTCCACCTGCTGTTTTATGGCTCTCACCTCTCTAACTCCATCTCTGTGAGTACACATGAAAAGATCTTTGAAATAAAATATCTTGGGTGATCCTGCAACTTTTTAAAATTCTGGAATTTCAACTATTTTATAGCTACACATTTAATTTACACAAAACTAACAGTGACCTCTAAAATATTAATACAAACCATGAACTAGATGATTGTAACATTTTCCTGTACCTTCCATCCAAGCTTTCTTGAGATTGTTGCAGGAGCTTCCTTTAAGAGGGACAGGTTGCCTTTAAGATGTCCAGGCACACATGCTGCTGGGCCCCCTGCTGAGTGTGCAGCCAGTTAGCAGCACATTCTGTGCTGGGCTGCACATTACAATCAGGTTGATGAGCAGGCAGCACCAAGTTTGCATGTTGCCTGCCTCAATGGGACCAGGCATGGGGTAACCATGCATTGTGCTCCCCATGTCTGAAAACAGGCCTTATCAAATCTTTCCCCCCAATTATCTGGTTATAATCACACTGCTGTTGTGGGGTCTTGCTGTGCAGCTTGAGGTTGTGAAAGATTATGAATACAATTTAATTTTCTTTACCATCTTTCCACCAGAATTATCTGTAATTTCCTTTTCTAACTGATATGTTTTGTCTCCCTCTCATGTATCATGACAGTGGCAATTTTGATAATTCAGGTGAGAACTGAGGGAACAGATTTTCGTTTGATGAGTTCCCACCTGTACTTCGTAGCACAAAAAACAATCAGGAGGTGAAGATGTTTGTGCTATTGTGAAATCAGAAGAGTTGTCCAATGCTGAGGCCTTTAATGGTAACACCACTAATAAAAGCATATTTCTGTGATTGATTACTGTGGTATGTGAGGGATGGAGCTCAAGCTGACAAACCTCAAGGGAAATTACATTTAGACACATGTCATTAAAGTGAGAGGACACTTTCAGTGGAGCAGCACTTCCCCATGGAAAGACTTTCTTACAGAAACAACTTTCATTTATATAGCACCTTCAATGCAGTAAAACGTAATAAAAGCATGGGGAAATCAAAGTCAAATTAGGTGGGATTGCAGAACATGCAGTAGTTGATTGGCCGTCCATGATAAACACTGCCTGATCAGGAAAATGGGCATAATCTATAACAAGCAGCCAATCCCAAAGAAGGAATGGGTGACCACCAGACAGTCTAGGAGGACCAGGCAGGTTGTGCAAGAGCTCCCTGAGTCCAGCTCGCTCACTAACTGGTTTTCCATTTTGGACACTGGTGAGGGCGATGGTTCCTCAGAGGAGTGCAACCAGAGCCCAAGTCTGTGGCACCGTGGGTGGGTCAGCTGCACAGGAGGGGAGGAAAAAGAGTGGCAAAGTAATTGTGGTAGGGGATTCAATTGTTAGGAGAACAGACAGGCATTTCTGCAGTTGTAGACTCCAGGACAGTATGTTGCCTCCCTGGTGCCAGGGTCAAGGATGTCACTGTGCAGTTGCAGGACATTCTTATGGTGGAGGGTGAACAACCAAAGACCATGATCCACATTGGTACCAACGACATAGGAAGAAACAGGGATGAGGTCCTGAAAGCAGATTTCAGAGAGCTAGGAAAGAGATTAAAAAGCAGGACTTCAAAGACCTTAATCTCAGGATTATTCCCAGTGCCATGTGCTAGTAAGTACAGAAATAAGAGGATAGAGCAAATGAACGCATGGCTGGAGAGATGGTGCAGGAGGGAAGGCTTTAGATTTCTGAGGCATTGGGATGGGTTCTGGGGTAGGTGGGACATGTACAAGAAGGACAGGTTCCACCTTAGCAGGACCGGGACCAATACCCTCACAGGGAGATTTGCTAGTGCTGTTGGGGAGGGTTTAAACTAGCCTGACAGGGGAATGGGAACCTGAGAGGGATTTCAGATAGGAGTGAATGAAAGCTGGTAATGTTAGGAAGAAAATAGTAAGTGAAATTGGAAGGTAGCAGAAACAAAGGCCAGCATCAAATAGGGTTCAAATACGGGAAAATGTTAAAAAGTGTTACGACCGATTAAACTTCTCCACAGGTCATAACATATATTTTTTTAAATGTTTACCCAGTTACCGATGCAGTCAATCATAGACTCTACTCTTTATCCCAGAATAAAATACACCAACCACGTTTCTTTAATAAACAACAAAATTATTAGTTTACTATAAAACAAGATTTAACCAGTAACAAAGCAAAGTATTAACACACAGATTGAAATATGAAAGTTCCCCTTTTTAAATTCTCCATACACAAAAAATACAGATATTCTCTCTGCAGAAGTCTGTTACAAAAAAAAAGACAAAAAGGAATACTTTGCGGGTCGCATCTCCAGGCGAGGCCGAAGCGGGTTTTCCACCGACTTTACAGTTCCCGTCCGCCCAACGTGAAATCCCGGCCAATAGGTCAGACTGATGGATGCAGCAGGCCAACGTAAATCTTTGGAAAATTATGGAGGAGGAGAAGGGAGAATGTATAGTGAGTGGGTAACAGTAAGGAGAAATGGAAGAAAAGATGGGAATGTTAGTAGGCAATGCAGAGAATAGAAATATTGAATAGGCACAGCTACTGGATAACACCAAAGATGGCAAAAAGATAGTGCAGGAGATTTCATGCTTCAGCCCCTTTGGGGCTTTGGTGTCATTATCTCTGTAACCTCCTCTAACCCTACAAGCCCCCCTGAGATGTACCTACCTCTAATTCTGGCCTCTAGCGAATCCTCCATTCCTTCACCCAACCATTGCTGGCAATGCCTTCCATTGCCTAGGCCCCATGGTCAGGAATTCCGTCCAAAACCCATTTAGGTTGATGTGTGGTGCCTTAATAGCCAAATTGGTTCATCTATTATGCTCCAGACCCTTGGGATGCCTCATAACTGGAGAAAGTGCTATGCCTTCTGTAGCTGTTTTCACCTTTCTAATGTAAAAGTTATAAAGGTGTTTCACCTGGCAAACCTGGCATTGTTCACTTGTTTTTACAGGAGAGTACTGTGGACCCGCTTATCTGGTAGATGTGCCAAATGGAGGCCTGAACCCCTTGAAGTTGTCTGTAAATCAGCTAGCAACAGATGGCAGTTCTCAATCAGTACATCCACTGGGAACCAGAGGTGGCAAAGGCAGGTTTCCTCTGCCAGACTAAGGGAGGAGTGACAAAATCTGTAAATAAAGGTTCTTGGGTACCAAAGGCAGGAAACATGGCACCTGAGATATTACTTTTTATGGGTGAGATACGTATGGAGCAGGTAAGAGCTTCTCCAAAGGCTGTGACATTCAGTATGGTCCCTTATTTAAGTAATGTAAATAAGAATTGCATGTGCCTGAAATGCAGCACCAACTGGGCCAGCAAAACTGCAGCTCAAAGATCTGGTATGTTGCAAGTGATGGTTACAAATTTGCAACATGCACCCACCACATTTTGCTTGGAACTCTTTTATTTGTTAATTATAAGGATTTTTTTGATGCTAGGTGTTGGCAAAGCTGTTTGGTTTAGTGGAACTGAAGGTCATATGTCCAAGCAGAGTTGGCAACCCTACTGGGCGAGTGGCTGGTTTCTACTCTGAACTTTCCTCTTGTTTTCTTGAAACAACTGGCATGAAGCAGGACGTGTTGGAGCCCAACTCTGTTCTTTCCGCAATTTTTATTCCATATTTTTAACAAAAAAAAGCTACCCAGCCCTTCTCCAAATGTACTGTTTCTGCACAAAACAAGGAATATCTATTACTGTTTGGGCGGCACAGTGGCACAGTGGTTAGCACTGCAGCCTCACAGCTCCAGCGACCCGGGTTCAATTCTGGGTACTGCCTGTGTGGAGTTTGCAAGTTCTCCCTGCGTCTGCGTGGGTTTTCGCCGGGTGCTCCGGTTTCCTCCCACAAGCCAAAAGACTTGAGGGTTGGGAGGTAAATTGCCATTATAAATTTCCCCTAGTATAGGTAGGTGGTAGGGAAATATATAGGGACAGGTGGGGATGTGGTAGGAATATGGGATTAGTGTAGGATTAGTATAAATGGGTGGTTGATGGTCGGCACAGACTCGGTGGGCCGAAGGGCCTGTTTCAGTGCTGTATCACTAAACTAAACTAAAATACAGTGGGAAAAAGAGATTGGGGCAGGGATGAAATTGGACATGGGCAAGGGAGGCAAAACAGGTGGAACTTCATCAGTCGCTTGTTAAACGTCTCACCCAATATTCAGCTACATTGACTTCAGTAGAAGTGGATATCAAGCAGAACACATAGCGGGCAGAGAATGAGATTCTGCCTGTTTTATGACCCTGCCTAAGTCCAACTCTTAGAGTTTAAAATTGAGAGAGAGAGTTAGAAGATACAATAAAGGAAAGAAATGGTGGATGGGAAAGTGTAAATCTGTCAATGTGAAAGTCTGTCATTTCGGTTATTTTCTCGAACAGAATGTTCTCAGTGCCTACTGAACCACAATTACAATGCATCATTCAATACTTGGCAAATGGATGTTCTGTAAACTCGACTGACAGAGGGGAATAACAAAAGGTCTCATCGAGTGAAGCGTGATTCTTCTTTTCTCCATGGGTCAAGTGACAAGTGATTGCAGACAATGTTATCTCTGCTTTCTTCTGTAACACCACAGATTCCAAATACTATAGCTGAAGAACAGATTGAACAGGATATTGAGTGAGGTATTATACCCTGAAAGAATGCTATAGTAGGTGATTACCTTTATAGCACATTTAGCCTTTGATGCAACCACATCAAAAATGAATGAGTTAGAATAAATCTTGAGGTTCAATGCAATATTATTACTCTGTTTCCTGCAAAGTCGAGAGACAATCAGAACAGCAAATATGAGGTGATGGCATTTTGTTTTATAGCTCAAAGTCCCCTATTTCAAATTAAATCTATTTTCAGACATTATAGCTATAGATAGTTTTGCTTTGTTCCATTTAACAAGCGAATGGGGAGTGATTTGGTGATATTACAATGTTATATAATGGGACTGAATGGCACATAATTTGATCCATTAGGTTTGCACTCTCGGGTCAAAACGATGCATTTATCCAAAGTCAACCACATCATTACAAATTGTAATTTTGCCTTTGTTCTCTTGCTGATGTCAAAGCTCGCCTCAGTGTGCTAAACAGACAGGGAATGCAGTAAAATGAATGGGCAACTTTTCAATGATGAAGGTATATCTGAATGTTTCAGGACGAGATTGCTGCCAAATATAATGCAGGCATAAAAACAGTCACACAAAGCGCTTTTTGGACTCTGCACGTTTGGCCAAAACTAAAAATGATTTCAGCTTGTGTCTATTGAATTGCTTGCAAGCTGTGACTTAACATCAATAATTTGTTCAGGTCCACAACTCAGAGGTGCAACTAAGGGACTGTGCAGCTATTTTCCAAGTAAATAGAAAATTACTGGGTACGTGGGACTGATTTAATCAAAGGGTTCAGCTGATATTGTAAACAACTAGAGCTACGATCAACGTTATTGTTTTCCTTTATTGAAACAGAAAATGCTGGAAATACTCAGCAGGTCTGGCAGCATCTGTGGAGAGAGGAACCGAGTTAATGTTTCAGCTCAATGACCCTTCATCAGAACTGGGAAAAGTTAGAAATGTAATAGGTTTTAAGCAGGTCAAATTGGAGAGAGTGGAAAAAGAACAAAAGGGAAGGTCTGTGATAGGGCGGAAGATGGGAGACATTAAACGACAAAAGAGTTGGTGGGGCAGAACCAAAGGGAGTTAGAATGGGACAGGTAAAGAGACAAATGATGTGTTGAGAGGAGGTGTGAATGACAGAATAATGAACAGTTACCGTCCAAAAACAAAACAAGAGAAAACAAGATTTAGACCCAAACATGAAAAGAAAATGAAACAAAATGGGGGCCAGAGATTAGAGTCTGAAATTGTTGAACTCAATGTTGAGTCCAGAAGGCTGTAAAGTGCCTAACTGAAAGATGAGGTGCTGTTCCTCGAGCTTGTGTTGAGTTGCATTGGGATATTTCTGGCCTTGGGAAGGGGAGGACAAAGGGAACCCTGTCGTGATGCTGGGAGAGAGAGAGTAAGGGGAGAGAGCAGAAATGCAGGAAAAGTGTTGGACACAGTTGAGGGGCCTGTCAACCATGCCAGAGGGGTCACTGGTAGCTAGAGGGGCCACTGGTAGTGGGATACCGGAGGGGTCACTGGTAGTGGGATACCGGAGGGGTCACTGGTAGTGGGATGCTGGAGGGGTCACTGGCAGTGGGATGCTGGAGGGGTCACTGGTAGTGGGATGCTGGAGGGGTCACTGGTAGCGGGATACTAGAGGGGTCACTGGCAGCTGGATACGAGAGGGGTCACTGGTAGCTGGATACTAGAGGGGTCACTGGCAGTGGGATGCTGAAGGGATCCCTGGCAGCTGGATGCTGGAGGGGTCACTGGTAGTGGGATGCTGGAGGTGTCACTGGTAGTGGGATGCTGGAGGGGTCACTGGCAGTGGGATGCTGGAGGGGCAACTGGTAGCTAGATGCTGGAGGGGTCACTGGTAGAGGGATGCTGGAGGGGTCACTGGTAGCGGGATGCTGGAGGGGTCACTGGTAGTGGGATGCTGGAGGAGTTACTGGTAGTGGGATGCTGGAGGGGTCACTGGCAGTGGGATGCTGGACGGGTCACTGGCAGTGGGATGCTGGAGGGGTCACTGGTAGTGGGATGCTGGAGGTGTCACTGGTAGTGGGATGCTGGAGGGGTCACTGGCAGTGGGATGCTGGAGGGGCAACTGGTAGCTAGATGCTGGAGGGGTCACTGGTAGAGGGATGCTGGAGGGGTCACTGGTGGTGGGATGCTGGAGAGGTCTCTGGTTGTGGGATGCTGGAGGGGTCACTGGTGGTGGGATGCTGGAGGGGTCTCTGGTTGTGGGATGCTGGAGGGGTTACTGGTGGTGGGATGCTGGAGGGCTCTCTGGCAGTGGGATGCTGGAGGGGTCACTGGTAGTGGGATGCTGGAGGGGTCTCTGGCAGTGGGATGCTGGAGGGGTCACTGGCAGTGGGATGCTTGAGGGGTCACTGGTGGCGCGATGCTGGAGGGGTCTCTGGTGGTGCGATGCTGGAGGGGTCACTGGCGGTGGGATGCTGGAGGAGTCTCTGGTAGTGGGATGCTGGAGGCGTCACTAGCAGTGGGATGCTGGAGGGGTCTCTGGAAGTGAGATGCTGGAGGGGTCTCATGGTGGGATGTTGGAGGGGTTACTGGTAGTGGGATGCTGGAGGGGTCTCTGGCAGTGGGATGCTGGAGGGGTCACTGGCAGTGGGATGCTTGAGGGGTCACTGGTAGTGGGATGCTGGAGGGGTCTCTGGTGGTGCGATGCTGGAGGGGTCACTGGCGGTGGGATGCTGGAGGAGTCTGGTAGTGGGATGCTGGAGGCGTCACTAGCAGTGGGATGCTGGAGGGGTCTCTGGTAGTGGGATGCTGGAGGGGTCTCGTGGTGGGATGCTGGAGGGGTCACTGGTAGTGGGATGCTGGAGGGGTCTGACAGTGGGATGCTGGAGCGGTCACTGGTGGTGGGATGCTGGAGGGGTCACTGGTAGTGGGATGCTGGAGGGGTCTGACAGTGGGATGCTGGAGGGGTCACAGGTGGTGGGTTGCTGGAGGGGTCACTGGTAGTGGGATGCTGGAGGGGTCTCTGGCAGTGGGATGCTGGAGGGCTCTCTGGCAGTGGGATGCTGGAGGGGTCACTGGTAGTGGGATGCTGGAGGGGTCTCTGGCAGTGGGATGCTGGAGGGGTCACTGGTGGTGGGATGCTGGAGGGGTCTCTGGCAGTGGGATGCTGGAGGGGTCACTGGTAGTGGGATGCTGGAGGGGTCTCTGGCAGTGGGATGCTGGAGGGGTCACTGGCAGTGGGATGCTTGAGGGGTCACTGGTGGTGCGATGCTGGAGGGGTCTCTGGTGGTGCGATGCTGGAGGGGTCACTGGCGGTGGGATGCTGGAGGAGTCTATGGTAGTGGGATGCTGGAGGCGTCACTAGCAGTGGGATGCTGGAGGGGTCTCTGGTAGTGGGATGCTGGAGGGGTCTCATGGTGGGATGCTGGAGGGTTACTGGTGGTGGGATGCTGGAGGGGTCTCTGGCAGTGGGATGCTGGAGGGGTCACTGGCAGTGGGATGCTTGAGGGGTCACTGGTAGTGGGATGCTGGAGGGGTCTCTGGTGGTGCGATGCTGGAGGGGTCACTGGCGGTGGGATACTGGAGGAGTCTCTGGTAGTGGGATGCTGGAGGCGTCACTAGCAGTGGGATGCTGGAGGGGTCTCTGGTAGTGGGATGCTGGAGGGGTCTCGTGGTGGGATGCTGGAGGGGTCACTGGTAGTGGGATGCTGGAGGGGTCTGACAGTGGGATGCTGGAGGGGTCACTGGTGGTGGGATGCTGGAGGGGTCACTGGTAGTGGGATGCTGGAGGGGTCTGACAGTGGGATGCTGGAGGGGTCACAGGTGGTGGGTTGCTGGAGGGGTCACTGGTAGTGGGATGCTGGAGGGGGCACTGGCAGTGGGATGCTGGAGGGGTCTCTGGCAGTGGGATGCTGGAGTGGTCACTGGCAGTGGGATGCTGGAGGGGTCTCTGGCAGTGGGATGCTGGAGGGGTCTCTGGTAGTGGGATGCTGGAGGGGGCACTGGCAGTGGGATGCTGGAGGGGTCTCTGGCAGTGGGATGCTGGAGGGGTCACTGGTGGTGGGATGCTGGAGGGGTCTCTGGTAGTGGGATGCTGGAGGGGTCACTCTCAGTGGGATGCTGGAGGGGTCACTGGTAGTGAGATGCTGGAGGGGTCACTGGTGGTGGGATGCTGGAGGGGTCACTCTCAGTGGGATGCTGGAGGGGTCACTCTCAGTGGGATGCTGGAGGGGTCACTGGTAGTGAGATGCTGGAGGGGTCACTGGTAGTGGGATGCTGGAGGGGTCACTGGCGATGGGATGCTGGAGGGGTCACTGGTAGTGGGATGCTGGAGGGGTCACTGGTAGTGGGAAGCTGGAGGGGTCACTGGTAGTGGGATGCTGGAGGGGTCACTGGTAGTGGGAAGCTGGAGGGGTCACTGGTAGTGGGATGCTGGAGGGGTCACGTAGCTGAATACTAGGGGGGTCACTGGTAGTGGGATGCTGGAGGGGTCACTGGTAGCTGGATGCTGGCAGGTTTGATTCTTTGGAGAATGCTTGCTGGGAGAAATGTTGCAGCAACAGACATCCATATCAGGGCTTGGGAGCTGGCAGCTTTTTAAACATGGCGCCAGTACTTCCTTCTGCATCAGGTGATGACATGGCCGCTGCCTGAAAACCTGTCTCTGGCCACTGAGTGCTCGGCCACCCTGCCTGCCAGCCGTTAATTGACCAGCTGGCGCAAGATTCCAATGGCAACAGGAGTCGAAGCAGGAGGGCCTTCGCCACCTAGTTCTAGTTCTTTTTCTGCCTTCCCTTTCCTGCTGCCTCTCATGAAATCCCTGCCAATGTTAGATTTGGACCTAAGAGAATGGAGTGCAGCAAGTTCAGAGCAGGATAGGTTAGAGTGAGTGAGGGGAGCAGAGAAATTGAGATGGCTGATGTCATGCCAGCAGTTTTCAATTAAAAAGATCTAGAGAGGGTAAGAGGCCAGAGGGAGAGGACAAGGTGGAGGGAGAATACTGGAGATGGGTAAAAGGGTCAGCCGTGCAGGGGCAGGACACCTGGCCAAAGACATGGGTGCGGAGGCAAAGGCGGCAGCAGAAGAGCTCAGCGTCATGCTGAGCTTGAAATTCATTGAGGTGGGGGCATAAGGGGATAAAGCTGAGTCCATTGCAAAGGACAGATTGTTCCGGGTCAGAGAGGGAAAGGTCAGAAAGTATCGTGGATACATGGGAAGAGGTCAAATTAGAAGAAAGGATGGGGTCAGAGGGAAGTGAAGGGACAGAAAGATCTGGATGGATGTTGGTTCCCATGAATTGTTGCAGTTTGCGATCCTTAACACCTGAAAGGAAGAGGAAAATATATTTTTAAGGCATCGAATGAGAGTAAGGATGAAATGACACCGTTTCCTGCTCTCGCCGTAATCCAGAAAACTTCATCAACTTTACTTCCAATTTCCACTCTTCTCTCGCCTTCACATGGTCCAACTCCAACTCTTCCCTTCCTCAACTTCTCTATCTCCATTTCTAGGGATAAGCTATGAACGAATATTCATTATAAGCCCGCTGACTCCCACAGCTACCTGGACTACACTTCCTCACACCATGCTTCCTGCAAGTGCTCCATTCCATTCTCCTAGTTTCTCCATTTCCATTGCATCTGTTCTGATGATGCAGCCTTCCACACCAGTGCTTCTGATCTGTCTTCCTTTTTCCTCAACCGAGGATTCTACCCGATTATGTTTGACAGGGCGCTCAACTGTGTCCGACCCATTTCTCGCACATCTGCCCTCACCCCTTCCCCTCCCTCCCAGAACCCCGATCAGGTTCTCCTTGTCCTCACCTTCCACCCCACCAGCCTCTGTATTCAACGGATCATCCTCCGTCATTTCTGCTACCTCCAGCATGATGCCACCACCAAATACATCTTCCCCTCCCCTTTCAGCATTCTGAAGGGACTGTTCCCTCCATGACACACTGGTCCATTCTTCAATCAGCCCCAACACCCTGTCTCCTCACCACAACACATTTCCATGCAAGCACAGGAGATGCAACACCTGCCCTTTCACTTCCTCTCTCCTCACCATCCAAGTCCCTAAACACTCCATCTAGGTGGAATAGTAATTTACGAGTACTTCTCTCTATTTAGTAAACTGTATTTGCTACTCACAATGCGGTTTGCTCTACAATGGGGAGACCAAATGCAAGATCAGGTGACCACTTTGTGGAACACCTCCCTTCACTCCACAAGCCTGTTCTTCCAGTGGCCTGCCATTTTTAATTCTCCACCTTGCTGTCACACTGACATCTCTGTCCTCGGCCTACTGCAGTGTTCCATTGGAGCTCAACGCAAGCTTGAGGAACAGCATCACATCTTTTGATTAGGCACTTTACAGCCTTCTGGACTCAACATTGAGTTTAGCAACTTCAGACCATAATCTCTGCCCCTATTTTGTCTCATTTTCTTTGCATGCTTTGGTCTTAATCTTGTTTTCTCTTGTCTTGCTTTTGGACAGCAGCTGTTCATTAATCACCATTCACATCTCCTCTGGACTCATGATTTGTCTCTTTGCTTGTCCCATTATTACTCCCTTTGGCTCTGCCCCAACAACTCTTTTGTCATTGAATGTCTCCCATCTTCTGTCCTATCACAGACTTTCCCTTTTGTTCTTTTCCCACCCTCCTCCATTTGACCTATTTAAAACATATTACAGTTCTAACTTTTCCCAGTTCTGATCAAAGGTCATCGACCTGAAATGTTAACTCTGTTTCTCTCTCCACAGATGCTGCCTGATCTGCTGAGTATTGGCAGCAATTACTGTTTTGATTTCAGATTTCCGGCATCTGCAGTATATTGCCTTTTATCGTTTCTTTTAATGAGTTGAGTTGATCTCCTTGAATCACCTAGTTTAATCTTGACTGTAGTGTGTGTGTGAGGGGAATATATTACATGTGTTAGGCTGCCAGTGTTACTGTTATCAACTGCCGCAACTTTGATGCATGATGGCACTCACATAACAGAACAAGCAATTGTTACATCGGTGCAGCATTAGATAACAAGGGAAAAACATTACCTTCTCTGTATGCAGTGCACAATAAATATATAAAATAATGTGCTTCACTAAAGGTGAATTGCAAAAATGGTGTTGCCAGTTCCACTCCTCTGCTGACAGTATTTGCATTTAACAATTAACTGGACCAAAGCAGATTCAAAACACAGTAAAGAATTGTCCAGTGTGTTGGTATTTATGTAGCGCTTTTCACACCCTCAGAAGTACTTTACAGCCAATGAAGTACTTTGTCACTGTTGGAAACATAGCAGCCAAAGTGCACGCAGCAATGTCCCACAAAGAGTAATGTGATAATGACCAGATAATTTGTTGTGGTGATGTTGACTGAGGGAAAAATATTAGCGAGGACACCAAACAGAATTCCCCAGTTCTTCTTCCAAACAGTGCCATGGGATCTTTCACAGGGAGGGTTCCCACAGGGCCTTAGTTTAACATTTCATCCCAAAGATGGTGGGCAGGATTTTGCCTCTGGGTCGGGAAACCAATGTTGGGACCATTTCCAGGTCCTGACCGCGCCCCGGGGGGCGGGGGTGGGGGTAAGTGGTCACAGCCTGTGATTTTTGCAGAGGGAAGCTGCTAATTGGCTGGAGGGCTGGTCGAACAGCCAATCAGTGGCGACTGGTGCCGGATGGAGGCGGGAGTCTGCAAGAGCAGGCCCAATTTAAAGGCATCATGGCTCCGTTAAAACGTGCCTGGATCAGATGCCCTTTGATGTTGACAGTATGCTGATGAGACCCTCGAGTCCTGTGCTGGGCAGGGACACCTCCCTGGGCAACAGGGGCACTTTTGTGCCGGCATCTTCCCCTTCCTCCCCTTCTTCCTCCTCCTCTTTCACCTCCAGCTCCTCCACTTCCTCCAATAAGCTGTGTCATTCCAGAACCTCACCCTCTTCAAGGTCCACACTTACCTGGAGGGCCATGTTAAGCAGTCCACTGAAGACCATCACAATGAGGGAGATTCTTGAAGGCGTGTACTGCAGGGTGCCACCTGACCAGTCTAGGAACTAGAACCACATCTTCAGAAGCCTGATGGCCTGCTTGATGGTGGTCCTTGTGAGCAGATGGCTTCGGTTGTAGTGCCTCTGTGGCTCTGCCTAGCGTCAAGTAAAGAGGTGAGCAGCCATCTCTTCAAGGGATAACCCTTGTCCCCAGAATCCATCCACGTAATTTGGTGGGGTTGAATGAAGAGCAGCGGCAGCTGGGACTGCCGGAAGATAAGGGAGTCATGGTAGCTGCCAGGAAAGCGAACACACATGCAGGAAGCTCTCGTTGTGGTCGCAGACCAGCTGAACCTTGAGAGACTGGAAGCTCTTCCTGTTGATGAATCTCACTGAACGGTCACTCAGTGCCTTGATGGCCACATGGGTACAATCGATGCTGCCCTGCACCTGTGGGAATCCAGCGATGGAGGAGAAACCCACTGGCCTCTGTGCCCGTGAGGTCCCATCTCTTTGACATTGTATGTACTGCCCAACTCTCACAAATAGGGCTTCAGTGACCTGCAAGATGCCATGGTGTGCTGCCGCTTGAGAGACGGCACCCAGGTGCACAGCTGATCCTTGGAAAGAGCTAGAGTTGAAGAAGTTCAAGGTCATAGCGACTGTGACGTAAAGGCCTGCTCGGGGCTGCAAAGAAAAACCCGACCCGAACCCAACAGGACCACATCCGACCAGAGGCCGACCCGGCCCGGGTCCTTCCATTTTTTTCCCGTGCCTGACCCGACCCGACCATCAGTTAACTTACCTTCCATTTTTCACTTTGTTGCTGATCTGCACAAGCTTAAAATAACTGTAACTAAACGACCTTTCTAGTCCAAAAATTAAATTAACATTGGAGCCACTTACCTGTGATAGAGTGTGTCCGACCCGGCCCAACCTGAGCCCGACACAATTATAGACCAGTCAGCCTGACGTCAGTAGTGGGGAAAATTCTAGAGTCCATTATCAAAGATTTTATACCAGAGCATTTGGAGAACAGTGGGAGAATCGGACAGAGTCAACATGGATTTACAAAAGGGAAATCATGCTTGACAAATCGACTAGAATTCTTCAAGGATGTAACTAGTAGAGTTGATGAGGGGGAGCCAGTGGATGTGGTTTATTTGGACTTTCAGAAAGCTTTCGACAAAGTCCCACATAAGAGATTAGCATGTAAAATTAAAGCGCATGGGATTGGGGATAGTGTATTGCGATGGATAGAAAATTGGTTGGCAGACAGGAAACAAAGAGTAGGGATAAACGGGTCTTTTTCTGAATGGCAGGCAGTGACTAGTGGGGTACCGCAGGGATCGGTGCTAGGACCCCAGCTATTCACAATATATATTAATGATTTAGATGAGGGAACTAAATGTAATATCTCCACATTTGCAGATGACACAAAACTGGGTGGGAGGGTGAGTTGTGAGGAGGATGCAGAGAGACTTCAGGGTGATTTGGACAAGTTGAGTGAGCGGGCAAATGCATGGCAGATGCAGTATAATGTGGATAAATGTGAGGTTATCCACTTTGGTAGCAAAAACAGGAAGGCAGATTATTATCTGAACGGCTATAAACTGAGAGAGGGGAATATGCAACGACACCTGGGTGTTCTCGTACACCAGTCACTGAAAGTAAGCATGCAGGTTCAACAAGCGATAAAAAGGGCAAATGATATGCTGCCTCTAATGGTTTGCACAGGGGTGCTGCAGATGTGGGCTGGTGCACAGCAGGTGAGCGAGGGTGATGTGTGGCTTGCAGAGCTCATGTGGAGCAGCCAGCCTTTGTCTGATAAGCCACTTCCGTACATCCCTACCTCACTGCTAGCCCTGTGTGCAGAGCCTGGGTGCCATCTGCCCTCCCATGTGTCTTTCATGTTGTATATCCTCAGCGTCCTCATAGTCCGAGGAGGAATCCTGTTGACGTCTCTCCTCATCATGCCAGGCCTGGCCTCTATCGGGTGTGTAGTTGTGCAGAGGAGCAAAGAAAGGAGCTGGCCTTTTCGGCCCGTAGTACAGGGCATCACTCTATCCATCCAGGCATTGGAGGCACTCTTTCAGCATGCCGATTTCCTGCTCAATGGTGGCTCAAGTAGCTCAGTGGCTGGCATTGTATCCCTCCTTTGCAGCAGTGGTGGAGTCTCTCACTGGTCTCGGGAGCCATGTCTGCAAAGGATAGTCCTTATCTCCAAGAAGCCACCCCTCCATCTGAGCCAGTTCAGTGAACAGCGGTGGCAGCTGGGACTGCCGCAAGACCCAGGTGTCATGGCAGCTGCCTGAGAAGCAGCCACACATTTGCTGCAAGTGCTCACATACCAGCTTCACCTAGATTGAGGTGGAAGCCTGGCAGGAGGCCTGATGGCCACATGAGTGCAGTCTATGAATATTACAACCTATGGTTCTCCGACAATGGTGCCAGAACCAATGGTCCTCTGGGCCTGGCTGTGAGCTTCCTGAAGTGGACATACTCACTGGCCCTCCGGTGCAGGGCATTGGTGACCTCCCTGAGGCCACTGTGCACTGCTGATTGTGTGACCCCACTAAGATCTCTGGTGGGCCCCTAAAAGGCTGAAGAGGCGACAGGTTTGAGAACCGCTGCCACTCTGAGGAACAAAGGCATGGGATGTCCACCGGAGACCATGGGCTGCAGGTTATCCTTGAGCCGGGCACAGAGACGTGTCACCACCCTCTCTATATGCGCAATCTCCTCTGACACTGGTGCTTTGACATCCGATGGCATGTCATGTGGGGCCTGTAGATGCACGGCAACTGTAATGGCGGGCTCCCCTTGGGGGCTGCTGCTCACGACCAGGGCCCTCTATGTAGATCGCACCTGTCTGTTGATTTTGCCCCTGGCGCATATGGTTCCTCACGTGCAGAGGATCACATAATGTAGGATGAGCCACACCTATTTCCATGTGATAAATAAAGTTGAACCCTTCATGTATTTGAAGGTTCCTAACAGGGCAGGGATTGGTGTTGACGGGCACATCAGCTGCTTTCCTGGATCAACTATGTGGTGTGCCATGGCATTGCCCATCTTGAACAACACTCAGAGTGGCACAGCATGACCATATCAAGATCCTACCAGCTGAACCAATTACCCCCACCATCCATAAAACCTTAATGCTCCTGCCCTTTCTGACACCCTCCCCACACACAGGGTGCCTAGTGTGCCATTGCCCCCTCACAAACACAGAGCGTATACTGTTAACGGAGGGATGGTACACGGTACCTCCCCTCAGCTTTCCCTCCTGTAATCCCAGACCCTCTCCCTTTCAGAATTCAGAGTGTGACCCCTGCATATCTCCCCCCCCTCCTCCCTTTAAGAATACAGAGTGAGACCCTTGTGTATCCTCCCTCCCTCCTCCCTTTAAGAATGCAGAGTTAGACCCCACATATCCCCCCCACTCCCTTTAAGAATGCAGAGTTAGGCCTCACATATCCCCCCCACTCCCTTTAAGAATGCAGAGTTAGACCCCACATATCCCCCCCACTCCCTTTAAGAATGCAGAGTTAGGCCTCACATAATTCCCCCACTCCCTTTAAGAATGCAGAGTTAGACCCTTACATATTCCCCCTCCTCCCTTTAAGAATGCAGATCTCCCTCCCTCCTCCCTTCCCTAATGCAGAGTGAGGACCCATGAACGGGACGGCATGTGACGGCCGCCCATTCAATGAAAAATCCTCCAGTGTCTGTGGAGAGGTGGCGGGCTGCATGATCAGAATTACCATATGCTAATTGTAGTGCTGCCGCCATGCGGGGGGGGGGGGGGGGGGGGGTGCCGCACCAAGGTCCCACCGCCGCCGGTAATATGTGGCGGGCCCTTCTCAATGCCGCAGGTCAAGGCGGGCCTCTCCCCGCAGCATTTTACCGGCTCTCGCACCACAACCCACGGCGTCGAGGGGCCTGTAAAATTCAGCCCATAGAATCTTAGCAGGAGGCCATTCACCCTATTGTACCTGTTCCCGCTGTTTGGTAGAGCTATCCAATTAATCCCATTCCCCTGTTTTTTACCTACTGCCATGTAATTTTGTTCCATTCAAGTATTTATCCAATTATGTTTTGAACGTTACTATTGAATCTGCTTTCACCACCTTTTCAGGCAGTGCATTCTCGAGCACGATTCACAGTCTTACATAAACTTTCTCATGTTGCATCTGGTTCTTTAGCCAATCACTATAGATTTGTGTCCTCTGGTTACTAACCCTTCTGCTACTAGAAACAGTTTCTCCATATTTACTCTGTAAAAACCATGCATGCTTTTGAACACCTCTATCAAATCTCTTCTTAACCTTCTGTACTCTAGTGAGAACAAACCCAGATCCTCTAGTCTCTCCACATAACTGAAGCCCCTCATCTCTAGCACCATTATGTTAAATCTTCTCTGCACTTGCTCCAAGGCCTTGACTTTCTTCCTAAAGTGTGGTGCCCAGAATTGAACACAATATTCTAGCTGAGTTCTAAATAGCGTTTTATAAAGTTTTACAATAATTTCCTTGCTTTTGTAATTTATCCCTTTAATAATAAAGACAAGGTTCCCATCTCAATTTGTCCTGCTGCCTTCAAAGTTTTGTGTACATACACCCCCAGCTCTCTCTGTTTCGTTTAAAATTGCACCATTTAGTTCATATTGGCTTTCCTCAATCTTCCAACTAAAATGTATCATTTCACACTTCTCTGCATTAAATTTCATCTGCCATGCATCTGCCCATTTTGCCAGTCTGTTTCTGCATTCCTGAAGTCTGTTATTAGCCTCTTTTAGTCTAGATTACAGTATTTCTTCTATTAGAATTAGAACATTACAGCGCAGTACAGGCCCTTCGGCCCTCAATGTTGCGCCGACCTGTGAAACCATCTGGCCTACACTATTCCATTTTCATCCATATGTCTATCCAATGACCATTTAAATGCCCTTAAAGTTGGCGAGTCTACTACTGTTGCAGGCAGGGTGTTCCACGTCCCTACTACTCTCTGAGTAAAGAAACTACCTCTGACATCTGTCCCATATCTATCACCCCTCAACTTAAAGCTATGTCCCCTCGTGTTTGCCATCACCATCCGAGGAAAAAGACTCTCACTATCCACCCTATCTAACCCTCTAATTATCTTATATGTCTCTATTAAGTCACCTCTCCTCCTCCTCCTCTCCAACGAAAACAACCTCAAGTCCCTCTGCCTTTCCTCGTAAGACCTTCCCTCCATACCAGTCAACATCCTAGTAAATCTCCTCTGCACCCTTTCCAAAGCTTCCACATCCTTCCTATAATGCGGTGACCAGAACTGCACACAATACTCCAGGTGCGGTCTCACCAGAGTTTTGTACAGCTGCAGCATGACCTCGTGGCTCCGAAACTCGATCCCCCTACTAATAAAAGCTAACACACCATATGCCTTCGTAACAGCCCTATTAACCTGGGTGGCAACTTTCAGGGATTTATGTACCTGGACACCAAGATCTCTCTGCTCATCTACACTACCAAGAATCTTCCCATTAGCCCAGTACTCTGCATTCCTGTTACTCCTTCCAAAGGAGTATCACTGTGCTAAGCTGTGAACTTTTTTTTATCTCCCTTTTTGTGTATTTCTTGCTCATATATTGCCATTTCTTCATCATCGCTGTGACAAATTCCTGCCTAACAACATTTTGGGAGTACCTTCACCACGTAGACCATAGCAGTTTAAGCAAAAAGCCCAGCACCAACTTCACAGAGTATCTTAGGATGGGCAATAAGTGCCAGCCTTGCTGTATTCCAAGAACAATCTTTGAGGAGTGTCCTGGCTCATATTTAGCCTTCAACCAATATCATTGAAACAGATTGTCTGGTTATTAACTCATTGCTGTTTGTGGGAGATTGTTATATCAAATTGGGGTGTGTGGGGCACTAGGAAGTGCATAATGATGCTCCAGGCATATGGGGCAGGCTTCATGAATCAGCTAGTCTTCTCCTGCCCATCATTTTTGTATGTTTTCCAATTATAACTTCACAGAATCACAGATCACAGAATAATACAGTGCAGAAGAGGCCCATCGAGTCTGCACCAATGCATTAAGGACACCTGACATGTCTACCTAATCCCATTTGCCAGCACTTGGCTCATAGCCTTGAATGTTATGACGTGCCAAGTGCTCATCCAGGTACTTTTTAAAGGATGTGAGGCAACCCACCTCTACCACCCTCCCAGGCAGTGCATTCCAGACCGTCACCACCCTCTGGGTAAAACAGTTCTTCCTCAAATACCCCTTAAACCTCCTACCCCACACCTTAAACTTGTGTCCCCTCGTAACTGACCCTTTAACTAAGGGGAACAGCTGCTCCCTATCTACCCTGTCCATGCCCCTCATAATCTTGTACACCTCGATCAGGTCACCCCTCAGTCTTCTCTGCTCCAGCGAAAACAACCCAAGCCTATCCAACCTCTCTTCATAGCTTAAATGTTCCATCCCAGGCACCATCCCGGTGAATTGCCTCTGCACCCCCTCCAATGCAATCACATCCTTCCTATAATGTGGCGACCAGAATTGCACAGAGTACTCCAGCTGTGGCCTTACCAAAATTCTATACAACTCCAACATGACCTCCCTGCTTTTGTAATCTATGCCTCGATTGATAAAGGCAAGTGTCCCATATGCCTTTTTCATCACCCTATTAACCTGCTCTTCTGCCTTCAGAGATCTATGGACAAACACGCCAAGGTCCCTTTGTTCCTCGGCACTTCCCAGTGTCAGGCCATTCATTGAATACGTCCGTGTCACATTACTCCTTCCAAAGTGTATCACCTGAAACTTTTCAGGGTTAAATTACATCTGCCACTTTTCTGCCCATTTGACCATCCCACCTATATCTTCCTGTAACCCAAGACACTCAACCTCACTGTTAACCACTCGGCCAATCTTTGTGTCATCCGCAAACTTACTGATCCTACCCCCCACATAGTCATCTATGTTGTTTATATAAATGACAAACAATAAGGGACCCAGCACAGATCCCTGTGGTACGCCACTGGACACCAGCTTCCAGTCACTAAAACAGCCGTCTGTCATCACTCTCAGTCCCCTACAGCTAAGCCAATTTTGAATCCACCTTATCAAGTTACCCTGTATCCCATGTGCATTTGCTTTCTTGATAAATCTCCCATGTGGGACCTTGTCAAAGGCTTTGCTGAAATCCATGTAAACTACATCAACTGCACTACCTTCATCTACACACCTGGTCACATGCTCAAAAAATTCAATCAAATTTGTTAGGCATGACCTCCCTCTGACAAAGCCATGCTGACTATTCCTAATCAAATTTTGCCTCTCCAAGTGGAGATAGATTCTCTCCTTCAGAATTTTCTCCAATAGTTTCCCTACCACTGACGTGAGACTCACTGGTCTATAGTTCCCTGGCTTATCTCTACAACCTTTCTTAAATAGTGGGACCACATTAGCTGTTCTCCAGTCCTCTGGCACCTCCCCCGTGGCCAAAGAGGAATTAAAAATTAGGGTCAGAGCCCCTGCAATCTTCACCCTCACCTCCCACAGCATCCTGGGACACAAATCGTCCGGACCTGGCGATTTGTCTACTTTTAAGCCTGCCAAAACCTCCAATACCTTGTCACTCCCTATGACAATTTGCTCAAGATCCTCACAGTCTCTCTGTCTGAGTTCCATATCTACATCCTCATTCTCTTAGGTGAAGACAGATGTGAAGTATTCATTCAACACCCTACCAATGTCCTCTGGCTCCACCCACAGATTTCCCCCTTGGTCCCTAATGGGTCCTACTCTTTCCCTGGTTATCCTCTTCCCATTGATATACTTATAGAATATCTTGGGATTTTCCCTACTTTTACCAGCCAGAGCTTTCTCATATCCCCTCTTTGCTCTCCTAATTGCTTTCTTAAGCTACATCCTACACTTTCTGTACTCCACTAATGCTTCCGTTGATTTGCTCTCCTTGTATTTGCTAAAAGCCTCTCTCTTCCTTCTCATCGTACCCTGAATGTTTCTGGTCATCCATGGTGTTCTGGGCTTGTTGCTCCTACCTGTTACCCTACAGGGAACTTGTTGGGCCTGTACCCTCCCCATTTCCTTTATGAATGCCCCCCACATCAGCTGGTTTTGGGCGACATCGTTCCAGAAGGTGTCCTTCAGGCTTCATATATTGTTGGATGGGCCTTGCTCCTTGGATGTCAACCAGCATACCTTGGAGTACGTTCACTCCCTTTTCTTCCTCTTCAAAGTACTTTCATTAGCAGAGCAGCTGATTATGGGGATTTGAGATACTTTGTATAAATATGAAAGTTGAATTTATAGAAAATCAAGATTTAGACTTTTACTGCTGGTAAATTGACACCATAGTAATGTAAACTGCTAAACATCAAAAGGTGGGATTCAATTTCTGATTTGTGCAGTGTCATTACCAATCGCAGCATTACAATTCTAGAGACACAATGAGCAGAATGTGAGTATTTCTGCACATAAGGCAAAGAGAGAGTTTTCCTTTGGTATTGTCAGACATCTCATGGTGACAGACTCAGACTGGTCTGCACGAGTGTAAAATAGAATTATTTTAATCCATCAAAAACCAGGCATTCAACTATATAATGCTTTGTAAAATTTTATTGCAGCAGATAAAAATGAACAGTGATGAGTAAAGGGTAGAAATGACTGTTAGCAGTTTTATTGTACATGTACTTTACCCACTCTTATCAAATAATTCTATTATTTTTAACAGCATCATTAACTCATTTATTTAAGGCCAGGTAGGAATTTAATACAATGTTGGTCAAGTTTTTTACAATAATGTTTTTTATATTTGTTTTGTGGGACGTGGGCATCACTGGCAAGGCCAGCATTTATTGCCTATTCCTAATTGTCCTTGAACTGAGTGGCTTGCTAGGCCATTTCAGAGCGCAGTTAAGAGTCAACCTCATTGCTGTGGGTCTGGAATCACATGTAGGCCAGACCAGGTAAGGACAGCAGATTTCCTTCCTTAAAGGACATTAGTGAACCAGATGGGTTTTTACAACAATCGATAATGGTTTCATAGTCACCATTAGACTAGTTTTTAATTCCAGATTTATTAACTGAATTCAAATTTCACCATCTGCTGTAGTGGCATTCAAACCCATGTCCCCATATCATTAGCCTGGGCCTCTTGATTACTAGTCTAGTGACATTACCACTACACCACCGCCTCCCCTTAATAATCTCACTGATGGTTAATTTTATCCGCTATGCTACAAAATGGTGCCCTACGTGGGGCAAATAGTGCAGAGACATTGCAAACCCAACTATAAATATTTTATAAGGCCACTATTTCTCTTTCACTTCTAACAATGTCAGTTGTGGCTCAATGATAGCACTCTCGCTTTTGAGTCACAGAATCACAGAATTGTTACAGTGCAGAAGGAGGCAATTCAGCCCATCGTGTCTGCACTGGCTCTCCGAACGAGCAATTCACTCAGTACCATTCCCCTGCCTTCTCCCTATATCCTTGCACATTCTTCCTTTTCATATAACTGTCTAATTCCCTTTTGTATGCTTTAATTGAACCTGCCTCCACCGCATTCTCAGGCAGCGCAATCCAGACCGGAACCACTCTCTGCGTGAAAAAGTTATTCCCCATGTCACTTTTGCTTCTCTTACCAAATACTTTAAACCTTTTCCCACTCTTTCTTGATCCTTTCACAAATGGGAACAGTTTCTCTGTATCTACTCTGTCCAGACCCCTCATAATTTTGAATACCTCTATCAAATCACCTCTCAGCCTTCTCTTTTCCAAGGAAAAGAGTCCTAACTTCTCCAATCGATCTTCATAACTGGAATTCCTCATCCCTGGAACCATTCTCGTGAATCTCTACTGTACTCTCTCCAATGCCCTCTAGTCTTTCCTGAAGTGCGGTGCCCAGAACTGGACGCAATACTCCAGCTGAGGCCAAACAAGTGTCTTATACAAGTTCAACATAACCTCCTTGCTCTTATACTCTATTCCCCTATTAATAAAGCCCAGGATACTGTATGCTTTATTAACTGCTCTCTCAACCTGTCCTGCCACCTTCAATGACTTATGCACATAACCCAGGTCCCTCTGCTCCTGTACTCCCTTTAGAATTGTACCATTTATTTTATATTGTCTTTTTTTTATTCATTCATGGGATGTGAGCGTCGCTGGCCAGGCCAGCATTTATTGCCCATCCCTAACTGCTCTTGAGAAGGTAGTGGTGAGCTGCCTTCTTGAACCGCTGCAGTCCATGTGGGGTAGGTACACCCACAGTGCTTTTAGGAAGGGAGTTCCAGGATTTTGACCCAGTGACAGTGACAGAAGGAACGGCGATATAGTTCCAAGTCAGGATAGTGTGTGACTTGGAGGGGAACTTGCAGGTGGTGGTGTTCCCATGCATTTGCTGCCCTTGTCCTTCTAGTTGGTGGAGGTTGCGGGTTTGGAAGGTGCTGTCTAAGCAGCCTTGGTGCATTGCTGCGGTGCATCTTGTAAATGGTACACACTGCTGCCACTGTGCGTCGATGGTGGAGGGAGTGAATGTTTGTAGATGGGGTGCCAATCAAGCGGGCTGCTTTGTCCTGGATGGTGTTGAGCTTCTTGAATATTGTTGGAGCAGCACCCATCCAGGCAAGTGGACAGTATTCCAGCACACTCCTGATTTGTGCCTTGTAGATGGTGGACAGGCTTTGGGGAGTCAGGAGGTGAGTTACTCGCCTCAGGATTCCTAGCCTCTGACCTGCTCTTGTAGCCACGGTATTTATATGGCGACTCCATTTCAGTTTCTGGTCAATGGTAGCCACTAGGATGTTGATGGTGGGGGATTCAGCGATGGTAATGCCGTTGAATGTCAAGGGAAGATGGTTAGATTCTCTCTTGTTGGAGATGGTCATTGCCTGGCACTTGTGTGGCGCGAATGGTACTTGCCACTTATCACCCCAAGCCTGGATATTGTCCAGGTCTTGCTGCATTTCTCCATGTTCTTTCTACCAAAATGAATCACTTCACATTTCTCTGCATTGAATTTCATCTGCCACCTGTCTGCCCATTCCACCAACTTGTCTATGTCCTTTTGGAATTCTACACTATCCTTCTCACAGTTCACAATGCTTCCAAATTTTGTATCATCTGCAAACTTTGAAATTGTGCCCTGTTCACCAAGGTCATTAATATATCAGGAAAAGCAAAGGTCTTAACACTGATCCCTGGGGAACTCCACTACAAACCTTCCTCCAGCCCGAAAAACATCCATTAACCACTACTCTCTGTTTCCTGTCACTCAGTCAATTCCATATCCATGTTGTTACCGTCCCATTTATTCCATGAGCCAGAAGTTTGCTCACAAGTCTGTTGTGTGGCACTGTATCAAACTTTTGAAAGTCCATGTACACCACATAAACTGCATTGCCTTCATCAACCCTCTCTGTTACCTCCTCAAAAAACTCCAGCAAGTTAATTAAACATGGTTTTCCCTTAAGAAATCCATGATGGCTTTCCTTAATTAATCCACACTTGTCCAAGTTTCTATTAATTTTGTTCCAAATTATTTTTTTCTATAAGTTTCCCCACCACCAAAGTTAAACTGCTGGCCTGTAGTTGCTGGGCTTATCTTTACACCCTTTTTTGAACAAAGGTGTAAGGTTTGCAATTCTCCAGTCCTCTGGCACACATCTGAGTCTGAAGGAATACTGGAAAATTATGGCCAGAGCCTCCACGATTTCCACTCTCACTTCTCACAGTATCCTTGGATGCATCTCATCCAGTCCTGGTGCTTTATCCACTTTAAGTACAAAGTCAGAAGGTTGTGAAATCAAAGTTGCACGCCAGCGATTTGAAAGCAAAATCTAGGCTGACACTCCAATGCTGGACTGTCAGACGTGTCATCTTTGGGATGAAACTGAAGCCCTGTCCGTCCTCGCAGGTGGATGTAAAAGATTCTCAAGAAGATCAGGAGAGTTCTCCCCAATGTCCTGCTAATATTTATCCATCAACCAGCATCACTCTGCAGTCCTAGTGACTACACTTCAAAAATACTTAATTAGCTGTAAAGTGCTTTGGGACATCCTGAGTTTGTGAAGGATGTTATATAAATGCAAGTCATTTTTTCTGTAACAAATTTTTATATGATGCTCATAACCTTCAAAGTCAGGTTACACTTTGTAGGATTTCAGAAACCATTAACCATTTTAGTTATCGCAAGCACAAAATAAGCTGCAGTCCTTAAGTGATCAAGTGAATAAACATGCAGAAATGATTTGGTCCTTACTCTCCATTGGAAGTTTGTACCTTATAGCTAGTGGTAAATTAAGCTGTAAAAATTGGAAATGGCACTTCTACACTAATGATGTAACTATGCAGAATCAATGAAAGAATTTACATCTAAAACGTGTCTTATCACATTGCTCAGAAAACTTCAAGGCACTTCACAATGTAGTTTATGTGAGTAAACACAGCCACCATTTTAAGCGCAGCAATGCCTTCAGTTGTGTAAGTCCTGAGCTCTGGAATTCCCTTCTAGCCTTTCTCTCCTCTTTTAAGATGCTCCTTAAAAGCTGCCAATGGTGGGGCGAAGGAAATCGGGGGATGCAGAAGAGGCCAGAATTGGAAGATCACAGTGTTCTCGGAGACCATAGGGCTGGAGGAGTTAGAGAGATTATGCTCAAGTTCTAGAGTATAGTTTGAAACCACAATCTATTTCTGAGGTAACTGAGCCAAGCTGAGACTTCGAATGATTAGCACTTATTTACTGTGCAAATAGCTTTCATCACCATATGCAGATTCCACTTATAAAGTATCACAACTTTCTAAACTGAGACTGGTGATTGCCTAAGATTGCTATCAGAATGATTAACAGCAATATTAGTTCTTTGTTAATTTAGGTTTCAGATAATAAATAATATTTTATATAGAGCTGGGGGACTCTTACCTTCTAGAAAGGGAGATGATCACTCTTACACACAAGTGTCTATAATGTGAGGCTCCACTGCAATTCCTCAGTAGATATGAAAGCTGGACTCAGAATTGGAGCTACAACATCATTGCTTTATCTCCAAACCAGACTCACATCTGGCCAGGCTGTACAATTTATATCTGATAACTACCATCGCGATACAATATTTATATGAGATGATATAATACTTATACGAGTGGATTTGATCATGAGTGTTTTAATGGAAGTCCGTTTTATTGAGGCAAAATGCAATAGGAGGAGGACATTCAGCCCATTGTGATGGTGCCAACTTTCTGCAAGAGCTACTAATTAGTCCCACATTGCCCTGCAATATTTTGCTTTCTAAATGTATATCCAATTTCCCTTTGGAAGTAACTATTGAATCTGCTTCCACCATGCTCTCAGGCAATGCATTCCAGATCATAAGAACTGGTGCCATGAAATTATCATCAATTGTTGTAAAAATCCATCTGGTTCACTAATGTTCTTTAGGGACGGAAATCTGTTGGCCTTACCCAGCGTGGTCTGCAAGTGACTGCAGACGCACAGAAATGTGGTTGACTCTTAAATGCCCTCTGAAATGGCCTAACAAGCCACTCAGTTGTCAAGGGCAATTCGGGAAGAGCAATATGAAAGAATAAAAAAATCTGCCCCCTGTTTTTTTTTCGGTTATTCTAAATTTGTAAACTCTGGTTAGCAATCTTCCTGCCAAAGAAAGAAGGTTCTTCATATTTATTCTATCAAAACCCCTCACAATTTTAAAAACCTCTAATAAGTCTTCCCTTAACCTTCTCATAATACAACTGAATTCCATATTTGGTTTGAGAGTGACATACTCGAGTCCAAAACAAGGATCTTAAAGCCAAATCCATAGGTATGAGGGCTGAGGTTGATTGGGAAAATAGACTAAAAGGTATGGCAGTAACTAAACAGTGGGAAACATTTAAAGAAATGATTTAAAATTTTCAACAAAAATATGGTCCATTAAAAAACAAAACCTCAGTGAGAAATAAATATCCATGGCTAACTAGGGAAGTTAAAGATTGCTCTAGTCATAGTCCCGAAGGCATCTCACCCCATTAGAGAGAGACAGTTGGTGATGTATAGCTTGAGAGTCACCACTCCTCAAGCTTGGGGTAAGGTGAGGAGGCAGGCCTCCAGGAACTACCACAGATGGTACGGGGATTAAACCCATGCTGTTGGCATCTCTCTGCATCACATTCGAGCCGTCTAGCCTATTGAGCTAACCAAAATACATGGTTCAATTTTCACCTAAAATGCTTACTTTTAGCACCTCACAGGCAATGAATCACTTGTTTTTTGCATGTGTAGTCACTGTTGTGATGTAGGAAACACAGCAATTAATTTATGCACAGCAAGATCCCACAAATAGTAATATGATGACCAGATAACCTGTTCTAGCGATTTTGATTGAGGGATAAATATTGGCCAGGACACCAGGGAGAACTCTCCTGCTCACTTTGAAATAGTCTCTTAGGATTTATTTTAACCCTCCTGAAAGGGCAGACAGGGCCTCAGTTTAACATATCTGAAATATGGCACAACATTCAGTCAGCATTGCTGTAGAGTGTCAGCTTAGTTTTTTTATGCTCTAGTCTCTGGAGTGGGCATTAAACCCACAATCTTCAAACTTAGAAGCAACAGAGCTACCACTGAGCTATGGTTAACACCTGTGTACAAAGTATGTGCCACTGCACAGACTAGCGATGCATATATAAAAAGCCTATTTTCTCATTCACTGAAGAACAACTTAGTCAAAACCAATCAAGAAATCACTGCAACTTACTTCATAAATTAATGCTAATTATGATATGCAATGCAAATGTGCACACACGTACAAAAATAAAAATACCGTTAATGAATTGAAAATAAAACATCGGGTAAAAATGAAAGGTTTTACTGAAACAAGCAACTTCTCTAGCAATAGTGTTAGAAGAAGAAAAATAAATAAAAGAAGCCTCCTCAGGTCAAAGAGGTAGCAATGTTCACTAGACTTCTCGATTCTATGTCTAAAGTAAGGAAGGACTGAAAGGAGTGCTGAGAATATCACTATGAAAAGGTCACCCAAGCATAAACTGGCCAAAATAAGTGGTCCTTCAAGACTTTAGGGTGTGGCCCAGATCAAACAGTGCAGATGACACAGCAGGAGAAATCAGCTCTTTGCTCTGGAGATAGCTTTTAACTGTGGAGCCAAAGTTCAAACATCTGAACCATTCCAGGATCACATTACATTTTTCCCTTCTTATCCCATGTTTAACACCTGGCTCAACATTAAAAGCAGAAATTCATCTCAACATTGTATCGCATGCATGAAAGAAATGCATAGGCCATAGGCAGACAATGGCACGTAGCATGCATACAGTGACTCTTTACAGTGGGCTGAGGTAATTTCTGAAACGCATAGTGAATGTGTGGCCATCATATGTATTTGAAAAGGCTATTACACCATTTCCCAGAAAAACTCAGCAGCTTTGGCAGCATCTGTGGAGAGAGAAACAGAGTTAACGGCTGCAATTTTGTTCTTGCAGTGGGGGTCCCGCCGACGGGCCCGAAATTTATCGTTCATGGGTGTCGCTGGTTATGCCAGTGTTTATTGCCCATTCCCTAATTGCCATTGAGAAGGTGGTGGTGAGCTGCCTTCTTGAACTGCTGCAGTCCATGTGGGGTAGGTACACCCACAGTACTGTTAGGAAGGGAGTTCCAGGCGTTTGACCCAGCAACAGTGAAGGAACGGCGATATCGTTCCAAATCAGGATTGTGTGTGGCCTGGAGGGGCACTTGCAGGTGGTGGTGCTCCAATGCATCTGCTGCCCTTGTCCTTCTAGTTGGTAGAGGTCACGGGTTTGGAAGGTGCTGTCTAAGGAGGAAGGTGCTGTTGAAGGAAAGCAGAGGGGCAACCCTGCTTCGACATTCTGTGGGACCTGGAGCTGCATGCTGAAATAGAAATAGAAAATGTTGGAGACACTCAGCAGGGGTGTGGGGGGTGGGGTGGGGGGGGGGGGTGGCGGTGGCTACGGGGAGCAGGCAACTAATTTGTCTTTGGGCCTGTTGTTGCTATTAAAGATGGCTGCCTGCCCCCAGGAGCTCCCAGCCAATTGGAGAGCTGGCAGGTCAGCAGTCTCAGCAGTGACGCCGGGAGCAATGGCCACTGCTGGGACTGCACCTGGAAGAAGTGGGTGCCATGGAAGGATGACGTCCTCCCAACGAGGTAAGTGGGGTCTGGGGACACTGGGACCAGTCTGGCAGGCCCCAGCGAGGTGGGGGTTGGGGATGGTGAGGGCAGGCAGTGCCATCACTGTGGGGGCGGCCATTGTCGCCAGGGTCCCCCTCCATAGGCTAAAGAATGCCCAAATAGGAGCCCCACCTGAGCCTGCTGGGAGACTGCCAGCATTTAGCAGCTGGTTTCTCTACATGGTGGGGGGCTCACATGCCATGGTAAAATGCCAGCAGTGGTGGGAAGAGTCCCTTAATTGACAGATTAAGTGGCACAATTGGCTTTTGCACAGAAGGGCAGTCAGCCATTTTTCCCACTGCCGGTAAGATGACATGGCGGCAAGAAGACCATGGGCACTCCATCCTCCCTCCTTTGCTCACTATCAGAACAGTTCTGATAGATTAGATTAGATTAGATTAGAGAAACAGCACTGAAACAGGCCCTTCGGCCCACCGAGTCTGTGCCGAACATCAACCACCCATTTATACTAATCCTACACTAATCCCATATTCCAACCAAACATCCCCACCTGTCCCTATATTTCCCTACCACCTACCTATACTAGTGACAATTTATCATGGCCAATTAACCTATCAACCTGCAAGTCTTTTGGCTTGTGGGAGGAAACCGGAGCACCCGGAGAAAACCCACGCAGACACAGGGAGAACTTGCAAAACTCCACACAGGCAGTACCCGGAATCGAACCCGGGTCCCTGGAGCTGTGAGGCTGCGGTGCTAACCACTGCGCCACTGTGCCGCCCCATAAAAGGTCAGAGACCTGAAACATTAACTCTGTTTCACTTTCCACAGATGCTGCCAGACCTGCTGCGTGTTTCCAGCATTTTCTATTTTTGTTTCAGATTTCCAGCATCTGCAGTATTTTGCTTTTGTGTTATACCATTTCCTCTTGGGCTTTCTGTAACCATTTACATCTCCTCTGGACCCATCCTTTGTTTCTTTACTTGTCCCATTTTTATTTCATTTTGCCTTGCACCATTATCCTTCTTACCATTTAATCCCTCTACTCTATCTTAGATCTTCCCCATTTGTTCTTTCCCCACCCCACCCACATTTCCCTGGCTTTGTTTCTTAAAGGCTGCTCATCTCTGGCATCTTTCAGTTCTGATGAAATGCCATCGACCTGAAACGTTAATTCTTTTTCACTTCATAAATGCTGCCTGACTTGCTCAATGTTCCCAGCACTTTTGGGTTTTTTTGTGGAATAGTCATATTCAGAAACTTATCGAAGTTATAAAAATAATTTAGGGCTTTCTAATAGATGTCGGTTTTTAATATAAGTTTTTCTATCCTGAGTTGACCAGTATGAGAAGTGAAGTTGTTTTTCCTCCAGAGCAGTGACTACTACATGCTGTAGATAAGGATTAGTTATGACCAAACATGTCTGAAGCGTGCCATAAAGACATGTGCAACAAAAGTCCAATACAATGAGCTGAATTTTAAACTAAAAAAATGATTCAGGTTGGGTTGGAGGTATTAAAGTCCAAAAAATCCATTTCCCAACCAAAACCTGCCTCCGATCTGCCTATTTCCGGCTTTAGCTGAGACTGGAAGTTGCATGGCGGATCAACCAACTCCAAGGACATGGGTTGGAAGTTTAAATATGATAATGAGGCTACGAGCTACTCATCATAATGCCCCATCCCTCCCCACACCACCAGTCCCCGATCCGCCCTAACACAAGGCCTCCGACTGCCTTTCCACCACCAGTCCCTGATGCCCCATCTACCACTATGAGACCTCCAATCTACTCCCCAGGCCTCCAAACTTCGATCCTTCCCCACCCGAGGTGTCCAATTGCCCCCTTCCACCAAGCCTCTGAACCACCCCCCAGACCTCCTATTACCCAATCACCCAAACCATGAGGCTTCCAACATCCCCAAAATCGACAGCCCACACAATTAACCACCCTCCCTCCTTCCCCAAATCGCCCTCCCTCCTTTCTACCTCAATTGACCTCCTCCTTTGCCCCCCCCCCCCCGCCCGATGGACCCTTCTCTCTCTGCGAAGAACCTCCCCTCCTCCATCCATAATCAACACCCCCCACCCCCATCCCCAGAGCACACTTACCTGCTGCTGTGGCCTTCACTGACTGGCTGCTCACCCAAATGCAGGCCCAGCCTGTCCATCAGTTTGGCCTCCAGGCTGGGAACTGATCAGTGACATCACTAACATGTGGAGGAATCTTGAATTGTGGATTCCCCACAACTTTCTGACAGAGCTGGTCCCTGCGGACCAGGTAAGTAAAAATTCCCCCCAATGATTCCATCTCTGTGAAGAAGTTACATGCAGGACCAAGAGCCAGCAATCCAATACAAAGATTTGAGCTCTATCCAACAGTGTAACATGAGGAAGGGAGAGGGGGTAATTTTGTGTACCTGTAAGACATGAAGGGGTATCGATCAAACCTTTTCACTTTTGGTGGATATCTCTTCTTTCTAAACAGCAATAAATGGAGCCTCCCCGAACAACTTTCCATGAAGATGTGTTGCTTTAAACGTCAATTAGCTGTATAGGAATAGCGAGACGCAAAAAGGCCATGATCCATCTAGAATCCCTCCAACAATCCTGGTAGTTGTGTGATACAGCGATAAAGGAGTTGTTGACTAGCATAGCACAATCTCTAGCAATTAGTCTAGAACATACCTAGACATAACACCACAAACACACTGGTGATGGAGAACTTTAGGAGCCGTAAGTCCAAAGTCACCTGTTCCTCCCAAGCATGCTATACTCATCACATTACATGTTTCGAATTACTCAGATATTGTATTCCCAAATTCTGGGAAAATAACTAACAGCAAAGTTTCTGGCTTTGTCCCTAAAGCAATTTTTTTAGTTATGAGCAGCTATTCTAGGTTAGCTGTTAGATTAATGCATGGCTGGCTCGAAATATTGTTTGTCCTTTCCTATACCTGACTGTGACTTGCTTGATTTTATTATACTTTTACTTGTGGCCATTGTCATTATTCATTTTTATGAGCAGGCACGCACAATCCAGAAAAGAAATTATCTTTATCCAACAGTCCAACTGACAAAGAGGAGTGAGGAAAGAACTTGCTTCTCAGCATGTCAAGTGGTTCATTAGCTTGGGGAATCCTTGAATAACAAATGCGTTTTCGAATATGATAGTACAAGCTGGGGTACCATGCGAGTTAATCAAAAGAACAACATAAAGTAACCTAAGGTGGACCTACTTAGAAAATTAGGCAACAAGCAACTTAACAAGGAAAATGTACTGCAGAGATGATGTGGCATTTACAGCCAATCAAGCAGATGAAAAGCATTGTTTGGAATAATGTAACAAAAAGAATAAAGATCCCCTGTGTACAGCCCGTGGTGAATTTTGCTTCCTGATTATCCAACATTTAAATTTAAGTCAGCTTAATTAAACAGGAAATGATCCATCTGAGAAGCATGTGACTAACTTCTCAATAGCCAGTATGTGCAGTACATTTTTGGAAATAGTGAGAATTTTCACAGATTCTGTGGCTTGCTGTGTCGTCTTGCTCACTGAGAGCTTAGATTGAGAGAGCCAGACATGTGGCACTCTCAACTTTCCAGCAGATCAGGAGCATTACAGATCAGGCATAGTAACCAGTGTGCCCAATGCTCCAATCCGCAATTTGTGGACCGAGACTCCTGTGGGGTGAAATAAAAGCAAAATACTACAGATGTTGGAAATTTTTAAAGTAAAAACAGAAAGTACTGGAAATACTCAGCAGGTCTGGCAGCATCTGTGAAGAGAGAAACAGAGTTAATGGCCAGAATTTTATGCCATCCCAAAGAGTGGGATGGTGGCGGAGGGGTGGCGTTAAATGGAGCAGGAGTCTCTGGGAGCCCTTCCTGACCCACTCACGCCTCCACCACCACCACTTTACACAGGGTGGTGGCGGCAAAAAACGGCCTGCCCACCCCAGGCCAATCAAGGCCCTTAAGTGGCCATTTAACGGTCACTTAAGGGCCCCTGCCCACCTCCACGGGGATTTTACCTGTGACTGGTTGGGCGGCCAAGGACCGAGAGAAGCTGCCTGACAAAACTAGGCGGCTCTCGACCGGCCCGGGGGTGGGGGGGACCCTCATGATCGGGCACCCTGTGCCCGATGGAGGGCCACCCCCGCTACCCCAACCACCCCCAGCACCCAATATGCTCCCCTTTGCCTCACCAGGGCCCAACCGATTACCCCCGGCGTGGCAACCAAAACTTACCTTTGCTCCAGGCTTCCCAACATCTTTTCTTGATGCTGGGCTGTAGTCCCAGCAGTGGCCACCGCTCCCGGTGGCGCTGCTGGGACTAAGACTTGCAGGCCCACTGATTGACCAGCAGCTCTACTAGGTGGGACTTCCTACCTCAAGCGGGTGGAAGTCCCGCCTCACACCTATTGAAGCCCGGCAACCCGCAAAATATGGGTTGGATCCCCAGGCAAGGCAGAAGCAGGTTCGCCACCGACTTTTCAGTCAGTGGCCGGCTCCCGTCCACCTAGGTAAAATCGCGGCCAACGTTTCAGGTCTGTGACTTTTCTTCAGAACTGCTATCGTTCAGCGTCAGAGATGGGAAGGTCAGAGGATGTGATGAATACATGGCAAGGGGTGAGATGAGGGGTCAGAAGGAAGATCTGTTGGGGTTGGTTTCCATGAGCTGCTGGAGCTTGCGTTCTGTTCCTTAGCATCTGATAGGAAGAGAAAAAGTTTTTTGTTAATGCGATAGGATAAGACAAAGGATGAAATGAAACTGCAGAGCAGGAATGCTTTGAGATAGAGTGAATCAGTGCTTCTGGAGAGAGAGCTCGAGTGTGTACATGTGGTGGTGCATGGCACTGAGTGTGGATCTCAGGATCTGGCGAGAACAGCAGTCCGAGGAACGTTGTGTGTCTTGGAGATACCTGTAATCCTGGCTGGATTCGAAACATGAAAGATGGCATTTCAGTTGGAATCCACGTGGAATAAGTTGGAGTCAGAGACTGTTGCTGAGGACGTGGATGTAGCTGTGAAAACAAGTTTTGGTAGACACCTTATCAAACACAAGGAGGGAAATGGAAAGTAATAAAGGTGAACAAGGTAAAAGAGACAAATGGAAATCCTGTCGGAGAGAAGAGCAGAACTTCTTTAAGGTCGGCATTCCTGGAAGAGAAGTGGCAGCAAATTAAGCACTAAAATAAAAGCAAAGTACTGCAGATGCTGGAAATCTGAAATAAAAACAGAAATTGCTGGAAATACTCAGAAGGTCTGGCAGCATCTATTTTAGGTCTGTGACCTTTCATCAGAACTGGTGTCAGACCTGCTGAGTATTTCCAGCACTTTCTGTTTTTATTCTTGTGGGATGAAATTGGTCTTTGGTGATGGCGCAAAATGGGCAATAGCGAATGGAAAAGAAAATGGGGCAGAGTGTAAAGCCGGCAGCGGATTCACTGTCGCCAGTTTGGCGCTAGCACTTGCACTAGCACTAAGACCAATTTTAGACCCCAAAATATAGGAGCAGGATCTATGGAAACATATGCCAATGTGACAGGCCATCTATGGCCTGACAATCCTGCTCTTCTCCTGAATTAACAAATTGCTAACAGGTTTCCTGGTAATGAATAGTTTTGCAATGCATGAGAATTGTTACGACCAGGTGAGAAAGAGATCTAGAGGTTCCCTTTCAGCCTTCACTTAGTCTTACTGTAACAGGGTTTTTTTTTTTACACACCGTGTTTTTAACTCCCCCTTGGTGAATCCTTGTTCACCGCTTTCCAATTACAAGACAAAGAAACCAGCACATGTAGGACTTCTTAGGTTTAAAGAAGAAAGATTGAAATGTATTAAATTTAAACTCTAATTCGGATAATGCCTACGGATACACAACGTACCCACGCTAACATGCATACGTGATACACACATGCAGATAGGGGCAGAAAAGAGAAGAAAAATAAAGTGAAAAGTTTGAGGCAATCTCTGAGGGGGATTTGTTACTTTGCTTCGAGCTCACTGTAGAGTCCTTGATTGTAGGTAGGTCTTACTTTTCGTTGGGGCCCAGTATTCTTCTTAAACCTTGTTCAATGTAGGAGACTTTTCTCTCTTTGAGTTTCACGTGTCCTCAGTGGGTCCAGAGACGTGTGAGAAAGAGATGGAGAGCTAGACAGGAGAGGTCTTTTCAAATCGGGAGCAAACAGCTTTCTGAGTTCAGATTCTCTTTGGAAAATTCCAAAAGGAAACCTGCAACAGTCAGTTAGTCATGTGACTAAACTGGTCTGACTATATCTGCTTGTGTATTTGGCCATCTTAGCAGTCAACCTGAAATACGAGCTCCTCCACCTTCAATGACTGGTAATCAAAAGTCCATTGTGGATTGAATGTATCAGGGAATGGTCTTTTGTCCCTTTTAAGCACTGTCTGTAAATATACAAATGTCTTTCCAGTCAAGGGTCTGGTGTTGCTTTCTTTTAAAAAGCGAGTTCTTTCTTTACTCCAGTAACAGTTTAAAAATCAATGTCCATGTGGCGAAATTAATGTGCCTCATTCTTGGCGGGTGGGGCCCTACATGACTGAGTGAAATTGCTCTGTGGCAGCAGTGCTAAACGGACCATTCCGAATCAGCAGCCTGATTTACACCCTGTCTGACTTTCAAAAAAAAAACCTGTTTAAAAAAAACAAACACACCATAGTATTCAGACCTTCTCCTCCCCAGCTTGGAGATCATTCTCCAGTAAATATTGGGGCTTAACTCCACAGTTCCCCACCCAGAAGTCAGATTGCAGTCATGATTGCTGCAGCTCTGCTTTCAGGTGAAAGACTCCTCTGCAACATTACACTTCTTTCACTGCCCTGCTGATATTTACAAATCTTCACCTTCATTAAGCTGATCAAATTTAGATTTGACTTAAAGCAAATTGCTCATTTTTTCATTGACTGCAGATGCAGAAGGCTGCCTGAATTCATTAAGGATATTAACATGGCTTTTAATCAGCAAGCATGGACCTTTCTTTTCTCTCTATTTACTTGCCTTTTGTAATCACTATTTAGAGGACTGGAGATCCCCAGCGTAATGCAATACACAGATAAATAGTCCCTTGGCACTTTCTACTGATTTTCTTCACACACCTACATTTTAGCTAAAATTAATGGAGAAAATAACTTTGGCTCCTACTCACCCAATATTACCATTTCTAGATTCTTGACTGATAGTCAGGGGTAAAATTTGTTCTTGTTGAAAGCATGAAGTGGCCGTCTCAATGAAGGTCATCACTCAACATAGAGCCCACAGTGACCTCCTACACTCATAGATTATAGGAAGAAGAAAGCCAAAAAGAAAGCGAAATGTTCAACAGTGCCAAGATTAGGGGAAAAAAGAGATATAACGATGTAGAGTAGGAAATAGAGAGGGTTCAGAGAGCAAGATCAATCATATAAAGAAAGCTTTAGGCACTTGTTCACATAAAATGTCATACCATAAAAAAAATCACAGACTTAGTTATGAGGAATGATCACCTGATTCTGAGGTACTGAAGAGCCAGCCATTTTGTTAGTTTGCCTTTGATCAACTAATGCTTCACAACGGGAGAAAAAAGTGTTAAATGGAGTTTTATTCCATTTTATCGTGCTTGTGGTCTTGTGTTGAAACTGATTTGCTCTCACAGTGATCCCTCGTGAGCCATGAGCTTCTCTGTGTTGTTCATCCATGTGTCCTATTACTAGTTAAGTACCCAGGTAATGGAACTCTGCCACACCACACCTTTTACTTGGCTCTGTTTGCTCACCTTGAGAATGACAGGTCATTGACCTGAAACATTAACTCTGTTTCTCTCTCCATAGATGTTGCCTGGCCTGCCATTTCTCAGCATTTCCTGTTTTTTTATTTCTGATTTTTCAGCATCCAAAGTATTTTGCTTTCGTATAGCACGTTCCCTCTTTGACCGGCCTGTCATAAAGGGACGTATGTCTGCGAGTAAGTTCCACCTTTTTTGAGAGAGCTGAGTAAGGACACATAAATCTACACTCTGTAAGTGCTGGCAAATCAAGTGATAGGCTTATAATTATTAGATAATTAGACATTTAATGTCTCTATTTCAATTGCCTGCTTCTCTCAGATTCAAGATAACAATCCAATTCAATCTTTGTTATGCTTATTTTTAATTCTACTCCCCTCCCCAGAATTCCTTAACAAGCTTAAACCACAAGGAAGAAATAGGATCAAGGGAGGCAGGTCAGAGGTGGGCGATGAGAGGCGACCTGTCAATCAGCTTGCAAGAAAACATAGGCTTCCATTGCTACATGGATGGAAATGTTTATATAGTTACATGCTGCTGATTTGCATATTTGTTATCTTCAATGCAGCAAGGTAACAGATTGCTGCAAGGTTTGTGTTTCTAATTTACATTGCCAGCTGAGGGGTATCAAACAGTTGCTCACCGATCTACAGCAACCCTTGTTGCATCTGATTTTTTTTCCAAACATATACTTTATTCATAAAATTTGAAAAAATACATTACAAAGCAATTCAAATTCGGCATTTCATAATGTGCAATAAAGATCAGTTTCTTTCAAACAGTACATGAGGTGCCTCACTACACTTGTCATTTCAAGTTATATTTACAATGTACATTGGCATTACATACCAAAAAGCATTCTCTGGTGTATACAGTCCGAGGTGTTTTAGATGGGTTCCAGCCCTTCGGTATACTAAGGCGGGAGGGCCTTACACAGTGGCCTTTCCCATTGAGCCTTTGCAGCAGCTGCCCCAAGCTTTAGTGCGCCCCTCAGCACGTAGTCCTGGACCTTGGAATGTGCCAGTCTGCAGCACTTGGTCATGGACAGCTCTTTGCACTGGAAGACCAACAAGTTTCGGGCAGACCAAAGTGTGTTTTTCACTGAGTTGATGATCCTCAGCAACAGTTGATGTTTATCTTGGTGTGCATCCCTGGGAACAGCCTGAACAGCACTGAGCATTGCAGAGCCTCCTGGGATGAACCTCGACAAAAACCACTGCATCTCTTTCCAGACTTGCGATGCAAAGGCACATTGCAGAAGGAGGTGGGCAATAGTCTCTTCCCCACCGCAGCTGCCTCGAGGGCAGCATGCGAAGGCGGTAACACTCAGGGCCTGCATGAAGGATCTGACGGGGAGGATCCTTCTCACCACCAGCCAAGCTACGTCTTGGTGCATTTTTGCAAGTTCTGACAATGATGCATTCTGCCAAATGAGTTTGACAGCCTGCTCAGGGAACATCTGACAGGATCCATCATATCCTTTTCCTGTAGGGCCTCGAGGACGTTACACGTGGACCACTGCCTGATGGACTTGTGGTCAAAGGTATCTTTTTCTCCAAATATTTCCATGAGGGACAGTTGGTACAGCATGGTCCAGCTGAATGAAGCATTCCGTGGCAAAGTGGCCAGACCCATCCTTCGCAACACTGTGGACGGATAGAACCTCAGCATGTAGTGAGTTTGTGTTTGCGTACCGGGGGTCTACGCACAGCTTGATGCAGCCACAGACAAAGGTGGCCATCAGGTTGAGGGCGATGTTAGGTACATTTTTACCCCTTTATCAAGATATTTGAAGATCGTGTCTTCTGCTCGGATCTGCTGTCAGTTCGCAGACTGATGAGCTTCTGAGACCAGTTTGAACTGGCCTCAGGTGCCAGAGTAAATTGCGGCAAGAGCGAAGCCATTTTTGTTTGGGAGCTGGGCCGATCAGTCCTTTGTCCCATTCACCGTCAGGTCAGACTACCTGAAGGTGCTGAGGATATGGTTCGGAGGAGCTGAGGTGTATGCCAAAAACTGGAAGGAGCGAGTAGCCGTGGTGAAACAGAAACTGGGTATGTGGGAGCGACACTCACACTCCATTGAGGGCAAGAACCTGGTCATCAGGTGTGAGGCACTCTCAGTGTTGCTGTATGTGGCGCAGGTCTGGCCCATACCCCACTCCTGTGCCATGGCGGTCACCCGAGCTATCTTCCACTTTATCTGGAGATCGAAAATGGACAGTAAAGCCTGGCTACCCGACCCAAATCCGACTAGACCGGACTACATGTGTCGGGTTCGGGTTGGGTCGGGTCGAAAGACGGTGCCGTCATCCATGTACAGGGAGGCTTTGACCTGAGTGCCTAAGGTTGTCACCCCTCTTCCTTCCTGATGGACTCAGCAAAAGATTCAGTACAACAAACAAACAAGACAGGGGAGAGAGGAAAGCCCTGCCTGACTCCAGATTTGATCGGAAAACCTTGGAATTCCCACCCATTGATTGAGACTGCGCTACTGATATTTGTGTAGAGCAGTTGGATCCAGTTGCAGTTTCCCTCCCCAAACCCCATTTTGGAAAGCACGTCCATCATGTAGGTGTGTGATATTCTGTCAAAGGCCTTCTTCCGGTCCAAGCTGAAGAGACAGTTGTTCACCCTCCTGTCCCAAACATAAGTGATCATATCCCTGCGCAGTGCAAGGCTATCAGAGATTTTCCTGCCGAGTAAAATGCTGGCCTGATCGGGGTGAATCACCAACTCCAAAGGAGACTTGATCCAACTGGCGATGATCTTGGACAGAATTTGTAGTCCGCACTAAGCAGTGAAATGGGCCACCAATTTCTGATTTCTGCCCTCTCCCCCTTACGCTTGTAGATGAGGGTGCAGCTCCAACAGCACTCAAGAAATTCGACACCATCCAGGACAAAGCAGCCCGCTTGATTGACACCCCATTTACCACCTTAAACATTCACTCCCTCCACCACCGATGCACAGTGGCAGCAGTGTGTACCAGCTACAAGATGCACCACATCAACTCACCAAGGCTCTTTTGACAGCACCTTTCAAACCCGCGACATCTACCACCTAGAAGGACAAGGGCAGCAGATGCATGGGAACACCACCACTTGCAAGTTCCCCTCCAAGCCACACTCCATCCTGACTTGAAAGTACATCGCCGTTTCTTCACTGTCACTGGGTCAAAATCCTGGAACTCCCTTCCTAACAGCACTGTTGGTGTACCTACACCCCAAGTACTGCAGCGGTTCAAGAAGACAACTAACTACCACCTTCTTGAGAGCAATTCGGAATGGGTAATAAATGCTAGCCTAGCCAACTGCCCCCACATCCCATGAATGAATAATAAAAAAAAGTCTGCACAGATTCAATGTTATTTCCTCACTTTTACAGTTTTTGTCGAAAACCCACATTTGCTTTTTTATGGTCTTTTCACCTGCACTTCCACCATTAAATATCCTTGGGTTGAATTTTCAGGCCACCCACCCACCATTAATGGAGCCAGTAGTGCCTTGAATATGGCAGGCAATGACCTACATTCCTGTTGCCACTGCTGCACGATCTGTGGCCACAGTCCACCGGCCAGCTGCCAGAAGCCTGCTCCGAGGGTGGGGGAGGGGAAATCCACCACTATGTATCTGGACTCCTAGATCTCCCTCTTCTTGCTTTCTGTGAAAAGTCTTACCATTTAAGCTATATGCTTCTTTAATGTTCTTTTTCCAAAAATGTACTCTTTTTTTTTAGATTAGAGATACAGCACTGAAACAGGCCCTTCGGCCCACCGAGTCTGTGCCGACCATCAACCACCCATTTTATACTAATCCTACACTAATCCCATATTCCCAACAAACATCCCCACCTGTCCCTATATTTCCCTACCACCTACCTATACTAGTGACAATTTATAATGGCCAATTTACCTATCAACCTGCAAGTCTTTTGGCTTGTGGGAGGAAACCGGAGCACCCGGAGAAAACCCACGCAGACACAGGGAGAACTTGCAAACTCCACACAGGCAGTACCCGGAATCGAACCCGGGTCCCTAGAGCTGTGAGGCTGCGGTGCTAACCACTGCGCCACTGTGCCGCCTCTTCTATATTTCTCTCTATCATCTCATACCACTAACCTGTTTAGGACCTCCTGCACTTTCGATCACAATTTGCCATGCCCCAAATTTGGTATCATTGGCAAATCAGTATCTCATTCTTCTTGAGGACTGAGAGAATCTTTTGCCCCATATCATTAAATGAGTCTTAAATTCTGGGTAACCCTTTCCAGTCATATGCCCCACTCCTAACATTTTACTGATGTGGCCAACTCTCACTGTGCCACTGTGTGGTACTGTAGGTCCTTGTGCGGTAAGTTTGTGGTCTCAATTGTCCCATTATAAGAAATTGCCTGATGGGAGGTTTGCTATTATCCCACTGAGTATGAGGGATAAATGACTGTTGAACAGAAAAGGTAACAACTGGAAGACTTTGTGAGAAGGGGAGAATTAAAAAATATATAACACTTAATGAAAAATATTCACTAGAATGGTACCAGAGATGAGGGACTTCAATTATGTAGAGAGACCGAAGAAGCTGGGATTGTTCTTCTTTGAGCAGAGGTTAAGGGGAGATTTGATAGAGGTGTTTAAAATCACAAAGTTATAGAGTAAATAAGGATAAACTAAGTCCAGTGGCAGAAGGGTTGGTAACCTGAGGACACAAATTTAAGATAATTGACAAAATATCTGAAGGGGAAATGGGTGGAAATGTTTTTATGCAGTGTGTTGTTATAATCTTAAATTCACTACCTGGAAAGGTGGTGGAAGCTGATTCAATAATAACTTTCAAAAGGGAATACAATATATACTTGAAAAGGGTAAAGATTTGCAGGGCTGTGGGCAAAAGGGCCAGGGCACGGGACTAATTGGATAGTGCTTTCAAAAAGCACAATGTTCCAAATGGTCTCCTTCTGTGATGTAGCATTCGATGATTCTATTTTCCACTCATGAATCAAGCGATAGCCCACTCAGCACTTTATTGATAAATTCTCTTGTCAGTCTGATTTACAGAGACATTTGCAATAATTTCTTTCTGCCCACGATATCTCCTCTATGTAGCCAATGCAAATTAGCTGCAACTTTGCAATAAGTTTGATTTACAGCTTCAGTAGAAATAGAGATTCGAGAGACACTGACAGTCAGCTCCATGCTTCATCATCAGGGAGGTGTTCTTTAGAAAATTACCATAAAGCCTTTGTCTCTCATCAATAATTCAACACCCCAATCCTTTTAATTTTTTGCCTCGAGAAGCAGAACCATACTTGAGCCTATGATTTATCTCATTGCCCTATGCAGCTTGTATTCGACTGTAACATACTTTTTTTCTCTCATTTGATTGCATGTCCTTTTGCTTGATGCAGCCCTTGTCATTTATCAAGTGCCTCTCTGGAACCATAACAAAGATGGAAATAACAACAGAAAGTGCTGGAATTACAGAGCAGGCCTGACAATATCTGAAAGGAGTAAAGATTGGTTAACACACCAGGTGTAGATTGCGCATCAGCACAGCTCTGTTATCCTATCAGTTAACTTCTTTCTTCTCTTTTGAGATGTTGTCAGATCTGCTGTGTATTTCCAGCACTTATTTCAGATTCCCTGGCACTTTCTATAATATATCAACCAAGATAAGTTTAATCCCTTTCTGGTTACTGAAATGAATCCTGTTTGTCACACAATTCCAATTGCATTTTCTTTCCACAGCTATTAAAATAAATATTGCTCAAGTAGGAATCTTGATGTGTATTCCCTTGAGCTTAGAAAGCTGAGGGATGATCTAATCAAGGTGTTAAAAATGATAAAGGGGTTCCATAGAGTTAGATACAGAGAAAGTATTTTCTCTGGTGGAGAAATTCAGAACAAATGGGCACCATCTTAAAGTTAGAAGTGGCAATTCAGGCATGAAATCAGGAAGCACATTTTTTACACAAAGGGTAGTAGAAATAGGGGACACACTTCTTCAAAAGGCTGTGGACTGAGATTGATAGATTTTTGTTAGGTCAATGTATTAAGAGATCCAGAGCAAATGCAGGTAATTGGAATTGAAGTACAGATTGGCATCATCTAATAGAATGGCAGAAGAGGCTTGAGGGGCTGAATGGTTGTTATGTTGGTACGTGAAAATGGCGGTCTGATGTTAGAAGGTATTTGTTAATGACAATCTGATGTAGTTGGTAATCTGTTAACAACAGTCTGAAGGTGGAGGGCATGAGTTGTTTCCTCTCCTGATGTCACATTCATTGAACAGAACTTGAACCTCTGTAACAAAAACAGAAAAAGCTGGAAAACACCCATCAATTCCCATAGCTTCCATGGAGAGAGAAACAGAATTAATGTTTCAGGTCGATGGCCTTTCATTAGAACTGAACCTCTGTATTGAATTCTTGGCACTTGGTCCTTCATGACATTTCTCCACTGAGATGGACTGATTGGCCAGGGAGGTCAGGAGGGACTGCGGATGTAGTTTTGTGCTCGGGAAATTTGGAAGAGCAGATTTTCCTTAGCTTCTGCCGAATTTAGCGGCAGGACCTGATTACCATTTTTGGACTCTGTTTCCCAAGTACAACCGGCCAGTTTAAGAGGTTGAGTGGCTATTGGGCAGGTAGGCCTGCAGCACCGGGCCTACGCTGGGGAGAGGAGAGGAGGGAGGGAGAGACCTGGGATGGGGGGGACATTGATTGTGGGAGGAGGAGAGAAGAAGGATTCTGGGAGGACGAGAGAAGATCGCAGAGTGTCTATGGAGGACGTGATGGGGGGATGGGAGCAGATTGTGGCCCATGGAGCACCTTGGAAGGGCATAGAATTGTCCATGGGTGTTGGGTTTCTGATCGCTGGGGAAGTTAGCAGCTTTTCTTGGTGGGCAGTGGGGAAGCATTACTGTTCCTCCTGGCATCAAGCAATGCTGGAAAAGCACTTACCTATTCCATGCAGCAGTCCTCACCTTTCTTCAGCTGCTGAGTTACCCAGCTGGTCAGCATTATAGCTGGAAAAGAGAAAAATCTGAGGCACGTGGCATCATTAAAACATGTAAACGAGCTCCTGAGAGCGGGTTGGTCACCCACCCCCTTGTCCCGCCCCTTTTTAAATCGGAATGGGTGGATTCAAAGTGGGTTGGGATCGGAATTTGAGATTTTTTACATTTTTACATCCCGCTTGACCCAAACCCACCCATTTTTGGGGTTAACATTCCCCCCATTGTTTTGGCTCCCTGTTACACCTCAATTATTTTTGGCCCATCCTACACACAAAAACTAGTTCTTATCTAGGATTGGTATCCACACCTCATCGCAAATACATTGGTGAGGCCCAGAGCCCAATTTCAGTCGAGTCTGGGGCTTCTGGGTTCTGGTGTGAGTTCTCAGTGCTCTGACCATTCAACGCCCAAAAAACAGGCCAAAACAAATTACTAGTTCGTACTGTTTGACAGCTGATCCCCAACTGCCAATCAAAGCACATTTCTAATTCACTGAGAACCAGCCATATCCATCATGATCTTTTTAAACAAAAAACAAAATAAGCAGCCTGGTGCATTTAGAAAATAGCAAAAATGGAAGAATGTAGTGCAAAAATAAATTGTTATGTTTAAAAACGAGTATGTTTGAAATGTGGAAATCAATAAGTTATGTCATTTGTGCATCATTCTTATATTCAAGCTTAGAAGCAAATTTTCTTTGGAACCAAAGTATGATGAGCAGTTGCAAAGCAAAGTTATAGATGATGTTTAACAAAGCCCCTGTACTGTTACCATGTACAGAATTCACTGAAGGAAGGCACGGGAATGAAACTGTCCAGAAGACACTGATAAGTGGGACTTCTCTTTAACTTTGCAGTGCATAGTTGTTAACAATCAGCAGAGGATTGTGTTTATCAGTAAATTATTACAACTTACTACAACAGTTCCCCATTAATTCTGTTTATTTTTATACAATTGCGGAAGAATGACACTGCTCATTGAAATAGCAAAACTGGAAATGTGTCTATCTGCAGAACGCTAAACAATTTTGTGATGTGCAGCCAAGTATAGAAATCCTTCGCTTCCTTTATTTGTATAACTGCCTTTATTTAAATATTCATCCTATCGATTCATATTCATTCCACACAACAAATTCCACTCACACCCAATGGCCAGGGACAAACCCATATTTGGAAATAAGGACAATGAATTTTGCTCAAAGTGATTCAAATTAATTCTCCAAATAAGCTGGCTTGAATTTCACAGATAAGGTACTGTCCGCTTCCAGTTATTTATAGTTTAATTAAAGAATATTTTTCCTCTCATTCATGTGTAGCTGAGGCCCAGCCTGGATGTATGTAATCTTTTAATGACTGCACCATCAGCACCCCTAACCTGCGGCACCCTCCACCCCACTGCATTCTATTCTCAAAAGGTGAGATTCCTCCTCTAGAAGACCTCAGCAAAAAGTTCTGTGTGAATGCAAAAATAGGAAATTCCATATTTTAAAAAAGTTAATTCTTAGGATGGAGGCATCACTGACAAGGCTGGCATTCATTGCCTATCTCTAGTTGCCCTGAAACAACTTAGTTGCTCCCTATGTCAGTTTAGAGTGCAGTTAAGAGTCAACCACGTCGATGTGGGAATTGGAGCCACATCTCGGCCTGACCAGATAAAGACGACAGATTTCCTACCCTAAAGGACATTAGTAAATCAGTTAGGTTTTTAGTGGCAGTCACTTTATGGTCACTTTTACTCTTGTCAACTTTTTGTTTCCAGATTTTCAGATTTTTTTAACTGAATTCAAATTCTTAAAATGTTGCAGTGGGATTTGAACTCATTCTCTGGATTAATAGTTCTACTTTTATGTTTTCATGCTGACTTTTTTTCCTTCAATTATCAACGGGAAAAGATCTGCCTCCACAGTATAGATTGAGGCTCAGAAGCAATGTCTCTGTATAGCTTGGACTGGTCATTTTGAACTTCAATCTGGGACGATGCTGTTTGCCTCCCCAGTCCAGCAACAACTAGCTCCATGGTAACTTTGGTTTCTAGGGCATCTTTCTGAAAGGAGAAAGTATACGGATGATTCCCCAACCAGGGCCTCCAGCTAAGAGCGATACATGGAGGAGCGCTGATGAGGAAATCATTTGACCCACAGGCCTTGATTTTTTAAATCAATGAGAAAGAATGATTAATTAATTAATCGCATTTCTCTCGTACCTTTCATAATCTCAGGATGTCCCAAGGCAGTTTACAACCAATGAAGTTCTTTTAAAGTGTAATCACTATTGTACTGTAGGAAAAACAGCAGGCTCTGACAAACAGCAATGTGATAATGACCAGATAACCTTTATTTAGTGATCATGGTCGAGGGATAAATAATGGCAAAGACACCAAGGAGGACACCCCTGCTCTTCTTCAAATAGTGCCACAGGATCTTTTCCATCTGCCTGAGAGGGCAGATGGAGCCTTGGTTTAACGTCTCACCCACAAAACAGCCCTCACACAGTACTGCATGGTTGTGCCAGCCTAGATATGGTGCTCAAGTCTCTGCAGTGGAAATTGAAAACTCTATCTTCTGACTCAGAGTCTAAGAAGGAGGCTATGGGCCAACAATTTGTCAACCAATGTTCCCTTGGGACACCCTAATAAAGGCATCTGCCCAACATTTGAATCAAATCCATTCATTTTTTCAAGCTAATACTGCACTTGCCCCAAATACGGTTTAACATTATTCAACTTGAAGTTCACCTGGTCTTGTTTAGACCTCTTATCTATTGGCACATAAACAACAAATGTCAATGTTATTTATTTAATTAATTAACAATTGCCTTGGAATGGATTTTATGGCGGCGACGGGGGTCTCAGCCATTACCTGAAGAGCCAGCAAGAGCCCTGCGTCACCTCCTCTGGGGACGACCCGCTGCATTACGTACCAATTAGGATTAAGGACCCCGGCGACGGAAGTTCCGCCTGCTGGGAGCTGCTGGCCAAACAGAGGCTGGAAACTCTTACTGAGCAGCGCCACTGCAGAGGTGGTGGCTACTGCCAGTAATGCACCCACTGGAGGCCAAGAATCGTCAAGGACTCAGGCCACAGGTGAGTCATTGCAGGAGGGGTTTCGCAGGTGGGGGTCATGGGGGAGGGGATTGTAGGGGGGTCGGCAGTAAGAGCAGAGTGATGGCTGCCAGCAGGTCCCCCCTTCCTGATGCTGGGTCCCTCGATCAGGCACTAAGTGCCTTTTAATGAGGGACCTTCCTTGGTGAGTGTTATCAGACAAAATTTGACACCAAACCACATAAGGAGATAGTCAAGGAGGTAGGTTTTAAGGTGCGTCTTAAGGGAGGGGAGAGAGAGATAGAGAGTCAAAGAGGTTTAGAGAGGGATGTCCGGAACTTAAGGCCTAAGCAACTGAAGTCGGCAAGCACCTGCATGGGTTTACTCGTCATGCTCCCCACGTGGTGACATGCCCACCCACCACTGGACTAATAATGGCGGTGGCAGGATGAGGCCCTTAATTGGGCATTAATTGCCCACTTAAGGGCCTCAATTGGTGGCAGGGCAGGAAGAACATCCACAGACCTTCCCTCCATGGACTTAATTGGGGTGGAGGCAGGAAGGTGGTGGTGTGCCCCATCCCCCGCCTGATTAAATGCTCTCCCCGCCTCCAAACTCACCACGGGGGAAGAGTGTTAAATCTCGCCCCCCCCCCCCCCCACCCCCCGCCTTATTTTTCATAAACATTTCCCCATCCTCTCCTGAAGGCATTAGCTCATGTTGAGATACAATTCTACAGGATCTAGCAGTTCCCTGGTATCTTGCCCAAGTGACTGTTGTTTACAGCTCTTTGACCATGGGGATCATCAACGCTATGCCAGATTCTCTGTTCATTAGATGTCCACATGCCTGGCCTTTACAATTATGGTTCAGGACATAGCTATCGGCTGTAAAAGCCCTGGCTGATTATATTTTTGGACACCCTCTTTCAGTAGGCGTCTTTCAAAATGAAACCAGCCACATTGCCAGCCCAGGAACAGTAAGGCTACTGACCCCATTTTAAGATCACTAAGGCCAGGCCAGTTCACACAAAATCAGACCTATTGACACTACTGATGACATGCCACAGGCAGGAAGGCTGCAGATTCTATCAGACAACCCCTGTACAAGAAGAAGAGGATAAGTTTGAAACTGTGACCTCAACTTTACTATAGTTTCTCACATTATCTGGTATCAGAGTCCAAAACAACAACAACTTGCATTTAAACAGTGCCTTTTAATCACAGAATCATTACAGTGCAGAAGGAGGCCATTCAGCCAACATGTCCGCTCTGGCTCTCCATATGATCAATTTACTCAGTTCCATTCCCCTGCCTTCTCCCCGTAACCCTACACATTCTTCGTTTTCATATAACTGTCTAATTCTCTTTAGAATGCTTCAATTGAACCTGCCTCCACCACGTTCTCAGGTGGCGCATTCCAGACCTTAACCACTCGCTGGGTGAAAAAGTATTTCCTCATATCACTTTTGCTTCTCTTACCAAATACTTTAAATCTGTGCCCTCTCGTTCTCGATTCTTTCACGAGTAGGTACAGTTTCTCTCTATCTACTCTGTCCCAACCCCTCATGATTTTGAATACCTCTATCAAATCACCTCTCAGCCTTCTCTTCTCCAAGGAAAAGAATCCTAACTTCTCCAATCTATCTTCATAACTGAAATTCCTCATCCCTGAAACCATTCTCATGAATCTTTTCTGTACTCTCTCCAATGCCCTCACGTCTTTCCTAAAGTGTGGCACCCAGAACTTGACGCAATACTCCAGCTGAGGCTGAACTAGTGTCTTATACAAGTTCAACCTAACTTCTTTGCTGTTGTACTCTATGCCCCTATTAATAAAGCCGAGGACACCGTATGCTTTATTAACCGTTCCTGTAAAATATTCCAGGGCACAACACAGGAGCGTTATCAGACAAAATTTGACACCAAACCACATAAGGAGATAGTCAAGGAGGTAGGTTTAAAGGTGCATCTTAAAGGAGAAGACAGAGGTAGAAAGGCAAAAAGGTTTAAGGAGGGATTTCCAGAGCTTAAGGCCTAGGCAACTGAAAGCACAGCTGCCAATGTTTTTTCAAGCTAGATCTCTGGCACCAGGTATAATTTTTTATATTTGTTCAAGGGATGTGGGTGTCGCTGGCTAGGCCAGCATTCATTGCCTCTCCTCAATCATCATTGAGAAGTTGTTAGTGAGCCAACTTCTTGAAGTGCTGCAGTCCGTGAAGTGTAAGTACTCCCACAATGCTGTTTGTAGAGAGTTCCAGAATATTGACCCAGTGATGATGAAGGAACAGCAATATCTTTCCAAGTCAGGATGGCATGTGACTTGGAGGGGAACTTCCAGGTGGTGAGGTCCCACGTACTTGCTGCCCTTGTTCTTCTAGGTGGTAGAAGCCAAGGGTTTGGTAGAGTCTGTTGAAGAAGCCTTGGTGAGTTGCTGCAGTGCATCTTATAGATGGTACACACTGCAGCCACGGAGCATTGGTGGTGGAGGGAATGAATATTTAAGGTGGTGGATGGGGTGCCAATCAAGCGAGCTGCTTTGCCCTGGATAGTGTCGAGCTTCTAGAGTGCTGTTGGATTGGACACACCCATCAAACTCCTGACTTATGCCTTGTAGATGGTGGACAGGCTTTGGGAAGTCAGAAGTTGAGTTATTTTGGTGAGGCAAGGAAATCGGAGATGCACAAGAGGCCAGAATTGGAGGAATGCAGAGTTCTCGGAGGGTAGTAGGACTGGAGGAAGTTACTGAGATAGGGACAGGCGAGATCATTGAGAGATTTGAATACAAGGATGAGAGTTTAAAACTTGAGGCCCCTTTCTGAATGGCCTGCCAGTCAGGCTTTTCTAAAGAAGCTGGGACCAATAGACCCACCGTGTGCTGGCCAACCTTTCGTCAAATTGCCATGAAAAGTACAACTTTCTCCAGAAACAGATGAACATATGGGCTGAAAATAATTAGTTTTCCCTTAGGCAAGAGAAAGAGACCATGTGCAGTGTCTCTCTTTAATTATTTGCACCTGTTGTGCATGAAGCAAAAAGGCGAGCTGTTCCTGAGAGAAACCACTTGCCCAAGGTAAGAATTAACTTTCACTGACCTAGAAACTCTATTTGAACTCGTCACAAAGGCACCACTGAAAGGTGGTATTTCTTGGAGCCCTAATATTATTCTTGTGTTTGTCATTTCACATTTAGACAAAATAACAATAGTTTGCACCCATTCTGTCTTGTAGAGTTTCTTATTAATGCAACTTTTCTTTTGCTCGTCAAGGTGCAGGGGTGTGAATGGGGAATACCTTCCTGTTTCAAGCTCCCTCCCACAACCCCCTCCCCCACCTGAATATAAAATATTAATAAAAGTAAAACAGAATAAGGTGAAAATGGAGCCGGTCGATCAGCGTCAATCGATTTAGAGGCATACAAGCCTTAAATGTACTGTCCTGGGTAAGACTTCCTCAGGGGTTCTACCAATCTTCCACCATAACATCACCGGAACGCCAGAGAAACTATGCAAATGACTGCTTACACCATTTCAGTGGAATTTCACCAATCTCCCGCCAAAGTTATGGCACCACCACCACCACCAGCCATGCCCAGGGAAATTCTAATCTCTCTGGGCTGAATTTTATTTTGGCGGCGGGCGATGAACTGGAAAGCAGGGCCAACCCCACCTTGCCATTTGTGAGATTCCTGGCCGAATTCAATGGCGGGCAGGCAATTAACTGCCCACCATCAGGGTGCCATCCCCTTTAAGGGAGGATGGAATATTATGCCTAGGCTCTCCTCAATTTCCATCCTTCCCTCAGCATCCTCAGATGCATCCCATCTAGTTCCAGCTTTAAGTAAAGCCAATCTTTCTAATACCACCACTCTATCAGTTATTAGCCCATCCAGTGTCTCAACTACCTCCTTTTTCACTATGACTTTGGCACAATCTTCTTCCTTGGTAAAGACAGATCCAAAGCATTAATTTAGTACCTCAGCCATGCCCTCTGCCTCAATGGATAGATTCTCTTTTTGGTTCCTAATCACCCCCTCTCCCTTCCTCTTACTACCCTTTAACTATTTACGTGCCTATAGAAGACTTTTGGATTCCCTTTTATGTTGGTTGCCAGCGTCTTCTCGTACTCTCTCTTTCCCTCTCTTATTTCCTTTGTCACTTCCCCTCTGAACTTTCTATATTCAGCCTGGTTCTCATTTGTATTATCAACCTGACGTCATACACACCCTTTTTCTATATCATCTTATTCTCTATTTGTTTCATCATCCAGGGAGCTCTGGCTTTGGTTGTCCTAACTTTCCCTCTCATGTGAATGTACCTCAACTGTATCTGAACCAACACCCCTTTACAGTTCCTTTATAGTTTTGCCTGCTAATCTTTGCTTCCAATTTATTTTGGTCAGATCTGTTCTCATCCCACTGAAATTGTCTCTGCCAATTAAGTATTTTTACTCTAGATTGCTCCTTGTCCTTTTTCATAGCTAATCTAAATCTAATGATACTATGATCACTGTTTCCTAAATGTTCCCCCCACTGACACTTGATCCATTTGAGCCACCTCATTCCCCAGAACCAAATTCAGCAATGCCTCCTTCCTTGTTGGCTGGGAATGTACTGATCAAGAAAATTCCCATGAACACACTTCAGAAACTCTTCCTCTCTCTTCCCTTTACACTATTACTATCCCTGCCTATATTAGGACAATTAAAGTCCCTCTTTATCACTACTGTATAGTTTTTGCACCTCTCTGCAATTTCCTTACAAATTTGCTCCTCTATATCTTTCCCATGATTTGGTGGCCTCTAGAATATACCCAGTAGTGTAATTATACCTCTATTGTTTCTTAACTCTAACCAAATAGGTTCTGTCCTTAACCCCTCCAGCACTATAATATTCCCCTTAATCAATACTGCCACCCCTCCTCCTTTCTTGCCTTCCCTATTTTTCCTGAACACCTTGTATCCAGGAATATTTAGTACCCAGTCCTGCCCTTTATTGAGCCAGGTCTCCTATATTGCCACAACATCATATTTCCATGTGGCTATCCGCACTTGCAGCTTACCAACCTTATTTACCACACTTCACGCATTTACATACATGCACTGTAAATGTAATTTAAACTTATTATATTCCCTCTTAGTTTGACCCCACCTAATAGCTTACTATTCCTTACTCTAGTGCTACCCGTCTCTCCCAATCCTTCATGCACCTTGTTTCTCCTTTCTAGCATTACATCCTGCTGCCTATCCCCAGGCCAAGTTAGTTTAAAACCTCCCCTTTTTGTTTCATATTTCCAGGATTGGCAGTTTTGCTTTTTGAAGCATTTGTTGGTCTGGTAGCGTATAGTTAGATGCAAAGTAAACCTTGTAAACCTCTGAGTCAGAAGGTCACACGTTTGAGTCTTACACCACAGACCTGGGTCCTAATCTTGGTTCACACTCCAGTGTAAGTCTAAGGGAGGGTTGCACTGCCAGCAGGTGCCATCTTTTGGATCAGATGTTAAATCATACCTCTTGGCTTGGATCTAAAAGATCCAATGGTACAATGCAAAGAATAGGAAGGTGGGTTCTCCCAGTGTCCTGGCCAATATTTATCCCTCAACTAACACATAAGATAGATGATCTGATAATTTATTTCATTGTTTGTGGGAGCTTGCTGTGCACAAATTGGCTGCTGCATTTCCTACAGTACAATACTTACTACACCTCAAAAGTACTTCAATGGTTCACTTAGGGAATTCTTGAGGTATTGAAAGGTGCTTTATAAATGCAAGTACATTCTCTCCAGTTTATCCTGCTGCACAACTGAGTCCCATTGCATTGCTTTTTACAGTTCTGTAATTTCGTGTTGGAGGCAGAGATAGGCATCAACATGTTGCACCATGGACATTTGACAAAATTATTGACTCAGCCACAGACCTGGGGGCAATTAGTCTGTCTATAACATGTATAGCCAATCTAATGCCATCAAAACGCAATCCGATTTTAAACACATTTCTCACAATTTACTGAGATACCTGGCATGTTTTTGCTTGCACAAGTAGTCAATGTCTGCCTGCACACTTGATGTAGTGATACGGAGAATTCAGATAGATGTCCATCTGTCAGGAGCGATCTTGATCTCTTTCTCTCCTTCTCGCTCTCTGTGTCCATCTCTCTCCCCTCTCTGTGTACCTCTCTCTCTCTCTCTCCCCCCTCTGTGTCCCTCTCTCTCCCCTCTCTGTGTCTATATCTCTTCCCTCTCTCTCTCTCTCCCTGCTGCCCGGGTCGGTGCTTGTTTAAAGGGCTGCCTGACTCTCAGTGTGCTCCCTCCAAGCTGCACCTCTGGCCATGTGTTGGTCCACTTCCTACTCTCCCCTCAGCCTCTCTCTCCCTCTCCCCCACAGTAGCCATTCCCGCTCACTCCCTGAACCACGTGAAAACAGCAGGGAAGGCTGATCCCAGCATGCCTGTGCCACAAACCGTCAATCAGCGTCCACCCCACCCGGGCAACCCGCTGTCAGTCACAGACACTGAGCAATCAGAAAGGTGGCCACCGTCCATCAGCCATAGGTCCCGCCTACCTCCTCCACCTACCATACACTTTAATAGGAGAGCTGTCAATCAAAGCCAAGCTACAGGCAGCCCGCTATCAGTCACAGAGGACTGGTGGGCCAGATTCTGGCCACAGGCCATATGTTGGATAACATAACCACTAGGTTATTTATAAACACAAGTTTAGAGGCTTTTTTACCACGGACACTGGTGTCTGTGTGCAGAAACGTTGCCGACACATGTTTCGGGTCAGATAAGCCAATGGAAGGTGTTACGACCAGGTGAGAAGGGGTCTAGGCATTCCTTCTCAGCCTTTGCCTGGTTTAACTTTAGCAGAGTTTAATTTTAGAAATTACACGTTTTAGCTTCCCCTTCAGTGAATCCTTGTTCACTGTTCCAATTGTAAGGCAAAGAAAGCAGACAGGTTTCCTTAGATGTAAACAAGAAAGGTAGAAGTTTATTAATCTTAAACTCTAATCCAGTTAACAACTACGAATATGCGACACGATCACGCTAGCATGCATACGTGATAAACGCACATGCAGATAGAGACAAAAAAAGTAGAAGGAATAAAGGGGGAAAGTTTGAGGCAATATCTGGTAATTACAGTCCTTTAAGCTCAATGTGGAGTCTGTGGTTGCCGGTAAGTATTGCAATTCGTTGGGGCCCCGTGCACACTTCAACTTGTTTCAATATTAAAGTCTTTTCTCTCTTGAGGTTTACATGTCTTCTGTGGGTCCGGTGGCTTGGGAGAAAGCGAGAGAAAGAGAGCGGCTTCCTTATTCCAGCTTCAGTTGCAAGCTGCTTTCTGTTCATTTCTGTGTGGCACAATTAAAAAAAACCCAGGTTGCCCAGCAGGTTAGTCATGTGACTAGCTCCTTATTTGGAACAGTCTCTCCTGTGAGATTTGTGGATTGTGTTACCTTAGCAGTCTCTGGAATGCACTTCCTTACAACTTCAATGTCTGGTGATCAAAATCCATTTGGGTTAATTGGAGCAGGGAATAGTCCTTTGTCTCCACAAGCAGTGCCTCTTAGTATGCAAATGTCCTTCCAGCCCAGTGTCTGGTGATCTTCAAACAAGTCATTTCTTCACTCCAGCAACAGTTTAAAATCAATGCTCATATGACAAAATTAATATGCCTCATTCTTGGCTGGTGGGGGTCTGCATGACCAAGGTAAAATCAGGCGGTGTGTAAAATGGCTGACCGAACTAATCATCAGTTAGGTTAAAAATGCCTCTATAGACAAGAACCATTTTCCAGCCAAGAAAGGAACAGAATCAACCATGATGCCCACAGTCGGTGAATAGTTTATTAACACTCACTATCAATGCTCACATGTGAATAATAGCCACTTGTACCAAATCGCAACCAGTGCCCATACAACAAGGGGAGAGCTAGATGCAGGCCAGCAAAATAACAAAAAAAAAACCTTTTGTATTGACAATCTAACGTGCTTAACTCAGGGTGGGCGGGGGGGGGGGGGGAAGATCTAGATATTTAGCCTCAAGTTGTGTTTGGCAGATCCGCCATCTAAAAATTATTTTATTGCTTGTGGTGCCTCAGGCTTCATGCTAATAGTGCCTCAGCATCATCCTTAGTAACAGATCAGAAAGGAAGTATACTGAGCCTGTGTGTACGTGCATGTATGTGTATCTGTGTGTGTGTAAGGAGAGATGAAGGGTCAATCAGAATACCACCAAATGTTTATTGACACAAACTGCAAAAAGCGATCTTGCTTAAGGATAACATTATTGGAATTCAACTCAGAATGTGGCAAATAATCTTAGCTCTGTAAAATTGCAAGTTTAGCACAGGAGAAGCAGGCACCACACTGATTCCAAGAGACACATTCACCCTGGAGGTTGATGATTTACAAGACAGCTTTTTACATATTTAATCTACTGATTGTGTTTCCGTCAACTTCCATTGTCATCATCTGATGTCCCCGATTCATATCACGTATGCTGGAGATGCTTTGAGACTTAAAAAGCTTTAGATGTTGTGTATTTTTATATATCAAATAATAGTTCCTTTTTTAATACAAGGATTGATCATTCATTTTGTGGCATTTGGTAAAAAGAATTTTGTGACTGTGAATGTCTTACCAAGTCCTGTGTGTTCACGACCTACATTGGATCTCGGGCTAGCAAAGCCTCAAATTTAAAATTCCAATCCTTGTGTTCAATTCACTTCATGGGCTTGTCCCTCCCTATCTCTGTAACCTCCTCCAGCCCTACCACCCTCAGAGAATTCTGCGTTCCTCCAATTCTGCCTTCCAGTGCATCCCTGATTTATGGCAGCTATGCCTTCAGCTGTCCACACCCTCAGTTCTGGAATTCCCTCCATAAACCTTACCGCCTCTCTCTCTCACCTTTTAACACACTCCTTAAAACCTATCTCCTTGATCAAGCATCTGGTCAATTGTCCTAATATTTTCTTATGTAGCTCAGAATTAAAATGTGTCTGAATATGCTATGAAATGCACTGGGACATTTTACTATGTTAAAGGGACTGTATCAATGCAAGTTGTTTTTGTTGTACAAAAGCATGTTAGCGATGTGTCTTCCTAATATTTTCACTGCCAATGACTGGCTTGCAAAAAGGTGATGGTAGCTGGGTAGATGGCTTATCTTAAAGCTAGAATTCCCCATGAATTTGTGCCTACCTGGCTTTAAGGTCTACAAAACAGCTCGGCCTTGAAAATCCATGGGCGTTCCATCGATCTCCCACTGTAATTCTGGTGGGAATTGGGCAGAACTCACCAGTAAGCAGCAAGGCAAATGTTGCTCTGGGATTGTCAGGGAGAGGGGGCAGACACTCCCTGTGTGAGGCATTCCAATTTCCCAGCATTGTGGTGGAGGCTGATACATCCAGTAGGATGAGGCATACCCAGCCTCACCTGGGAAATATCTAAACTAAAAGGGTCCCGAAAACCTTTCAGGGCCCCTGAAAAAAGGTTAAACCTTGATCAGCTCTCCTTAATAGAAGGGCTGATTGGGGCATGGCTAGGCTTGGGCCAGAAGCAGGTAAAGGGAGGGCTGAGTATGGCCCATGATGGGCTCGAGTTGGATTTTTCTGGATGAATAGGGTAGGTGGACACGATGTAGATTCCCTCCCACTGATCCCAGAAATTTTGGCAGGGTCAGTTGGGAAGGCAACCCGCAAGGATTTTTAGAGCCCTCACCATCTGTAAAGGTTATAATAGCTGTAATGTGTTTCTTTCCAACAGTGCAAGGAATATGAAAGTTTAAAAAAAAAATTCAAACATCAAAACAAATTCAAACTATTGGCTACCGCCATGTGCAGCTCTCAGTACTCAGCCCTGGCTCAGTGATTGCATCCACACCCCTGAGTCAGAAGGTCATCATTATAGAGATTTGAAAACATAATCCAGGCTAACACTTCCGTTCAGTATTTAGGGAGTGCTGCACCGTCAGACGTGCCTTCTTTCAGAGGAGGTTTTAAACTGCGGCCCCTCCCAACTGGGCGTAAAAGAACCCATTGCACTATTTCAAAGAGGAGCAGGCAAGTTCGCCCCAGTGTCTTGGCCAATATTTATTCCTCAACCCACATGACTAAAAACATTGCTTATCGTGGTCACTTTGCTGTTTGTGGGGACCTTGCTCTGCACAAATTAGTTGCTGTGTTTCCTACAATACAGCAGTGACTTAACTTCTAATGTACTTCGTTGGTAGTAAAATGCTTCGGAATGTTTTGTGAAAGGCGCTGTATAAATTCAAGACTTTAATATAGTAAATCTGCAGCCTGTGGAAGTCACTGGAGATGAAAATGGGATGCGGTATGAAATGGGCCAGCTTTGCTGCTGACATTTAACAATTCCCCTCTCCTGTGATGTATTGCTGTCCTTTGGATACAGAAGCTCAACAGCAGAGATAATCACCAGTTGCCGCGCTATGTTTGTTGTATGCTGCAGTTATCTGTGGGAGATCTTTTGTCCGTCGATCTCCCACCGCACTTTTTCCAGTGTGTCGCTGCAGCCATCAGAATCAATTGCATGAGACATTTGTTCTTGTTATCGAGCTGATTGATCTCGGCCCTCTGGTTAAATAGTCTGATATTTTATTTAAAAATAGGTACAGCCAAGTCTTTAGCACGTAAGTAAAATTGAGGAAATTCATAAGCACGAAGATAATCTCGACCAGTCATTACACAAGAAATTAAGCTTTGAAATTCATCTTCAGATCTATACCAACTGGGAAGCTTACTGAGACTCGCCTGCTCAAAGTATTGATTGTGAGGAGAAAGCTGCTCGTTAAACGAACCTGCCCAGTGTATTTGAATTTCTGGCCTGAATTATTGATTTCATTGAAAAACCACCAACTAAAACATAGCTGGGGGGATTTGAAACTTCTGTTTACCTATTGATCACTGTCGAGTGTTCACTGAACGAATGCTGACTGAAAGAAACAAAGGGAAAAAGTGAGATTAAAAGTTCAGCAGTCAACCCCCTAGGTACCTTCACATAAGACTGTTCCCAGTGCGGCAGAAGTTCTCCTCTGTAAGCCGGATGTAATGAAAATGTAAAACACCCTCATGAAAAATGGGCGATATGGTTTCATAATTCATTGGACATGGAAAAGATCCTGATCCCACATCTTTATACTACATGGGGGCAAAAGAAAAGGCCCTACTCAGAGGAAAGGCGAATGAGAACATTTTGAATCCAGTAATAAAAATAAACTAGAACACGAGGATATTATAGCCTCCTTCTCGCAACTACAAACTGCTTGCTGTTTTTATGAAAGAATATGTAAGTATTCGAAGAAAGTAAAGAACAATTCCCACCCTTTCACCCTAGCCTGTGGAATAGGTAAAAACACAACTTTGGCTACATTTTCATACTGTTGAATATAATATGCCAATTCTATTTTACATGTTTTTCTAGTGCAGTTGCAAAGGAAGCACTGGGACTATCAGCTCCTGCTTTTACATCCTCTGCTCAATGGCACCCCCTGGCAGAAAGGCTGAGATTTGGAACTCAGCATGAAGAGGATCACTGGTGAGAACTCACATCATATCAAAATTACCTCATCCCTGTTTGTGGGACCTTGCTGTGCCAATTGGCTGCCACATTTGCTTGCAACAGTGGCTAAACTTTCAAAGTACTCCATTGGCTGTAAAGCACTTTGGAAAGCCCTGATAAAATCTTCTATAAATGCAAGCTTTTATCTTTCTTTACCTTCCTAGTGCTGTGTACGATGTGTGGGCATATTATGGGATGTGACCTGAGAGTCCTTAAGGGCTGCTGGGTAAAAAAATTGGGATGCAGACGTTTAGAGGTGAAATGGCTGCGTGGCGTGGATTCTTTTTAATGCTTTTTAGCCTCTTAATTTTTGTTTTTATCTTTTTAGAAGTCTCAGCCTTTCTTGAGGTTGCATGGAGTCTTCGCTCTTTGGCCTCCTTGTCTCGAGAGACAATGGGTAAGCGCCTGGAGGTGGTCAGTGGTTTGTGAAGTAGCGCCTGGAGTGATATAAAGGCCAATTCTAGAGTGACAGACTCTTCCACAGGTGCTGCAGATAAAATTGGTTGTTGGGGCTGTTACACAGTTGGATTTCTCCTTGTGCTTCTGTCTTTTTTCCTGCCAACTGCTAAGTCTCTTTGACTCGCCACTCTTTAGCCCAGCCTTTATGGCTGCCCGCCAGCTCTGGCAAACGCTGGCAACTGACTCCCACGACTTGTGATCAATGTCACAGGACTTCATGTCGCATTTGTAGACGTCTTTAAAGCGGAGACATGGACGGCAGGTGGGTCTGATACCAGTGACGAGCTCGCTGTACAATGTGTCCTTGGGGATCCTGTCATCTTCCATGCAGCTCACATGGCCAAGCCATCTCAAGTGCCACTGGCTCAGTAGGGTGTATATGCTGGGGATGTTGGCCACCTCAAGGACTTCTGCGTTGGAAATACCGTCCTGCCACCTGATGCCAAGGATTCTCCGGAGGCAGAGAAGATGGAATGAATTGAGACGTCACTCTTGGCTGACATACATTGTCCAGGCCTTGCTGCCGTAGAGCAAGGTACTGAGGATACAGGCTTGTTACACTCAGACTTTTGTGTTCTGTGTCAGTGCGCCATTTTCCCACACTCTCTTGGCCAGTCTGGACATAGCAGTGGAAGCCTTTCCCATGCGCTTGTTGATTTCTCCATCAAGAGACAGGTTACTGGTGATAGTTGAGCCTAGGTAGGTGAACTCTTGAACCACTTCCAGAGGGTGGTCGCCGATATTGATGATGGAGCATTTCTGATGTCCTGTCCCATGACGTTCGTTTTCTTGAGGCTGATGGTTAGTCCAAATTCATTGCAGGCAGCCGCAATCCTGTCAATGAGTCTCTGCAGACACTCTTCTGTGTGGGATGTTAATGCAGCATCGCCAGCAAAGAGGAGTTCCCTGACGAGGACCTTCCATACTTTGGTCTTCGCTCTTCGACGGACAAGGTTGAACAACCTGCCATCTGATCTTGTGTGGAGGAAAATTCCTTCTTCTGAAGACTTGAACGCATGTGAAAGCAGCAGTGTAGATGCGAGAACACAGCCCTGTTTCACACCACTCAGGATAGGAAAGGGGTCTGATGAGGCGCCGCTATGCTGAATTGTGCCTTTCATATTTTCATGGAATGAGGTGATGATACTTAGTAGCTCTGGTGGACATCTGATCTTTGCTAGTAGTCTGAAGAGACCACTTCTGCTGACGAGGTCAAAGGTTTTGGTGAGATCAATGAAAGCAATGTAGAGGGGCATCTGTTGTTTGCGGCATTTCTCCTGTAGCTGGTGAAGGGAGAACAGCATGTCAATGGTGGATCTCTCTGCTCGAAAGCCACACTGTGCCTCAGGGTAGACATGCTCAGCCAGCTTCTGGAGCCTGTTTAAAATGACTCGAGCGCAGACTTTCCCCACTATGCTGAGCAGGGAGATTCCACGGTAGTTGTTGCAGTCAGATTAGGAAGCAAAAATGTAGGATGGGTGGGGTTGGGAGGGGCGGGGGTGAAGAGTGAGAAGTGAAAAGCAACCCATTATTGAGGCATAAAATGGAGTGTCTAGGCAAGTGATGGAGAGGCACAGATCCCCAACTTGGGTGTGATGACTGCAAAAGTGGATATGATACTGCATGAGGTGAATGAGTGGAGGCGCTCCAAGGCACCTTTCCCACAAGATAGCAATGTGCCATGTCGCCAGAGGATGGGAGGCAGGCCCAGCATGGCGTATAGCGTCTGCTGGACTTGGGAACAGATGTGGGACAAGATAACAGACAATAAGAAACTTAGTAAAGTTAATTCTACTCAATAGCACCACATATTTGATGTTGAATTATGTGTCACAAAATTTTGTTTTTCAGCTTTTCCCATGAATATTACTTGCCAGATAACAAAACATTACAGCTCTTTCATTGTATGTCATGCATATTCATTCTCTAGCAGGGCATGCGATTAAGCTGCAAATTACAATGGAAAATCTTTCTACACTTACACCTTTCAATCCACTGGAACACAAACAGTCACTGACTGAAACCAAGGATAGGCTTCAAGCTGGTCATATGGCAGACCACTATTGACCTAGGAAACAGTAGGCCATATAGTCAGACCTCTTGTAGTTTTGAAATGGGTGCTGAAGGAATACAGAGCCAAAAATGACTAAGGGGATAATTTGTATGGAGTGGGAGTCAGAACCAGCATTTTCTACAGAGTCAAGAGCAGCAGCGGCAACAACATGGTAAGTGGGGGTGGTGCCAAGAAGGAGCAGCCAGTAAAGGGGTGAGTGGGGGAAATAACAACAACTTGCATTTATATAGCAGCTTTCATGTAAAATGTTCCAAGGTGCTTTATTAGAGCGTTATGGAACAAAATTTGACACTGAACCACATAAGGAAATTAGGGCAGATGACCAAAGGCTTGGTTAAAGATGTAGGTCTTAAAAAAGCAGAGAGGTAGAGAGATACCGGGAGGGAATTCCAGAGCTTAGGGCCTAGGCAGCTAAAGGCATGGCTACCAATGGTGGAGTGATTAAAATCACGAATGTTCAAGAGGTCAGAATTGGTGGAGCCCAGAGTTCTGGCAGTTGTAGAGCTAAAGGCAATTGCAGAAATAGGGAGGGTCGAGACCATGGAGGCATTTGAAAACAAGGATAAGAATTTTAAAAATCAGAGCAGCGCCGAGAGAGGAGCAATCAGCAAAGGGGTGAGTGAGAGCAGTGCCAAGAGTGCAGCAAACAATAAAGAGGTGAATGGGTGCAGCACCAAGCAAGGAGCAGTCCGTTAACGGGCGAGTGAAATCAGGAGGAAACTGCACTATTTGCTTGCCCTATTACTGCTAATAAATTTGTTGGGCAGTTAAAGCCTACAACATGCTCTTGTGTAGTGTCATTTTACACGGAGGATTACATGCAAGCACAAAATGGAAAACCTTTTTCTTTTAAAATATTCTGTTTGTTACCCTGGCACATTACAAGCTTTATCTCGACATCGGAACTTACAAGGGTGCTGGGATCTGGAGCTCATATAATAATATAAAATATAGAATCCAAAAATATCTAGGAGCGAAAACCCCAAAACATAACAATCCTCACTGAAAAATAAAAATCATTACTGGGGTGGAGGGCTAGTCACCCTTCTGAGGGTGGAAAAGACCCAATCGACGGTATCCTCTCACTTTGGAGAGTTACCTTGCAACATGCAAGCAATCTGGCAAGAGCTACTGACAATTCAGCAAGTGACATGTCAATTATGTTTCTAAAATTGGTACAGACTGCATTGACTGGGAGCTTATTCTGTCTGTTATTGCTCATCTCTTGTGCTGTGCTTTGCGTCAGACTGCTGATTCCACAATGCACTCAGGTTTATTGTACTCAAGCCATTTTCTACCATCATTCAAAAGTATTATAGACCTCAAAATGAACTGGGGCAAACATTTTATTTATCTGACAGCCACATATACACTGTAGATTCATAAGTACTGTCCACAGGTTTGCAGCATTATGTAGGTGCATAACAAGGCAGATGTGAATGGGAAACACACTTGTATTGATAGTACACATTTAAGCTGGTGTTACAAGAGGCAAATTGATGGATAGACAGGCAATCTTCACTTTATTTGGGGGTGAGTGGTAAAGGGGCAGGGAGAAATGAGAATAATGATTTAAAAAAAGCATGGCTGATATGGAGTCATACCTAGCACAAAGGAAGATGGCTGTGGTTGTTGGAGGTCAATCATCGCAGTCCCAGGACATCGCTGCAGGAGTTCCTCGGGGTAGTGTCGAAGACCCAACCATCTTCAGTTGCTTCATCAATGACCTTCCCTCCATCATAAGGTCAGAAGTGTAGATTCTCGTTGATGATTGCACAATGTTCATCACCATACACAACTCTTCAGATACTGAAGCAGGCTTGGGCTGATAAGTGGCATTTAACATGTGTGCCACACAAGTGCCAGGCAATGACCATCTCAAACAAGAGAGAATCTAACCATCTCCCCTTGGTGTTCAATGGCATTACCATCGCTGAATCCCCCACTATCAAAATCCTGGGGGTCACCATTGACCAGAAACTGAACTGGACCAGCCACATAAATACTGTGGCTACAAGAACAGATCAGAAGCTGGGAATTCTGCGGCGAGTAACTCATCTCCTGTCTCCCCAATGTCTGTCCACCATCTACAAGGCACAAGTCAGGAGTGTGATGGAATACTCTCCGCTTGCCTGGATAGGTGCAGTTCCAACAACACTCAAGAAGCTCAACACCATCCAGGACAAAGCAGCCTGCTTGATTGGCAGCCCATCCACCACCTAAACATTCACTCCCTCTATCACCGACGCACAATGGCAGCAGTGTGTGCCATATACAAGATGCACTGCAGCAACTCACCAAGCCTCCTTTGACAACACCTTCCAAACACTCGGCCTCTTCCGCCTAGAAGGACAAGGACAGCAGACGCATGGGGACACCACTACTTGCAAGTTCCCCTCCAGTCACACACCATCATGACTTGGTACTACATCGCCATTCCTTCACTATTGCTGGATCAAAATCTGGGAACTCCTCCTTAACAGCACAATAGGTGTACCCGAATCAGATGGACTGCAGCAGTTCAAGAAGGCGGCTCACCATCACCATCTCAAGGGCAGTTAGGATGGGCAACAAGTGCTGGCCTAGCCAGCGACACCCACCTCCCATGAAAGAAAAAAAAAATATTGGTTTGTGCAAAAATGCTTTTACAAACAGCTGAATTTCATTAAAGCAAGTGAGAAATCTTTCTCGCTTTAGATAATTACAAGAAGATTAAAACTGCAGCTCTGAGGAATTAACATTGACCTGCTGCTTTTGAATCTTTGTAAGTATTTAATAGCAGATTGCCTCAGGATACCAGGTTTTCCATGCTGACTGCTACTTACATGAATTTTACAAATAGAACCGTAAAAAAAAAGCTTCAGCATTTCGGCATTATATTTTTCAACCTGCAAACTTTCATTAGGGTGCCCTGGCCAACATACCACCTTGAATCAATGGCACTTAAAGAGGTGAACAAGTCATTCATCTCATCCACCATTTGAGATGCCTGGCTGCAGTATTTGCCAACAATGGCAGTGATATTGGCTAGGACACTATATTAAAAAAAACTCTACAGGTTGAAAAACTGAATGAAAACATGCTGATAAATATTTTACAGGTCTGACTGCTTACGAAATTCATGTTAAAATTTGGCTGCAATTAGCAGTTAGCATTGAAACCTGGGCCAGAATTTGCCAGACACTTTGGGGACAGGCTCAGAGGCTGGGGGCGGGGGGGTGAGGGGGGGTTGCGGTGGGAGCGGAATATTGGGACAGAAGATGTCGGAGTGGAAAACCAACATCTTCACGTTGCTGCTGGATATTCCAGATGACAGCCGGCTTGGCACGTGACCAGCCTCCTCTGCGCAGAAGAGACTACCCTTCAGAGGGGGTCTATCATCCGTGGCTCAGCTACCTATAAATGTCCAAGTGGCAGCATCCCCAAAGACTGCGCCTCGCGAGGGAGGCTTTCATTGATCTGTGTGTCATGCTGCCGGATGAGCTGAGCCCCATCAGAGGTGGTGTCCACCCAATGCCAGTGGCGCTGACAGTCACCGTAGCACTAGATTTCTATGCTTCCAGATTTTTCCAGGGATACAATGTTTGGGATCTCACTGTCTGTAACACATCAATGCATCAAGGTGGTGACCAGTGTCCTGTTCAAGAGGGCCAGTGAGTATGTACGTTTCCACACCGATCTGGACAGCCAAGCTGAAAGAACCATGGGGTTCGGGTACATCTCTGGACTTGCCCAAGTGCAGGATGTGATCAACAGCATGCAGGTGGCCATTAAGGCCACAACAGACCAGCCAGTGGCCTTCATCAACAGGAAGGGCTTCCAGTCCAATGGCCACCTAGTCTGCGACCACCGCAGATGGATTCTTCAGGTGTGTGTGCAGTGCCCGGGAAGCAGCCATGACACATACGTACTTTGGCAGTCCCAGGTACCACAGCTTTTCTGTTCCCCTGTGAGCCTTCAGGGATGGATACTTGGAGACAAGGTTACCCACTGAGGACATGGCACCTAACGCCTATGAGGAACCTACACACTGTCATGCACACCGGAGGTGCGATGATACAAACTACGGACTAACTCTGAAGTGTTTTGAAAAATTGACTTTGTCTTTTAAAATTGAACCTTTATTTTAAAAACTGTACTTTGGTCCAAAATGGCCACCGAAGGAAGAGGGACTGGCCTTTTGTGCATTCAAACTGTCTGACAAAGACAAAGGACAAATCTTCAAAGCTAAGAGGTATCAATTGCACCCCATCCTAAAACATTCCAGAATTGAATGTCTTCTTCTAAAACAAAGAAGATGTGAAGTAGTCACATCCTGGGTGATTGTGTAATCACCATGGGGAAGAGATCAGAATGTCGCCTATCAGGAGGTGAGAATTAACACAGCTTTACTTTTAAAAAAGATAGCCTAAAGCCAGAGAAAGAGAGAGAGAGAGAGAGACAGAGACACAGCGACAATATATAGCAACTTGTGTTCCAGCAAGCCAGAAGGCACATGCCCTGCTACAGAATGCTATATCATAGAATAGAATCATAGAAAGTTTACGGCACAGAAAGAGGCCACTTGGCCCATTGTGTCTGTGCCGGTCAAAAAGCGAGCCACCCAGTCTAATCCCACCTTCCAGCATTTGGTCCATAGCCCTGCAGGTTACAGCACTCGAGGTGCATATCCTGACACCTTTCAAATGGCTTGAGGGTTTCTGCCTCTACTATCCTATCAGGCAGTGAGTTCTAGGCCCCCACTACCCTCTGGGTGAAACATTTTTTGTCATCTCCCCTCTAATCTTTCTACCAATCACCCTATATTTACATCCAAATCATTAATATATACCACAAAAAGCAGGGGATCCCATACTGAGCCTTGCGGAACGCCAATGGGAACAGCCCTCCAGTCGCAAAAACACCTGTCAACAATTACCCTGCCACTGAGCCAATTTTATATCCAGCTTGCTACATTTCCCTGGATCCCATGGATTTTTTTTTTTAAAACTAGTCTGCCATGTGGGACCTTGTCAAAAGCCTTGCTAAAATCCATGTAGAACACATCAACTGCACTACCCTCATCAATCTTCCTTGTTACTGCTTCATAAAATTCGATCAAGTTGCTCAGACAAGATTAGTTTAGTTTAGAGATACAGCACTGAAACAGGCCCTTCAGCCCACCGAGTCTGTGCCGAACATCAACCACCCATTTATACTAATCCTACACTAATCCCATATTCCTACCAAACATCCCCACCTGTCCCTATAATGCCCTACCACCTACCTATACCGGTGACAATGTATAATGGCCAATTTACCTATCAACCTGCAAGTCTTTTGGCTTGTGGGAGGAAACCGGAGCACCCGGAGAAAACCCACGCAGACACAGGGAGAACTTGCAAACTCCACACAGACAGTACCCGGAATCGAACCCGGGTCCCTGGAGCTGTGAGGCTGCGGTGCTAACCACTGCGCCACTGTGCCGCCCTCAACAAATACATGCTGACTATTCTTGATTAATCAGTGCCCTTCTTAGTGACAGTTTATCCAGTATGTACATCTACATTGTAAAGCAGTGAGCTAGAAGTGACCCACCGTTTTCAACTGAACCTTCAGTCAAAAGAGAAAAACTATCATCTCAAGCCTGCACCCATTGAGAACTTGATTTCCAAGTGAATTCAACAGAGGGGTTTATCGTGACCTCCCCCCACACTAAAAGTCACCTTCGTGTGTCTGAATGTGTGAGTGGATGCAGTTGTGACAATTTTGGGATAAGGCATATTGCTTAATAAAGAAAACAATTGATTTTGTGTTTTAAAACTACAAGAAAACCCATTGCTGTTTGTTTATTTGAAATAATTAAGAACCAAGGGGTTAAACCCCAATAACAAAACACACTTGCTGCAGTCAGGTGGGGAGTTGAACAGCGGGAACCACTCACATCGCACCACAAAATTGGGGGCTTGAAGCCAGGATCTGAACTGTCAGATAAATGAGAGATTTGGAAAACGGGAAGAAAATTGACCTCTAAAATTGTGGGAAAATAAAGAAACAGGTTTTTTGTATCTTTGTTTTTTTCTCTACAGGGCTAGAAACAAAAGACATTTAATGCTAAGGAGTTTTTTTTAGAGCATAAGGAGCTATCCCATGATAAGTTAAACAAGCACAATGGTGGCAGCCCAGCTGTCCACGATGGGGACACATGAATGCCCCTCTCGAGGGACTTTGTGGGTGATCATCAATCACAGACAGGCGCCTCTCACCAAAATGCAGCTTTGCCTCCCACGGACTATGCTGCTGCCACCTGACCTCAATGCCACTGACTGCGTAGTTACTCCCTCTCCATCAAACTCACCCTCTTGGATTCCACATGTAAGCCTCAAAGGGAAAAAGAGGTATTAAGTACTCACCTTGGCAGAGCAAACAAGGTCATTGGTGCACTTGTGGCACAGGATCCACGTTCTGGGGGAGGTGGGAGGGGGTGACCCCATGGCTGCTGACCTTCTCTGCAATCTTCGTCCAGGCTTGCTTGGTAAGTTGTGTCAGACTCCCTCTTCCTGTACCAGGGGAAGAGGACCTCCTTTCCTGTCCTTGCAGCCTGGAGGGGAACCAGGAGGAGAGCCTGCAGGGAGGCATCACTGAACTGTGTGTTCTTCCTTCTGCCATTCTTGCTGCTACTTTCTTTTCTCTGTTAAGGTTTCCAGACAGTCCCCATTAAAATCAGTACTGGTAGCCTTTTAAATATGGCACCAGCACCTGCTGTGGGCATGACTTGTGCCACCTTCGGCGCCTCTCAGCCCACCTCCACTTCCTCAGTATTCGTCCCATACGCCTCCCGACGATTAATTGGCTGGCCACCGGAAGAACACATGCAACTGGCCGATTCTCACCCAAGCGGAAACAGCTCCTGCTTCTGGTCCAGACGTCGGGACTTGTGGCCTAGCCACAAAATTCAGCCCCTGGTGTGTATTTGTTACATTACAACAGTGAATACACTTAACAGAGTCATAGGCTGGAATTTTATGCCCCCGAATGAGCGGGCTGGTGGTGGGGGTGGGGTGGGGGAGGGGGCGTAAAATTGAGTGGGAGGCAGGTTGTCAGTGGCAAGCAATGGCCCACCTTCCCCAGGCCAATCAAGGCCCTTAAGTGGCCAATTAACTAGTACTTAAGGGCCTCTGCCCGCCGCCACAGGTATTTTACCCTTGGCTGGTGGGTGGCTGAGGCCTCAAAAACCCTGCCTGGTAAAACCAGATGGCCTTCTTGTGGGCTGAAGGGGTGGTCTTCTTGTGGGCTGAAGGGTGGGGGGGGCCCCTCCTGATTGGGCACCCTGTGCCTCATGGAGGGCCGCCCCCAAAGCCGCAACCGTCCCCAACGCAAAACACTCCCCCTACCTCACTAACTGACCCCCTTGCCTCGTCCAGCCCGACTGATTGTCCCCGGCGAGGCCCGAAAATCATACCTTAGTTCCGGGGCTGTCCTTCCTCTTGCTTCTGTTGGCTGGGTGTAGTCCCAGCAGTAGCCATCGCTCCTGATTGGCCAGCAGCTCCATTAGGCGGGATTTCCTGCCTCAAGGAGCTGGCAGTCCCGCCCAAGTCCAATTAAAGCCCTGGGGAGCAAAAAATCCCAGTCTGGCTCCCCAGGCCCGGCAGCAGTGGACTCGCTGCTCACTTTTCGGCCAGTGGGCGGGACCTCCTGCCCATCGAAGAATTCTGGCCCTAGTGTCACTTACAGCACAGAAGGAGGATATTCGGCCCATTGCGTCCATGCCAGCTCTCCACAGAACAATCCAGTCAGTCCTGCTCCTCTGCTTGATCCCTGTAGCAAGTACATTTCCTTCAAGTGGCCATCCAATTTCCTTTTAAAATCATTGATTATATCTGCTTCCAACACCCTTGTGGGCAGCAAGTTCCAGATCATTATCATTTGCTGCATAAAAAAGTCCTTCCTCATATTCCCTCTGCATCAATGCCCAAAATCTTCCAATCTGTGTACCATTTGTTAATGTGAACAGTTTTTCCTTGTCTAACTTATCTAAGCCCGTCATAATCTTCTACACATCTATCAAATCTCCCCTCAACCTCCTCTGCTCCAGGGAGAACAACCTGCTTTACCAACCTAACCTTGTAACTAAAATCCCCCATCCCTGGAACCATTCTGGTAAATCTGCTCTGCATCATCTCAAGGAATCTCACATCCTTCCTAAAGTGTGCCGACCAAAACTGAACACAATGGCTGGGATTTTGTCAGACGGGGGCAACCCCACCTCCTCTGGGCCTGGGAGCCACGCAGAGATTTTACGTGGCCCACGTCCTTAACTGGTCTCAGGCGGGACTTCCGCCCTTCTGAGGCAGCAGTCACGGGGCCAGTAGCTCCTCAGTCCTGGCAGCGCCACTGGGAG